>NC_087121.1:14809331-15481669 GCF_030705265.1 Helicoverpa armigera
ATTTCCGATACAGTTTTACATGTAGTTTTGGCTTTTGTGAGCCAATTGAGCGATAAAGATGTCAAAACAATGTTTCGAAGTTTGTATGCGTGTGTTGTGTGGTTGAAGGTTTTATTTAATACATAATGGATGCTTAAGTTTTACATGTAATGACTATTTACGAGTATTATACATATATACACGCCTGTTTAGGTTTCTTTAAGCGCATAATGTAGCAACAATGTTCATACATAATAACAATGATTTTACTTTTGTAAAAAATAGGATATCAAAATATTGCAGTACATCTACAGCCTCTTTATTGATTTAATAATTGGAAACCAAACAAAAGACAAAAAAATAATTGAAATCTTTAAAGTTATAAAATGAGCTATCTGTACCAGTTTCAACTAACTCTGTAAATAACGACAAAGCAATACATTTAATGGTTGAAGATACATTATATTCTAGTACATTGGTCTACAAAGTTGAGATCGTTAAATCTAGCTACAAGGTTTATTAAAGGTAATGGGTCATTGGGACATAATGAACCATTATCTTTAATTGACGTTTCTCTGACATCAGCTTTGTTACTTGAAGTATAGAATTCTTGTACCTAGTATGTTTCGTAACGTCGTTATATCTGTGTTTTCAGTACATTTCAATACCTACATTATAATTTTTTAAATCAGTTTAAGGTAGTCCATTTGTCTAAGAAGGCTTTAGACTATATTTTTATCTGGTTGCCTGGCTTAGGAAGTCTGTCTGAAAATAAAAACCGATTTGTGTAGGTACTATTTAAATGTAGTAAAATACGCCGTAATATTATTTAGGCAAACAAATGTGTTCCAGGAAAAATAAAATAATATTTTGCAAATAAAGCAAAATAATACACAAAAGATATTTATTTCACTAATGTGCCAAAAAATACATATAAAATTTTCATAAAATAAAATTTCTAAATGAACGCACCTAATTATACGAGCACATCGGCTTAATATCTTATGTAATTAATTAATTTTAGTTCATAAAATTTATGTATTCATGACGCAAACGTAAAGAGTATTGTGCTAGTACTAATTTTCATTATAGAAGCCTGTTGCCGAGTAAAATTAATACACGAACGCGTGTGTTACAATTTAGGTACCTACCTAATCTTGGAATTCAGTTTAATTAAAGTTTTTCCTATTGTAACGAATTTTCGAAAGTCAAACATGTATAAATTGCCAGGTATGTATAGGTTTTGCTGCAGGTAGCGTTAATACTTGATTTTTCTTTCAGTATAAGATATAATATTTATTAGCATAGTAAACCAACTTCATCGGTAGCAATTTTTGGGAAATTGAGACCCGTAATACTGCATACTACATTGTCAACCGTATAATACGTGTACCTACACTAGCATTGCATCTACATACAGATTCTGATCGAACTATCAGCCAACTAAACATTTGCAGCGTGAAGGGACTTCAAGTATAACCTGTCATTTCTTACACACGTTTTCACTGTCTGAGGTGATCTTTTAAGCAATTACATTAGTAGTACAAGAACTCTTGAACAACAACACCATACTTTGTCATAAATGTCACTTCATACAGGTAATCAATTGCAAAGCATAATGCAACCACTCAAAATCACTAAGAACATACACCTACAATCAGCCTATCACACTACTATCGGTCCTTATTGCTAATTTATGCAGAATTATGTACAAACAGTACGACCATGATATTGTTGGCACATGCAAATTGGCCTAATAAGGCTGTTCGGTACTATTGAGCACTAAACTGCAAACATATTGTAGATCAACAATGTTGTAAGCGGGCCGCGAGCACCGTCAATTGGTGACCCGATGCTTTTTGATTACGTCATCAAAAGCAATGTTACATGGTGTGCGTGCTTTAAATAATCGTGCCAACTGTTTTGTTGCTTTGCTATGAAATTTATATTCAAGGATTGAGATAAGGAATTGTTAATCCTAAGTTTAATTTGATCATAATTATTCCAACTGGGGCTTTCCAGAAATCGATTGAGGACGCTCATGTACAACAGTGGAGATAGGTATATGGCTAAGACGATGATAATAATAAATAATTTTTAAGCTACTAAAAATACTTGGCAAATACATTAATTCAAAGCATATGAAGTAGTATTATAGTGTTAAGGACACATATTTTTAAACTGCTTATCAGTAATGCTCAAATGGCTAAGCTACGTTTTTTCTTCCTCTCAACACATTAAACATTAACCAGTACCTACTAACCTACCTCGTCTATTATGCGACTGACATTTTCATCTTAACTGCTTCCCCGAAAATTTACATTCGATCCATCACACACTATCACCTAGCAAACAGGTTTAGACCGACAGAGATATTCGGTAGACTAAGTCACATTTTACTCCACCCTTGGGAAATACTGGAGTAGTGTGTTCTCATAACCTAAACCGCTAGGCGAAATATACCTGTACTACGGAGTAAGGAAAGATAGAAGGAGATGCCATAATGCAGATAGGTCAGGCGCCTTCTCCTAGGTCGAATTCGTACGGTGGGCGTGACCAAAACAATCGGTTACGAGTGAACTAACGAGTCATTCGGATTCTTTCAGACATCTGTCAACCATTTTTGGTATTACAGAACATGGTCGGATCCAAACACGATTTTCACACGACATCCACGTTTTTCGTCCCCCGCATTTTGGTAAGTCACTTTCTTAAGCGAGTTTCTGTGATGGCACCTCCGCTAGTAATTTTGTTTTCCGTGACCTGCACACACACATATACAATTCACGTACGGGTATATTAAACCCATACTTTCACCGGTTCAGTGCTAAAGCTAGTACATAAGTACTGAAGTACCTCCTAGCAACATTGACTTCAGCCTTCTACTGGGAATTAAGGCTTTTAATATAAAAGCAAAGTTACTTTCATTGAGTAACTCATGTACCAACGGTATGGCGCCATTAGGGGATATTTTTTGCAACTTGCTTGGAGGGTTAAGGATCTTAGTAAGGTGATCTTTTTTTGTAATTGTTGGTAGGTACGTTTAAGGTTTTTACAATTTATATAGGCAAACGTAGACGAATTATTTTGTCACACTTGTTTAATGTAATTCTTGTGGAATTTAAAATGTGTTCGGATGATATTCAGAATTATTAAAAAGTAAGAACTTCAAACTAAAATGGTAAACTGAGCTCTTTTTATCTCTCGCACTAAATTATCCTCGCTTTTGCTTATAAGTAATCGCGCATAAAGATACGAAGAAGACTTTATTGTTCTTTACTATTCCAACAAGCGCTGAAAATGTTTATTACACACGTACGAGCTCGTTTTCATATTCTCGGAATTTTCAGCTCCAAGTAATTACAAACTAATAATTGTTTCGCAACTGTTGTTACGAATACAATTTATGTTTTAAAACTTCACTACACATCAAATGAGTTTGAATAAAAAATGCGTAAATACCATGTAACTCACACATTTTATATTATGTTTGTGAATTGCCATTAAGAAGTTTTTTCATAATTTATGAGTGCAAAACAATTAATTATAGGCTAGCAATGCTGAAGTATATACTACCAGTTGATTTTCCAATGAGCCACTAATTGTAAATTCTTAGAAATAAACACCATACCGAGTATACTTTCCACAGTTTCAATACTCCCAGGAAACGTAAACTAGTTGCTTTACTGTTTCAAAAGAACCTACTATACTACTATTGGAAATAGTTATACCTACTTACTATTTGAAAAAGGAAACTTTTACTCTATCAAATTGAGCGATTTCAACAATTCACCTTAATTCTTAAAACAAAGACACGTAACAAAAACATCGCTCCCAATTTTAAGCGTTTACAAATACCTTTGTACATAGCCGGTATGTGGGTACATAAATCACCAAATGGCCAATTTGGATTTCCATTCGGCATCATCATTTCCGTAATGTGTTCCATCTAAATTCTGATCAAAGTCATTTTGTTGATCGCATGAACCCATGTGAAGTACGGAACGCAATTAATCAAAATGGTTCCAATTGTTTGTCAGTGTTTAACTAATTTGAATACGATACTTTGTGATATTGGGTCAATATTTTTGTTAGGTAGTATGGGATGGTCAAAGTTTCATATTTCTAATGGCAAAACTAATAAGCGCGGTGATGTAAAATGAACATTATGTTAGAATATAATGTTTTTGTGGCGATGAGTTACAAATTATAGTTTTTGTGCATGTAGGGTCGAATTTCTTAATAATGACATTGTTCAGTAAGTACACTAACGGTAGATTATACTATTCACCCATTACTATAACCAAAGCGTTTTCAATTATCAAATCACGGATTTTAGCATAGGCCGGCAAGTACATGGTTGGTTATGATTTGGTTAACCTGATGAATTTTGGGACAACAGTTTGCTTAGTAGGTATAATAAAACGAATGGATTCCCAAAACTCTGAAAAAGAAATGACAGTCAAAAGTATTTCGTTGCAAAATTAAAAGGAGGATTTACGACTACAATATAAATCAAACATGTTTATCCGGAGTCCGTATACTCTTATTGTTATGTGCTGCACGTTGAACACGCAATAATTCACCAAATGTATTACAAATTAAACGAAAACGCTTACGTTATGCATACTTAAACATGTATATTTAAGTACTTGAATATTAAAATGTGAGTAGCAAGGAGATACAAGATGAATGCCGATGAATGTTCAAGTAAATAAATGGCTGCCTGTAGGTTACGTTAGTATTATATCTACTTACATTAGCATTATATACAGTCTGTTCTTGAAACCCTTACCTTCTTCTTGTTTGTAACTGATGACAGCCTAATGAAAAGGTCAAAACTCTAGTTCAATCAAAACAAAGGAATCATCTCCCACTGTAATCAAAATTTAAAACCAAAGATGTGAAATCGTAAAGGTAGTTTGTACCTTTACCTTTCAAACTAATTCTACCTACTGGTGATTCTAGAATATCTGACATTTGTAAAGAAAACAGAAGAGTAGGAGTACCCATGGGTTAACTTGCCAAAGATATACCTATCTTAGCGAATGCATGATGGACATTGAAACGCTTTAAATACTATCCCACAAATTGTAATATCTTATGAGTGTAAAACTGTTTGCAGGTGTGTGTGATGGAGAGTGAGTAGCTACAGAAGTAGACTTGTAATAAAATTCCATAAAGGTTCGGACAATCATGAATAAAAGCAAGTGAAAAGTTAGCGAGGCAAATCATAAATTAATTAACAATGAAAGGCTTGTTGGAGTGCAGCAATTACTCTAAGATTGCGAGACTCCAATGGTACGGGCATTGAGCCAACAGCCACGGCGGCCATTTTAATAATTATGACTTATTTCATTAATACCCGGGTACGTGGCGCTGCCTCGATTGTCTCGCAAATTAATGCAAGCGCTTTTATGCAAACACTGAGGAAATATTGTTTCTGAATTGTGATAGATCGCGCTTGTTGCAGTATCAATTTAATTTTAAACACTTCATTAATTCATTGGCTTCTTTGGGTATAGTTGAAATATTCAAGTAAAAGCCTCCTTTAAAGCAAACGCCTTTTGAGATGTGTGGATCCACCAGGGCCAAAGCCAGCCGAGGCTGTGGGATTGTTGTAAAGATTTACCGCGGCCCTGGTACATAATGAAACAAGAAACATCAACAGTTTGAGTCAGTAAGAGTCCGACAATGCCTCACGCTGCATCTACCTACAGTGATTTTCCATTAAAACCCCATAAAAAACTCTGCCTCTAAAGTAAACGCCTTTTGAGGTATGTGAAATGTCTTTAAAACCATCTCAAATCATCGGGTTACGTTAGCAAGATGTAAAATCTCGTATGTTTTGTTACAATTTGAACTTTGATACATTTTAATCAAAAGAAAATAAAATGTAAACGAATAAAGATTATAAAGTTATTACTTCAATACATACATGCTTTATCATTGCTTCTGTAGGTCGTGACCCTTAACATTTGAGTAAAGTAAGAATTGTATTAAGTACAGAATTGCTCCGGGAATAAGCTACAAATTATATTGTGTATGTAATGCTGGCAACGTTATAAGCATAAATTATAAATATTTGGGACCATAACCATATCATTTTGAAACTTTACTTCACCCTTTCTATATTATTATGATGAGAATGAATAGTTTATTTGTTTGCTTGCTAGAAAGCTCTAATCTTAGGACATATAGGATATATTAAAAAAAACTCCGAGTTAAAACGCCTATTTATCGAAGTAGGGGACTAATTTCGACGGCAGATAAATCCGCAGGTGGAAGCTAATTACGTATATAAGATAGAAATGCAATTAAGAAAACTGATTACAGATCATCCCTCCGATCTCAAGTAATCAATGTAATTACATTTGATATAATTATCATCTAACTCCTCACAGACACAGTTAAACAATGTAACATTTCATTGAGTAACCTAAGTCAGCATGCTCATTATTCCTTCAACCACTTTCGACCCCAACTCTCAAAAAAATACTCTTTCCCTTTCCAGAATAAAGTTACTATTTACTTATTCCACCAGAAGTGGAAATAACTGGTTCTAGACCGAACTAACATAGGTTTTTGTACCTGACCAGATTCAAGGAATTTTCCGCTACAGGTATAGTTATTTGAACTGTGAAAAAATGTTCTTGGAACGGAACGAATTAATAGGGAGTGCGAACATGGCTTTGTAAGTATATGACGTCAACAACAAATGAGTTTTGCTTTCAATTTTGGTATGTAAGCCCTCTTTCCTTCGTAGAATTCTGAGTTCAATTGTTTTTTAAAAGGTTGACCATGAAATCTAATTGGTTGGTATCAGTTGCTTCCATTGAATAAGTATATTTTTATTCACCTTGACGTGAACACAGGCAGTGGAGATTGATAACGATTTAATGTTGATGTTGCACTTTTGCAATGTGGTCATATCATAAATGGTCGATCTTAATATCGAGTGAGCTGTAGGTTAAAAATCTCATAACAGGCCCTATTGGCAGCGTTTTCTCTAATCCGCCTGACGGCTTCTGACGTGGAATTTTAACGATAACTCCCAGGCACGGGGTATAACACCACTAACTACCAGATTCCGGTGTGCTTTATGAAATATTCGGAAAACCTATAAACCGATTTGTGAGCGACCTAGAATTCGATTCCTGAAACTTCAATCGCGCTTGCAATCACTATTCATTCCAAGGGAAGCATAAATGGTAGATAGCTGAAGTATAATTACCTACCTAATTTATTAACTTACGATACACATTATAAATTACTCAGAAAATATTGTTTGGGTCAACCCACCATTACACATGTTTGCGATCAAAACCAACACATTACAAAGATATGAATAAGAAGTCTTTTCTATCAATTGAAAGTGTTAGATAGAGGAAATGAAAACTCTAATTGCAATTAATTAAAAGAAAGCCTTTGTAGCCTCCGTGATGAAAATATAGACTATACTCTATTCCAGCCTTTTGGCCAAGAAATTCTTTTCCAATGTAAGTACTTACTTTGATAAGAAATGGACTCTGAAGCCAAGTTTATTTAAGACAGTTTATTTTTTCTTTAAATTACTAAATGGAAATTGGATCTAAATGAGACCATATATTTTACTGTGCTGCGCTTTAAGACATTTAAGATATTACCGTAGTACTTTGGAAAGTAAGTTTTGTCTATTGAAAAGTTGGCGCAGCTAATTCGAAATTGGCTAAGTTTAATGTATTTTTACCCCGAAAAGTCTATTAATCGGTAAGCAATGTTATCAGTGTATTTTTATAAAGAGAAAGAATCCCATACACCTGTACATTTCTTGCCTGTCCACGAACCGAAAACAACCAAAACATTACTAGGCAGTGGCGTCACTAGTTTTGTATTCCACAATCCTATTTTATACAAAATTCACTTCGCTGTCAATGCAAAGCTGGTTGAAAAAAGCTGTATCGGCCGCAAAAATAAATATAAAGCGGATTAATATCTGCAGTTCGGATATCACGTACAGTTTAGTCTGACTTAAGCCAAATGCGGTTTTCAAGCCTCGTAGGACTTAGTTTGAACTAAGCATTAGTAGGACTGTTTATTATATTTGATATGTTAGCAGAACATACATGGCTCTTTAAAAACATATAACGATCTCAATTGATAGTCTCCTTCTTTTTGGAAAGTCGGTTAAAGAGATTTTTTAAGACAAATTAACCGCTTTGAATGATTAGCTTCTTACTTATATAAAAATAATAATGCCTTTGTAGCTATTTCGTATTTCGTAGTATGTGCATTAATTCAGAAACTAGTTAATCTACAAAGGACCTCTTCTACCCATGAATAAAGCACACAAAACTTTACAATTAAATATGAGTCATTTTACAAATCGATTGCGGTTTTCAACACAACCTGCAATCATGATATTTCAGGTCGGTGATAAAAGTAATTGCTTCATAATTGGACCTATTAATTAAAGGATTTATAACAGTGGGTGGCCAACCAATAAAATGAATCGGCACAAAATAACAAAATGAACTTACTATTAAGTAGCATTTTCCAATAAACTATGTGTAAATAAAGGAACTGCTACATAAGTATCTTTAAGAGAAAGCATTTTTTGTGGAAAATAATTGTTTTATCACCATTTTTAATACTATCAAGGTGATTAAAATTAAATATGAAGATGATATTTCATCTGAAATTCTATGCAAAGACCAACAGACCTTGTATACATACAACATTCCTTTAAATATCAATCACAAAGCAGTTCTTCTCTTAACTCAACTCTTTCAAATACCCCTGCTGGTAGGCTAAAAACTTTATTACTGACCAAGTCGTTTATAATTTAATGTACCCCTAGTACTTATTATGGATGAACATTACCGAGAATCGTGACATTTCACAGTCCCACGTGGCTTGTAAAACATACATAATTTACTTTTACTGTGTTTGCTTTTTATGTCTACAAGTTGGTTCTTGTTTTGGCTAATGGATGGGCGATGTTTTGTCCGTTGTGCAAATCTAAAGAGTTTTTTTACCATGGATTTCATAAAATGATGTATTTAAAAAATGCATTAAAATACACATTTTCAGAGTTTACAAAAACATGGTAAATAATGCATCCTCCTATCATAAATCTGTTGGCGGAATTTTGAAAATAACTGCCTGCAATGCAAAGCCAAAGCTTTAGTCACTTTACAAACGATATCTTTATTAAAAGCACTCATAATTCCCATTGCATATCCACTATAAATTATGTACGTAAATAGTTAACGAAGAGTAACATTTACCAAATTAGTTTAGTTTTAATTACGTTATGTCAGCATCAGGAGCCGGGCCGTTAATTTAGAGCACTGACCTAGAGGACACCCTCTGACTTAATTCCAGCTTTAGTTATATATGCCATGCATATCATTAGATGAATTATCATATTTAAAATATAAAGCAAAAACACTTTAGTACAAATGATTAGTGCAAATCTGGATGTTCTGCGCATTTTAAATAGCAAAATGTTGACAACCTCTTTAGCAGGAGTTCGCAACCTTTTAGCTTTTTTTAAAGTGTGCGTTTTAAATTGTCTCGGACAGCTCATCATGATATCATTAGTTAGCTTTTTGAAAAAGCTTTTAATAAACAATGATCATTTTGCATTCTCTGTTGTTTTTATGAAGGATATCAACGCACACATCTACGATGATACATTTCTTTTAGTTAAGCCATTCAAAATTAATAACGGAGTATCAATTAAATTGTACTGATTACACACTGCAAAAACCTATGGTTTTTATGAATACATCTATACATATAATAAATCTGTAAAAAAACTGTGTCTGTACATTGAATATATTAAAAAAATAATAATTGGGTGGGGTTTAGAAACAGTAATGGAGCACAAATCCAAAAAAAAAATTCTGTCTGTATGTCTGTATGTCTGTATGTCTGTATGTCTGTTTGTTTGTACACGCTAATCTTCGGAACTACTGGACGGATTTCAATGATTTTTTCTTTGTTGTATCAGTATTAAGCCTGGTCAACATATAGGGTATAATTTATCTTCGAAACTTGAAGACCTGATGCAGAACACCAACAGACCAACAAAACTATAAGAGATACCAAAATGGTGCCATAGCAAAAATTGTTTCATGTGATGAGCATTTTCAGCTGAGATAATAAATTTTAAGATCTGGAACACCTGATGTGGAACCCCAAGAGCCCAGCTTCTCTGTACCATATACAGGTGTGACGTTTTAGCAAAAGTTGTTCAACTTGATAAGCACTTTCTATTGACTTATACAAATTGAAGATCTAAAACACCTGATGTGGAACTCCAGGGGCCCAGCTAGACTATAGCATATAGAGGTGTGACGTTTTAGCAAAAGTTGTTCAATCTGATAAGCACTCTCTGTTGACTTATAAAAATTGAAGATGTAAAACACCTGATGTGGAACCCCAGAAGCCCAGCTAGACTATAGGTAGCATATAAAGATAAGACGTTTTTGCAAAAGTGGTTCAATCTAATAAGCACTCTCTATTGACGTATATACATCGAAGATCTGGAACACCTTTTTTTTTTTAACGACGTAAAAATCATCAATGACCCTCCCGCTGTGGGTTAGCAGCGGTGAGGGAGTGTCAACTCTTACTGACTAAAGCCGTCGTGTTCCGTCGTAGGCCTTATGTGCTAGGGCCGCGGTACCTCTTTCGAACAACCCGCAGCCCCGGCAGGCCTTGGCCCTGCTGGGCCCCTCTGGGGTTGCTGACATCTCTTTGAGGAGCGCGTGGAACAACGCGCGCCGCCGACACGGGTCTGTTGTCTAAAGACAGACATGAGCGATGAGCCAAGATCTGGAACACCTGATGTGGAACTTCAAGAGCAATACTACACTTGAAATGTATAGAAACGAATGTCATGAAATAGGTATGGTGACACAAAACCGACGATTATCCCTTTATACACTATAGAAATATGAACTCAAGGACAATCCCCGGTGGACGTCGTTAAAAAAAAGACAATCCCCGGTTCTGTGCTATACCATTGCTAACTGTGGATGAAAACTATTTGGGCTATTGTGATGGGATGCTAATGGACTAGGAATGGGGAAACTACGGGAACTATGGCACCTGCCGATGACAATGTATTAGATACATGTAAAAATTGCAGGTGGAGACTTCGCCAGCTCACTTACTGGGCCCCCGGGAATCAGTCACTGAATAGCAACAAGAGGGCAACAGGGACATGAGCGGCTGAAGTGTGAGAATACCTCGGCGGATTTTAAACGCAGATTACGCGCACCCTGTGGGTCACTTACCACGGGGCATTCTCCGAGCAGGGCTACTAACCCTGCTCTAGCGACTCCACTCTGGACGGCCAAGCCAAGCCAGAGGCTTGAGACCTACCCCCGTCATGGTTCACTCCGACCGTCCGGAGATGGGGGCAGTATACTCTCCCTGGAAAACCCAGTATATATAGCCCCGCGGGGTAGCTACTCCCCGTCATCAGCCTCAGATGTCCTGCGGTGCTTATATCTCATTCTCAAGAGCCTTTGTAATTCCCAATACATAATTGGGAGAGTCGACTTCCAGTCACGATGCAACTGAGTACCAGTGTTTTACAAGGAGCGACTGCCTATCTGACCTCCACAACCCGGTTACCCGCTCAACCCAACACCCCTTGGTAAAACTGGTCAGGCTTACTGGTCTGACTACCCATAACGACTGCCAAGTTCAATGACAGCCGGAACCTACTGTTTAACATGCCTTCCAAATAACGGTCATTGGTATCCAAAATATATGTAGAAAGTAACCTACATACGAACTTAGAAAAGTTGCATTGGCAGGTACTTGCCAGACCTGGAATCAAAGACGCACGCTCATGCTTGAGAGATTGGTTCTCTACCCACTAAACCACCACGACTTCCACTAAGTCACCACGACTTTGTCATCTATTAATGTTTTTTACGTAATAATACGTGTAATATTTTTGCCACACATAACTTAAATGCGGACTAATTCGAATCACTACTTTTATCTCTATGGTCGCGTCTATTGCGGTTCAGTTCTCAGCGTTTTGTTTAGTCTGCTGTGCTTTTGCCGTTGAAGTACAGAAATTAAATATATGGAACGTTTCTAATGCGTATTCCGTTGTTTTCAAGTCAACGGCCTCTTAAAATTCAATATCAGACGATTAAGATCTTTGATTTTGCTGACCCCGTAGTCGCTGGCATAAGGGACAGGATCCGCGTACGAAGTCGCGGGCAGAAGCTAGTTGAAAATATTTTTACAATTAACAGCATATGAATTCATGTGCCAATTAAATATACTGTCAAAGGCGCCATTCCAATTAAAAAAAGGTTGGCAACAGCAAACCTTACAAGCATATTCATATTATATGACACTTCTCATTTCATACGTTACTCTCAAAAAACGTCATGAAGTCGAAACCAGATTATATCTCGCGATCTATCGCTTGTATCAAATATATTTCGGAACAAAGCGAGCAGTGGTTGCGTAAATAAAACAATATATGAAAAATACAGTTTTTCGTGGCGCGATGTGGCAGACTGGGTGTCGGTAGATGACAGCGATTAGAAGACGGGAGGTGAGGAAATGAACGATATCTCATTGCGATGAAAGACGACGAGCGGCGGAAACAGCCGACTATCGACGAACATCGACTAGTCAGAGTTGCGTACTCGATAATACTTCGCTTCCCTTACTTAAGTGGTGCGCTCTAGATTATATCGATAAGTTTATTTTTAATTTTAGATGGCGTTTATTTTTTATATGCCGCAGCGACAATTTGCTGGCTGAGAACAGTGAAGCATTTTATATTTCATTTTATAAATATTAAACGCCTCGCAAGTGGTAATTTATGATAGTTTTTCATACGCGGTAAGAAATAATGATATTTCGGAGATATTATAATAACACATTTTCTTTTCAATAGTTTTCATTTATAATATTACCATCAAATAATTTGGGTTGATTACGGCAATAATATTATTAAGGTATACACAATACTCTGATTAAACGAGTTACTATCTACCAAACAGGATAACGAGCTTGAAGCAAAACCACATATTGTACCTACATAACATATACACAACAAAAACTATTGAATACATTAACGGTCAGTAATGCATAACCGATGGCTAAACAACATTTGAAATGCATGCCATGTTACAAATGGCAGACGTCCAAGTACTCTGCATTGAAAAATGTTACATTAAAAACTCGTTACAAGCAGTTTGACATGCATTCACCGGTGAAGTCACTATTTGCATTGTAAAGTCAGCGACTTATTTTAATATCTAAATTATTTCAAAACAATTTCGTCATCCTCGTTTTCTTATTTCAAGACTTGGTAAACATAAAATCCTGTCTCATCACATTTTATTTAGTATCATAAATTTTGGAAGCCTAAACACATAATGTGATTAATGCAACATATTTTACTATTTTAAGTTTCATTAGTAGGTGAAGAACATAGTACAATTATAATGAGATCGCAAATTTTTCATCACAATAGGAATTTTCAACGGACCATTAAACTATATCAACGGATTTTGATAACCTAAAAAAAGGCGCAGACAGACACACGTAACCACATTAGTACTAAAGCAGATCTAATACTATAAATCATACAGACAAACGCTTATCAACTGCATTACCCAACTGGATTGTGATTAATGTTCCAAGTATATCATCGACTGTATTGATCAGTTCCCAAATTATATTCAAACCCGTTCCACGTCAGCATCGTCATCAATTCACGTCAAAACTCACAGCACCCGAAACTCTCTAACAGGGTTACATTAGTCGAAAACCAGAAATGTTGCCAACATTAATGTACCGAGATTCCCGAAAAAAATAAATCTAGAATTATACGGGAAAGGCCGTTAACCGAATGAATAAAATTTAAAAACTCCCCATTAATATCCGTGAGCTTGGGGTAAACCTAACTCGTCCTCTTTTCTCGAACCCGTTAGGTGAGGTGATATCGCGAGCTGTGCTGTTTATTCGGATTGCAAAAGTAACTGAAATTAAGTGACACCTCAGTATATTGAAATTTGAATAGGTTTTATTTAAACAGAAAGTTATTTATAGCCATGGCATGAGTCTGTTGAAGAAACTATTTTGTTTGTTTTTTTTTTAAATTGTCCCTAGCTTTCTGAACAATAGGCTATCTCAGCCCAGAAAATATCGGAATATGGTCTAATGATATCGAACATATTGCACACATCTCCGCTCCCGCGTCGCTCGCGACACAGCCTACGATGGGGCGTCACCTTAATGTTGCACGGAACTGGGTCACCACAATTATACCTCAGACACAGCTTGACACACTTTAATTTATCTAACAAATTAATTCACTTTTACTTCGAAACGTTTAATTAATATTTTAATGTACACTCTATAGTCTTACACAACCATGAAACTCATAATGGGGTATCTGAAGATATTATTTATGTGTCCGGATTTGCATTTCATAATATAAATGTCAGTTTTATGATTTAGATTGCTCGAGGATTTGTGTAGGTCAACGCGGTGCCCTTGTTTTATAGGGTAAAGGGTAATTTTACAAGCAATTTAATGAGAATTTGACAAGACGACGGCCTAATAGACTATCGGGCGGTCTGTTGGTGGAACGCTTAATTAAACTGATGGTGGTTTCGTCAATGACATTTCTGTCTTCTCGTATTTGAATTGAAGATCAAATTATATTAAACGAAAATTGTAGGAAGACTGAAAATATTTATATATCAATAAAATCAAATTTAATTCAATTTACAAATGACCTATCATCATTAGCAAACAATACAACCGAAACAAATGACTGCTCTTAAAAAAAATCAGCAATCCAAAATTACATTCTCATTTATACAGTCTAGAGAGACTCGTCTAATGCGTCTAAACGACGTACGCAAAAGGAAATCATAAAAACAAGTTACCAATCTTTATTAAACGTGGCCCCGGAGACTCTAGCTACTTACCATGGTGAACGTTAGCGCTCTAAAAGCATATTTTTCTTCCTTACCCTCTTCTACCGTTTTATACCTTCATTGTACGTTTATGCGACGTATAAAAGTTCCGTAACGTAAAATATTGCGAACATTACGTACTGGAGTTACACTTACAAATGGATGAGTGATGTCTCTTGTCTTGTTTCGTAATTTTACTGCGGGATTTATACTCCGTACTTTTATTTACATAGCACTCAAGGTTTTTTTTATTGTGAGATAAACAACTCTTCTTGTATGATAAGTTATAGTGACATCAAACAGAATATTAGATCAGTAAGCTAATGATCAAATTCATGGCATTTTTAAATAAGAATATCATTTAATATTACAATGCTTGTCTAGTTGTGTCAGTGATATTTTCGCTACGATAAAATATCAGCCAGATGCTACGAGAATCGTAGGCAGGTTATTGACTACGGCGTAGCACCTTTCTCGATATTTCCATGCAATGAACTTTATAAGGCAGTTCATTTAACTCCACGATACAATGGTGACGCGAGACGATTCATATAACTTCAAATAATTTATTATATTGAATGCAATTCAAAATATTGGATAAATTGCAAATAAATTCATCATTTCATTTTATATTTTTCAACCTTTCTGTTTGAGTGAACTCTTAGAAATTGAAAACTTTATATCAAATCGTTTGGAAATCTATTGAGGCCTAAAATTCAATACAATCAAACTGATAGAAAAACACAGGTAACAAAAAACCTTTTTTTATTTGAACACATAGTCTTGAAAGTGACACACAGACGAACATCAATGTAAAGTAACCTTCGAAGATCAATTATAAAGAGATGAAGCCTTACCATAATACCGAAAAGCAACCTTAAAACAATTATTCTAAACAACAAGAACAAACAAGACTTTAGAACGTTTCTTTAAAGTTTGAAAACTAATCATGAGAAGTATCAAGTTTCGCAAATAAAACATAGCATCTAAAAAATTACCTACAGCCTTACTACAAAAACTTAAGCATCTGTTGAACACTTGTCTAAAAAAAGTGGCTGCAAAACGGACCTTATTTCAACGTCATAGTTTGTAATTTTTTAGATAAGTGTTCAACAGACGTTTAAAAGGTTTTGTGGTATGACGGATTATGTTCAAGTCATAAAAACGTCGAATGAAATAAAGATAAGGGCACATTACTAAAGCTTGGGTTTCCTAGGAAAGCGGTGCCGTCATATAGCGGCCGTCATATTACGAACGCAAATAGACGGTCGTCTTTACGGTGATGATATGTGGAAAGTTCCACGGCCGTTTTAACACACCGTCATAAACTTTTTGTTAGTTGTATCATACTTACTAACCTTTTATTTAAATAAAACTTAATATTTCTCAAATTTCACGACACCAATTTCTGTTTTAGTTGACTTTTTCTATAATCTTTACTTTTTATATTATATATTGCTTCGTGGTTACGAACGAAATCTATTAAAATTTCGTCGTCCTTGCTGCTCCAAGAGTTGTAACTAATTTTTGACGTTGTTCCGAAAAAAAAAACACAAATACGTATTAAAAAGGCTCCACCGCTGTCAATAAAACGTTCACCAAACTATCTGACACTGTCAAGACGGCCGTCATGCAAATGGCGGCACCGCTTTTTGAAGTTACGGTGTCAGTTACCGCTCTCTGGGAAACCGCCCCATTTTCTTTACATAGACAACGTTCTGGTGACGTCATTCACCGCTGTATTACGGCCGCTATATGACGGCACCGCTTTCCTAGGAAACCAAAGCTTTAAGGATGTCGGTCAGACAATGGTGACCTATCAGATACGTCGAAAGCAATTAAAACTGACTTAGAACTTTGTCTTTTCAAGTCCACGTTGCTGTGGCATTTGATATTTTTAGTATTTTTATATGATTACCTGCGGTATTAAATCGACTTAGTTTTAGGTTTTAGATGTTTCCTTGTATTCAGTTTGGTGAAAGTCTAACACATATTTGCTATCATCATCATCTCCCGAGCTTTTTCCCAACTATGTTGGGGTCGGCTTCCAATCTAACCGGATTCAGCTGAGTACCAGTGCTTTACAAGGAGCGACTGCCAATCTGACCTCCTCAACCCAGTTACCAGGGCAACCCGATACCCCTTGGTTAGACTGCCCTATTGTCACATATTTACATATTTGCTGTATATGTAGCAATTTATTTAAAGTTACTGTAAACCAGTTTTTTTTAATGTTCGAAACAGTCAGATTCATTTTCGAGAATATTTGTTCTGTGTCAACCTATGTCTACACAAAAGTTATTCTCATTGTCTACTTCAACTTTTAACAGAAACCTACATAAAACACGATTGATTACATAGAAATTTCTAATAAATGGATACTATTTCTGTATCTAGACCACCTCGTGAAACCAGGGCGGTAATTTATTATTCTCCCACAGAGATTACTTAGTTATTTTAATTAAGGTCACTATTTCCCAACTGGTCAGGAACTTCAATTACTTCTTAAGTCATTATTCAGGCAGATTATGGTTAGAGAAAGACGATATAATAGGACTTGATGTTACAAGGATAAACGTAAGACTGTGGTACTAATTTAAGGACGCGTTCAGACCAGGAACAAAGAATTAGAGCTAGAAGAAGGGAATTACTTATTTATTCATCTTTTAGTATCTACTATAGAATTTTTACTAACACAGAGAGTTCTCTGTGGAATGGAAGAATGTTACCTGCAAAATGTTCTGTTCACATTAAAAGAATATCATAGAGAGGTAATAGAATGAATATTTGTTTGATATGAATGCATCGTAAAAATCTACATTTGTTTGCTAAAAAAAACAATTACTATCATTAAGTCAAAGTTAAAGTTACTCGTATTTAATATGTTTAGCAAAAAATACTTTGTTTACATCCATTAAGTTCTGCAAGCCCGAGTAGTGGTCGAGCCATTTTACCACCGAGTTCAAACGATCCTTCGCCCTAAAAGGCCGTACATTCAACTGCCGTCAATCTAAGTCACGGCTTACTTCGTCATTCGCAAAGTTGCCGTACAGCTGACCTAAATACGGTATACCTAAGCAAACAAGTTTTGCAATGAACGCCCTTTAAATATTTCTTATAAGGATTGCAAAGCTTTTTGCATCCTGTTATAGATAACTTTGAAATATTTTTACAATAACAATAGAAATAGATTTTATATTGAATACAAATCCTTGTAAAAAGAAGCGTTTTTTTTTATTTACAGATAGTATATTTACATCTCTTAGTTCATGATACTGAAAAAGATTACTGACTTAAATATGGTTCAATATTACAATATATTTATATGGTAATATAATGGCTATATAATCTTTCAAGGAATACAGGCATTAATTTCATTCTAACTCTCCTACTACGGGTCTGCTGGAAGAGATTTCGATTTAGAAATAAGCAGTACCTTTGTACTATTTCTATTCTATGTCTATTTCTTTTATATGTTCACTGTGTACATAAATTGTTAAATAAATAAATAAATAAATAAATAATTTGTTTTTACGTAAGTATCTACTATAATGCTTATATTCAATTCATCATCACGACCAAGTCGCAAAGTCCCCGTTGACCTACTAACTGTACTGTCTTGTCTGCTTAAGTGTACTGTGGGTACACTTAAGCAGACAAGTTTTTCAATAAGAACCTTTTGAACTGTCGGTGATGGGAAAGTTTGTTTGTCAGACCCTTCACATGATGTTACTTGTAATTGGTCTGTTAACGACATTTGACACGTTCACTCTAGAGTAACACGAGTCAATTTAATCTAAGTTAGAAAAACGTCATTATTGTGGTAAAAAAACCTCGATTTTTTTGCAAAAATGTTCACCTAAAATATATTTTTTTACATTTGAATTTGTATAGCTTATTGAGCCCAAAGAAACTTGTAGACACGCCAAAAATAAACTGAACAAAATATTACATCATTCAATGAAAATATTACGCCAACACTATAATTTTTATCTACAAAAGTGCGACATTTCTAAGAAAATATTGTTAAATATGAATGGAATACAATTTATAGACGACTTCGGAGCACTTGATTCCAATTTCAAAAGAGAAGGCGAAAATATGAAAAAAAAATTGCACGAGGGCAAAAACATATTTTTATACGAAGAATTTCAAAACTTTTGTAGGTATACCCAGAAATTTTAGCTTACAAAATTCAGACAGCGTACATTCGAACGGGAAACGGGTCACAACTTTAATATTAACAAGTATACCATAAGTGCAAACATAAAACGGTGTTATTATGTCGTAGGAACAAAAGTCGAAACACTTTCCCGTACCATAAAGTATTAACCTAAATAACATAAGTATGTGCCCTTCGAGAAAGTTCCAGAGAGTTCGACGAAGCTGCTAGAGTTTCGTCGAGTGGTTCGTCAAACTTGTTAATAACAAGATGTCATGTTGCCGAAGAATTACTTCATAACGTCATGAAAAATTTATTCCAAGCTTAAAATGGAAGGCGTATCGACCTGTCCTTAGCAAAGAGTCTTAAAAGCGCTTTCGACCTTATTTTTGGGTAATCTTTTGTTTAATGGCTAATTTTAGATTAGAACGGGAGTTTGTAAACATTTTATCTAATCTGGGGGATAAGATGATTTATTTTCATTAATGCTCACTCAAAACAATTAGCCATCACTTGAAATAAAACATTGTAGCTGTCCCGACATTGTACGCCCTTCTCAGTAAACAGTACCTAAACAAGATCAATCTGTCTGTATACAATACATAACATGGTATGTTAAACATTTTTTGCAATAAAACATTAAAATAATGTTCCCAAAACAGCGCAGTTACAGCAAGTAGATCGCATGTCCGCCCCTATCGGTTGAAGATCGGGCTCTTAATTAAGAAAGTCAGGCGTCCGGATGGTTGCTTACCCCTCGTCTTATCGCGCCACCCTATAATTGGAGTGACGTCAACCAGAACACACTACATTCATTGGAGAATGGTAAAATTTCACCTACTTTTGGAAAAAAGGCCATTCTCGTGGGATAATGATTTTTGTACACAAAAAGACTGAGACAATGGTTGAATTTGTGATTGTTGAAGCTATTTCTGGGTTGTTAATGAATTAGACTTATATTGTAAGTAACTAGTTCTAAAAATAGTTGCAAAAACAAAAGTCAGCAACAAAGTCCATTAGCAAAATGAAAATACAAAAATACCTGAACACTGAATTGTCCCAAAACTAAAGAAGAAAATAACCTGGACATCAGAGACTTCTAAAGGTCACAGAACACTCTTTTTACAGTTAAGATTTTAATTATAAGGTTTTTGTATGTTATTTCGTTTGTTATATAGACTGTTGTTACTGGCTGTAACTCAAAACCATTACGCAAACTTTTCCGAACATAAAATGGACGTAGTTATGCAGAAACGTTCCAACCCACTGTACGCGTAAATGCTTATATCTCAAATTCAAGTTTAATTTGAGATATAAGCATTTGCGTTTCAGTTGTATTCTTTTTTATTCTAACTAGTAAAGGTACTAGAGGTTTTATTGTTGAATTATATTGAGTTTAGATAACCATATGCTAAATTTTAAGCTGTTCAATCACAATAACTCGATTTCGATTTTGTATGTTATGTCGTTTTCGATTTTATGTCGACTTTGGTTACTGGCTGTACCTCAAAACCATTACACAAACTTTTCCGAACATAAAATGTGACCACTGTTACAAAGATTGAAATAAGTATAATTGGCAAACCGAGACCTGTATAAAAATTACAAGTGTCAGACTACAGTAATAAATTCTAGAAGTTTCAGTGGATTATTCTTAAAGCCCTGACTTCGAGTTACACGGCTTTTATTTCTTTAAGAACTCGAGTAGAACTCAGTTGCTAGATTCTTTAACTAGAAAAGTGCTGTGATCCTAAAGCCGGGGGCTCTTAGTGAAATACTGTAATTTATGGAACATGACTAACAATTTTATTTACTTTGTCATAGTGGAATTGTTTTTCAAAGAATTGTGTGTTTTTGTGTTTGAGTGCCTACTTTGTTTACTTCTGTGGGTGTAAATAAGAGAAAGTAGCACCTCGTGTTTTTACATTACCTATTAAATTTATTGCGTGACTTTGAATAACCTAAGAGCTATGTAGGTATAGGTACTAATATAATAAATCTAATGACGTTGTTTGCTCGAACGCGCTTCTCAGGTATATAGGTACTGGCTCGATTTGAAAATGTTCATGCCCATTTATTGTGAAACTCTAGGCATTTTATAACTTCCGAATTAAGTATTTTTCTCAGGACGCGAGTCATAGAACTGGTCGAAAGCTGGCTATATTAGCAACTATATCAGTCATATTTCTATCAACCTAATCATTCCATTATTACATTAGCCCAAAATAGCTTTTTTACGTACCTTAATTTACTACCCAACAATACTTTAATCCACAACAAAGAACAGCAAAAATTATCCGTCATCAAAGAACAGGGAATTCAGTCATTTGTCTTGAGAACAAAATTAGGGTACTTGTAAAAGCTAATTGGTATACAATGCAAATGGCCGCTTGAGGGGCGCTCAGTCGCGGTCAGACGTCGCGAACTGTTCTCAATGTAAATGAAGCCTGGATGCTGTGAATTTATCTAGTGAACGTTGAGACTAAACAAACTTCTCTTTTTAAGTTTAGGAAGGTATGTACTAACTGTGACTTGAGATTGAAAAGTAAACATGCCAGCATCTACCTAAATTTTCTTCAAAATATCCAATTAATTCCTTCAGAAAAAATACTAATACAGGTGTTTACAAAACAAGGTATTACTCATTACTCTGCAATCCTAATGGGTGATCTTATAATCTTTGTCACTTCAAAACAATGTTAAATTTCAATGCACCGCGTGTTTTGAAAGCAAGGTTCACAATAACAAAATTAATTTAAAGTATTTCTGTCAAAATAAAACCTAATTTGTCTGCGAGTGCAGAACTCCATTAAGCTGCTACTTACCGATTGTCTTATCGTTTTAAAAGACAATGAACTTTAGCCAGCTGTGAGCAACCGACAACTGACGTCAGTCAGGGTTGTCACTCATGGACCGCATTTTCATGAAACTATGTTAATATTGTAAAACTAAAGAGTTTGTTAGCTTGGTCGCGCGTATATTAGGAACTACTGGATCGATTTGAAAAAACCTTTCATTGTTAGATAGTCTATTTATCGAGGGCCTTCCTCGTAGAGGCTTTTATCCGGGTTCGTGCAGGAGTTCCCATGGGATGCAGGTGAAACGCTGGCAGAAGCTAGTACTCAATAAAGTTCACACAAGATACCTCCAATATTACCTAACATAAGACAATTATGTAAATAGCCGCTTATGTATAACCGCTAGCTTAACTCACTTGACCAATTTCAATAAATTAAGGCACATCCAATTGGACCTAGTCACGCAATATTGGCGAAAGTAGGTTGTCTAGAAAAAGTATTGCATATAAAGAAGAAAAGCCTAATAATGTTGAACCTTTAGATGGTCGTATTCTCCAATATGACTCCTCAGCACATATTGGAAATAACGCAATTTAAATTCTGAATATGAAAAAGGGAATTCTAGTACTTAAATAACCTTTTTCTTGAAAGTGGCAACCCTACATGTCTAAAGTATGGATTACAAAGATTTATAACGAGTTTAGTAACTTAAGTAACTCATAATGATATCGCCATCAATTTAAAGTGTTTTGAAAGCCCCCTAGCTATGTTTTGGGTGGCAAGTAAAATCGATAGAGTAAGCCATGCATAATTCATTGAAGGAAAATAAAATGTATCATCGTCGACAAGCACATATTTTATTTAAGCAGCTACTCAATATAAGCACACATATAGTGTGTTGTAGGAGAAAATAAAATATTTCACTCGAATTTGATAATAAAAGACATGTACTTAGAACATCAATAAATCTATATAGGTAAACGAATTTGTACTTAATACATTTTTATCAAAAAGAAATTCGTAACGTTCACAAAAAACAGATCACTAATTTTGGGGCACTGAAAAAATTCAGCCATACACACAACGTTCACAAAATAAGGTAATGAACGGAAAATCTCACGCTACATAACGGAATAATAAATTGTGAGCTCATAACGAAAGTTAATCCTATAAAACCGACGACTATCCGTAGCTGGTAGCATGTGGAAATGTTCATAGTTGCATCGCAAACTTGGCAGCCAATAAACTCTGTTATAGTAAGCAGTATTTAAGGATATAATAGTATAAGGGTCCGTTCAAACAGACCGGCTCGGAGAGCATCGGCGCACATTTCTCACACAGACCGGAATCGGCTCCGATCGGCTGAAAGAGCATGCAATCGGAGCCAAACGTCTGCAAGACCGAGAAAAAGTATGCGATCATGCATCATGAATGCACCAATGCAATGTGCAATGTGTGAATTAACACCGAACGCCTTCGAGCATTCTTAATGACAAAAGCATATGCAAAAATAAAACTTACTACAAATACTAAATAGATACTCGATTTTCAACATGTTAAGAATTTGCTCTCCTCTCCGAGCCGGTCTGGCTGAACCGACCCTAATATAGGATTGTCTAGTGTCGTGGTGGGCGCCTCTTACACCGAGATTGCTATGAATAATGCCACAGTCTACAACGGACAGTAGTCCAGTTTCGTTCCAAAATGGATTGTTATGTCTCCTCACGTAAACTCTTGTTAGAATAGACGTGAATATGTGTGAGCCCGTTCGTAAGGCGACGGTACATGTAAAGCGTTTCATGTTTTCAATAATAAAATGCTTCTGTGCAGTAGTTCAGATATAATGCCTCTGGGTTTTCTCGCTGTTATGTAATTGACTGGTGGTTTATGTCAGTTGTCAATTATGTAAGCTATTAGTGACATGCTGATTGAGAGCCGCGAGGGAGCTAGCATTCTTGGTCTATAAATATTTGCGTTAATCCAGAAAATGTGCTAGAAATACATTGATATTTGCCAGTGCTAGCACTAGTACGACCAGTTTTTATAATAATGAATGAAGTTTTTATTGGCTATTTTTGAAATAAAATAATATTTTGTACATTAATAACTCATTGGCTTACAAAAGTTTAGGTAATTGGTTTCTACTCAATAGCTCGTAGACGAGTAAGTTCCAAATATCCAAAATAGTAATTATTTCATAACCCGTAAATAGTACTGATATTTCGAGAAAACACATACGTAGTTCTCAACAATTCTTGTTTATACCTCTACCAAGAGATATCTAAGTCAACACGTACTCCCTTTCTCAAACCAACATACCTACCTACCTTCGCCTAGTATTTCCCACTGTGCAGGGTTCAATGCGCCACTGAATTCATCACAGCCTGTCAGCCAACACTGGCCGGTATCTCCACCATATTTCGAACATAGAATTATGATACAGTTCTCTATTCGAATTCGAATTATCGAATAGAGGATCTAGTTTCGAATCATTGGTTTACGTCATTGTAGAACAGATAAATAGATTTGTTTACCATTATTGCTCTGTGTTTTTACAATCTAAAAATAGAATAAATAAACTTTTAATTCGACATAAATTTATTTTTAACTTAATTAACGTCATGTTTGTTAGTGGCAATTTCCCACGAAGCTTTAATTATAATTATCTCCTTAAAGATGTTTCGAGATTTCCTCCAACTACCTAATTTTACAGATTACTTAATTACAAAATACTTAACGTGAATATTGCCATAGTAACTTCAAAAAGAAATTCGCTTTTAACATCACGGTAGTTCTAATAAACCAATCCCATCTACAGAAGTTATAATGAATGACATACAAGGCGATTTATTTTTTAATTTTTGTCCGTCGAATTGACAACTACTCTCATATGGCCAGTAACAAAAACACAGAAAGAAATAGCAAAGAGTATGAACGCCCTATAGTTACATATCGATAATATTTTCGCAAAAAAAGGAGGATATAAGGAAAATGTGTTAGGCAAGCGATAAGAGTATCGTGTTGTGCCAAAAAAGGCTTCGAAGGCCAAAGGCTATTTCTCATGGGTATAAAAAACATGAGCCATTAATAGTTTTTTTTCTATTCCCATTGATTCCCACGCTGTGTCAGTTTCTTTTCTTACAGTGATCATAAATAATGCCAAAAATAAATATAAATATGTTTCTAGGTTCACGAAAGTGATCTATTGCGATAAAGTTCCTTTGATCACTTGTGAACTTGTGTTTAGATCTCGTTGACTCATAGTGATTAATAATTTGTGGAGACCTGTGTCCAGCAGTGGGACGATAAAAGGCTGATTACGTATGTGTTAGGTTGTGAAATAAGATAGAGACAACCGAACAACAAAATTAATTTATTTTTACACTGGAACTTCTTCCATTAATTAAAGCTTTTCTGCATCTTGACAAATAATATCTAAAGCAAATAATTTATTTTTATGAGTTGGTTCTCGCATCAAAGATACAACGAAAATATAAATATTTCAATCAAAACGCTAATAAATTCAACCATAGTCGAATGAAAATTGCATCTTTTGCCTAAATTTCAGCCAAACTCCAACCGCGCTACAAAGCCTAATCCTAATTGGGAAATAAATTATTAATTTGTTTCCATAATGGATCCCGGGGACAATTACATTAACGAATTCTGGTGTACGCACGTTAGGTCCTGTGGGATTCAGGCACTTCTAGTGCACGGATACGCCAAAGTAATCTAATATTAATTCCTCACTTTGATTACCTGTATTGGGACATTCCTGTGTGTCAAGCGATCGAAGGAGCCTTATGCTAGCTATGGTCAGTGCATAATGTTTATCTTCTTGAATCATGATGTAGGAAAGCTCTGTGGTAGTAAGAATGAGTCAGCGATCAAATCAAACGGTAACTTAAAAAAATCACTCCTTAGTCGTGGGTGCATTTACAAACATACAGTCATACATGTAGGTACACAACAGAGCTTAGCATAAATCGTATTGGCGACGAATCACAGTAACCGATCCAATCGTAATGCCAGTAATGTCGTCGATTTGCACTGGTTATCACAAACTGCATTACCCAATTCTTCAAAAAGATAACTTACTGTTCCAAACCGTTAGATTACATAATGAGAAACAACAGAACAATACTCCAAACCTAGTACTGAGAGCATCAAGTCACTAAACCAGCTTGCAACACAAACACGACTCGCTTACTCGCTATGTCATTTCCGAATATACTATGCAAGTCAGAGAAGTTGAATCGCGACAATTCGCATTTATATGGCCGTCATAAGCCGGGTTCCGTTGCTTTGTCTAGCCGTATTGCAGGGCGAGTTTACTCAACTAGGGCGGAGAGAAATGGCGGGTAATGTGTTTGGTGCAGCTTTGTTTTGATAGAACTGTATTAATGGGTAATATGTGTCCGTGTATTGGTCAATTTATAGTTCTGTATTTTTTTTGGTCACTGCCAAAATGGTAAATTGGTTGCATGATTGAAATGATTACTTCCTTTTTTTGTAACTAGGCCTTGTCCTAACTAAATCTATACATATAATAAATCTGTAGAAAAGTAATTTTTGTACATTGAAGAAATTGACAAAAAAAAATAGCCAGCATGTTAAAGGATAACTAACAGAACCCATTTCCATAATTTTTGTCATTTTTGTCTGTTTATCTGTTTGTTCGTTCGGGATTCACGTAAAATCTACGAATTCAACGCAGACAATGCTTATATACAAAAATTCTACGTAACTTGGGGTATTACTTAGTTTTTGTTTTATCGAAATCGATTCACTCTATCAAAAGATATGATTAATTTTGTGAATTCAAGATGTAAAATAATACGACACGCAATCTGTTTGTCAAAACTGCACATTTGAATGTTGTACTTATATTAGTTGATCGGCCTATTATTAACCTTTACACAGAAAATCACACCTTCATAAGTAACTTCGGAAGAAAAAAAAAATGAAAATTTTGTTTAGCCAAGGTTAAAGTAGCTCCATCTGTGGTAATCTGTGTTAAATAAAATACATAAAATTTGACAAAGGAGCGAGGTGGTAAATGACAACTAATTACCATACATTCTTTATAGAGGATTATTATTTCAACAGATGGAGTTGTGTATTTTCCGTAATTCACCATATTTTAACACGTAGTGTAATTTTTCGATAGACATTTCAATAGTGTTTGTCAGTTTGCCGTGCCACATCAAAATCCAATTATAATTATTACCTTGATGAAAGGAAAATTAATAGTTCTCAGCCAAATTTAAAACGGTGCCATCTAAATACATTTTTGAACATTATGTCAAAAATGATGACTTTAGTATAACAATTAATTATCATTTAAAGTTACAGATGGAGTTCATATCAGGATTTTTTCATAAACATAGTTTAGCTTATCTTCCACTAATGTGGTGGCCTTAAAACAAATTACTTTGAGTGAGTAGTATTAAGTAGACCTTAATTATTTTTTCTGATGCAAAACATGTAAACTTAATCCTAGAAGAAATGAGGATCTGTCTCTCGCAAGCGCTGCTAAGCGTGAGGTAGGTAGGTAATGTAGGATCCTGTAGCTTTAAGAACAAGCCCAGATACAAAGTGCAGATAAGAAATGGGAGCTTTCTCGATTTAATACCATACACACGTAAAATGCTTTATGCGTCTGAAAACCAACACATTGCGCGTCGCATACCAGAGACATGCTTACTTTCAACTTCTGATCGCAAATACACTGGTCACGATTACGAACAGTCTCAGTAGGACCCGAGCCAAGTCTAAAAAAACACCTTTTATATAAAACTACGTTTGATGTCATTCAATCACAAAGACAGAATTGTTTTCTGTTGAAAATCCTATCCACCTGTATCCTATCCTAATCCAGCATGCATTGCAGGTGTGCATTGCACAAAAACCAATGGTATCCTATTCGAGAAGTCAAAAGAGTCGACCTGCCAACGTCAGCTTCTGCGCTAAGCAAGTGTTCTTAATAGTACCATCAGAATTACATTCATCGTTGAATGAGGTGAATAAATTTTCAGAAACCGCAATAACAGTAGGAGCCAAAGCATATGATCGCTTCATAGAGCTCTGATTGGCCCCAGGTGACCAAGTCAGGTCTGATTTGTTCGTTCATCAGATCTTTGAAAGTGTTTCGGTGGATACTGTCGTCCTGTGTGACACAAAATATGGTATATAAACGTCTTCCGCAAGAGCGAAATTTTCCCGGTGTGTGCGGTAGTGACGCACAGTATACAACACTTATGTTTCTTTCGATTTGCTGGCTCCACCAAGAAATGACAAATTGCAAGCGTACATTTTGAAAATCTTGGCAAAACTGCAGGTTTTAAGTACGAACTCGGGCGTGTGAGTAGCGCGGGCGCCGCGCGTGCGTCGCATTTTGCTGCCCTGCGGCATTTACCTATAGCGTGCTCGCGGCGCGCACGTGCCGCTCTCCTTGACGTTTAACTGCTAAGGCGTTTAGCGGGCGGCGGGGATAGCGGGCGAAGGGGTAAGAACGCAACTCGAGCGCCGCGTGCTCGCGTGCACATGCCGTAGGGCAGCAAAACGCGACGTTCATGCAGCGCGCTCGCGACGCCCGCGCTACTCACACGCCCGAGGATCGCGCACGCCTAATGTGGGGTCAGCCTTACCATAGTGAGTAAGTGCACAGAAAATCCCCGTCATACAAGTGTTTCTCCCCAGTAGTGAAACTATCGTACCCTATGCGCCTGCTGATGATGATGACTCATTTTATCATCCATAAAGCTATTCCCCAACTATGTTGGTGTTGGCTTCCAGTCACCGAATCTGTTTGAGTACCAATATTTTGCTTGGAGCGACTACCTATCTAGCTACCTTCAATCCAGTCAACTACACAAGACGATATCCATGGTAAGACTGACAGACTTTCTGGCTTCTGATTAGTCGCAGCAGCTGCAGAAAATGTACAAATGACAGCTTTGTCAGACTCAAAGCATATAGACATAGATTATAACTGTTTCCTGTGAAAATTATTTACGCACCATACGTTATAATTTTCCAAATTGGCTGACTGGATCCAGAGATATTCACAGCGTCACAAACTTTACTTCTTTTGTTTAGATAAATGGTCACATCCACAACACAACCTTCATCAATGAATTTATGCGACTGCTAAGTGCTAATCCTAATTATACTGTCACGTGAAAGAATGCACCTACGGGATAAGTAGTATTTTGACTATTCTATATTGCCCACGCAGACGAAGTTGCGGGCAACAGCTAGTTTATAATAAATCATTTAAATGTAAAATTTGCAAAAAGAAATCATATAGGTACGAAAACACACACAGGAACGATACACATTAGAGTACCAAACAAAGCACAAAGCTGGTACCTAATACAAAGATACAACACAATATCCATTGTAAAACACTAAAAACTTATTTCACCAAAACTTTTTACAAATACTTGTATAATAATGCCATTTTTCTAAGCCAAACAAAGCAGTACGAGAGTAAATTAACATATAAATAGTGGTTTGTTGTCCGTGTGACGTCGCCAGGGCCTTTTACTACAATTACACTGGACGACGAAAAAGCAACGAATAATATATTGTTGGACTCTCTACTAGAATATTGTTTTATTTTTCAACATGTTTTGTAGGTACGAAGATTTATAATAATAAGTTAGTGCTCATTTATATCTATGTGGAAGGTTAATTTCAAGATTGTTGAAATTAAGTATGATACTATATCCAATACTAGCCGTTTTCAGCCTAGTAGGTACTAGCCGAATAAAATATAGCCTATGTAACTCAGGAAGACTGTAGCTTTCCAACAGTGAAATAATTTTTCAAATTGGTTCAGCAGTTACGGAGCCTTTTGGGTAGAAACAAACAAGCAAAAAAAATCCTCCTTATTGCCAAATAATTAGTATAGCATAGATAAACATAGCGGTGTTCATATTTCTAATAAGCAAGTTTGTCAAAAATACAAAAGCCTCTTTCACAACTTTTTTAGAACAGCATATTTTACTGAAAAATATTTTCGTCGTGATCTGATAAAAACTTAAACAGCAATAAGTAGTCTGTAACATTTGAGTTCTGGGCTTTTTGGGACATACGACGTCCCTGTTTGCCAGGCAACGTAAAACTTTGCTTACGATTTCGGGCCTTATCACAAAGCACTTACGGTCTAATATATAGTAAACTTTTTCTTTTTTACTACAAATTGTATAAAACATTCTCGGTATTTCGTCGCCTACTTTAAGTTCCTTTTAGGGATATAACAAAAAGTGTAATTAGCCAAGACCGGGGTCTATGAATCTCTGGAGAAATTGACATTTTATTTTTGTGAAATCCGACCTTTGACTTCAACAATTACGTCTGTTTAATCATTTTCTTATATTAAAAAAAAATCGTGGTGGCCTAGTGGGCAAAGAACCAACCTCTCGAGTCTGAGGGCGCGGGTTCGATTCTAGGTCAGGCAAGTACCAATGCAACAACACCAGTCTAACCAAGGGGTATCGAGTTGCCCGGGTAACTGGGTTGAGGAGGTCAGATAGGCAGTCGCTTCTTGTAAAGCACCGGTATCCAGCTGAATCCGGTTAGACTGAAAGCCGACCCCAATATAGTTGGGAAAAGGCTCGAAGGATGATGAGTCATTTTCTTATATTTACGACGAAACTTACTTGCATACGTCTCACATTCAAAGTGCACTTTCAATAATATCATTTTACAGCGGGAATGTTATTAATTTTCAGATTCCCTCCGGAACTTACGACTTCTTTCAAAATTTAGTTATTGTTCCCGGTATCTTATCTGCCTCATTATTTCATAGAAATTCTGTTCCATTCATGACTTCAGGTAAAAAAGGCCTGTAGATATTAAGAAACATTTGTGTCCTTCTCATTCTAAAAATGGAATTCTGCATAAAAAACCATCAAGAACTACACAGAACGCCATAAAAGGAGAGCTTAAACACACATCTTGAGGAACTTTGCGACTCAAAGCAAAAGTGGGGGAAAGGTCACGCCACACTATCGGGTTTCAACTTTCGCATTTAAGCATGTAATTTCTTGAAACACAAGGCTCTTTCACACTTTTATCTTCGCGCTATTACTCCTTGAGGAGCTACAGAAGTGATTTTCACTTCAAACTTTCCTTTTATGTACTGAATAGCGCTAGGAATTGACAATGTCGTCTATAGATAAGTAGAATATTTTTCTCGGAAAATATTTGCGAAAAAGACGTTATAATTTCTAACAATTTAGTTCTTGGAACGTTGCTCCCACTACCGCCCCTGCCTTAGGTAATTTCTACCTTATAATACAATACAAAGTCTTGAAAGTATTCATTCTGTATAACGAGAGTAACTCAACAGCATTACTCATCGCGAAAGAGCGTTGCAGACAGTTTTTTTGCAAATAAAATAGTTTTGAAGACACCTGTATTTCTGCACCGTCTGGTTACTTAATATTCAAACTGAAAATGATCCGAGAAGACTTAATGTCTATTTACTTAGTCTAGTCTAGACATACTGTATGTATAATTTCGAACACAAAAAGGATAATATTGATCGTTTTATTATTTAAATTAAGTAGATATCGGGACCGTTTTATAAATTGAGATAGAAGATAGATATAGAGAGTAGGTAGACAGGTAAACAAATGTCAGTAAGGTAGAGAAATCACTGGGGATTTCTTAACAAATGTAACTGAGTAGCAGTAGTGTGTGTATTTGGATAAAAAGAAAAATATTACTTCTGTGGACATACATTCGTTCATTTAAATAAATAGTTTTTTATCATCTTAAGCTCAGCGTAAGCGTTATTAAGGCTATTTATCGCTAATTTGGAAACACCTTCGAACACTAACATTTTACAAGAAACTCCGAACTAGCAATCTTAAAATAATGATAGATGACAGACTTCCCTACATTTTCACCTCTAAATCATTATTAAAAAGCTGCTACGTTCAGTTCTGTCATCTGTGAAGTAAAGTTGGAAGGCGTTTGCTATTATCAGTTTATGCCGCGTCAGGTAAAACGAAGCGGAAAGCGGTGCTCCGTTATCAACCAAACTCTTCTAGTTAAAAGTTAGAAACGCTGCAAAGAACTCGCACCGTTTTAAACTTTGATTGTCTATTACAAAGCTGTTAGTTTATTTTTAACGAAACCAATATTGGTTCTAAGCATGACCTCAAAGGGTATTAATGACAGGGAAATTTTGACTTTGTTTATTTTGCGGAAGTTTGAAATTGAAATACTTCTGTTGACTCCACAGGTTGGTACATACCTGCTTTTATATAATGGCTCCTATTTCTTCACTCAGTACGTTTAGGATAACGTTGCTTAATAATAATATAAGACTGAATAGAGATGAACATGCTTACAAACAATTAACTGGATTTTTTGAAAAGTCGATGAATATGTCATTTCTTTGCCGCAATCATCGAATCCATCAAACATTTTACGCCAACTTATGTACAGGCTCAAGCGGGCGATTGAGACCTACAGGTACCTCCTCCATTTTTATTCCGTCACAAAACACAAAAGGTGACGTCAGAAATAAAGTAACATGGACGCTCGTCTTGAAAATTTTATATTCCAAAATTCTAGGCAGGCATTTCCTTGGGGGGAAATAGGCCCATCGCTTTCCAGGACCTACATTTATGAATACATAATGACAATTACATTTACAAAATAGGACTTTGTTATTCTTCTATGAGTATTGTCCCGCTGAGGTGCACTCGCATCTTATGATCCTTTTATTCATCTGTTGAGGAGTTTTGCCATATAATACATAGCTACATAGTCTATGTATATGTTGGCATTGTCCACACAATAACAGCTTTTGGGTCAGATGAAGTTTGCAAGTTAGGTATGCGGCAGAATATTTTGTCGTTTCAAAAGCTCTCGGTTGAATTGTTCCGTATTGGATTTTGCTCGAATAATAATTCGTGAATATGTTTTGATAATGCAATCAGGATTGTGTGTTCTTGCAGAAAATCGATTTCGATGCTTTGAAGATTGATTGAAAGAGTTTTCGTTGATCAAACTTTGCATCCAAAGTAACAAAGTTATCTTTTGAACTTAAAACAGAAATGGGGGTAAAACAATCAGTGAAATTGCTTGAGATTTTATCAAATTTTTCCTTATAATAAATCTGGTCTGACTGTCAGCAATTTCAAAAAATAAGTTTGTGGTAGAAAATGAATAAAAATGAGACGAAAAGCTTTCTACGACAACGTTTAACCTCTGATAAATCACGGACTAATATCTTTTGACAGCTCACAAATTACAAGAAAAGACACAATAACAACAGCCATTTCGTACTAGGTATTTTTTCTGCCAAAAAAACATGCAGCATTTTTTTACCTTTTCATTTTCATAACCTGCTATATAAAAACAATAATAACAATTACATAAATCTATAGGTCATTAATTGTATTAGAGGTTATTGAAATAAAAAAAAATGAGACAGGAAACAAACCAACTTTGGCTACCTAATACGGTTCTAACTTAATTAAATCTAGACACTCACCAGTCTAAGCCCTAAACTAAAATTATATAGCAGCAACACAAACTAAAACACGGCTCATTAAATCTCCCCTAACTTTTAACTCTCAACTTAATTACTCGACGTAAACAGCACTTCGCTTCCTCGGGTTAATATTATGACGTCACAACACTATTAAGTACCAACATGTTTGTATTATATATAAAGAAGCCTACATGCTCCGTGAACGCCATTTGTCTTTTCAAAGAGTCTATTGAGGCGATAAAACAAAGCTCGCAAGATAGGAGATAAATTCTATGCCAACAGACAATACTTCTCTATAAATTCAATTACTTTTTTGCTAGTAATATTTAATTTAATGAAAACTTTTCGGTTGAACGGTCCTTTTTCTTTACGTTTGGGGAAAATGATTTAGGTTCTTGGAAATAGTGTTCTGATTAATATAACCTACAATGAATTTTGTTTTCATTTGTTATGAACATAAAATAAAACTTTTTATTGTGTTTTAAAGAAATTTCAGTGTTATGGTTAGTCCGTCTAGAATAAAATCAACACGTTTTCTACGAATTTGTAAACGCATAAAATCTGAGATAACAAAGTTGTATTGTTTCCAAGACTGTTCACAGAAAAAGTATTATAACACATTTTAAGTCTCGTTAAATATTTCGCGGTTCATTAATTCAGTATCGACCTAAATACTGTTAAAGAATACACCAAGTTCCCAAACAAAATTCCGAGTACAATCGTTGGAAAAATCATTAACTGGAATCTGACAAATATATACAATCTCCGAGCAAGCTGCGATCCAATTTGCATCGCAGCCTACAGACAATTATTGCTCTCCCTCATTGGGAAACCATTGGAGTCGCCATTTTAATTTTAAACTTCCATTCAACCTCAGATAAATGAGGCGTCTTTTTCGATTTGTCTTGTCTTTTGAAATAAAGATTTTTTTAATTAAATGGCCGGCAAAGATATCACACTTGACTTTAATTGAATTCCTTGTAAACAAAAGAATTTGAAGAGACGATTCCAAAGCGATCTGTGCAGACATAACTGAACACAACTTTTACAACGTAATGATCCGTGCCTGTAACTTTTCAAGGGGCACACTTAAATATTTACGATACTTGGAAACCTTCGATTGGTATAAGTGTGTATTGTATATTTCATGTGCATTATTTATTTTGATGTCGATTTTTATTGGTGTACTTTAAATGGTTGCAATTTATTTCAGTGTACTCCTTGGAGACATGATGAGAAAATGATACTGGCGTTACTATACACAATTTATCATAGGAAGGCCAGAAGGTAAAGTATGATTGATTCTGTATAGTGTAAGTCAGCGAAAAATACGTTCACTTACGGACGCTATAAATGAGTAACCCTGGAAAAAAACCGTCCACATTTTATAGCACAGTTCTGACAGCACAAATGCAATGATTGTGCAGCCAAACTGCAGTATCCGTCGTACCGTGACTCGCCGCAAGCAGTACGCATCGAGCACTAGTCACTACACACACATGCCTGCGATCGTTAGATTACAGACGCGCCTGGCTGTCTGCCTAACTCGCAACAGACGATAAAATAAACAATATGTTATGACTATAATGTTGAACTGCACTGTTTGGGCTCTCGCGTCAAGACAATCATTTGAATGGCAGTCATATATTTGGTTGAGATTTGGATTTGTGCATGTTGTGATGTAAATTACAAAGGGTTATATTCGAACTATTACAGAAATGTGTACGTATATCATAAAAATAATGTGTTTACTTGAACACGCTTATGTAAGGGGCATAACTAATTTATTATAATTTATTCGTGTTAAAGTTACATTTTAATTGAGGTACAAAAATTTCGTACACAGGAATTCGCACATAATTTCAATAGAGTAAATAAATATTGCAGAGGAGTCATGCTTAGCTACTGCGTAAGATTGTTGCGAAAATGAATGCAGCACAAAATATATTTCAGCCGTATTTGTATTGATTTATCCAAAATTCCTGAATTTTCATTCATACCTTTAGAGACAAAATATCCCACAATTTATTTCGAAACAGAACAAAGTTTAAAAGAAAAATAGTTTGCCAATTCAATAGAAGTCGTTTCGCGACCGAAATACATTCACGTATCTCCAATAAGGACATAATAATACAACCTTTGTGACGAGTCCCCAAAGTGGGTTAACAAAAAGGACAAAAATATTATGAAAAAACTTATGTCCTTCAACAAAAAATATACATGTACAAAAGTATCTATATTGCGTACATTTTGTGCTCGTCTGTACTTTATCGTTTAAAAAGATGAAAAGAATTTCAGCATTGTGAATAAGAATGTTTAGTAAAAAACCTCTTTTAAGTTGCATGGCCAGTCTGGCATGTAGCTTTTAACAAGCTTAGTTTAAATATTTAAACAAAATATTAACTTATATACAGTATGTTTCGTTCGTGGTCAGCTAGAACTCGCTCGTGACCGCAACGATCATAAAACTAAAGTTTTTCACTTTGAGTCGTAAACTTTGTAAAGCATTTTATCGTCTTTCCTCAGTGTTGCCACTTGAAATTCACGCACAATGTTATATTCCATTAATTTATTTATTTAAAAAGTGAAAACTTACATAATATTTGACCTGTTTTTGTTTATTTCAGTAAATATAACAGAACTTTTATTTGCGCCGTGTCTAGAACGTCGTTACCCTTCTGACAACCCTATTATGAACGTTCCATACAATTGCAGAGATGGACCTATTCGTCCTTTTAACGTACCGCCCTATTCATGGTACATTTTTACATACGACCCTCAGAAATGGGACTGGATCCGGGAACGTATAACATACGAAATAGCACGAAGGAAAAAAATGTCAATGTCAAATATTTACTGCTATATAGAGGAGCCGATACATAATTTGATGCCTTCTTGTCACCTCGGCAACCTTCAAACGAACGTAGGTAGAGAGACAATATTTTATGCGTACGGGCATAAAAATGTTGAAGATACATTTTTCTCAATAGAAAATATCAAAGGAAAAAATATTAAATGTTGAAGGATACTGTTAGTAAGATAAGAGCGTAAAGTATTTATGTAGCTTTGTTATTTAGGTTTATAGTCGTTTTTAGGTCTCCTGATTTTAGTGCCGCGAAGGAAACGGCTGTCGGCGAATTGTGAATGTGATGACACTCAATAAAATGTACGTTACCCAGGGAAGTAGTTGTCGGCTTTATCATAAAACGACCATACTAAAACCTTAATGGACAAGACAGGAAGAAGAAAGAAAGATTTTGTTGAAAGCGACTTATTCTTGCCGTTGTAATATATTCAATCATCGTCGTCTCTTGAATTATGAACCCCATAATATTCACGCACTTTCCCTTAATATTTCCATCTGAAAAATTCAAGGGACTTTGCAACGTAACTTCTGTTTTCGAAATTCAAATTTTCTTACGTAAATGTTAATAGATGCTGGTTTCTTTCCCAGTTAGGAGAGACTGAAGATTCAGTAAGTTATTTTCGCTCCAACGTTTGTATTTCTATTTTCCTACATCCAAAACTTTAACTGAAAATAAACAGTCGGTCAGGTAATCATATTTAATGACCATAAAAACGACCACCCACTGAGGAACATGCACGCATTGTAAATACCGGGTGACCTCGTCTATTGCCCACTAAGTGTAATTTTAGCTCTAAGCAAAGTTAAGTAACCAAACATGGGCGTGGTACAGTTAGTAACTGTTGGAAATTGCTATAGCTTAAATATTGATAATTGAGGAAAAAAACATTGCTTAACTATATGTTAACTCATAGAAAAAGTTGGACATTACACGATATAAAACGAAGGTGTTAATAAACGAATTCCAAATTTTTTTGAATTTGGTTAAGGCATAGGTATTCAATAGCTACCTCGAATTTGTTCAACTAATTGAATGTAACTCCCAATTTCTAAAAGCTCTTAAAAGCTAATTAGCCGAAAGTTTGTTCACCGATATTGATTAGGAATAATGTAAGATTTTATGGAATAGTTTTAATTGCATATTTTTATCATGACTACTGTTTACTATGCAAAGGTGGAACATATTTTAATTCCAAATAACACACAAAATAAAATAAATGAAGGAATGTCTCACAAATCGTAAGCCTTGAGATTGAGTCGGATTACGAAAATAAATGTTGCCTCTATAAAATATCTCTGATATATTTTTCAATGCATGAGATATCGAGGTTTACGAGAAATAATTTTAAACATAGAATAAAACCGACGAATAAGATATTGTACCTACGATAAACGTGAAGTACTTATTTAAGTTATTTTATTCAGTAAATGTTCCAAATAGTTTAAAACATAAATGTCATACACTTTTAAGCAAAGTGACATAAAATATAACTTTCAAATGATAATGGAAAAAATAAGCCTATCATTTCACTTTACTGACACTAATCTAGTCTTATGAAACAACTTATGTATGACATGAGATCTAATACGAACTCAGTTTAATACATAAAACAAAATAATATTCTTCGTGTTATATCTGCAGTATATATTCGTAATAGCTTATGTTACATCAGTAATTAAAAGTAAGTAAGCGTACAGCAAAAAAACAATTTTTACAACTTCATAAAACTTGATTTTAATGATGTATGTATGTATTTTGGTACCTGTATCCGATAGGTACACATTATTTAAAAATCCTTTGAATATAACTCAGTAACAAACTCCTTAATTTCACAAAAACAAAGAGCCTGTCTTTCTATTGTTTTAAAAATACTAAAATTCTTTACCTCTTCCTAATTAGGAAATTCAAAGATTTTTTACACGAAAATAAATAACAAAACTTTGCGAAACCTTAACAATTCGAATCAAAGGCTTTTTTATTTTCATTTTAATTAGACAATGTTATACAAAGGCACCTACGTAAGTCTTTCCTTGTTTATATTTCACTTTATAAAAATAAGATTTGTTTGAAACGTACTTAGTTTTTGACACGTAATTCTTGCTTATAATATGCAAAATTAAGTCTGTTTATTCCGCTTTCACATACGCTTGAAACTACTAAACTGAGTTAAGCTACTTTTATCAGGACTCGGGTAAAAGCTAATATTGTAGCTCCATTTTCATACTCTCCAGTGTCCAATTAGACTGATATTCTCAAAGTTCATAATCAGGCCACAGATATGCCAGCTTGTTCCCTGCCTTTACAAGGACAGCCAATTGTCCTCCTACGCTAGGTCAAGAATAGCTCTCTACTTGACTGACGTCGACAATGAGAATCTACTCTCGCCCCATGTGGACGGAATAAGGCAGTTATACACGCGTCTGACGTAAAGGAATGATAATAGCGTAAGTAGATGTGACAACAAGTAAGATAGAGGAAAAAATAAAATGAATAAATATTCTTATTAGCATAAAGCACCCTGAATCTTACTTATCTACATTATTTCACTCTATGCACGATCAATAACTATTTCGGAGCCAAGCCTCCGTTAACGCTAGCTCCGAGAAATTCCTCAATATACAGGCTATATAATACTGAAACTGGGTTGTTTAAACAAACACCCCTCAGCTTTATAATATTAGTACAGAAGACACAATAGCACAATACGTCGAACACCCCAATAAATAGTAATCTTACCCCCATAACAAAGCGCAAAACCCCATATAAATTGCTTTAATATGTATAGTAATAATTGCAGATAATTTACTTATTTATGTACTACACCCACATGCATGTTCCATGATAGCCAACTAGTTGAGGCCTGGAGCCCTTAATCAAGTCTTCTCAGCCGAATTTACCCTCTGTGTCTAAAGCTAACATGAGTATGTTTATATTGATATACATAGTCGTAGTTTAAAGAACACTGAATATTATCATGGACATATCGAGTAAGTCAAGTATGCTTAGCGTTACTGGCTGGTGGAAATAAGAAAGAAGGATTCATTTCATTTTCTGTATACGATGTTTGGAGACTTGGAGAGGCCTATGTCCAGTAGTGGACTGCGATAGGCTGATGATGATGATAATAATGATGATGATGATACGATGTTTAATAAGCAATTGGAAACGACAGTACCTTTATTTCATTGAATCGCTTCTACAATGTATAAATACATGCTTTCAATCTAAACCAGCTCCATTTATGATCAAATTTATGATCAAACATTCCATCGCTTCACAGATCAAAAATTATCCTACTCACCAACAACAGGAAATATCAATACTCTTAAACACAAAGGCATTTAAGATACACATACAAGCATTATAACAGAACTTCTTCACCTGTGGAAAAACTTATATTAGGATTCGTGTCAGTTACAAACGTGCCATACAAACTTACACGTGCTGTCCTTGCCTTTTAAGATAGGCCTTGAAACGCCCAGAAATAGAGAAAATTCGTATGTGAAACTAGGCTTCATAAGCCTTATTTTATGTAAGTATAAACTACATATTAACATTTACACGTGTTACTTTATTAACCGAGTTTCAAAGAAATTAGGACGTTCTCAATTAGTTCTTAATAATCTTAGGTCGGGATTAATTAAAATAAATCAAATACAAATAATTATTTATAGGAAAAATACACACAAATATTAAGCCTTTTCGGAATACGCAGATTCAGTTTAATATGAATAAAAATAAAGCTGGATTTCAACGTATTTTATTCTCATCTTATATTAAAAGCCGACCAAAATATGAGTAAAATCGACAACAAGAAAATAATCCTTATTTATTTATTTTTATTCAATTTGTAATACTTTAACAATTTTCTTTATAATTTAAAGTCTTACCAAAATAAACTGAAATATTCGTAAAAGCTATCACATTTCTTATTTTACCTCAAATACTACTTAAATAAAATGTCAGTCCTAAAACGTGCAGGTAGCAAAAATATTTTCCATTCTACGTCGACGAAACTTTCACGGAGCACTAACATTCCCTAGCGATTTAAAAATTAAAATGTTTCAAAGTAAAACATTAAAACAAACTTTCTAGCTAATAAGACTTTCTCATATTTAATTAAGAATAACTGTTAGCACCTGGCTGTAAAACTAGGTTAATAGATTCCTTTTTCCTTCCAACCCTTTTTATGCAGCACCCTGAAAAATTATTTAGATATATTCTAATGTAGGTAACCTAGTTTCGGTCTGGAAGTATCGATTTTGATTAGCAGTAATAAATCACTAGTTACCTTGCACTCATTAACAGGTACGTATTACGGGTGTGTTTGAATAGTGAAAAGAGAGCAGTTCTAATGTGAAATAGTAATCTATACTTTTTTATAAAGCTGAACTTTGTTTACAGAAACGCGCCAATACAAATATAAAAAAAATACATACATACAATACAAAAATATATATATTAATGTATCTAGCCCATTTAGCGAAGATGCCTATAGGTCTACTTTTTATCCAAGAGCGCGAATTCATGAGACACCAGTGAAACTGACGACGGAAGCTATAACACAGTTAAAGTCAAATATTATGAACATATATAAATATTTCACGTATCCGTATAGGTACGCAATAAAATCCCCATAGATAAAATTCAATCATGATTTTCATTCATTTTTAATCGGACGTCTATTCAGGTGTATGTTTTCATTTCCGCGAGTCAATAGAGAATATCTCTATTGACTGAAACAATACAATTTGATTGAAATTCATCCATGAAGTTAGATATAAAACATATTTTAGTTGTTTTATAGGAACACTGTAACAGTTATCAAAATACATAGTTAAAATAAAAATTGTAAAACTAGTTGTAGAAAAATATACCTATGGGTATTTTTATAAAGAAGAAAGCTTGTGAATGTGTGTGAATGTTTATTACTTCTATATGGGTAAACGGCTACACTGATTTCAACGGAACTTAGCAGCAATAAAGCTTAAAATAGACTTTTTTTATCCAGTATCGAGAAGAATTCTCTCTAGAAGCGGCTGAAACCACTGGCAGACACTAGATAACAAAAAACAAAAGAATGCACTAAACCAAGGCGTAATCAACCCCTTATATAACAAGACGTAATTAATACAATAGCATGACGTCATAACATATTTAACACGATTTCAAAAGAACGTTCCATTGTAAAAGAAATCATAAAACACGTCCGTAACCAAAGGCCGGGCTTTTCCTGAAAAAATCCGAACAATTCTAGCTACGTGTGTCCTTCACCCAGTTCTTAGTATGGGACGGCTCACACAAAGTACGTTACGTTGAAGTAAAAATTAAATAGCTTAGGCTTGCAACTGGCCACTGCATTAACTATGTAGAACACGTATTTTATGTAAGCATACTTCATTTGCTTTAAGGAAAAAAAATATATCAATTTCAAAAAATAATCATCGCCAACAGAGTTGTTGTTGAAAAGGCTATGATATTGTGCAGCTGAGTATCAGTTTTTTACAAGGAGCGATCAATTTAAAAAGGTATAGAAGTTTATTTCATATGTCTTATTTACAAGCTCAACTCAAACTCAGCATTTATGATTACAGATACCAAGGCCCTCTATTGGCCTTGTAGAATATAAAAATAAAGAAAATAAAATCAAATAGTTAACTGACTTATACCTAACGCTAATGACTACTATTGAATAATTAATACCAAAACCTTGTTTTTCACCCATTGCAATAATTTACAATGACTAATTTGTTTACCGAGACGCTCGCATTAAATTCTGGTCACAATTCCTCTGTCCTTCGCTTTTATCTAAAGACTTTTACGAACACGTAAGTCACGTCTAGCCACCCTTAGGATTACTGGTGACATATTAGAAACATCTATAATTATCGCCATAATCCGACCTCAGAGGTCCAAAACAGATGTTACAGCGTGCGCCCATAAATTCTTATTATCACGCAGTTTTAGACCTAGGCGAGAATTTACTACTTCAAGACTAAATACGTCCCCTAAGAGTTCTCGCATACTACAGGCTAAACAGTCGGCCGATAGTTCGTTTTATGGCAGTTTTTTTTTTTTTAATATAAATCGTCAATCAATGTTTCGATCTGATACCGGCTATATACCTTCTTCTACGAATCAGTGTAATATGCGCACTATCACTCATCTTCATACTGATTTATGAGCCCAAACAAACTATCGGCCGACTGAAAGTATGTAGTGTGTCGGAGCTCTCTAAAGTGTTGGGGAGGACAATTTTGTATTCAGGTACGTGATACAAAAAAAAACTCAAGATTTACGTCTGAAGATTTGAAATACGAACCTCTGATCTTTACGAACGATATGAGTTGCAATTTATTAAGTTTCATATTAAAGAAAATGTTTGTTGAATTTTAGATAAATCGTGGCCATTCTAACACGTTATTGTATTCAGCAAATCGATAGATGTATGCGTCATGTTAGGTCCATTCAAATAGCTTTTTAATACTAAAGCTAGTGTTATATTTTGGAACGCTTCAGTTAACATTTACAATAGTGATGGACCTACAACTATATACATATTCTATGTACATATGTACGTACTAACCACGGAGTAAAGAAAGATAAGCAGAGAAGAGCAGAGATGCCATAACGCCCGGTAGGTCAGGCCTTCTTCTAGGTCAAATTCGTTCGGTGGGTATGGCCAAAACGATCAGTTACGAGTGAACTTACGAGATTTTCGCGTTCTTTGAGATATTTCACACACAAAAAATGGTCGGGTTCAAAGAAAGGGCGAAAACAGTAAAGTTTCTCGTCCCCAGCTCATCCACATTTTGGCGTATTTTACTTTCATAGGCGATTTTCTGTTATGGCACCTCTGTTATTTATGTTGTTCTCCATGGTACGAACGCGTTGCTATGTGTCATATGACCGACACTTTTATACCTCGAATTTCGTTGAAGGTCACTCATTCAGTCTGACATCGAGGAATGAAGGGAATGACAAAATTATTTACGTCTCATTTCGTCTCACTGATACGTCGAATATATAAACAGTTGGACGTCGAGATATTTACCGACTGGATTGTCCTTGTCAATAATTACGAATCGTGACAGGATAAATATTCGCAGTATTGAATGTCCATGTATGTATTCGTGAAACTATTTCACGAATTTTCACGAATCATGACGAATCTATTCTATTTAAGGGCATAAAATTATATGTTTAATTCGTCATGCTAATATTATTTTCACTTTCATAAAGATCTATGAAAAGTAAAATTTTGCTTTTTATATAAGAAAGATTTATCCCCCTAATCCTGAGTTATACTTTTTGGGAGCAATAAACCACTTACTTTAACTTTTGAATTATTAATATGCGGTTTAAAATAGGACGAATTTTACACGACAACGCCCAAAGACGTTTATTTTACAAGGACTTTATCTCACTAGGAGCAGTCCGAAAAAAAATTAAGATCAATAGCAACACGCAGGAACAAGCAAAATAATTAATGTTCATTATGTCTCACCACCAGCAATAATTTACTACAAAATAATATTTTAATATTCACCACACAATAAACACAAACCCTTATAATTGCGTACAAAACAAAGCAACTAAAACACAGACGCATTTCAAACGCATTGCGCGCCAAGTTGCCAACGGTTACCCAAATGTAACCCGCGTACATTGCCGCACTTTCACCGTACAACAAATCGTAAGTCACACAAAACGCGTAATGTAAGCCGAACATTATCGAAATAACACGTTTAATTTACGACGCGCTTTATATTTCCAACGTAGCTTAAGCCTTATTAATTTTCCAGCGTTACGAGGTAATATGTAGGAACTATGTTCATTGTCGAAAATAATTAATATTAATTATTTGGTAAAATTGTAGAATTATATTGTGGTTTAATTTAATAACTGCGTAGTTTGCTAGTGTTAAAACATACTCAATACACGAATTCACTTTTCAATGGATGTATGTAGCAGTCGTAGCAGCGTAGTTCATTGCTACGGCTACTACAACATTTTCGTAGCTGTGTCAGCATTGCAACAGATCGAAATTCATTGAGAAATTTTGTTCTGGCCTCGATAAATAATAAATGCTTTGGTGGCATCCAGAATGCGTTCGCTCATAATCTTCTCAGCTTCGCGCACAACAAATATCAAAGTTCATAATTACAATGGGTCTCTGCGTCACCTTTAATATCTGTTCAAAATAATGAACATTCTCTCACGTTCCTACATTACAATCTTTTGTGCCTAAGCTCTAAGCTGAAAGCATTTGCTTCATCAGCGCATGACATTTACAAAAATAGAGAACGAGAGCTAAATATAATAATCATATTTTTTTCCAAACATGACCAGCAAAATACTAAAATCCAACTTAATTGAAATAAAAATAAACCACCGTTATAAAACAGTATCATACCGCTATAATTGAAGATTCAATTAAGCTCGGAAAATATCTCCCAATCTTTTATACACAGAAGAATACCAAGTAAATTGATATTAGGTAGCAACCCCTAAATGTACTTGGATTCCGGATTTTATGGGCTCATAAAAATACCCCATAGAACACACTCGTAGGTAGCATTAAGGTAACATTTATTTAAGGGGTTGGCCGTACCCGCTATCTTAATGAAGACCTAGTGATAGTTGCCTGAACGTAAGATCCGCAAACAATTGTGTGGTGACGCCTTTATTTACTGAAATTTCCATAAGCCCTATCGCCCGTCATATTTCAATAGACTTAATGACGTCAACTTTATTGAAAGTCATAGTGAGGTCAACTCAAAAATTCAAGTCATTTATTTCAATGAGAATTGACAAGCACTTTTGAATTTTCTAAGAACAATGAGTCAGATTATTTGTGAAAAAAAGAAACACGTTCCTATTTTTAGAGTTCAATGGAGTACGTCAAACCTCATCGTTTACTTTCAAGGTCAAGTTCCTCCACGATCAAAAAAAATATTCATATTAATTCATCACATTTATTCGTTTAACATCAGAATTTTCGTGAAACTCAAAGCCGGTTCGAAACTCGAAGCCATGCATATTACGAATATAACTGGTATCGAGTGACTGATTGCTTTCGTTTCTCTACAACTTTTACAAGCTTAAAGGCAATAACAAGCGATACGGTAATTATAACTTTTGTCCCCAATTACCAAAAAACCTTCGAGATATATTAAGGATCTGCCAAACATGATATTTTTCCTTCAGCGAATCTTTGAGGATATAAACTTTCCATTCGTATAATCTACGTGATACATTTTAGGTGTATTTTCCTTAACTCACACATGGGTGACATCACACGCACACTAGTACACGGTTTCCGTATAATATAACAACCTGGTTCCTGCGAAGGGTCTCTCTATAGATTCTGCGGTGAGTTTACATTACATAGATTGTGACGTCACACAAAAGGAGACGAAATCGGTCTATGAGCCACGGCTCATAGACCGATTTCGTCTCCACTCACTTTACGGGCTGAATGCCTCACGAGGCATTCAGCCCGTAAAGTACGAATAAATACTCCCTACCTAACTCAGAAATCGATGTCAAAAGACTTGATAGACGTATTTTCTTATCCCTTCAATGTTAGCAAGAAAAGTTTTTACCATAGATATCTATACTTATTGTAAAAAGGTATTTGTTACGCTATAAAATTATTGAACGTTTATTGAAAGGGATATAGACTAATGATAGGATTCCTAAGTCTAGTTTTATAAATCATCATTGTATCTCATGAATTTTGCAAATTATGCTCACATAGCCACAATTTAAATCATCAATATCTCTTAACCACAACTGTAATTGTACATATTAGATACGAGTTCGCGAGCAATCGGAAATTGTAAAAGTAGGCTGATCACAAACGCTGTTATAACACCACTTTTAAGCCATAAAACTACTTAGTACATACGATGTATTTCTACTAGCAATAAAAGTAAAAGTCTGGTCGTAGCAAGATATAAGTGGGTGCTGCTCTAAGCTAGCGGCCATAAAGTGTACGAACACTTTATTTTGTGACTGTGTCTTATAATGTAAGATACGTGTCGCTTTCATTGCCGACCAAATTGTAAAGGACAGTTGCATCATCTTAGGTTAGCCGCTAGGAAGATCAGTTCATACCTATACGAGTACCAACGCACTTTTAGTATAATCATAATATTAAACAATGATCGTTACCACGAACAGTCATTGTAACTTAAAACGGCTACAAAAACCTAAAATCCAATCAACTCCCTTTGTAGAATAATTTTAACACTGTTCGAACTCATAAACTAAAGGCACACCATTCAAAAGTCTATTATATAAGCCAGAAATCCATTTTCGACTCCGTATGCCTTCAACGCTTCATTAATCTTTCACTCACATATATAAACACTGGTATATGTATGTTATGTATACCTTTAATTAGTTACCGCAAAATGCTCCGCGCTAAATTAACAATGCATGTACGAAGTAGGTGTATGCCCGTAACAATAACTACAAACAAAGCGATCAATTCTAACCGAACAGCTCCATTGTGCCAACACTGATTACAAACTTTTCATCAGCAGGACACTGGCTGGTTACCATCCATCAGCTTAGTGTATACCAAATGCCTTTCGAATTGATGACCTAGAAAAGTCGAATCTTAATCCGTGATACGAGGGCTTCATAAATATTCAGTGTCGTTATTTCACCTCGGCGGATGTCGATCCTGAGACGCGGGCGGCCGGAGCCTGTGTTTATGTTTACAGGGGGAGGGGGGCGCCCAGCTGAGAGCCCCGTCCCCCGCGCCGCGCGCCTCACCCCGCCACAAACTGCGGAAAATCGATAGCGCTGCGAGCGCCGCAGACCTCTGTGCGGATGCTTTAGTGAATGACGTGCCTTCGATCCTAACAAGCCTAGGCTTTGTATGTCCGGCGCAGACATTCACTCTCGAGCCATTTATTACTCCCCCCAATACCAATCGACTATGAAATAACAAGAAATCGTTTTTTTACTCGCCAAATTATCACTCTGTTTTCGTTTAATTTTCCAACGAGTTATCTTATGAAAATAAATTGAATGCTTGGAAAAACCGCTTATGATGCCATTAAGAATAATTTCAGGGGGCTTTCGTTAAGTCCCCTCGGTTGCGGAGGTCCTATTACAACTCCAATAATGTCAATTTCGATTTAGAATATTTGAGTCGAACATTTGGCACGTTCTTACTTTAAGTACACAGCTATTAGCTAAGCTAGCAACTACTTCTTCGAAGAGTAGGAATATAATTTCAATATTTGTAGAATGTAGTTTATATAGCTCAAGGGGTCGAATAGAGGTTAAGTAAAAAGATATTTGCGTCACCAGGGGTGTATTTGCAAAGTAACAAAATAAATCTTGTTATACGAATGGAGAAATAGGAGATAGAAATGTTTTTTTCTAAAAATATTTGTATACTTTTAACTATATCTCGTTATAACATTCTGCATCAATATAAACCTCTAGCCAATATTTTATCATTGTTTCGCATAAACTGCAATTCACATTGGCACTAGATAGTTGACAGTCGCAGAGTAAACAATAGCTTATCCAATACAAATTATACAGATACTCCAACTGGGTGAAAGGTAGCACATTTCGCTACGCTGTGACATACAATAGAACCCGTAAATAGGTCAAGCGAATTTAATAATTTCAGTGTCTTTCACGTGAGGGATGGCTTTCTAAAAGCGTCCCCAGCAATTAATGTCATTTTAGTCTTTGAGATAACTGTATTTTCTAAGTTAATGAACAGAGAGTGGGTGAAGTGAACTCGGCGTGAAGTAGCGTAGGATCGGGTAATATTCCTGGTATCTAGAAGCTATAAATATTTTGTAACAACTACCATTTTAGACTAAACTATTAGTGTACGATAAATGAACACATACTATAAATATAAACAATTTAGTTGCTGTTACAGGAATAGAAGTTAAACGTTTTAATGGTATTTTGATTCGCGGAATAAATCTGGTGTTTTCAGGAAATTACTATACCACTGTTCTATGCATGTAATTGTGTATAACTTAGGACATTTGTATTTATATAAGCTGAAAACTTATTCGAATAAAAATTACAATGTCAGCTTCTTTATGCCTTTACTCAAAGCAGTAGTCAGAAGCCAGTAAGTCTGACACCAGTCTAGCCAGGGGTATCGGGTTGCCCGGGTAACTGGGTTGAGGAGGTCAGATAGGCAGTCGCTCCTTGTAAAGCACTGGTACTCAGCTGAATCTGGTTAGACTGGAAGCCGACCCCAACATGATTGAGAAAAGGCTCGGAGGATGATGATGACAAAGCAGTAAGCATACCTCTACATTCTGGTTAAGATCATAAAAATACATAAAAAAGTGTAAATCAATCTAAGACTATTGACTAATGACTTGAAAGCTGAGATGTATGCAAAAATATTGAAAAATATGAATATGCTCTGATATAAAGTTTAGGTTCTGACAGAAATAATTTACTGATTTATTTGAGTTTCGTTAAAACTAGCTGAACACCAAAGTGTGGTTTGTGATGACTCATAATTAGACATTGCTTTCTTCATAATAGGTTACAAGAGTACTAAAACAACCACATTGTATCGACCCAAATTAATAATGTAAGTTCTCTTGAAGAACCTCGGTTAATTTAGTTCTATTTATAAGTATCTTATGTGGGTAATAGGTAAGTACGTAAAGTCTATGTATGTAACTATAGTTGTCTATGATCAAGTTATGAACGTAAGAAGTTATAAATGTACTTTCAATGTCGGCAGGACCTAAAAATACTCATTTTACTCTTATCTCGTATTTTTATTATTTATATGTTATCTTTCTTTTCTTACGTCATTTAATTATTCGAATCAATGAAGTTATTTTATTGGCATTACACATGGATAATCTGTTTGGATAAATGAAAATGTAATGAAATTTTAAATTCGATCTAATGAAAAGTTTAAATTGGTTAAAATGAAGGCACGAAAATTTGTTTCAGCATACATATTATATTAATGCTTCGAAAATGGAGTTTCATTGCCCACCTCATTAGGTTGCAAAATATAGAGGACGATAGAATTTGCATAACAAATCTGAAATTGCTTTAAAGTATTTCTATTTAATATTGGTTTTGCGAATAGATTGAGTGCATTTAAAGCCAGCGCGAACTGAAAATGCAGTAGAGAAAAAATTGCAGCGTATCTGTTAAAATATGTTGGAACGTTTAGATCGCGCGCCGGCCGTAAACTCGAAATTTTGCCCGATATAAATCTTTCAAGTGGAGATGAATTCGCCGAGACTGCGAAATGATACATAAAATATTCATCCGCGTTCAGAAATGCAAGCATCTGTTTTTCATTCTATAAGATATTCGAGATCCCTCTTTTTCTAATTTACTGTTTTAATCGGCGTTATTTCACATAAAAAAATCACAAGTACCTACCTATAACGGAATTTCGCTTATCATCAAGGTTATTTAATAAGCATGCAAACTAATCTCACCAAAATGTTGTACGGGTACATACCTGGAAAAACAAAATGTAACATTAGTATTATACAAAATCAATAAGTAAATTAGGCATTTGAATTCAGCTACACAATAGAAGATGATGGTAAAAAACATAGAAATAGTGTATTTTCTCAGAAATCCTTGAACTGGCCACATAACAATAGACCGGTTTATATTGTGCCAAGACTGTTTCTTTCAAATGCGTTAGCCAAAAAGCAGAAAATTAAAGGTGAAGGATAAATCTTTTTCCATTTTCTAGAAAAGGTAAGTGTGTAGTGTACCTTAGTATACATAGTTTGAGTCAAACCTCTGAATTGTGCACAAAGGGCGAAAGGAACCATACGGTCTAAGATATATGCGGGAGGAAGAGACATTGAGTTACGTGTTCCTTTGTTTAATTTTGGTAAATGTAGGTTTGCATCCCTGTCAGAGTGTCCATGTAGGAACAGGTACCTAAGTAGGACAAGGAACGGAGATTTTTTAGAAATGCTTACCCATCTTATATGTAAATGTGAAAGTGACTCTGTGTGTCCTCCACGCCAAAACTACTGAACCTATTTTAATGAAATTTGGTACAAAGAAAGCTTGGAGCTTGAGAAAGGACTGTGACTGGCAACTTTTATCATGTTGCGATCTCGTGGGCCGAGCAAACAGCGTAGTAAGTACATAAATATTCCTCTGTAAGGCAACGTATCCCAAATCAAGAAAGATATTTTGTGGATTTTATTTTCTTCAAATATGGTGAAAAATAGGTAACATTATGCATAACAAGAACTGCACAGATGCTTAGCTACATGTAACATATGACACATAAGCCGGGGCCGTTAGCACTGGGGTAACCACTGCTCTTTCAACCCCAGTGGGCCGGCGGTGGATTACTGAGCACCCTCTCACAGATAGCTCGCATTGTTACTGACAAGATATATTAATGTAAGTGTGTTTATGAATGTTTATATATTGCGGAGATAAATTTCTTTACACCTCATAAAGGTGACTAAACATAGATAGAGCTTAGATTCTGAGAAAAGGCGTAGGTGACTTTTTATCTGGGTGGGGGAAGAAGTCACGGGACGAGGGTGGAACTCAGATGTACAATTTTTAGGAACATGAAGTATTCCACTGTTATTGAAACGGTGGGTGTAAAGACGTTACGTGAATTATATTTTCTTCAAATCTGATGAAAAATAGGTAACATTATGCATAACAAGAACTGCACAAATGCTTAGCTACATGTAACATATGACACATAAGCCGGGGCCGTTAGCACTGGGGTAACCACTGCTCTTTCAACCCCAGTGGGCCGGCGGTGGATTACTGAGCACCCTCTCACAGATAGCTCGCATTGTTACTGACAAGATATATGAATGTACATAAATGTGTATGTATTAAGGGAATAAATTTCTTCTCACTTTAGAAAGATGACTAAAATATTGATATTATTATAATATATGTTAATAAAAAAATATCGTAATTTGTTTGGTAATAAACAAAAACACAACCCTACTTGAGCTAAACGTGAGATAATCGCGCACAAACACATTACATACATACACGTTAATCCTCTTTTTTTAAGTCGTTTAAAATATAGTCTGTTTCAGTTCCTAAATCATAGCAAAGCTGCACGCAATAAATTAAATCAAAACAAATCTTTAAAACGCTCAAACCTATCTCAAAAACTTTTAGCAGGCAATTAATTCGGTCAGCGTCGCGGGAAAGATGGATTGTACGCATTACATTGACGCCTTTCTTCGTAACATCTCAGGGGTGTGGGGAACGAACATCGTGATGTAGATTTATGACAAGCGATAGGGTCGCTAGCCTGTAAAGTGGAGTGTGTTGTACAGGACAGTTGCTGTATCTGTATATGTTCTATGGGACTATAAATCACTGGTGAAATGGAACCCCACTTAGCGTTGTGTTGTGACAACCAGTTTAGGGTTAGATTTGATACGGTATGGTAATATCAGTGAATGCGTGAAAGGAATGCAATATTTTTCGTGAAAATTTTATTCAGGTTTGTGATAATACTGCAGCTGTTATTCACAGACACAAAGCTTGAACATGTATGCAGTTATGATTTTATAGGCACCGATATAATCCATTATAGCCATTAATAAAGTATATAAAATTTTTTAGATGTCCTATACTGAATAATAATGAAAATAATACACCTTATTTCCATGCCTATAAAGTTCAGTATAACGTAATTATTTATACACGTGTCAGTAATTAGTGTGTTATATTATACTTTACCATTAAATCTATAAAAAGATTTTCTAGTAAAAGTATGTTGGTACATGAAGGACAAGCAAACCAACAAAGGCTCTTCATTGTTTGTTTCCCGAAAGGATCTCATCAAAATCTTTGTTTACTTTTTTCAATCATAATTATTAATTCGTTAGCCCTGATCACTACACGCCCGCCTAGCAGAAATAGTCTATGACAAATTGTCATAAAACAAAAGAAAAGCAAAAAGGTTGTTGTCATATTAAAATGTTTCGCTCCAAAATGTACGCAGTCTCCACTCGAGACCGACCCCTGGCATTTAACGTGAAGTTGAGACTTAAAATATTAGCTTTACTTGGTACCTAATTGGCCAGCGATTCGGAAAACCTTTCGATTAAAAATAAGTAGGCTACACGCGAAAAGGTAGTTGTAAAAATCAAGGTAAACTGCGCAAATGTATGTAGCTAATAAATAATTAATTTCGTTTACGAGTGGTTTTCATATCATTTCTTGGAACATAATTTACTTAAGCTGTAATTTATGACTGTAGCCTTGAACTAGAATTGCCTACATGTGAATAGTATTAATTTACGTATGTACTTCCCCATCCACCTACTTATTACGAAGAAATGTAGCTTTTGTATTCCGCCATGAAGAATTTATTTATGAATACAAAGTAATAATTTATTTTTGTACAGTTTCCGTAAAATAACATTTCTTCGTCTAAATTAGCCATTTAATGCCTCGCTCTTGCGTAGTGTTTTGTACATCCATTTTGACCAACGTGAAGTCAGCAGTAGCCAACTTCAGACAAGCAAAGCTGTTCGACATTAACTATACACTACAGATGCATAAATAACCTTAATATATTCAAGAGTTATAGTCACCATTTTCGCATAATTTATATATTTCTATTAAATAAATCCTTAATTAACTTTACATGTGTTTCAAATAACGTTATACCAAAAAAAATATAATTTCAAGCGCTGATAATGTTACAGTTCGTACATTTTGTCGACGTAACTTACACAAGCTAGTTATTTTCATTCAGTGTCCCAGTGTTCCTCTCAGCGCGAAACTTACAACGTCTGTCAGACTCTAAGTTAAGTAAATTATATATCACTCGTATTATGTAGTGGGATATGTGTTTCTTGATATACGTTTAGATGCAGCAGTACAAATTGATTCATTTTTAATTTGTCGACTAGTGTAGACACTGAATCATAATGCTTTTTTCCCAACTATGTTGTATATAAACGTATATAAATTACCTTTGAAGCGAAAAAATATAATTATTTTAAACTTTCTTTCTCAAGGGAGTCGCTCAATATTCATTGTAGTTAAATATTTTTATGCTTTTAGCATTAAAACATTTTAAAGTAAGTAAATATTATTTCACTACTATAGCCATTAATTGGTAACTACATAAAATAAGTACATTATGAAAGAATCACAAAAAAAAAAACATTTTTGGAACATAAATCTAAGACAATGAGTTGCATTCTTAATTAGCAAAGAGATTATTTTACGTTTTGCAACACTGGCTGAATATTCAACATCTTTTTAGCAAACAATCAAAGGAGGTCGTTGTCTGCAAACGCAATTTTCAAGTTTGGAACGAAAAAAAAAAGAAGTCAAAAATCGCCATGTTTGTGGGAGCATTCAAACGAAATATGCTTTTACTGTCGAAGTTTTGGTTCTATATTCAAAACAACGTAGCAAACAGCATTTGTTTTTTTTACCATTAAATATTATGAGACTGCACTTGTGTTGTGAGGGACACTAAAAAAACACACATAGGCAAAGAATATTCGAAAGAGATGCCATTATACGGTTCTATCTGTTTGATTCGGGTTCTATAATATAAATACCTAAATATGTAGGTACAAAAAAAAAACAACTATTGTTTACTGTAAGGGCAAGCCAAACACATTTTGATTTTATTAAACCAACATATATATATTCAACTCTTCGGAAACCAGAGACAGTAAAATATATCTACTACACAAGTAAAATGAACTCGCGAAAGGAAAGTTCTGGAAGCGTCCTAATATAGATAGGTCGCAGCTACTTATATAATTACGAACTCATCTCGACTGCGAGTCATCTCAAACAGTAGAACTTGTATTGTTTCATTCGGCTTGTTTACAAGTCGGCGAACAAATGTACTCTCGATATTAATCAATTATACGCACGAGATACGAGTATAAAGTTATGTGTTATACGAACATAATAACACACGAATGTTTGAAAAAGAAAATTTAATTTGGGGTTGTATAAAATCTTTGACAACATTGCTACCAAAGTTCCAAAGAAATTGTTTCATTGATGCAGATATACATAATTATTATATAATAAGGCTAGCTTTGACTTTGTCCACGTGGAATATTTTCCGTTCCCATTTACGCAAACAGCTTTTTTCATAATTAATATAATAAGGAAAGTTCAAATTGATCCTACTCTTTCACGCAAAAACAACTCAATGGATTTTGATGTAACTGATAGTAATATAGCTTACATATCAGAATGACATAAGGGCTAGTTTTTATCCATGTGCGGGAAGCAGTCCCTTGGGATTCAGGTTAAACTACTGGCGGAAGCATTATAATATGTATCACAATAATCCAAAGCAACTTTAGAATATTTCCCATGCTGCATATTGTAGCAAAATCTCAAACAAAGTTACTTTTACGACGCAATCCAAAGCAATAATAGTCGTAAAACTTTAAGCAGTAAGTAATATTTTTAAGCGTCCAGAAGAAGTACAGTAAATGCATTCCAGATTTTTTGCGGCCTTTTAATAGTATTGTTCGCCATAAGAAAAATTACAGCATTAGGAATACTTAGTCGTATTATATTCCTTTCAGTCTCTCGAAAGCGGTATCAACATTATTATACAGTAGGAACATAAAAATTCATATAATTACCTATTTAAACTATAGTCGAATTATCAATTGTAATAACTTTATATATATACCTTATATTTGTCAAACTTGATAACGTTTAAAAAATCTAAGTTATGTCAACAGCAAAGTAAAACTACAAATGATTTAGCAATGTACTTACTTGAAAACAAAGCACATATTAAAGCTATACTTCATAATTCCAGCTCAATTTACTAAATTACTTGTAATAGAAAACAGCCATTGATTTTAATTATTTCGTTAGTACAGTACTTTGTTTGAACACTGAATGAGTCAGTGTCATGAAGAACAAAATAACAAGCGGAGGTGTCATAATGGAAAATCTCCTAAGAATGTTGCGTCGCAAAAATGTGGAGGTTCTGGGGACGAGGAATGCTATCCTATGGAACCCCCCATTATTCTAAGACCAAAAAAATAATCGCCAGATGTGACTTCGAACCCGAACGCCTTGTTAGTTTTCTCGTTTTCTGTTCGTTTTGGTCACGCCCACCATACGTATTTGACCTAGAAGAAGAAGCCTGACCTACCTACCTTTCCTCTCAGCTTTCCTTTCTCCATAGACAGTGCTAATTGAGTTATATATTAGGCAAGGTCTGACATAAGATACGGTCTGAGCCTGTGTGAGGTTCTTAGAAGTCAGGGTTGTTATTAATAGAAATTAGGCGGGAATCTGACCGTTGTAGGTATGTACAGAAGGCTTCTGTGGTTACCTACTATATGATATTGGACACGAGGCTTCAACCTATGGATTTAACCACTTACCTACATGTATGTATATCCGGAATTAAGGACAGTCGATTCCATAATGGTGAAAATATAAATTGTAAAGTTTTATGATTAACGCTCATTCCTTTTCTGTAAGAGAGGAGTCAGGTGGATCCTGAAGTGGATAGTTAATAACAAAACAGCTGGTCATAACTTTCACTAATCTCATTTTTCCTGTCCAATTTCACTATTCTATATAACTATTTCTGATAAGTATAACAAAATCTTGACCTCAGCTGACTCTTTCATTCGCATATTACTTACAAGTTATTGAACGAAACATTAATTGTATAAAATAAATAAATAGCAATACAAAACTAGCTGCATACAGGTGCAATAAAACTATTTCTGAGAAAATTACTTTACAACCACACCTGCCACGAAACATTTAACACTATCAAAGTAACGTAGAAATTTCAAATGAAAAATTTAAAAGTACTTCGAAACATTTCTAATTTATAGTTGAACTAACTTCAAAACTGTTTAAATTAATTTTTAAAAAGTTAAATGCGAGAGGTTTATTAATTATGATGTTTGAAATTCTTTCAGAGGTCATTTTGTAATCTGCATTCAAGCAAATCTAATATTAATGAATGTAGATACAGCTGAGAAAGAAAAACTTCACATTGTGACATTAACAATGTCTCGCATTCAATCTGCTAGATAAAGTAAGAGTTGTTCCACACACTCCTCAAAAAAACAGCTAACCCAGCGAAGCCTGTTGGGGCTGCGGGGCTGTTCAAATGAGTTACCGCGGTCCTGGAACACGAAGAACTAAATGTGTTCTTTGTGAACACAGTAATAAGTTGAGCGAATTTCTTAAACAATAACTTAAATTGAAACACCCATTTGAAACCCTAACAGAATACCACAAACAGCAATTTAATTTAGCGCACATCTAACCCACATGACACAACGTAACAACCTGTAAAAGCAAATTGCAAAAGAAAACAACAACCGTTGCTTCATAATAATATGTTCGCTCACGGTCCGTTGAGAAAATGCTTTCGCATTCAACTGGAGTAGCTACGATGGCATTGTGGGGGTCAATGCACCGTGCACCCTGCCACCTAACTACCCGACAGAGAAAAACAAGTGAAGACGGTATATGCATATCTATAGGTACATAGTACACACCACCGTCGGTATTCAATGTACATGACTCCATTTTTCGCAGTTGCACAACGACAAAGATCTACTTTGTCGAGCTCGCAAGCTTTCACGTAATACGACAGTTTTAGAGTTCATGTTCACTGTCTAAGTGAGTCATACGTTTCAATGGTGGAATGACAATGAATATGCAGTGTTGTGTTACGAGTTTATTTTGTTGTGTAATATCAGACGCCTTACAATGCAGCTTGAATTTTGTCTGAAATGAAATAATCTCGAACTTATAATCTTTAATCTAATACTGGTAAGTATATCAAAATTAAGGCAACATGGTGCAGCGGGTTAACAAACTCCTTACTGAAAACTGCAGCTTTCAAGAGCTACGTAGTGAAATACGTTCCAATCAAAAGAGTCTAGAGATTGCAGCAACTTTGAAACTCTAAAAGTGCAAAAAGTCGCATAAAGTGTAAAAGTTTTGTTATTACATTGTCAAATCTTCAAAAAATTCATCAAATTGGCTACAAATTCAAAGAAGAATCACTTTAAAATTACTCGAATACTTTGGTTTTACGACGCGAATAACTTTGTGGGGAATTAAGGTAATCTTTTGGCTGGAAAATGTTTTGGAACATTGTCGGTAGGACGTAGTCACAACTAGCAATTACTCCTAATCGCTTGGCGACTGGTCGCCGATCGTAATGTCGTAATGGAGTCATTAGGACAACATAGTGAGGCGTGACCATCTTACGTGATTGCCTGTCGTTATGGGAAGAAGCCGACGGATGAGACTAAATTCCAGCCTATTGCGTCGTGATTTTCCAAGACTTATAGCGGGCTTTGACGCTTTGTTCACGTTGAGATTGTCGTCTCAAGGTCGAGTTTGCACCAACTTGTTTTATAGAATTATATTGAGTATATAATAGTCTAAATAAACGTTTAAATAACAATAACCTAAAAGTCTAATGATATAAATGTTCATCAATTTTAATGAGGGATACACTTTCTTTGTCTGGAACATAAAATAAACTACATTTTTGTTATTCAGGTTTATGATTCTCAGTTAATGCACAACTACAGCATGAGGGTTTGTAAATAGCAACTCAAAAGAATCGCTTAAAATATAATTATCTATTATTAACATAATCTATTTCATTGAAATATACACATTAATTTCATTCTTAAACATAGCAACAACTATAAGAATGTGCTAATGAAGACCCATCAAGCTATTACCCGAAGCTCCAATATTAGTTTCCCAAAATTAGTGCTAGGAAATATTTTATATGGAACTTTACGATCAAGATATTTCAATCACCTAATTGATGTAGGAAAAGGTCATCCGAGGTCTAGAAAGGTCTGGAATATAGGAAAATATTTCTACGACGTAAATACTTTATCTATTTATTGAATCAGGTACTAACACCGTACAGTGGAAATCCGACTTTAATTCTAATAGGATAAGGTTGAAATTACATTGCAGCGTTCATATATTTATAAAAGCTGTAGGTAATTATGCTAAACTTTACGCTAGTGAACACGACAAATATAGTATAGAATATACAACTTACCTTACTATAGCATTCAGAAAAAATAACGCTTTTATAACATACAAACACGCACACATACACACACAAACTAACACAAGCATACATATCGCTATACGTACACATAGAGTTATACCAAGAACGTTCAACAAAGTGAGAAATATTTGTTAAAGTCAGCTGTTCATACTTGGAATCGTTTTGTTGGTAAATACTGCATAGGATCGGAGGAACCGATTAGAGTGCGGATTACACCGTCATCAGTATCGGATAACGTACTCGATTCCAGTTCTCGATTTGAGCACTCGATTTGAGCTCCTTGGGTTGCTTTTGTATGAGATGTGGAGGCAATTATTTTTGACAGTTTATCGGTTGCATTCGATATTGAATATTCGATCTTTTGAGCAGATTTTGTTAGTTTAATTGGACAAAGTGATAGTTTATAAGCGCATGTTTATAATTTTAGATTTCATGTTTGAATGATGGAGGTTATTAAGCTTAAAACTACTCTCTTTTCTTTAGCCCTAGCCATGTTATGATATGAATCGGTTACAATTCTATTAAAAAGATGGTTGCGCTCTCAAAAACTATCTTCTCACCACAACCTTAGTAATATTTTCTCAAAATTCTTCTTATATAAAGGTCCGTAAGAGGTTTACATAAGTCTCTAATTAAGAGAAATCCTTGAAGTTATTCCAACAAACTCGTTTCCTTCCAAAAGTGAAGTTTTAAAATAATATTTTTATAATTTATAAAACGCAAAACTAGGTCGTATCCATTAGAGGCGGCCAGAAATGAAAACTTTTTAAAAACCTGTGATTTTCATAATCAAGGACGGAAGCGACTTTGTTAGAATACTTCTGAGAGTCGACCCCCGAAGGTCGTTTTTATAATTCATCATAAGTAAGTTTTCTTTGTTTTAGTTTCGAATTGGAATAAAAATGTAAGTGCTAGGCCTGAAGGTTGCTTAACATGGTTAACACTTTATTTTTAGCACGGCGGCAAGCTTAATGCTTCATAAAACTAAATAAGTACCAGGTACTATTAAAACACCTATTTCCAAACAACACTAAAATGTAAGCCCACAGAAATTAGATCCTAGCATTAACATGATAGTTTCCCAAATCGACTAATTGACCGAAAATTGATCAACATTATATGAGTCAACGGCCAATAATATCATAGAGGCGGTATTACCAACATCGATAAATTAGGTTGGGCAATGCAGTAATGAACCAAATAATGATGGATTGCAAGCCGCGTGACGTCATGTCATTAAAATATTAGACCACAGTTTCATATGTGTGTGTTTGTAATAACTTATTGTGGTAAGGGTTGTCATCCGTTGGCAATTTTTGTACAATTTATTGAATTTTATGTGAGCTTTTGAATCCAGAAGGATACTTTAAATACTTTTCAGACAAAGTACGATTATTTTTTAACAACTTTTTTTGTTTCGTAAATAAATTAAATCTTTACGATCTACCAAAGTAGGTCTTGATCCGAACCTTTATCAAAATGTCCTCAAACGACAATTCAGGGTAATGGCAACACTAATTGTACTAAGCAGCTAACAGTTCGAAATAAACTCGTGTTTGAGCTTATAAGTTGTGACAGTAAGACTAAAGTTAGTTGTTTAGATAATCCCTAGTTAACGGACGGCAGAACTGTGGGGATTATGTTAAGTCAACCGCTAAACCAAACCGAACTGCAGAACCTGCATGTTTTGTGCACACAACTTTGGCTTTGTGGCTATTGGTAGGTATTAATATTTTTATATTTACACTAAAATCAGCCCCGGCTATGTCTTTTTATATTACCTTAACTGAGAACTTCTTAATACAACGGATAATATCCTATTGTATAAGTAGCCTCTCTCGAAGGGACTGTCTAGCACTGAAAGAATATTTGAAGTCCATGCCAACAGTTATAGCGTCCACGCGAACTAACAATCTCTTCAGTTAGATTCAAAGCTATGTACTTATTATTTTGCTAACTTTGTTAATGAAATTAAGCATGTAGTGACTAAAGGCTGAAATTGCAATGTCAGGCAAAAAGTTATTTACTATGAATAGATTAATCGACTGATCCAATATACGTATGTAATGGAATCAAATACTCGTTTTATTGTAGTTTAAATACAATCATGTACATTAATGGTCACAAAACAAATATCACTATCAATATGCAATGCTATTTACGTACAATGATAACTGTATTAATACAATATTAAACTGGTTAAACAAATTATAATTATTAGTCTAGTAATTGAGTTTTGATCAATGTTGTATCTATATTTGAGTATTATTAATTAGCTTCAGAAAAAATTGTGACATAAAACATAATGTATGCATGAGATTTTTTTTTTAATATCATCTAAGTACATCACTCAGCAGATTGCATTTTAAAAATAAATTAAGGTCAAGTGAGTTAACGAAATAAAACAGATTTTTATAACCTCTCAGGGGACTTTCGTGGAATAAATCCTTTGCAACAAACTGGATCCCTTGGAATTTTCTAATTTTGGTTAATCCCACGGGAAATACAAATTGATCAAAAGTCAGGGGACCACGAAATCCGAAATTTGGTGAAATAAAAATGTGGTAAACAACAAACTATGGTAATGCCACCCGGGTGACTACCTATATAAGGAGTACCTTATTTTAAAGATACAAATATATAATGTTTGTGAGTGATAATCGATTTAAAAGATGGTCTCAACTGACGAAACAAATGCATGCATACTACATCATGCTAGGATATGCAACTTACGAAGACCCTATCTCAAGTTCGATTCTGTATCTTTGATGTAGATTGACTACAAGCTATAGACGCCTTAATTTTGTATGCATAGACCTCGAATTCGTATCGAGATCGACTTTGTAGGAGCTTTACTTAGGCCCTTATTCTAGAACTGTGTTCCATGAGTCTTGACTCAAAACTCGATAGGATGCCGAGCATATTGCGACTCGCACCTATATGTTGGTGACAAGGTGATTTCTACCCACAGCAGTATCTATGAATATACTTATGATAGTAGGACATAGACATTCTACACAAATAGAGTAAACTGTTGAAGCTATGTCGTCCGATGGTCGGCTGATAGTTTATTTTGAAGACGAACTTCTAGTCGGTCTGATGCCGGCCAAATACATGATCTTTGTAATATGCGTAGAGTATCTCCCTTTATAACCCCAATCAAACTATCAACCAATTGAAAGTGAGCAATATCACCTATTCAATTCTCACTAGCAATATTAAAATTTTAAACCCCAAAAATAAAATTTTCGTTTTTTACACTTACGTGCAAAAATGACTGACAGGCAACCGTATTCAATTTACGTGTACGTTACACATATCGAACTGAAATTACATGATATTCTGACAGCTGATTAGCATTTTACTTTAAAATATTTTTGCACAAACGTAGTTAAAGTTCATATCATTTTAAGCTTATAACATGCTACGTAAATAGTTGTATAAAATTATTTCATTCTCATAATGAAAAACCGGCCAAGTGCGAGTCGGACTCGTGCACGAAGGGTTCCGTAAATTACAGTTAAATCAACCTATCTCAAAAACTATAAGAGATACTTTGATCAAACCAAAAATCGTTGAAAGAGTTAATTAGCATGCATCACCTCTATTTTTTTTAGAATTTTATACCCCGTAGTTATAAAAATAGAGGGGGGGGGACATACTTTTTACGACTTTGAGAGCTGATATCTCAAAAACCGTTCACTTTAAGAAAAATGTTTTTAGAAAACTTTATATCATTTTAAAGACCTTTCCATTGATACCCCACACGGGTATGTACATCGAAAAAAAAAATTTCATCCCTCAGTTACATGTATGGGGGGCCCCACCCCCAATTCTTTTTTTTACTATTTAGTGTCATATTTTTGTAGCGGTTCATACAACACATATTCCCATCAAATTTCATCACTGTAGTACTTATAGTTTCCGAGTAAATCGGCTGTGACAGACGGACAGACGGACAGACGGACATGACGAAACTATAAGGGTTCCGTTTTTGCCATTTTGGCTACGGAACCCTAAAAATCATCGTGTATCTTCTTTTTAATCTACCAAAGCCAATTTTCCTCACCACGTCAAGAAAAAACAAAGACAAAACATCCAAAACTAAACAGCAAAAAGACCTTACGACATAACTACAGGCCGTTAACATTCAGCCATGTCCACTCACTATCAGCGGTGACAATTATGTAACATACTCCATTGACATTTACCCGCATACCTTCGTCACAAAACACGCATTACCGCACAGTCAGAGAGTGCACAAAAACTGTCCTAGTTCGTCCCTGTTCGTCTATGTTCGTCCCCTACTCGCACCCTCGTTTAGTCACCATTACCGTAATACATTGTTCATTGAATTTCTGAGTGAGAATTTTTTCCTACTTTATGACCTAGAAGAGGCGGTTTGCTGGTATTTGGGACACGGCTCTAGTTGCTGTTGGAAATAATCAGTGATTTTGTAATTAGTCCTTTAAGAGAAAATAAACGAAAGTTCTACAAACCCTAAAGTTAGCAACCGTAAATTACTCACCCAGGAATTGCGGAAAATATCAAGTTTGAAAAACCCAATATTTCACACATGCATTCCGAAACCCGTAAAACCGCACGGCAACCACGCCATTTATTATGCGGCCCAAACCGTTAGCTCAAAATTCGTGTTAGTTCCATTTTCAAAATGACATGAGCTTAATATTATCGGGTTGCCAGCCTTAAAAATGCTATTCCCTTGAGTTATAAGATAAGACGGCCATAAAATACGTATCGATTTCTCAACGCGTTGAATAAGTCTAAGTGTCGTAAACTTGAAGAAAATCCGACTGGAACATACGTGGAATGTAAAATCTTGGAAGGAATCTGGGGAGACGCTTTATTGGTATTATGAATACCGAAGTGCTGGGAATCTGGATTTGTAACCCACCACAACCATTTATCAGTCTTGAAAGAGTCTTAAACCTCGGATTTTGTTTTTAAAAGTTTAACTGTGCGAGATTTTCATGCATCCGCGAAATAAAATAATGTTTTTATTGCATTGTTATGTTCTCGCACCGGTAGATAATCCAAACACTCCTGTCTTCAAAAATATTTATGTCCCCATCAATATATACGACGCAATTAACCTAGTCCCATTGTACTGATAAGTAGAACAAAAGAGGCTACGGGCTAAACACAACAGTATCTTAACGACATCCAACCTAACAAATGTAAGCTATAAAAAGATCTAGAAAACCGCTAGCAGACAAGAAAAATTGAATTAATTAAAAGAACAAAACATAAATTAGGCTTTCCACTGACAAAAATGCCGTTAGGGCTACCGAGAGCAGGTCACGTTCGGAAACCGAGCTGCGAAATGAAAATAATTACACGTCAAATGAGTTGAATGACGCCTATTTAAAATGGCGGACGCGGGGAGGGGAACTGCGCACGATTTATACCCCACGTCACGCCGACCGGGAGCAGAACGCTCTCCGCTCCTTTTTAAATTCAGTAAAATATCAAGTGTAGCATAAATAAAATTGATTAAGTATACTCTGGAATATTCACGTACGGCCTACGCTTTTTTTTAATCCAACTCAAATATATGGCCTTTTTGCTCTTCCCTCCGGCGTACTTTCTTTTATTTTCGATTTCGGCAATGTTCGCAGTCTTTCCTCGTAGAAATAAATCATTTTAGTCTAGACTAAGATGTTGTTAAAGATAAATAATAAGTCTCTTGGTCAAGAAGGGGAGTAGGGAAGCTGGAAAGCGTATCATTCATTATTTGGCTATGTTTTGAACGGCTTACTTTTTATAAACACAGTATTAAATTACAAAGTTGTATTACAGTACAAGTAGCAAGTATCAGAGGAAGTCGTTACAAAGCTATATGGACCATCGAAATACTCCCTCGTATAAATTTAATAGCACTTTGCAACCATGTTAAAGGAAACACATTTCATTTTTAACGACGCGACAATACTTGCTCGTCATATAAAAAACGCTTCGTAATTGTTTTTTTAACTCCAGTCCATCCGAATAGATGTGAAGTTACTAATGAATGAAATTGGTGCTTATCTTTGTGTCTTTCCAATTTGGAGTACCTAAAACGAATTTCATTTTTGCAACTAGGTAAGTATTTGCAACAATGAAATATATTTCACTTCAATTTATAACGTCTTACAGTCGCTATGTCTTTGTTTTGAACTAGGAGCTTCCAGTAAAACGAAACAACGACAATAGCAACACAGCAGTATAAAATATGTAAATACAATTCTATATTCACATTTTAATGTGACCATAACTTTAATAAATAAACCAAACAGGAAATCAAGCGATCTTTATCAAAGCTTACTTTTGATTTCATGACCCATAAAGGGAGGAGAACCCATAACCTCCTTGCCCTGTAACAGGGTAGAATATAATCACGCTGTAAGTAAAGTATGACGATAAAAATCTGAGCCGTAAAATGTGTCAAATGAGTTGGCGTCAGTCATCGATAAAACTTGGGTTGAGTGGAAATAGGGACCACAAGGTCATTGACTCGCTAAATATCATGGACGTTCATGGACTATAAACACATACACACATAAAAATAAACTTGGTAGCCTATATGATGACTTTGTTTCTAGCCCCAAAGACGCAAAGTCTGAAAAGGCAGTCATAGATTGCTACTACTGCAATAGAGTCTGTCTAATTTTTACGGAGGTTCACGAATTGTTGTAAAAGAACAGAATAATGTCTATAAGCTGTCGTTATTTTGACATGTCTCTTATATTTCATAAACAAGGTCCTCCCTAGGGACCTGAAAAGGGTTCGTTATACCTACATACTTAGTTGTAGGTATAACGAAGACTTTTGATCGATAAGAATTAACTATAGCAACATTATAAATAAAGTTTTTAGGTCACTTGAAAATGGATCTGTGTAAATGTTGATGAGGAAGTTCCTTCTGACTTTAGCTGTATTACATACCAAAAAGCGTGGGTATACATATAATACAGAAGCAACTATGTATTTGGTAGCTGTGCAAATATTAGTTCCGTGCGAGAATTGCACCTGTGACACGCATCAATAACGCCTATCTGTATTTACCAAGCATAACAAAATCACGCCTGTTTGCTCTCCATGGCTACAGGCGAACACAATGTTTACTACATATGGGACAAAACCACCATTGAGGCCTTAGCTCACCGACATCATGAACGTCAATTTTCTTAATACAACTAATGTCTAGAAATTTTCAAGTACGATTTCCAAATTAAACAGTTGTTTAAAGAAAAAAATACGTTGTCGATGAATATGGGCGTTACTGAATTATGTGAAACTTCTCCTGAAGAAAACCTCATTCTACGGATTACCTAAGTAAATGATGCTTTATTGTAGCCTGCTGCCCCCACGATACTAGGAAACCAAATAGGTACATTTGGGAACACCCATAAGATGGTTGTCTCATAGAACAGAATCAACTTGACCTTTAAGCATTAAGTAATTATTTCAGAAGGGTCTAAATTTCGTCTACGATAATCTTAGCTGATTGATGGATGGCTTATACTTTTTCTTATACCAAACTACTGAATATTGATCGAGTTTCATGATTAAAGTACTACTTTTTTGTGTTGGTGTGCTATTTAAGACCAATTTAACTCATATACCTTCTAGTTACCCTATGCATTTTCTTCAAGACATTTCAATAATGATAACTAAACTGAGCTCTCCACTCTTTTAAACGAAACCATTGTGCTGAAAGCATCATAACACCCGCTGAAACTTTCTCAGAGTTTCAATGCAATATCACACTATTTAGACTTAGAGAGCTAGACATTGCAATCTTGCAGCTAGTTTAGAAAAATGAGCGCGTCCCCAACGTACGAGATAACGCCAGAATGAAATATACGAACACCCATCATACGACATATTAAAACTAGTACGAAGCTACGAGATTCGCTATAAAATTTCAAGCCTAGATCGGCAAAAAAGCACGGTAACCACGTAGGTATACATCATGCGACTATACCTGACTACTACCAATTTATAACGCGGCCAAACTCCCACGGCTCTTGTCAACGAGTGATTCATGACTGCAGAAAACTGCGACATTTAAAAAGCAGGCCATTGAAAACAGTGTGGACGCATTCTTTCTGCTCACACTGTATATAGGTTAATGCATACTCCTATTTGCAGTAATAAACAAGTGTTGAACATAGTATACACAGCAACCGCAGGTAAACATTATCGCGAAAACTGCGAACGCGTAATGAGGTTCTGTAAGTTTCTGTTAGTAGTTAATGGGTTGGTTTGATAGTATGGGAAGATACTCTGATGAATTTTGTTGTTCCGCGGTATATACTTAAATACGTGGCAAAACCGCGTCTAATTAAGATTGACATCGGCACCGCCGCTGTCATAATTAAAAAAGGGCTGAAATAATGACTGCCTATAAATAGAATTCGTACTATATGGAAAATTATATTTACCCTAACAATACAGGGTCACTGACGATTAATTAGCGAAAGCGTATCAACAAGGACTGCCCACACACATCGGATCATCCGATTCATTAATAGCAAACAAGCGACCGCAAGTAAAAGACACGATCGAACGCAACGCAATAAAATTAGACTTTATCCCGAGCGGACGCAGTGAAAGCGACAACACCAGGGGAAGACGGAGAATACGGGGGCGGGGAGTCGCCGGCCCGACCTACTTTCCCGTAGGTCCCTCACCCACAACCCTACCGCACTTCAACGGCGCGCCGGCATCGCAGCTCTCCTATCGCGGCGTTTATACCACCTACCGACAGCTCCGAGGGAATTCGTACTTCAATGTAAAGCTGACAAAGTGAGAAGAAAAGCGAGTCGCGAACGCCGAGGACGATCGATCGCGGACGAGTGCCGATAACCATTCGTTCGGAGGAACGGGATCACAATTAGCGGTGACGTAACGCGGTTACCGGCTGAGTGATTGATGCCACCACGAGAAACGATGTAAAAACACGACGCGTATCAAATTAATTCTCTAGGAAATTATATTTCAGGCTGCGTATAGTTCTGGATATGAACATGTAGACTGGAACACGTCCCGCGGGTCTCGTAAAACGCGGCGTTTCGGACAGTATCAACCTGCGTATTAATAACACCATACTGCGATCGCAAATCCGCGTGGAAAACTCGGTGATAATGGAAATATCCGCCTCGGGTCGTTAGTTGTACCCATCTGCGGAAAGGTTTATGGCAGTCGACATTTTCAGGTTAAAATATACAATGATATAGTATTACAGAACGCCTACACATTTTTTTGTTATAGTAAGGTTGTTATTAAGAATATTTTCAAAGGTTGTTTATTCGTATTCGGCCTAGAAAAATCTAAATCTGTAAATATTGTTTTTAATTCAAACCCACATTTTTTTGCGTTAGGTTTTACCATAATAATGTTTTCTAAACTTAGAAGGGTAACTTATATATAAGGTTTATTGTGAGGTTTTTTGTACCTTTGCAATCAGCTGAGGGTTTACTCAATATACCTGTTACTGGTCTTCGAAAGAAATTGGACATTTGTGGTGTAAATAAATATTCTTAGTATATATCCCATAAGTATAGAACAGTTTAAAACTTGTGGCGTTTATATATCGATGTTTACATAACGATGTTCATCTAAAAGGTTCCGCACAACAAAATAATGACTACATAGATAATGATGACATGAATTTATCTTGTTACGAAGGAAAACAGTAATTATACGAACAATTTAACGTTTCAGAAAACCTAGTAGATTACATTGATGAGTAACTAAGTCAAGCGTTACTCCAACTTCGTAGGTACTTAATTATCTTTCAAAAATATCAGAATTTCCACTTTAATGAATCTTAAATAGAATAAATATTACTTCGTTAGTTGTTCGACGTTTTCTTTGCTGAAAGTTTCATAACTTTGCAGTGTTACATCACACTGAAAAGCTGATATTGTACGCTATGAAAGATCCAATTTGATTTATTTTTTTAAACCTTCTTTTAGATATTTTTTTCTCCTGTAATATTTTTTATTTGAACTGTTTTATTGCTAAAGTCGAATCAACATTTATTTTAACATAGAGTATCTACTACTGAAATATAAACCCTTAGTGGTTCCTTTTAAAGGAGCATGCTCGTGCCTAATCATAAAAACACGGACACAACTTAATTAGTCAAATATACAATTAAAAAACCTTTCAAGCTACATATATTTTTACATTAATATGTACCTTTACCTAGGTACAGTATTAGTCGTAAACGTAAACCACAATATCACGATAAGACCACTCACATCTAAATTACAAAATTACTGTTTCAAACAGTTCTCGTGGACACTAAACAGAAATAAAACCTTACAGAACAAAGCTACCATAAACCGTCAAAGTAAAATGATCTTTCCGCGCTCGACATTAAACGCATTATCGCATGCTCTCGTAGATTAAAGAACAGTGTAACTCGCAAGAAGCCGTTTAGTTTGTACTCGATCACACTTTGTACGTGATCGAAACTTGTGCGGCTCGGTGTACAACAGAAACAAGTAAGCACAGATGTGTATAATCCTTGTATTTTATTTCATCTCACTGTGTAAACTTTATAGTCGGGGAACGAACGAAATCAGAAAACTTTCGCGAAATAGGAAAAAGAAAACTGTTGTGTCGTTTAGTTACTCTAGACTTCTGTAGATAGAAAGTATTGAACCTTTTTGGACCTTCGCTTGTAGGTGTCGAATTTTATAAAAGAGATAAACTACAATGCATAACATATACTATGTTTATTTTTATATAAAAAATAGCAAACTAAACCTATTCTTTTTTTTTCGGCGACATAAGCTTTTCATATTCTGATCTCTATTAATTCATATTGCGTTGGTTATTGTTATTGAATTGCACCTACTCAAATGTAAAAAACAAATTCCCTCCTCAATAATAAATAACTCCAAGCATTGTATGGAAAATACCACTTTATCAAGTGCGATTTTAACGAATTTCATTGCAGCTTCATAAAAAATAATCTCAACGGCACCCACGATAAAATTACGCAAGCAAAACATTGATGGATAAAGTTAATTACAGCTAAAGCTCGGCTCACATAAGAATTAATTCGTAACTTGATTACATATTAAAATTACTCTGTAATCAACATACAAGTGCCTTCCAACGTGCCATAGCCAACAGTTACGCAGAGCCTTGTTTCGGCTTAATCAAACTCAATTTAGTCGTACTTAGTTCGTGGGCTTGAAAACAAGCCCTTTTGGTTGGAAAACTTTGTGTCTTCGTGATTAATTATCAGTTAGTCACGCCGTGGACGCCACGTGCTCGTATCTCCAGATAGTTTCCACAATTTACGAGCATAACTTTTGATGCGCTTTTTAAATGAGCCTCGGATTTACGGCTGGCTTATAATTTTGATCTGCTTAAGTGTTTAAGGCTGTTTACGTAAGGTATTAAGGGATGATGAGTAATTTAAAATAAGCTTATAAGATCTAAAATGGATTGTTATGTAAACAAAAATAAAAATAAGTACGAAAACAACGTGTTATGTTGTATTTTTTATCTAAGTATGTCAATACCTTCACATGCAAGGAAGTTCGTCACTGATTCCGACCAACTAAGTTCACCATGATAATTTAATAGCAATTTTCCTCGATCATTACGGCAGGATTCCATCAAAATTGTTAGGGGAACAAAAAGTAAAAAAAGGTTGCAATTTCGCGGCCATTTTATAAATTCGCACGCAATTTTTGTAGGTATGTTGACTGGAGCGAGTAGACCCGAAGAAACATTCATGTGCGTCTCAGTGTCGCATAGCGGTAGAATTTCGCCTTTACAATTAAACTCTCAACGTAATAACAATAACACTAATCAGACCTTGACGACATCAAAAACAAGTCCCCAATTCATCACCGAGTACATATAGATAACCAGCTAAACAATTACTTTGATGAACCCGGAGTGGGGACCGCCATAATAATAAACGAGCACCATACTGTCTGTAACTAAAGGCATTAAGCCGTTTCCATGCAATGGGGAAACTCATGGGGAAACTGCATACATATTCCATAATTCTCTTCTATGTTGTTCCCATGGAGTAAGGAAAGATGAACGGAGTTACCATAATGCAGGTAGGTCAGGCCTTCTTCTAGGTCAAATTCGTACTGTGGGCACGATAAAAACAATCAGTTACACGTTGTCTCAAAAAACCTAACGCCTCATTAGATCACGTGTAACGACTTTTGGTATTAAGTACATAAAAATCGGGTCCAAAGAAGGCGTATAAGGTCAAAAACAGTAATGTTCCTCGTCACCGCTCACCCGCATTTTGACGAGCTACTTTCTTAGGCGATTTTCCGTTATGGCACCTCCGCTAATAATTTTGTTCTCCATGGATGTACCAGAGTAAAATATTTCAGTCGGCAGATTTAGCTGTTGGAGCTCTGAGAATAAAAAGTATCACTTTTCTTCTTTATGTTTTCCTTATGGGAAAAGTGTTGGGTTAAATATACTGCGTGCGGAATGTATAATAGATGTTATTATTTCCTCTTCCTAAATGTTGATTACTTTTTTCTAAAATGACCGTTCTTTAGTTCTTTTTATTTTGTTTAAAAAAAGAGCAAAAAATTCAAATTATAAATTGAATTTTAAATCACCCAAGCATGTACCTATTCCTTCAAGTAAATGTACGTAAATGTACGTATATAACATTTTTTTCCAAAAATATTTTCCTTATGGAATATACCTTCTGCTATTGTTAAAACGAAACTGTTGTGGCCTTCACACAAAGACTCGACGGGATTGGTTAACCATCAATAGATGTTGCATCCCTTTGAACAGAATTGCATAGCAATAGAGCAAGCATTGTCGTCCCTATAAAATCTATCAGTTCTGACACACCGACTGTTTCGCTAACACAAAAGGTCACACTTTCATTGTTTGAAAACTAAAAGGTTACGCATGTACAAATATTTTATTTTAAGCTATATAGGTGAGCTATATTTTTGTGCGTAAACAAACACACACAAATTGTCTTTGACAGGACAATTCATAAGTATGTGTAAAATTATGTATAATCATCGGCACGAATCTTGAGCGCTGACCTTTACATGACATAAAGGACAAAATAATATTTACAATCAAATTAGGTTTCCTCACGAATACAAAGAAATCCTATACCTAACATAACATAACAATACGCTTTCAGTCCAGTACCAATCATTTCAAATGAAAAAGGTGCCCAAAAAAAATAACAAAATATTCGTCCTTGATATGTCCTTGATAGATTTTATTTATGTTTTCGCGGTTTCTCTAAGCATTGTTAACATTGATTAAAATAAAAGTCCAAAATATAGAGATAAACAGTAGGTATTTTATGTCTATAATGATGACCTAGGTATCTAATAGCCACACAGAACATAGGATTAGATTTACAAGCTACTTATTCGAGCGTTTATCACCTATATTCAGCTACCCACTTTCCAAAGTCGATTACGTATCAAAGAAACGGCCCCTTGTATGGTGAATTGGAACATGTAAAATCTTACGTCTACCATTGCCAATGCGTTCCAAGTGCTTTGATACGATTAGCTTACGAGAACTCCGCCACCATTAAGAATGTCAATAAAAGGAAATTAACCGGTTTACACGTGTAGCTCCTCAAGGCATAAGCTCTTTTATACCCGGATTTGTCCTTGACATCATTCGTTTTCCCATTTGACATTATATCAAAATAACTGTTACTTCAATAAATCCCTTTGTAGGGACACAATCGATTTTTTGCTTGAATAAACATGATATGAAAAAGAGTCGCGGTTTGTGCTATAATTTCTAGCTCCAGTTTGTATATAGCGGTAAGTGATTTTATAAACTTAACCTAGTTGTAGAAGTTTAAAAGCCATTATAAAGCCTTAGCAAAGTTTTGTCTCTTCCGAGTGTAAGAGTACGAACAAAAAATTGAAATAAAATTACTATACAATGTTCTAACGGAATTTTTCTCTCACACTCATAAAGAGCCCTGTGAACTACTGAAATCTTTGATCTGCCTACAGACAGGTCTTCCAGGAAAAAACGCTAAATATTTTATGTTTCAAAAGAACAGGCTACTTTCATGAAAAATTGCTTTGAGTTCACGAAAGGAACAGACTATTTTGTTGAAATCGTCTCGCATACGAAAAGTACTTACAATAAAATGTCTTTGTATATGCATTATCACAATATTTACACTACAGTTTATAACAAAGTCGTATAAATTTTAATTGAGTTGTAAAAGAGTTTAATGTAAGACGAAGTCACATCTTAAAGAAAATTATAATATGTCAGCACAACTATCTACTCTAGATACACATGAAAGCGTGTTCCAAACTCAGACTTCACAAGTATTTAAGACAAATAGATTAAACTTAAACCTTGTTCTATGCGTTACATTAAAATTCTGGAATATCAACGTGACTAAACGCCCAACTTCGAAAGCCAAAAGTCAAAGTTACAGGCTTTCTTTTGACTTTCACTTTTCGATACTAAGCTCAGTACATAATTAATATTCTTCGTAGATTTAATGGTAATAAGTTTCATAGAACTTAGTACTTTAGTGATTCAATAGGTATTATATAAACCGTAACTTGGTGTGGTGAGTGTGGTTACATGCATATTGAAGTAGCTCTGTTTTGAAGGACTGAGCTCGTAAATTATGTAAGACTTCATTTGTTTGCAACTTTTGCCAAAGACTCGGCAAAATTCTGAGTAAACACATCACCACTCTCTCGTCAAAGAGCAATGGTATTTTGAACTCAAGATTTTGAGTCAAAAAGCATCAATATAGTTCAATACTCTGTGCTCTTAAATAATATTCTAGGTTTACCTTTGATCGTTGAAGATTTTTCCCGCGAGCTCCGCAGTAAAAAAATCCCACAGTATAAAAATTTCGAAAGAAAAACACAATTACATTTTCCAATTTAACACCAAGCAGTTATACACAAGCCATGACTATTTTGCACCCTGAAGGGATAGACATATTTGGCAGCCAATTGTTTGTCACTGCCTGATCATTCTTACAAGGGTGCATTGACGTTTTACACGCACGAGTTCACATTGTTTCTGAGGCGATTTGTTACGCATCCGTTTAGCTTTTGAATTGCAGTGCAAAGCTGGAAAGGGCTAAGGAAAACCCGTTTTTTGTTGTTTTAAGTAAAATAAGTTTTTAAGGAAAACAAATTTTACGTTTTTATACAAATTGCATAGAACGTAACTGTTTTTGATAGTTCATTAAAAGTATTGAATTTGACTAGTTGTCAAGTACCGAATTAACTGTTTCTCGCGATCGAACTACTGCTTGTATCAGGAGGAAGTACACAAACTAACCTCCATTGGACCAACAGACAAAGAAAAACAAAACACAATCAATATCAAACACCACCAACTTACGGCTTATTACTTTTAATATTTCGGTAAAGCGGTATCTAGTAAGACGGAACCTCGCATTTGGCTGCCAAGCCTGCTGGGAGGCAGCCAAGTTCGTGCCAAGTCTGAACGCGGCCTATCGTGATCTCCCCAGATAGCATGCACCAGGCTTCCTAGACACCCTTGAGTGATTTTAAATTAAGCCCCCGCGCGTTTTTGAGGCTTTGCGATAGAGACGTATTTAAGGTCGGCTTTGCGAAAGCTTGGCCACTTGGCTGCACGATTCTGCATAAAAAGTAACAACCTTGGTTGAACAAGTAAATCAAATTCTAATTGTGAACAATGGAAACTCTAAATTGACGAAGTGTTTACTATTAAGTAACAATTTATTGAAAAATTGTGTGGCAAAAAAGTATTTGTGATAAATCCATATAAAGCATTGAGTATTTAATGTATCAAGGGATAATCATAACTTGTTAGTAGTATTATCTGTTATAAAAAATATCATACAATCTGGGTGCTGTATATTTTGTGGAAATATATACAATCATTTGCGTTGACGAAAAATTATTTCCCATAGTAACAAAACGATGTAAAATAAAAAACATTACATGTAGGTACGATAAAAAATAAGGTTATAAGGTCATACCACACTGCGACTGCAATTTTTATGAGCAAAGCAACACTGTGTACAGAAATAAATAAAAATGCAATGTAAGCGTCAAATTAAGTTCAAACGGGCACGCGACACGTACTTCCACGTCAATATAAAAGTACACAAGTAGGTACTTGTCAAGCCATTTTACACTTTATGTGGTTGGGATAAGGTAGCTGTTTTTAGCCAGTGGTAAATTTAAAGTGGTTGGGTGTGTGCTGTGACAGCATATCGACGTTGCAGGCTTGCAACTAACAACTGGGTCGGTCAGAACACTCGACCCGAAAGCGAGTTTCGCGTTGACGACAACGAATTTGGTACACAACACGTTCTAAATCTTTAAACAGTTTGACTGACAAGTGGAAATGATACATCCAATGTTGACGCACGAGTATCAAAAGTTAATTAAAATTCCCATTTGAAGTTTCATGTTTGCCCTGATTCCGTGACGTCAATCGTTTTCATATTATTTTCGCAAATTGAATTTTGTATTTAATACGTGCAATGTACATATCTATCAATATTTTGAAATGCCTTTTTATGAATCCAGCCAAACGTGTCCTATTTCCGCACTTCAGAATTCAGGTCAATGAAAATCTTGTTTCCGCGGCCTGAGCACTCCCAAATGATATGATTGCGTTATTAGGCCCAAAAGACTCATGCCAGGAATACGCGTTCCAAGAACCATAAGCGTTGTTAACTTTTATGTAGGTTTTATAGCATAAAAAGTTTGAAAATTGCTATTGTGAACATTACGGAATATTTAAGTAAACATTTTGAATTTTACAATAAGAGTCAATAGGTCGAATATTTAATGTTAGTAAGGCTGTCTCCAGAAATATGGTACTATGAAGGTATGTATGCAACTGGTTGATCTCCTTTCGATTAAGTGAAAACCGTAGTAAGTATTTAAATAATTACATTTTTTTTTTGCACATATTTGCCAATCAAAAGCAATGTCTATGAGACTGTACCAGACATAGAAAATTGATGCCAAAATTCCAACTAATTTAAAATACTCTTCAAAACTACATATAACATTGCAGACCATAACGTGTGAATATTAGTTTATCTTAACAGCTATGCAAACCTTAAACTAGTTACCTCTTTATAAGGAAAATTGAGAACAACAACACCGATACTATATAAGTTAAAATGTTCGTATTAAAACCAAGAACTGAAATTACACGGTCAAAGAAGTTAGTCCACGTTGCATATTGCACGGAAGTTTCAAGATGGTAGGTATTTTACTTAATACAACACTAGTTCTTTAGCCTAGGTTCTTATTATTCGAGTTGTGAGTTAGTCGGCAAACTTGCGATATTCGTTTCAATATTCAGTGCTATGTCTTGAAATAATGTGCGGAGTTTACTAAAATGGAGTATTCTTTGCTTGTGTGGTTTACTTGGTGATGAAGAAGTTTTGGCTCTCAATGTAAAGCGTGGTAGACCACTCTCTAGACTGAGAGACACCCTAGTGTTCAGGAGCATTAAATCCGAACACAAGGTCCGGGATCAATTCCAGAGCCGACCAATTATTAATTCAATAATTGATACATTTTTGTTTCTATTAATATTACCTTTAGCTCACAATAACATTCTGTGGGAGTCAAACAGAAAATAGATTCTACAAATAGGTACGCCTTTGAGAAAATAACCGTAATGTTATGTGGTGAACATTAAAATTAAAGTTACAGCTTTATTATATTTTAGTATGCGCATCTAGGGCGTCGTAAAATATAGTTTATCATCGCTTGTACATTTGCATAAAGGACAATGAACAGCGGGAGTGCTCTAAAGCTTTGTTGAGCTTATTTCGAAGCTTATGTTGGATTTAATCTCTTTCGTGCCGTTACAACGTGCCAATAGCATCTAGTTCTATGATTTTAGTATAAAAAGAGGTTGTAAACAATGAACAATCTATTTTTTTATGAATAAACGAGATTGACTTTTTTTACTGAGCCATGTCGTAATTTCTGTAGTGAGTGTATTCTGCTTTTTATAATAATAGTATCAATGTGGGCCAAGTATACACTGTAGCATTATAAAGCTATCATTTTGTTTGATACATCAAAATTTTACTTAACCTTACCTCCACCTTTGCCTTACCCTCAAAAGTTCAATACCCTCACATTACTTAGAACTTTCTTTTTAAATATTTAAATAACTAAATAAACGAGTCAAGATTAACCCTTATCTACGAGGAATGTTCCCGAGATTTCTATTATCCAACTGAAAATAATAAAGCTTATACCTGTTAACTTTAAAAATAAATAAGAATAAACTAGATCTGAGTTTTCAGAACTAATCAAACAAACAGTGTTTTAAAAGATAGACTAAACATTTTGGAATATTCCAACAGATTCAATCTATCCGAGTGAGACTATATAAATTGCTTTTGTCTTGATTAATTTAGTTTAAAATCTCCACTGTACAGGTTTTGTTTATACCTACAGGTGCATTTTGTAGTTATTCGTAAACAACTGTAGTTCAGTGTACTTATTCATATATATATGTATAGTCCTAATGCGTGTGATCGATCACAAGGTTAAGTAACGCTTGACACAGTCGATCCGCGGATGGTTGACTGACTGTTTATGTCATCTTCATGTTGGATTGGTGGGTAATTTTAGGCAGTAGTTAAGTTAAGGATACTGAGAAGCGAGAAAGTCTGACAACCAATCTTACTAAGGAGTTACCTAAGTAAATGGATTTAAGGAGACGGGTAGTCTAAGTAAACACTGATTATTAATCTGCATTACTGATCTGCATCTGATTAAACAGGAAGATCATGACAATAATCATGTGATTTGACTAATCTATCGTTTCATAAAAATAACGGCTATAAACAACCTACCCCATTTTCTAATTGAAACTATCGCAGTAGTATCGAGTTGAAATAAACGTTTCATCCTCATAATAAAAGGCAGCGATACCACAGGTGTCGTATTAAGGGCATAAAAAGGGATAGTGGCATATATTCATATAAATCCATCTCACTTTAGCACTGGAATCTGGAACACGGTCGGATCGTTACACCTATGGAAAACAGCCTACAAGCAAGTTAGGTACTAAGGGCTTATTTTATCGCCAGCTAGTAATTACTTTGGCAAACTATCTGAACCCTAAAAATATAAGCAAAGGCTAGACTTATAAACAAAAACGTAGACAGACTTTTATGGTCTCACTCTGGTTGTTACTCATCCATTAACCAGCCTTTAAACCGTTTTTTTACAAACAGGTTGATTGATGAAGAACACCGTCTAAGATTTTGGAAATTAAAAATTATGGGACCCTTATTCCAGGAAGACAATAGTAGGCAACTTTTTATTCGTCTGAGCGAAGTAATTCCCACAGGACGCGGGAGACGACCAAAACAAGACCTCAAAAAAGGAACTTGCTCAACTTCCTCAAGACTGACAAACGTTCCAAACTCATAACATTATTTCAATACAGATAACAGACAGTCAGAATTTCGATATAAACCCGAGTTCTCAACTTCGTATCTTCATTGTTAAGACTACTAAGTTGTGACTTACACTAATCCGATACTGGAACTTCAATGGATTCCGTGTACACCTGCCCTTTGATGGCGCATTTAGTAACGTGATCTATGACAAAGGATTGCATTGCACATTGTGGGCATTTGACACTGTTATTCAGCTGAAGTAGGTACTAGAGTTCAGTGTTTAGTGCTTTAGTGTCATGTTACTACTTAATGGATAGCTAGTTGTATTATGTATTCCTTCCTTGTTAATAATGAACAAACACTGAAGTCTAGAACTGAAATATTACAAAACTTTTCTCTCAATACTTGTAAATAGGTAGATAGGTACTACATGTAGGTACTGCCTTTTGCGTAATACGTTAGAGAAGTTTCATATTAAACATAAAATGTAGGTACTTAATTAGATGAAGTTGTAGGGACTAAGTACTTTAATGCCTACTTAGCTTCTAATTACGTAAAACAGAACTTTACACTGAATATATAATCTTACGATCCAAATGCTAACTTTGCTGGACCCTCTGCGGTCGACGGAATGCGGTGTGCCCTGTTTCACTAACACATAACAAACAGCTTAGACTTTTGGCCGTAGAAAACAGACCGTTTGACCTTTCTCCGCCACTGCGGGCTCTTAATACACAATTGAATAGGAGCCAATACAATGACCCGTATTTGCTACACTCCAACAAACATTATTTCATTCGTAAACAATTGAACATCAAAGCAAGTCAGCTTACGCAGCGTGCTTCCAAAAAAGTCCAAAATAAAATATGTAGGTATATTCATTCTAGTATGAATGGCTCCAATGCAATCTGCAGCATGAATAGGACTCACTAGGAATCAGCGCTGTCGGTTGTCCGTCAGTGTCAAAATCTGTTTTCATGTTTCCCACAGCGTACATTGAATATACGGAATGTTTCAGTTTCGAGTCAGATTTGGATTCGTTTCTGAGTGTATTGAAGGTTTCAAAAAGCATGCTCAATCTCGGTACCTTCTCTCGTAAAAAATAACCTTCATTCCTGACATAAGGACTATCAAAACTCAAAATTACTTACGAAACTCGCTAGTAAGTAACAACTTTAAAGTTAAGTTAAAAAAGTATTGTTGCAAAAACATCACATGTTCAAAATGAGTTGGGTAAATCTCTAAATGTTTTTATTGAAATTCGTACTTATACGAAACTTTCAATCCGTTTGCATTTAAAGAGCTTCCATTTTAAAATAAATATCTCCATACATCAGGCGAACGCCCCCGGGTATTGACATTGTCAACGGCGATTTAATATAACAAAACGTGTATACTCAGCTTTTGATTTGAAATATTTATTTTATCAAACAATATAGAATGCATTCATATGTGAAAGTTTGAAGCACCTGTGCTCGTATTATGCCATTTAAGTCCAAACTTTTATTTTTTCAAACTACCAAAAGTTAAATTGTTAGCATGGATGGCCTTTACATTGGTTTGAATAAGATCATGCAAGTTTTGAGTTATGCGTCTGCATCTATCTTATTTTGAATGGTAAACCTTTCATATCAAAATATTGAATGTTTATAAATATTTATCATTTAATACTCACTTAGTCCTATCACTTTGTTCCCAGAAATTGTAATCAAAATAAACAGTATATTTTTCTTCAACTTCGAAGGAAAGCTAAGAAAAGTTATATCGTATATTCTGGCAAATGAAAACAGTCGTCGTTATCATACGAACAATTTAATAACGTTTGCAGGAAGTTCCATTAAAACTGGATGAATATAAAGATAACTCATTTAATTATGTTGTGGATTCCTTTGTGCGTAGGCTGAATAAATAAATTCCTTTGCCGCTCAGTATCTTGTGAAAACGTTTTATAATAAAGGATTTCCTAATATGGAATCACAGGTACGAAGATACATTATATTTGTAAGAAAGGAATATGACTGAAATTTTTAAAGTACACAGAGTACTTCAATTAAATATTTTGTTCATCACATGCTACCTTATTAGAAAACATCGGCGAGTATCCTTCCATTGAGTAAAATACAGTGAATCAAATACTTCGCCTTTGACATTGACAGGTTTGAAAGACATCCCGGGTTTGGGTACACCCCGCCCCCCTCTGTCTCCCAGTGACCAACTACATAGTGGGACAATTTCTGTAAGTGAGACTGCGGTAGCCGACGGCTTACATTTGCCAGAGTTACTCATTCAACCACTAAAGTTTAAGACGTGGGCTAGGAATTGTAGGCAATTTCAACCAACGCCCTCCGAATGATTTTGTAGCGTTCAAAATCAATATTGTTAATGTTTATCAATGTTAACAAACCTAAATTCAAATTTGCATGAACAACACCTACGCGAGGAGTTAATTTGTTTTACAAGCTAAGTTCAACAAACCGATCAGCAACGTGGATTCTATTAACAGATCGCAATCAATTTTGTTACCTTTCAGTTATTTTCCATCAATATATGCCTTTTCAGTATTTGTTTGTTTTTTAAATAACACTTTTGTGCACTGGCACAAATACTAGAGAACGACTTTCAGCTTCCCATAAAACCATTACTTAAATTCTGTCCCATAAGGTACTAGCTTTTTACAGCACAAACAATACCTTTATCTCACTATCTATGAAGGGCTAAATGTACCATCAAACAGAGTATCGTCTCACGTACTTAGACATGGCACCATCATCAAACGCGCAAGTATCTAAATGAAGCAGCCTGTATTTCGCGCAATGCATTCGAAATTCTGTTTGAGCGACTTCCTTAGATTACTGCTCTCCTGGTACTCGACATTTTATATTGGAGCGATTACAAGATGATGTTCTTCTATACAATAAACAAATCATAAGGTTTTTGTTTATTTATTGAATATTATTATCTACTGACCTATTTCAGAAATTCTTTCACTGTTAAGAAATTGCTACACCATTCCACCGTATTGTATTGTGGGTAGAGGAAGTAATTTCCATGGGACGTGGGTGAGAAATGGCTAATATTAAACAAAACATTTAAGAGAGCCACAATAACCATTAGGTAAGTAGAATAAGGTAGACTAGCATTAAGTGATGTTAGTTACCAATGAATGACTGTAATGTTTTAAGTAAAACATAAACAACGAAAAAATAAAAGCAGCAATTACTAGAAGTTAAAACATAATGGAAGCTTCTAAAGGCCATCAAAGCATGTAAATTGCCTGAACATTAATTACACGGCACAATGCATAAATTATATCCCAAAAAAAAACTTCAACAATGACATTAGAACAATTAAACGACCATTAAATGAAGCACTGCAATTACGTATATTCATTAGCCACGAAACTTCAAAGGGCAAACAAAATTACCTATTATAAATCGCTAACAAAAAGCCCTATTATTCCGAGATGATAAATTGGCGGTGAATTCTAAAACTCCTACTTTCCATTTCGGTTATATTGTCCTTAGCATCTGTCAAGAATCTTAGAAATTCGGTTTGTCCCCCTGTTGGTCGCAATCTGAGGAATGTGGTAGGTACTTCGGCCCAGACTAACCCTTCCCCTCTCTTATAACTGCGTCAGGACCAAGAGCAGTGATTGTTATCGCTTTTTTAACCAACCCCTTGCTGTCTCGGCTGGAAGACTGGATGACAACAGACTAACGTACCTATATAAATTTTTAACGCAATTTGGTAAACAAGTACATGTCTAAAACAAACTACTGAATGGATAGACAACGGATCGTTAAAATAAATCTTCTATTAAAAACATTAGTAGATGATGACTCAAATATTCGGAAAAATTCCTAATGTAAACTTTTCTCATTAAAATGGCTTTATTCTACCTATTTTTAATGCTAACATATTAGGTTATATTCTGTTGAAAACGTTAATAACCTGCCAAAGTGTACATATATTATACGAAGCCTTTATAACTACTAGCGGTTCTATAACAAAGCTTATTTTTCAGACATACACAGAAAATCCAATTTTACACGTTAATTACAGTTAAAGGTATGAGTATGTGTAAAAAACCTAATTGAAAAATGTTTAGTGAGAAAACAGTATTCACATAAAATCAAATTCCGATCTAAATTGCATCCAGAGCCATTAGCCACAAAGCTTTCAACTTCAATCTATAGCACTTGAATGTCGTAAAAAGAGCTGTAAAACTGAACCCAGTAAAATAAAATAGTTACCATTGCCAGCGAATCACAAAAGGAAAAAAAAGAAAAATATGCTCTGTGCTTTATTCTTTATTCGATCTTGTATACAATGGAATGGATGCTGGCCACACTTCAACGTTGTTTGTTCGTTCCATATAGAAGGTTTTAATCAAAACGGTTGTGAATATATCAATGATTTTTGAAATGTGGTAAAACTGTCCCTTGCCTACAGACATTTGTTATCTGCAATCGAATTTTATTTATTGTATTAATTGTATAGCCATTGAATAAAAATACTGTCACCGTATCAGATTGCCAACGCAAGTTTTTTATTTTCCTACTATAAAAATAACAATACAAGTTTTAAACATCAGCAATTCTATACAGCCAGTACGAAATAACCTTCAGCCGTTGGCTGTTCCAATTACAAAATATGTCAGCGACATTACAAGCCAGCTCGATTTTTGAAATGAATGACGTCGAAGCAAAATGGCTGCCGCGAATGTAAACAATGAATTGAAAAGGATTCCCGCAATATCGTGTTGTCAAGACTCACTCGAGATACACTCAGTTTCTTTGATAAATTAATGGGCGTAAAGATTGTCAGATATTACGAATATTAATCATGGTGCCCACGCAACGGGTAAAAAATGAATAAATTTGACGTCACCATGGAATTAATGAAGGATGGATGGATTAGGTGGTTATCGTGGAAAGATTTATTATATAACAATATGTATGGGTCCATAGTTTCTTTCATGTAGGCGCCATCTTGTCTACAGTATACAATTTAGCAGCTAGCTTAACAAAAATACAAATATAAATATTATCTATTGTCCACAATATTGTCATCAAAGCAAATACCTACAACCGAATACATTCAACGACCTCAAAAAATATTGAAAATAAATCTCCGTAATCCCTCAAAAAACTTCAAGCAGCTGAGGCTTTATGCAGCCTAACTTATACCTAAAACAAGCATAAAAAATCTGCCACCTTGAGCCTTCAATCTATGCTCATTTGTTCCGAGACATTCGCTACAAAAATCAAGCGGTAAACTGCAACATCTCCAACGACGAACAAGCCAATAATGCACCAGCTTTTGTTTGAAAAAAGAACCGATAGTGCAAAGACGACGAGCAATCAACGCGATCAACCAATGGCAAGGGTTCCAATCAATTTGATCGAATGACCTGCCGACGATCAGACGTCGCAACAACTTTAATTGGATCTTACTGTCGGACACAATACTAAAACTGACTGAGTGTAAATTGAAACAATCAATGCATCTGTTTTATTAAGAACCATGAAATAGTAAATTGTGTTGTTTTTTAAACAAAGTTGTCTTATTAAATGCTTGAACAATGATAAAGTTTAAGAGTAATTTATATTTATAAGTTATCATTGGTCTAGACAGGTTTTATTTCAGTTTCTTTGAGGCATAGACTACCAAAGTGAAATGATGATAATATAAAATATGACGAAAAATTATCGTTTGTACAGGATAATTTCTATTAGAAAAATAACTTTTTTTTCCCTATTTATTACGATATAACGTTATTATAACATGTATTAATAACCTACGTTAAGGAAAAAGGACAAACAATGCTATTAAAAATGCAGGCAGTCTTCAAAGCGAGCTCTCTTTGCCAATAAATCTAATTTGGTGAACAAATGCGTTAATTAACTACATGGAATATTTGAATACGCAAATGGATCTACCGTTTTAATTAGTCCAGCGAATGTTTTGTGTCAAACAGTTTTGTCTCATAAATAATGCTTAGTTCATTGTTCTCGACTTCGAATAACAAGTTTTTCAAAGCCAGACACGATATTTTTTTCTTTTTTTCTCGTATTCAATTTCAAATGCAGAATACAAATAAAGTGTTTGAAATTAAGTATGGCAAATGTCCTTAGGGGTTAGATTTTTTACTGCTTTTATGACTAATTAAGCAAAGTCTAGATTTGCTACACGAACAGAAACTAAACAAACATTAATTTGCAATTCCAAAAAAACAAAGGCTTTGTTCCAAAAAAGAAAACATCTAGAAGTTTCGACGGTCGTACGAAAAATTCAAACGACGAACATAAAACAACAGCCAGTCATCATAACAGTTTTCTTTAAAAGGAGGCTGCAGTACTTAAGGTAAGAGTTACCTGTGCCACGAACGCGGAAACGGTTCACTATGAAGGAAAAAGCTTTTAAGTAAACAAGTTTGGGAGGCACGTCCTCTAAGGATCTAAGGTCACGGAGACCTCGACTCTGAGGAAGATAAACAGGAAAGCGCAACAAAAATGTCTTGAGGTCTATATTATTATAAAAGATATTTTAAACAAGCCTGCTGAGAACTTTTATGGATAAAATCTTATCTCGTTACGAATTCTGGGTGTTAAAATGTAAAGCTATAAAAATATAATATAACCATACAATAAAATAAGTTAGGTTCTTTGTCTCTTTGTTATTCAACACAAGCGATTCATGAAAATGATTATTTTCACATTCACAGAGTAGATTGTATGCATTTACACACACATGCAAGTTTCCATTCAAATCCCTAGCTAGCATTCAAAGGCAATACATAAAATAATGATCACGCTTAACCGTTTTGAGTCTGACAAATGAAGCGTATGCAGTGATTAGTTCAATCTAGCCGGATTACAGGCCTTTCCAGTACTAATATTTGCTGAATGATTACATAATTATGCTAGCGAGCTGAGAATTGTACGTTAATGATACCAGTAATTATGAAAAGCGGAGGTTCAGTATTTATTGAATAATGATAATTATAAAGCTTCGAGGTAATAGATAAATCATAGAATATCAGACGATTACATTACACGATATTATTAAGTACGATAAATAATTCAGCATGAAATAGACGATACGATTTATCAAAAGTATTATTACTATGATTTATTGTAATAAATAAGTATTTAGATATCATGTTTATAAATCTCCAAATGAAGAATTGACGTAATCCCGAAATAAATCGGTTATCAAAGTATTTCAGACACACAAATGATCAAAAGTATGGAATCAGATCATCTACGCCTAATGATATGTTAAATTGAATTTAAATTTTACAGCATCTTTTTAAAAATGTATTACGTAAAATCGCTCATTGAACCTGAAGCCTGGCAAATAATCGAGACAAGATCCTCCCTCGATAAGTAAATAATCGACTTTTCTCTGAAAATATCGTTGCAGTTCAAATGAAAATTGCCCTGTGTCACAAGAATATGAATGAAAATTCTGTGTAGCAAACTTAATTTAATAAATAGGCAATTGAAAATAGTATTAGTGATTACTTATATTCTCGAAAACGTAAAGAGCTATAAATAAATAATTGTCTTAAGTGCCCATTTACTTGTACCTTTCACAATCCGAGTAACGCCATTGCTATTGCAATAAATACGACCACCCTTGGGGCTTAAACATTATTTAAATGATCGCAGACACGAATATGAGTACGATACAACGATTTACTCTATTTCATAGCTATTACTCATAGGACCTTTATATAAATCTTAAAACAATTTCAAAAAATGATTTTTATCTCCGCCCAAGTTACTGCTTAAGGTTAAATAAACACATTTTTTATTTATTCAAGAATTCTTTTAGTGACGCTGAAAATGGTAGTGGCATTAGTCAAGTTTAAAATAAAAAATAAAGGATCAAAAAAGTTTTTAGAAAAAAGGGTGTCGGATTGAATCTATTTACCTGCCAATAGCATTGGGTCGTTTTTCTTTGAAATAGTTTGTATTAGAACCACAATAATTTATCGAATAACGGTATGAATTTATATTATCGAATAATAAACTTAATTTGATATTTATAGGGTTGCCAATCCCACGAGACTTTACCTCTTCGTGGGACTTTGTCAATCGATTGTAAACACAATTTCATTGGAATTTTCTTCATTCATTCATAGCTTAATATAAACATTTTTTCCAATAAAATTACTTACATTCTTCGAACAGTTTAGTACTGTTCATACTGCGAACTTGATGAATAAAAATCGAGTTAATTATGTCCTGAGGGACTAAAAAGCTCATTATGTACAAATGTTCAACATACCATTGTAAATAGTGATAATACCTGTAATAGAAAGTGTTTTTAAATATATAATGTTTCTTAATAAAATGTGCTTCACAGTAAAATTTCCAATTCAATTGAATTAGAGAGTACTTCGCATAAATGAAATGATATCATCAAACAATCAGAATAATGTACCTTCTGAAAAATATTAAATTAAGATACATAATTGATTTTCTCAACGCTCGAAGTTATTAACCTTCGTGAAATAACGTGTAAGACGACCTTTACGATCATTTTAAAATGTCTCAAAAATATTTCGTTATTCTTTTAAAGTTTTTAAATCTTACCAAATCTGTAATTTGAGCAGATTCTTTTGATTTTAAAATCTGAATATTACAAAGTCTAGGAGCAAGTTTTCGAAGACTCAGAAGTAGTATTGACTTGTAAATTGGTTTATAAACTGTTCCAATGCCTAATGATTTCTGATATTTAAAATAATAAACAAGATTTAAATTTTCGGAATATTTTATAGTCGCCGAATTGACTGGTATAATAATTAAATATGTGCCCACGTAGGTACCTAGTCTATATAAGGATTAATGTTCTGAAATACATGTCAGCTGGCCCACACACTCATTAGAAAATGGGTTTATGTTTTAACAATTTATATTAAGTACAGATATTCACTGTCTAGTTGTTTAATTGAACAAGTTTCCAATTAAGAAAATGTCAATGTCCAAATTAATTGAAAGTCCCGATCAAGTCTTTCAAATATTAGTTGGTTGGATCAAGTAAGTACGAAAATTGTATGCAATATGTAATGTAAAGCTTGGGGTCTTAAAGAGATGCAGGCTGTTCCCAAAATATTCACTCAATAACACGAAGATCAGCTAAGCGAAGTAAGATTACCTATTTCATCCGCCATGTTTGATTCTTGTCACGTACGCGAAGTATGTAGATATCAACATCTACATAATATAATATTTTACGTATGCACCTCAAGATATGGAGGAAGATTTTTCAGCCTTTATTTTTGAGCACAAAAATGTTAAGAAAATTTTAATCATGATTATTTGAAATTCAATTGCCAATACATCAAATAAAGAAAAAAATTGTGCAGTGACTACATTTACTTCAATTCTATATCTTAGTTTATTTTCTAGTATCACCAATAAATCTGCTTTCAAGTATCAGCTTAGTCAGAAATTCAATTTCAACTTAGTAGATTTGACCACTTATTAAATTAGGTCTGATATAGGTATGACAAAAGATATTACGATTATCATAAAATGGTGTTATATGTTATATTTCAATAGAACCTCTAAAATCTGGATTGTTTCAACACCGTATCCTTTACATACTTGCAATTATGCTTTACTCATAAATTTATTACTCTGAAAATACACTAGGTATACTCTAAATTGTGTGTAGATGGAAAATAAGACAGCTCAACCAAAGAGTGACCATTTTCGTCTCTCATTTAGCAACAGTTATATTTAGAACACAACACGAATTCGGAACACAGAGAACAAAAGCCAGCAAACAACATAAATAAACATAGAATATTCTAAACGAGGAACAAAGATCAATTCTGTGATGGCTGACTGTACGATACGGTAATTTGTCAACGTCCGGGTGCAATATCATTTGCGTCATAGTTTAACTTAATGATCACAGTAATGATGGAACGCTCTTAATGTTAATGAAACTGTTTCTATTTACGGGTAGCCTCGCTAACGATTTATACTAAAAATAAAAACACGACATGTCGCTTTTCCCATAAAGGGGTTTTCAACCAGGTACATTTATGTATCACCGTTTTGAAACAGATTTACATTTCTCGAGTTTACTTTTATGTTTTAATGACAGGCTTCGATAAATCGACTATTTTTTATGACCTAGTTGGGAGCAATGACCTCACTAACCACTTATTAAATCTCCTAATGTATTACTCCAACAAATAACCTAGTTAAGCAATGGGAAACTTAGCTATAATTTTCGCGGAGATACAAGCCCCAATTCCAGCCTATAGCGATCGCCCATTAAGTACCTATCTGGCTTTGCGTCACTCTCGAGGAAAGTGTGAAGTAGGCGTAATGCCTCTCCTGTCTGTGTTGTTAATGCTCTCTTTGTTAAATCACCTCAGAACTCCTAAGAGAGTGACAAGCCGTAGGAGTGTCAGACTCCTACTTTGTGTATTAAGACTTAAACCGTAGATATATTATACAAAAGGGTATATCAATCTGGGAATCTGGAAGACTAAAAAGGGCAAAGGGTAAGTAGATCATATCATAACAGAAGTCCAAAGGAATGATAAATGTCAGCGATTTTTATAGGCTGACCTTTCTTATTGCGATTCTCAGGTAATGAAATTGAAGAGAAACGTACCTACCTAAGATTTTAATAAACAGCAAAATAAATATCATAGCAAATTGTATCATGAAAACTTTGAGCAATATCAGCAATTTAATTTATGATTATTTGAAATTGCAACGTTTGAAAGAGTTGTACATATAATAAAATACGTCCAAACGGTAAATTGTAAAATATGGTAAAGGTATGCAAATATTCCGTCATAGAGTTAACATTCGGTCAGCAAAAAAGCGATTTTAAAATTTAATTTAACTCGCATTTCTAGTTTCTGTGCACTTTTCGAAAAGATTTGATTTCACAGCATTTATTGAAAAATTATGTGGCATGCATAGATATACACTGCGAATCTTAATACAAAAAATGAGATATATTTAAGATTTACAATTGTGATATCAATAAAGAAAAATTTACTTACCTACTTATAAATCTAAATACAAGCCAATCTAATCTAAATATATAAAACTCAAAGGTGACTGACTGACTGACTGACATAGTGATCTATCAACGCACAGCTGAAACCACTGGACGGATCGGGCTGAAATTTGGCATGCAGGTAGATGTTATGACGTAGGCATCCGCTAAGAAAGGATTTTGATCAATTCTACCCCCAAGGGGATAAAATAGGGGATGAAAGTTTGTATGAAACTTTGTCAATTTTAAACCGATCGGACTGAGACTTTGCATGCATAAAGCTACTATGGCGTAGGCAACCCTTAAGAAAGGATTTTGATAAATTCCATCCCGAAGGGGATAAAATAGGGGATGAAAGTTTGTATACATCTTCTTAGATTTGTACACGCTAATCTTACGAACTACTGAACGGATTTCAATGATTTTTTCTTTGTTGTATCAGTATTAAGCCTGGTCAACATATAGGCTATAATTTATCTTCGAAACTTGAAGACCTGATGCAGAACTCCTACAGACCAACAAAACTATTAGAGATACAAAAATGGTGCCATGGCAAAAATTGTTTCATGTGATGAGCATTTTCAGCTGAGATAATAAATTTTAAGATCTGGAACACCTGATGTGGAACCCCAAGAGCCCAGCTTCTCTATACCATATACAGGTATGACGTTTTAGCAAAAGTTGTTCAATTTGATAAGCACTTTCTATTGACTTGCACAAATTGAAGATCTAAAACACCTGATGTGGATCTCCAGGGGCCCAGCTAGACTATAGCATATAGAGGTATGACGTTTTAGCAAAAGTTGTTCAATCTGATAAGCACTCTCTGTTGACTTATAAAAATTGAACCACACCTACACCTGATGTGGAACTCCAGGAGCCCAGCTAGACTATAGCATATGAAGATATGACGTTTTAGCAAAAGTGGTTCAATCTGATGCACTCTCTATTGACGTATAAACATCGAAAATCTGGAACACCTGATGTGGAACTTCAGGAGCAATAGATACTACACTTGAAATGTATAGAAATGAATGTTATGAAATAGGTATGGTGAATCAAAAAAGTAATTAGTCCGCCTTTTAGACACGTATTTTTCTTTTCTCTCTCTCACAAACAAATAATAACGAAGATACAACAACGCATGAATTCACTGCTTAGTACAAATTTTACATACCTAGACGTGGCGTCACGAGCCCCCACTCTCCGACTTTGTTGCGTTATATCTCATTATTATATTGTATGTCTCTTCCAGACCTCGGGACTATAGAATGACAAGAATGTTCAATGATAGCCGGAACCTACAGTTTAACATCCCCTCCAAATGACGGTCATTGGTATCCAAAATATACGTAGAAAGTACATATGAACTTAGAAAAGTTGCATTGGCAGGCACTTGCCAGACCTGGAATCAAAGACGCACGCTCATACTTGAGAGATTGGTTCTCTACCCACTAAACCACCACGACTTCCACTAAGTCACCACGACTTTGTCATCTATTTAATGTTTTTTTACGTAATAATACTTGTGTAATATTTTTGCCACACACAAATGCGGACTAATTAGAATCACTACTTTTATCCCTATGGTCACGTCTATTGCGGTTCAGTTCTCAGCGTTTTGTTTAGTCTGCTGTGCTTTTGCTGTTAAAGTACAAAAATTAAGTATATAGAACGTTTCTCTTCGGTCCCTTAAAATTCAATATCAGACTATTTAGATCTTTGATTTTGCTGACCCCGTAGTCGCTGGCATAAGGGACAGGATCCGCGTACGAAGTCGCGGGCAACAGCTAGTGTATAAATAAATTGTTATTGAAAATTGTATCATCTCAATATTTTTGTGTTTGCTAAAAGTATAAATGATAAATGTAACATTCTAACCGTTAATGTAATTCTGTGGGATTACATTAATTGCTGGGCTTATAACCAATATTTCAAAACAATGACCGTTGACCGATCTGGCGGTTATGTTTAGCGCATTACTACGTAAGGGTCAATTCACACTGAAAGAGCAGCGGCCGGCAGCGGCCGGCAGCGGCCGTAATTGCAAGGGATTGAGCGCGAGCGCGGGCCGCGCGGCGCCGCGCGGCGCCGCACCGCGCCGCGCTCTTACATTTTCCGTGCTCTTACGGCCGCTGCCGGCCGCTGCTCTTTCAGTGTGAATTGACCCTAACTGTGTATTTGATGTCAATGAACCCTTACTAAGGTTAACAAAAGATAAACGATTCAAAATAAATGGAATTTAATCGCCCCCAAGAGAAAAGTTGGTAACATTATATTTTTATAACTACGTGGGATGAAGCCTAAAATCGTTAAGTTGAAACCTCAACCAAACCAAATAAACACATGTTTTACTTTTTTGTTCAAAAGTAATTTAAATCGTAGCAAAATGACACAGGTACTTAGCACGCAGGTTCTTAGCGATTTCTTTCAAAAAAGAAATACTCTAAATGAACGTCGAAAAATGTATGAGAAATATAATTCATAAATAAATTAGGTCTGCCTACTGAAATGAATTTTCCTTTCAAAGTAGGTTCCTTATGAGACTGTAGACTGTAGACTTGAGTGGCCTCATTTGGTGGCTGCTAGAGTAAGTAACATCCTTTTCAGTGCATTTACAAAATACATGCCAGCTACATATATCATACATCTCGTCAATTCATATTTTTTATGATTTTTTATTCCTAGGAGAAATATTAATTTTCTACTGTTCCGAAATAACTTGAGAATTTGTGAATAAGAACATATTATTTTCGCAATATTTTACATTCATTCTCATAAACACTAGTTTACTGACGTTAGTAAAAAATCATAAACGTTCAGAAGCTACAGGCTACATCCATCACATTGTCAGACTTTCATTTGCATCCCTTGTAAGGTAATATTTCACCCTGTAATTGTATACCTACTTTAAAATTTTATTTTCACAGGAATATTTCAGATGAAGAATTTATGAATGTGGGCTTAAAAATCTGTTTTCAGTGACTACCATCACTCAGGCTCAGCTCAACGTAAAAAATAAAGGGATCTCGCAAATAATATCGATGTTTTTTTATTTTAAAATTTATAAGAAAACGAACAATAAAAAGTGAAATAAATAACGCTGGAGCACAATGGAGGCTGCCATTTTTTGTGCTCCCCACTCATTCGTACGCCAAAAATCCGAGCCATTGTTTAATTTGCAACGGACAGCCAATTATCGAATTGTTCGTTTGTTTTTCATTATAAACACTCATTGGTTTGAAGGAATTAATCATTGCTAAGTTTGGTTTGGATCCAATAGCATACGTATTTTGTTAGAATTTGAATTGAATCTGTGCTATATTGATGAAAGTTCTTTTATTTCTTTGGGTTTTGTGGTAATACCACAGAAGTACATAAAAATAATGAATGTACAGGTACGTGAACCTTGAGGAACATAAAACTAGTTACTGCGTAGATACCGTCTGAACCTTCGCACAAAAACCATTAACTAAGCACTAAAACATGGTCTAAAACATACTAATGTAGATAAACAACAAATATCGGCGAGCTCAGCACGATCTATCACACTGAAAAAACAGTTAGGGTTTAGCGCAAATGGATCTTTCGAAATGAAAGTAATTCATTTATCTTCCTTATTCGCTTGTTTTGCCCAGCCCCACATTTTCAGTGAGGTTATCAATAAATCACGTACCTTGTTTCCTTACTTAGGATAATTTCTTTTACCTTTGCTAGGCCTGCCGTTGTTCGTAAAATCATTTGTATATTTTTTCATGTTGCTTGTAGGGTTGCCTGCGACACGATTTCGCTCACTTGAAAGGGTCGCAGATATTGCTAAAGTTGGTCCCTCGTCTTTGAGGGATTATTTCTTTGAGAAACTCGTACAAACACGTAACTGTACACGTAACTATACATTTTTACGGTATCCTCGATACAAATAAGTAGACTAGACATTCTTAGTTTTATTTATAGTTACTACGTGAACAATGTTTATACTCTTCGATCGTTATTTATTTGTTAATAACATAATACATTCTTAGATTCTTTCTTGATAAATAAATAAATGTCAAATTCGCCAGCAAGATCCAAACATGTCCAGTTCAAAATAAACAGTTATTTTATGTTACAAAATAACAAATCGTATCAGTATTGACTTTGAGTCTTAAATTTGAAGCAGACACGCTTGACATCTGCCCTTCCATTCAAGCCTAAAATTGGGAGCAAGCAGAAAAAATACGAAAAACGCTTGTCCCTCGTCACATCACTTGAAATATTGTCGTCAGCAAAACGTTTGTATAAACCTAGAAGCCAGATTTAAAGAAGTGACAACCCTGATAACACGTTTAGATACAATACATTGCAGACTCCTTTTCGCTTTTCAGAAAAACTATGATAAGCACTTTATAGGTTTTTTAGGAAAAGGGTATGTTAGGGTCGCAGATTCCTAGACACAAAAGGGTAGCGCACAAATGGAAGGACGGCTCGATAAACTCATCTCTGTGCCAGTAGTTTAAACCAACATTTAAACTGTTCTATTATAATATTTAAGCAGTTCACAGATTCTCTGCAAAAACTATAAATTTACATTTTATAGTACAATAACATTAGAACTCGTCTGACCGAACAAAATCACAAAAGTAACGAATCGATTCACAAGAAACGTCACAGTTTTCAGCGAATTGACAAAAACGAGAGACAAAGAGCAAAACCTAACTCCCACAGAAAAACCTAGATCTTTCTAGAAAAGATTTATAATCCGAACGGTTGTCTAGATCCAATTACCGTTTGTGAACAACGACAAAATTGCCCCAATTTAATAGGTATAGAAAATAAAGTACTTACGTAATGGTTAACTAATCGAAGTCTAGCCATTACCATTAGCCATTGTGTACATAACACTTGAACGAAATTTCCAAATAAAGCAATTTCACTGTAATTGGACGATAAACAATGTCATGTAGGAACGAAATATGGTATCGCAAAGTATGTAAAAACAAGTGAGCATGAACTAAGGACGTTTGGAAAAACAAGATGCCTGTACCCAGAGAAACAGACGAAAATCATGTTTATACCTACATATGTTCCTAAGATTTGCTTGTCATATAATTTCTGGAGCAGAAAGACAGTTACACGTACGTAACATATCTTGATTCCTAGAAGGACTAGACAAAGGTATCTCTGATTACTAACTAGTAGGTATAACTATCACAGTTTGTTACAAAGAGACAGACAGACAAAGAGACAGCAGAATGTTGTCATCCATTACACCGACAAATTCAATAAAACAAGTCTAAAATTCTCGAGAAAGACAATACAATTTCCAATTACCTAAACTAAAAAATTGGAGACGAGACTTGATTGATACTAAGTTAGAAAAGGTTATTTTAATTTGATTGTCATCGATATTTATGAATGACCTCATTTTCGCAGTTATCGATTATCTAAACAATTTGAAAACAATCATAATAATAATTATAGTATTGCACAAAGATAAGCCTGGCTCGCTAATCCGTTACTATGTAGTGTACTATTAACAGTTTATAAATCCGATAAAGAATTTCTTCACAACCATATCAGACGTTCACAATAATTGCACACATTTTCACATTCGGAAAACTCTCGGACACTCCAAATTTTTGTTTACAGGCGCCTTAAAATCGTATTAACAAATAAACCGACAGCGGCTTACGTAGAAGCCCTTAAATTAGCTCTCCATAAAATAGGACACAAATGTTCAGATTAAAATGTAATCACTAGAATTAATAACGAAGCTTCAAACATGATCTATATTGAGCTAAGTAGGTAGGTATACAGTTTGTACCAAAGACTCCAGATTTACCGAACAACTTAATAAGATTATGGATTTGAGACTTAACCTATTTTATGAAGACGAGCTAAACAAATATGTCTACTGATTTACTCAACGTGAATTTCGCCAGTAGGCATGTTGTACTGAACCCAATTTCCCTAGGGCAATAGAACGTCAACTCCTCAAAGAAATCAACTTAAGAATCCCTAAACTTACAAACTTGGTATTTGAAACATACGAGAAACTTAAACTACAGTTATAAGTAGTTCGCTAAATTCTTTATATGCCTAGGTATTTTCCACGAAGCTGACTGTAATTTTCTGGTGTTAAAAGGCAAAAACGTTCTGTTAAATACAACGAACAAAGGCAAAACGGTAAATAAGGTGCCTGCAAGAAAATTCTTAGAACAGTAATATATAACACAGCGTGTTTTGAAAATAGATAATCTCGGAAAACATTTCAGGAACTATTTTTTTTATGTACACACACACAGAATACAGAGAAGAAAAAAAGAAAAGATAGTACAAAGGCACAACTTATTTCATTAGAAATCTCTTCCAGCTGGTCGTTAGAGAGTTAGAATAGAAAGAGATGCAGATAGAGTGCGTAAACAGAAAAGAAGCTAAAACTAACATAAAATAATTACTAACTTAACCTAAATATGTATATATAAAATATATATCAAAATATATATATATATATGTATGTATAAAAATATATAAATACACTAAATACTATAAGCATCTATGATGACAAGGAAAGATAGTGTTCCTTCAACTTGCGTTTAAATAATGCAACAGTTTGGCAGCTCCTCAGCTCAGGCGGCAACTTATTCCACAGCCGTACAGCGTGCACGGTGAAGGAGTAGGAATAGAAATCAGTGGAGTGGGAAGGGATTTGGATTTGAGATGAGTCCTGCAGGACGCATCAGGTGAGCGGAGAAAGGAGAAACGTTCGCAGGTACGAAGGAGATTTAGGATTGAAGAGGATATTGAATAGAAGACACAAAATGCGAGTGTTCCTGCGAAGACGAATAGGAGCCACTTGAGATCCTTGCGAAATTGTGAAACATGATCATACTTTTTGAGATTGAAGACAAAACGAATACAAAGATTTTGCAAGCGCTCAAGTTTATTTAAAAGCTCCTCTGTGGCATCCAGATAACAGGCATCGGCGTAATCTATAATAGGTTGGATGAGAGTCTGAGCAAGAGAAATTTTGGTTTTTAAGGGCAAAAAGTGTTGAAGACATTTTAGCGTATGAAAAGTGTAGTGAACTTTGCGACTAACTTCATTGACCTGAGCTGACCACGATAAGTTAGAATCTAGAATAACACCCAGGTTTTTCGCTGTATTAGTGTAGTCGATCTGAACCCCATTTAAACTAAGCGGTGGTAGTGACGCAACATCTAGCCTGCTACGCATGTATCTGCTACCAATAATCATGGCCTGAGACTTCCTGGGATTAATTTGCAGTCCAAAGGACTGCGCCCAATCACCAATCGCATCCAGGTCACGATTCATGGCAGCAATGGCAGCTTCTGCATCAGCTTAAAAACTACATAAATAACAACTTAACTATTAGCATAATGCTTAAAAAAAACATAAATAACAACTTACTTTTTACTATCCATAAAACCTTCAATACGAAACCACCTTAATCCATAAACAGCACTATTCACAACACATTTTTTATCACTCACTACAATTTGCCACTTACAGATGTTTAAAAAAAAAATGTGTAGGTACCGACAGCTATTCTAATTGTTACTAAACTAACTGCGATATGACGGCACGCCCTAATCTTATCACGATTATCTTCTACGTACTGATAACATAGCGTACAAGTGTGTTTCTTGTAAATACCAAGCAATTAGGTAGTTAGATACTGTGAATCACTACTTATTAGTTTAAACGGTTGTTACATATGAGAGCAAATATTGACCAAGAAGCAGAATTTGTTTATTCAGAACCTCAGATCAAAGATGAGTTCAGAACATGGATATTCACTACGAGTTTCATTAGATCCTGTGTTTCATGAGGTTAAAGATGAGTGTATATTTGACAGATAACCAGGAAAAGCCACATAGACTCATCAAATCCTTGCGTTACAGATGAAATGAATGCTATATGTATAAGGTTTAAGGTTTTATCTTCTGCTAAGATGATAGGAATTCTGCAACTGATAAAATCTATCCTTTCTCCTTGGATAAAATACTCGTACGTATAAACACAATTCAGTAATGTTATCTTGTCATACAAAGTTTCCCAGCGCAGAATCTAAAAATATCTAATGTTCTTTGACAGTTAATAATTAAAGTGCAAAATTGATCTAACGTTTTTTTTTACCTGCATATTAAAAAAAATAACTAAAAAATTATACTATGAATGTTTTTTTTCTACATCAATTCTCAGGGGTTTTGTAAAATTCATGTTCTGACCAATTTCAATCATATTTCAATAGAATTGTAAATGTTGAACCAACTAAAAAATAAATAAATAAACTAGGTATACGTAAGCTTTAAAAAAAGTTTTATACGAAAAAATTTTAAAATTTAAATTACACTGTTGAATGATTTTAAAGCCGGTCCGATTTTTTTAACACTTATATGAAAATAATTATAACTTTTCGTTACATCTATTTTCAAAGAATTAGGGTTAGGGTGCACAACACAGAATAATAGAATCAAGTAAGTAATAATTGTTTATAAATTAGATTGTTTTTGTTAATTTCAACTTGTTTTTCACTCAAACAACTGAACATATATTCAAATTAAACTTGGCTCAGTAGACTACTTTCAAAATAACTTATGCAGTAACGAAAAAATATCAAACAATAAAAAGAGAAATCCTTCACCGAGTCTAGAATTAAGTAATCATGACATTTAAGAATATAAAAGCTTTTTCTAAATAACTTGAGACGTTATCAAAATAAAGTGTTTCTAATTAAATAGTCTTGAAATATAATTAACTACTATGATATTTTAATTAAAATACTCGTCTCGAAGCAGACAGGTGTTAAAAAGTTCATTTTCTTTTTGTATTTTAGAAGTGTGTTCACAGTGAACTGACCCAACACAGCTACAGTAAGTAAAATTATGTATTATATATGTAATTTAATTTCATCCTTTAAGCCATGTTTGTTATCGGTAACAAAAATACTTACTGTACGTAACTAGACTTCACGCTTCCGATTTTTTATAGATTCTGTTTTAATTTCGATAGTCTAGCTTTTTCTAGGCTGCCTATAAAGCGATCACGAAACATTGCGCACTACCAGCCTATTACACTTAAAATTCCGAAACACCAGTATAAAGATAATTTCATACACAATAGTACCCGTAATCACTATCAAAGCTACTAGGATTTACGATGCAATAATGTAAAACAGAATTCTATGTAGGACATTAACTAATTTTGGTACAATTCCAAGAGCTTAATGCGGACTAAAATCATTTTGCGTTTCTGAATACACCAATTTGGGAAACTGTGGTTAGTTGTCCTATCGGTGAATGTGAGCCAACAATAAACAGGCAGGTACAAAAATATATATCACGAGTGTGAAGATGACGTCACCAAAGTTAGGTACAAATTGAAAAAAAACGAACTCTCCTTAATGAAAGATTGGTCCCGACATCAAAGGTTCGAGAGATATAAAGGGACGGTCTGTACCTACCCTGCACAATAGTACCTACAACAATACGATTCACTATACGCGTACCCTATGTCGAAATGTTCCCCGAATATCCAGTAAAACGTCGAACATTGGCCAGAAGCTAATCAGTGCATATATGTGAGTTGCTCACAAACGTCGATCGTTAGCCAGCCGCCATCAATCACACGTTATCGGCATCATCCACAAAATATTAACCAATTATAACGACGCGGCTTTCGCTATCATCAGCGAATTATTAAAAATCCTTTATGTAAGCATTCACATCATCGACATAGTGCTACGCAGTTAGATAGAGGTTGAGCTCGAGCTGAGCCAGGGATCTTTTGCGCATCTAGGGATTAGTGCTTACAATACCAGATTGTTAATTTCTGTTACTTTCCAAATCTGACAAGAATTGGCATATCCCTACGTGCTCTTGAATAGAAGTTAAGCTTAATGATAGGATCTTGGTAGTTCTCATAATATAATAGCCTGCTTCCAGACTAAAAGAGGTTGTACTTGAACAGATGATCGTGTATTGATGTTGGTGAGGTACTTACCAATCATGTGGTGGTTGTGGTCGCCTGCGAGCCTGTACACAGCACGGCGGCTCCTGGGGCTCGCAGGGCAGCTGCAGCGCGGGCGGCGGCGGCGGCGGCGGCGTGCAGGCCAGCCGGCGCGGCCGCCGCGCCCACGTACTCCACGTAGCGCGACGGCGGCGGCGAGCCCGCGATGTCCTCGCGGCACGCGGGCCCGCAGCACTTGCGCGGCGCTGGCGGCGGCGGCCTGCACGCCAGCCCGCAGTACACCGGCGGCGGAGGTCGCAGCGGCGCCGGCGGCCGCGGCACATAGCGCTCCACGGGCACGTGCGCTGCTGGCGGCACGTACCGCGGCCGCCGCGCGCGCTCCGCCTCCGCACAGCGGCGCACCCGCCGCGGGGACGCCGAGAACCGATCCGGCAGCGGCGCGGGCGGCGGCGGGCTGAGCTCTCCGGCGGCGCCACGCTGAACGCGCCCGTCGCCGGAAGCGCTCGCACGGTGAACGCGCGTACTCCTCGCCCATGGCGCGCGGTCAGCCGGGCCCGCCGCCGCCCGCGCGCCCTCCCAACCACGCCAACACTCTGTCTCACATGCCGCGCGACCACTCTTGCACTATCACTGGGCGGGCGCTCCGCTCGCGTTCGGGGGCTGCGGCGCTGTCCCGATGTCCGCATTCACTCCGCGGGCGCCATGACGCTACCGGATCGATAGCGGCGCGGGCGGCCTCAGAGGGCGCACGCCGCGGATCCTGCTCCACGACGCATAGCTCGTTCCTTACGACTTATATGGAGCTTTCGAAACGAGCTTTGAAGCTGGGGCGAGGCGAAAGTGCGTCCTCGGCCAAGATGGCCGCTCTCATCATGTCCGCTTGCGGCGCGCCTGCGCTAAAGCCTTGTGATGTGTTTGTTTTCACCAGATACTGATTTTGCACAGATCGCGACACTGGGTGGTTTCTGGGGCCAGGCCTCGATGGGGTCCACAGTAAACAGTGACGGGGTGATGGTGCGCGGCGCGGTGTGGTGGTCGGCTCGGCTCGGGCGCCGAGGGTGTCGCGGGTGTCGAGTGTGACGTGCGCCGCTGGCGGGGTCGGGGAGCGAGCGCGCCGACGTCAGGCCGGTGCGCTATCGACGCCGTGCGCCGTCGCGCAGCCCGCGCCGCGCCACGCAACACACTTCACGCCGCACCGACACAAACACTCGATTGCAAAACGAACGACCGTCGCCTGTAGCCTACTTTTATTTCCAGTATCCTGTTCACACGAAACCTTAATTTGATCCGATTTTATTGAAATAACCCCGATTCCCAATTTCAGAATAAGCTCGTAACTCGTAAAAAAGAGCGTTCGTTTTCAGAGAGCTTACGCCTAAATGACCTACACGTTTTATGTTTGAAGGGCATAAAAGGCAAACGCAGACATTACCTACCAACTTACGTATCTATCATTCATAACGTTTGACACGTTATAATAAGCATTAAGAGATTTTCACAAAGATTTCAAAGAACTGGCTGACTCTGATATCAATTAGTTTACAAAATTGTTAAGATAACGAAATTGCCCTCGGCAAGACCTTTCATCTGGCTAATTTACTTACAATCTTTTTACATTATCGAATGGGCACGAACGGCTTTGTCGCAGTCCTTTGAAGCTGTAGAACCACTAGCGAAATAGGTTAAGAACCTATTTCGTGACATTACTGTTTTAGGATAAACTTTTCGCGCTCCCTCTCTGTTTGTACGCGAATATTGACCCAATTTTATATAAGTAGAGCGCTTCGATTATTATGAAAGCAGTTTCAGAGGTTTCACGTATAAAGTATAAAATTCTGCACAAAGGGGATTAATTATTGCATGCCGACACCTATAATTCGATACATGATGTGCCTACTTAATGCTAAATAGGTACCAAATATATTTGGGAAAAGGTAACACTTGTGATGTTTGTGGCAACCACAAAGCAATAAAGTCAAAAGAACCAAAGAACATTAGTGAGGACTAGTTCGACATAACGTAGGTGTAGGACTGTATGTGTGTAGTTCCATCGCGTTCACATTGACATCACTCGGTGTCACTTGTCATGCAAACTGGGTATGTATTATTCAGTATATGTTAAGGATAACACGCATCTCAGAATTGACGTTGGAAAACGAGAAACGTCGTACAGAATCGTACTTTGAGAAGAGAAATGGACTAAATTAAGTAGGCGAGACCTAACCGTGTCGGTAGCAGCCTAAAGACTTATTCGTGTCACGTTTTCAAGCTACCAGTTGTCAATTGTTGCTATTATGTAGGACAAATTAAGAGAACATAGTCTGAGATGGAATTTTCTCAGCATGATGTACCTAGTCTTCGTTAAATTATTATTATGCCAAGGTTGAAAGTATCTACGCGTCCGTGAAGTAATTTCATGAGCGGAGAATTTTCATCTTAACAGAATATTTTGTACCTTAAAATCTTGTTAGGTACTTTCTATTAATCGTGACATTTCTGAAATATCGATAACACTCAGTATTAATGGGATATGACACTTAAGGTAATTGAAACATAACCCTATTACTCAGTAAGTGAAAGATATATTGGTGAAAGGTCAACTAGTGCTTACCAACCCACTCGAATACTTGAACACCAGAATGTTATGATTGCCTTCCTGTTAATAACATGTCCATATAAACGGGGAAAAATAAGCTCATGACTTGTAAGCGTCAAGGCTTGTAGGTGCCTACTGATCACGCAAAGGTTTCACTTATTCTGAGACGAGATGTAGGTAATACTTGAACAATGGCACCTACTTATATATGTCAATTAATTTTCAACGCTGAGATTTTCATGGTATCGTGCTAACAATAAATGTGAATCAAAGGACAGAATTGAAATTATGGACTTATAGTTTTCAGTGCAACGTGTAAATTATCGCAGAGTTGCGATATGCCGCCGCACCGTAGCATTTTCTCCCTCACGACAAACCTTATTATAATATACTTACCTACATAATTATATTTTACTACATCAGTACCTGTAGATTATTTTTTGCATCAATACCGTGCAGCTACTTAACATTTAACCAGCAATCAATGTTTAACAGAAACTCATTGTACCTACATATATTCTGAACTCAGGGTTGTTTCACACAACCCTCTCTCCCCCCGTACATAATAATATTACGCTTTTGAATCAAACGCTTGAACAGAAGCAAGTACCTACCTACCTTATTACTGTCCATGTGTTCAAAATTAATTAATTATATTAATCAAAACAATAGGCAGACTAATTGTGGTAATTAAAAGGTAGGTGCTTATTAGAAGACTAGGAAGCTAATATAAGTTCTGTAGTATTACCTAAATATCAATTTTCTTAACACTTCATAAAGGTCGGAGTCTATGCAACCCCCATTTCAATCCTCAGTTCGTGAGTTTGTAGGAGAGCACATTTTAATATTTAAAGAATCATCAGGTAGCAGTTTTTAACGAGATAGACTAAGTTATACCTGCATGGCAACCATTTTTCCGCCAGTTTATTCAATTCACATAGGTATGTAGATTATGTTAAGTACCTAAGCCTTTTCTTATAATAGAAAAATCCAAATGGGCACATGTGTGTTGTTTTAAAAGTTCTGCATAAAAAAACTAATAACGTTTGACCGACCTGAATATCCACAGGACTTTATACTCTAAACCTAATCCTAAATAACCTTACCTATCCTAGAACACTGGGGATTCTGTTGGCTCAGTGTAAAATATTTTAAGCGTATTCAGCGAGACCCAAAATTTTATGAAAAAATGTAGGGTCCGTGACGAATCCTAGTGACTATATTACACTGGTAAAGTACCCGTGTTTAGACGCAATTTCACAAGGTTACCGGTGCTAAGTCTTTCAGGACAATCCCTGGAATCAATATGACCTACTTTCAACCTTCCGTAACCATGTGCCTCTTGGTAAAGATTAGAAGAAAATGGTCGAAGAGGGAATATGAGCGTTATGTAATGCACTTTTCTTGGTCTCTCCTTTGATATGCCTTGTGTGCTTCAACTAAAAATACATTTAATACATATACAAACAAAGTACTTATGTGATACCATGCACGCTCATAGGTACCTACCTCTTAAAATATGTCGGAAGGTCTTCCTACATATTTTACTCATCGGTACAGTCTTTGTAACAGTCAACATATTTTTCCTCATAATAGCGTTTTTCCCCTTGAAATTTCCCGCTAGAAGATTTTTATAAAAATTCATTCATCTTTAATCAACTTAAAATAGAATTCTAAATTCTGCGAAGATTGTATTTCAATTAAGTTCTGATATTGAAAATCTAATAATACGTAGGAACCAACGATGTAAATGAAGTACAAAACTTAAACAAAGCCAAAGCTTTTACTTATCTTCCGATAAACACATTTACGATCAAGACAAACATCCACAACATACCGGATCAAGTAGTTATATCCTCTGAAATTCTATCTAAATATAATGTGGCAAACTTGAACACTAACAACGCACATTCCCGGCTATTACCCGTCGATAGTTCAGCAGAAACGTCAATTAGGACAAAGATAAATATGATAGCGTACCAATTATCCCCAAACTTTACAAACAAGTAATTAAATATAGGTTCCCACTTCAAGTAAACAGGAAATCGGAAAACTGGACAAGAGCTTTCGAGAAAAAGTTTTATTATGATTCCGTTGTTAATTAATTCGGAATAAGTAGGTACCTTGTTCATATTGGTACTTATCTACTTACTTAGAGGTATTTATTCGTACATACTTAGCTAGGTAATTGCTTTGTTGATATCTAGATATGTGTATGTATAGGTGCCCAATCCAATTCTTCATAAAATGTGGTGACTAATGCGACAAACCTAAGTTTACACATTGATGTACATACTGTAGCTAAAACAAGAGTATTCCAAAGGGTATAGGGGGCAGCATTTTACAAACTTACAATTCCAATCAGCAAATAAAAATAGCTTTTACCTACACAAACACAAAATAAGGTCAAAATTATAATAAGATAAGATAATGCCAAAAAGCATACCTAGGTACCTATAGGTAAATACCTATCTACCAACGTAGGTAGGTACGTTTTAGCATCTAGCTCGCCACACCCTAACCTTATACAGGTAAGTACATGGAGATTCAAACGCTCTAATTCATTCCTACACAATAAAGTAAGTACTTATTTACATAGTCCACAAACATTGTGTTATGTTTGAACTCAAATCTCTCCCGCAACCTGCAAATTTTATCGCAACCATTGACAAAAGATCGATCGTCTATCCCCTAAATGTGTTATAAAATCAGCGTTCCCACAGAACTGACGGCTATTGGCTATAATTCGTGCGTAATAATCGTGATTGGTTCATGCTTTCGCTTCGTGCCTAAACGGCGGATAATCTGTTAAATATTGCCCACATTTATATTATGAAGATTACTTTAGATAAAATGGAAAAATAACATCTTTCACCGAACGCTATAAATTGAATATGTAAACAAATTAGTGGAAATAAAATTGTCTATAAAAGTCTAAGTGTAAACAACAGGACATGACTTGCATATAGGGGAGATGTTCCCAAAACGGGTAAGCTAAGGGAAGATGTTAAATAAAATAACCAAGAACATTACATGCGACTTGTATTTGTACTCATAGGGTTGTTTATATAATAAACTTTGGAAAACATAAGACGCTTTGCCCTCGTGGGGGTCCTAAAACGGGTAGCGCCTTTGGGCAAAGCAGGTAATGAATTAATATATGTGATAAATGAATTAGAAAACGTATCTTAGCCTCCTGTTATCCAGGAAATCTTTATCGTTAATTAGTCTCCTTAATTATGTTAAACAGTTTTCTTATTTTGATCATTCTAGATCACTTTTTTACTTTATTAAATGTTACATTTGAAATTATAATCCTACCAGCAGATAATTTTGTTAAAAATCAGAGAAAACATATGTTAATATCTTTTTCACGCTGTTCCTGTACTTCTTCAGCTCTCTGTGGCTTCCTTTGTCTTCGATTAGCTTTCTGTGGGATCAATTGAGGAAGTGCCCCCTTATTTCAAATCGGGTAGTCACCCGTTATGCCCCTACCCGTTTTGCCCAAAAGCACGTTTTTAATTTCAACTACCTTAACCTTAAAATAGTAAACAAGGAGACCACTAAGTATTCACAATTAATAAGCATATAACATGCAAAAAGATAATACAAAACTGCGAAAACCGTATCTTGCACCATATTTGAGTAGTCAGCACTAGTATAATCCGATTTTTTTAAATAAACTCTGCAAAAAACTTTTTTTACATCTAATCTCGAAAACGCTCGTTCTAGGCGCGCGAGCCAACTGACCGTGATCGGCGGGGTGGTAGTGCACCGCTCTACACTCACAGGTTCACACTAAGACCTATAATATACGAATGGCAAGGCCTACCCGTTTTAGGAAGGGTACCCGTTTTAGGAACATCTCCCCTACATAAGCTAGCATATACTTAATGCTTAGCTGTTAAAACTGGCTAATTGAATTACCAACAATTATTAAGATCAAAACAAACTGCTCATTATTTCAAACAAGAACATTATCCCGGCAAGTAACTCATTCAACCTTCATAATACATAGCCCAAATAATTGAAAAAAGATGCGACATTACATTAATTCCGCCAGTACTCCATAGACAAAAACAAACTGTCAGAAGCATGGAAGGAGAAAATGGCATGATCAAACAATCGTCGAGACAATTAGATAATGTTAATGAACGTGGCTCGGACGTGGACGGAGGGGGGAGGGGTATTAATGAGCTCACACGCATACTCGTTGCCCTCCTCACGATTGTAACGACATTAAATGCTTTATTAAGTTGTCGGGTCTTTTTAATTTTCAGTTTTACTATGCATAGCTGAAATCTGCAAGCAGCTTAAGTTCTTTTGTGTGTGATATATTTTTAATACACACATTATTCACATGCGTAATATTATACTAACAAGAAAGGTAAAAGTATACAGAAGAACTAAAATTGACTTAAATATTAATTAGACCATCAATCAATAAATCTAATCAAACCATGATAATTTCGTGATTATCTTGGGGACAGCCGTAGAATGTCTTCATCGTGTATTTTCCCAAACAAATATCTGAGATAGGAATTCTCTGTACTAAGTAGTTGCTTTTACCTACTTCCTAAGTACTTTAAATAAAATACTTTAAAAATCTATATGGAATATACAACCTAATTGTTCCTAAAGATCCGATAAACTCCTTTCAGAGAACGTTTATCGAATAACACGGTTTCTTATATCACATCGTCTTCTGTCCTTCACAACCCAATTAGAGGTAATAGGACATGACTGGGTAACGAATGAAGACAACTGACACCTAACAGCATTACCCATATCTGCACAGTTTACGACCGAAACGAGTATATTTTTGGAGGAACAATAGTCCAGACACACTGTAAAAACTTCGGTAATTTTATTAGTCCGTATTAATTGGGATATACGAGTTCTTGAGTGAGGAACACGGTTTATGTTCCCCAATTTTCCCGTCCTGTTTGATTCAGTAAATTATTAGGTACTATTGCAAGTAGGTACACCTACACACAATTTCTATAGACTATTAACTAGTAACTATTTATATAATTATTTATTTTACTAGTAACTATTATGTAATCTGTGCTACTACTTATAAAAAAAAATATTAAAATTATAAAAAAGGTTGGGGAATAGTTGTCATAAAATGTTTTAAATGATATTCAAGTTATAGACTGATTTTTACCTATCATATAATTTTAAAGCCGTAAAAGGACCTTTTTCCTAAAATCGAAAAAAAAACGAGTAGGTACACATTTTTGCTATTCTATACATAGTAGTACATAGAAATATATGGAACAGGATATTTGTATAGGACACACGTAGTTAAGAACACTCTCGGGTAAGGCAGTGACGATGGTGTGAAAGGGTGCTGTCAAGAACAGGATGTATCTAACTGTCATGGCGTTATGTACAACGTTATATTAAGCATATAGGTAGGCCCAGTAATTGTCTTGAAAACTTTTCACTATGACTTTAATAAGGGATAATTAAGTTAACCTTTAGAATACAAATGAACCTTTAGTATATTTTTCCGGCAGATGAACTATGAAACTCTTATAAATATGAAAAAGGCATTTCAGTAATCAGTAATGCTGTATAATTGATATTTATTGTATTGTACAACAGAAAAATTTTGACAATAAAAAAAGGTTAAAAGGCTCGCACGAAAATTAAATAATAATGTTACTGCTCTGGTGATTTATTTATTAAATATCATCGCCCAAATGGATAGCCGATCAGTAAATGTTTCCACTGCAAATCATTAATTTTACTTTATTCTGTTTGGCTTCAGCATAATTATGATATTAACTGTAGCAATCAATATTATAAGCCCATTTCGACATGATATTAATAATTCACATGGACAATATAAGTACTTAGGTAGATACTTTATTGCATTGAAATGGGAACACGGTCAGTTACACATATTTTGATGACTGCAGGACGGAGACATAGGTAAGAATAGGTGATTGAAAAATTACAACAGGGTTTTATTATAAAATGCTTATTGTACTTACCTATAATGGGTAATAACTTCTTGCTATTTTCTACTCTTAAATTGATGAACCGACCCCAACATGATTGGGAAAAGGCTCGGAGGTTGAAATTGACTAAATATATCACTAGGTAGTTAGTAACATTAGGCATATGGTAATTTAAATAAAAACACATAGTACAAAAAAGAGTGTTTATTTAATTTTCTTTATACATTCAGTCTTAAAACATAAACAATAACATTACCTACAAGCTAGCACTGCAATTTTGTTACATGGTAGTTATTAGAAACCTATTAAATGTACATAACTGGGATAACGTTTGTTACAAACAGCACTTATCTGTACGAATTATTGTAGTTGTAAGGAGGTGGTGAAGAAGAACTCGTTGGCTTTGAGTATGAAGGTATAGGCTCAGGGAACTTCGGACACTCCTCCTCCCATAACCACCACACAGTTATTAACACTTCCAGATTAATCAACAGCAATGATAGAAGAGGAATAGACAACTTGCTAATCAACGCTTTGATACCTCCTTTTGCCACCAAAAGAGGTTTAATTATCCCTTCAATAATGCCAGATTTCAGTCCAGACAAACCTGATGAAGAACCCGAAAACAGAGATAAAATTAAACTGAGCAAACCACTGGACTTACTGGCAACTTTTGTAGAAATTGGCGTCAGAAGGCTCGAGAAGTCTAGTTTGTCAAGCGAAGATTTCGGTTCTACTGTTGCCGGCGGCGCAACTGGAGTCAGGTTCGATGGCTCGTGGTAGGTAGGTGGAGGCGCGTAGTTCGGTTTCGGGTACCCCGTTGGGCGAGGAAGAGTAGGATAGCCGGAATTATCCTCACGGCCTGCTGCAGCTATCGTCCGAGGTCGCTGAAACTCTTCTTCTCTGCGTCGAGACTCTTGAGATACTCTATTTATGGCGTCAACGAATTCACCAAGAGTCATGTTCTGTTTGCTTCGATTTTCCATCACTGGAATATGTTTCTTGTTTATGTCGCTGGTGTGGAGTACTTGTCGTGGTATTGGTCTTGTTTCTTGAAATCGAGTATATGGCGGCGAAGAGTATGCCAGTTGCGGGTCCATAGACCTCATCTCAAATTGAGGCATCAACATTGCCGAGTCATCTGGATACCCGTATACTAATCGAATCAAAAATATCCATAATAACGGTAATGTAATAGAAACTTGACTCATTGTGACTAAGTTATTAAAACAAATATGCACAGTTACCTAAACACACTTACTTATAAATTGGTGAAATATCAATTTGCAAGTTGGCACTTCATGTTAGCCGCACAATATCTGGGTCACAATGTGAATGAAGCAACTGCATTGTCCTACATACTTGAATGTTAGTAAACATTAAGATGTCAGCTTATATCGATTCCGGAACTACAGTCCAGTGACATACACTGAGCTATTTTATCGTCGGATAAAACACTAAGCATGCTTTTGGCAAAAGAACCATCTTCTTCGAGGTCGTCAATTAAGAAAAATGTGGCAGTAGCTCCTATGTAACTCGCCCAACTACTCGTGGCAGATCTTTGAATTACGCAGGCAATCCTCTGAGAGCAATCTGTAATCATTCTCGATTTGAGGCCTTTCTTCTTTTTCTTCTTGAAATATTTCATCATTTTTGATATCATTGGCCAGAGCAAAAAGGCTTTAAAACCAATTTTAACAAACAGAATAAACACGACGGGCAGTAGAAGCAATTTCCCCACGATTACTTTTAGAAAAGCTATTAGAGCCGCTGAAAACATAATTTTAGCAGCACTGCCCAATATGTTCGCAAAAGTTGACAATGTATCAGTTTTCGGACATGACACATAGTGCGGTGGGTCGGAATAGGTCTTGCGTATAGGTTCGGAATAATAATTCGATGCTCCAGTGAACAAATCCAGGAACGGCATGGGTGGTGAGTTCGATGGAGGCACCGTGCTCAAAGACTGGTCTTGAGCACGAACCCGCGACGCAACAAAAACAACAACGAGTACGACAAACATAGCTCACGGACTGTTCCGCTTCAAATAACTCCTCTAGTATAAAACCTCGCCCATGAAATTTGAATTTCAAGATATAATATGCGGGAACAGATAATTATCTCTGTATAATTTAAAGCAACGGTACAAGGGTCAGGTCATTTAGTTTATAGAACAAGTAATGAAAGTGTTATATTATGATATGATTGCTATATTTAGAGGACAACATTAAACAAAAGTACGACAACCTAAAGGTCTTAAAAGACCTTTTAAAGTTTATGTCATTAAAATATTAATTTGTCGTCTTATTTGAATGGCTTCGTTAAAACTAAGTTTTTGATTAATCAACCCACACTGTTTATACTTTTGTCCTTTGCTCCAAAATTAAGAAAAAATGGCGGGAATATTTGACAACAATAAAATGACATGACCATAGTGTCAAAAAAAACGATAACATCGAGTTGGTTGCGCGCCAAGCTAATACGAAAAGATCAGTTTATCAACGTATTTCTATAGATCGTAACTTAACAGGCATAAATGGTAATCTTAACTAGAAGCGCTTATAGAAAAACCTGTGAGAGCTTCGATAGTGATGTATCGCAAAAAAATACTATACCACCATGGTGCTCATCAGGTAAATTTTCCCAGCTTTCCAATTACTGAAAATGATAAAATTCTTTATTTTAAAGAAAGTGTTCCATAAACAACATTCTGCCACAGATTATATAATAGTTACTACGTAACAGATAAATCACTCCATACAAAAACGTCCATACCTACTGTTATAAGCACCTACAAGTTCCCAAACTACCTACAAATTCATAGCTGCATTAGAAAATGAAGCTTAAAAACTCCAGCGCTCGATTGTTATTTCAATGCGATAGCGCACAGTTCAGTGACCGCGACCGTGCCGACAGCGAGCGTAGGGTTGCCTCTTACAATTAAATAGGGAACAAAGTTACGCTTATTTGTAACTGAGTTCCCGAATCAATGGAGGTGCCCAACTACTTTTCGAGCACAGAACACGCAAGTATTCTATACTTACCTATTACCCCTGGCACAACACCGCTGACCGCTGATACATCCCTACTTACCCAATATTGGTTTCTGCGCAGCGATATATGCAATGTTCCAAGCCACCATTTAGTTGGACGAGAACTATACCTACTTATACTCGAAATATTTTTAGCTACAAAACTCGGTAATCATTGCATGTATAACTAAGTATAAGGTATAAGTATCTATAATTTAAGTATCTAAAGTCGCTTATTTTTAAAATGACAAAGAAGATAAGTATTTTTACTTATAAAAATAGATACCTATGTATGAATATACATAGGTATCTATATTTATAGCTATAAAATATTTCTAAATGCCTATACATATATAATAGGAAACCTTTATATTTTCCTAAAATAGTCACATATACACCTACACAAATCAAAATAGTTCTTCAGTTTATTAGATCATTTTAAAAACCAAATAAAAAATAGACAATAATGTTCACAAATAAAAATAATAAACATAAAACGCGCGCGTCGCGAGCGGCTGTCGAAAGCCCTGTGCCGCGTGGGGCTACCGGTAACCCAGCGAGCGGTAGGCATTTATCGCGCGCAAGTACGTCGAGTGACAGAGGCCTGATTCTGCTGACAGCTTATCGATATTTCGAAAATTGCTCATGCCACAAGTTTTAAACGATTAGCATTTGCATAGGTTGTTAAAAAGGTTAACCAATATAGGTAATCATCTGTTAATATAGATAAAGATTATATGAAAATGAAAACCAACATTAATTTTCATTATATTATGTGCGTAGGTGTATACTTTATCTGTGATATTTCGGTGTGATTGGTTGAGCAATGAACTAGGCCTACGTCTGTCTCTTCACATTGGCTCATTTAGTACTTACTTAGTCATAGACAGGTGTAAATGGATTTCCATAGTTCTAATGTGTAAAAATAACTTAATTCAGTATATACTCTATTAGGAAACTTCTATTACCTACAACCGCCTAGGTAGCCATTTACATCAAATATTTAACGTGGGTTGATGGGTAGTGATCCATCTAATATCGCGTTACTCTTAACGTACCTAATTAATAAATTTCCCTAAGGCTTTACCTTGTGACCTTAGAAATCGACGAAAATACTCCCAAGTTCGATGATCACGCACATTTAGTTATTAGAGCATTAACAATTCCAACGGTGAAAGTCCAATCAAGCATCGATTCAACGAGAAAATTGTGGTACTTACCTATCTACGTCCAAGTAGAAAAATTCAATTGAATATTGTCCTTGAGAAAAATATCAAGGACAGGATCGACTTGAGCTCCCACGAATAATATACTTTTCTTGAATAATGGAATACGGTTTCTATAGCCAGTGGCCTACTTTTTAATTTGTGGGCTACGTTTTACGTACTTACCTACCTACGCTATGAGACGGATGTACGTAGTTTTAAACCTGAAGTGATATCATTGATCTACTAACATTTAGAAAGTACCTCTAATTCATAAATATAGTACAAAAATCTGTCGTTCTTTTGTTAAATGATAGCTAGAAGCAAAACAACAAACGTTCTAATTAGAGCAGTCGCGAAACGGAGACGAAGCAGAAATCCTCACACAGCAATATTCGGTCTTCAGTTACCTAGCACAATATTTATCAAAGTTCAGCAGTTTGTTTACATTATCACAATATCGTAAGCAACAACATTGTGTTGGTAATGACAATTGGTGGATTTTGAAGGAATTTAATTTGTATTTTCGGATTTTACCATTAGAAATCAATGATTCCTGACGAATAGGGCGAAATTACGTAGGTTGCAGTTTTGTTTTATGTATTTTGCAAATCAGAAGATGACGAACATGCAATAGATAGAGAATCTGGTTTTCATATTTGTTTAACAATCCAGTGTATGATTATAGGTTGATAGTGGCATATTCTACGAAGTCAACCAACCCTGCTGCTAAAGTTTCTGGCTGACTGATCTTTTCGCTGTGACAACAGGCTAGGGTAAGGTAGGCTTTTACAACTGAAAGGATACAAGATTGTTGGTATCACAAAGAATATGTGTAGGTACTGGTATTCCGTAGTTGACAGTCTATTCAATAAACATCCAACAATGATAGTGTCACTTTTTAATGTACTTAGGTATAATCAGGTTTAGCGACTTTCATGATACAAATCAAAGATAAAAGGTGCAAGGTACAAAAAAAATGACCGAAAGCCTTCCTTTAAATGTATGAAAAGAGAGCTTGATTGATTGATGATGAGTCTCGCTTCATATGATCTCGTCAACGCTACATATACTTATGTAGGTGCTTACATAGACAGATTTAATCTCTTTTGCCTCAATCTCTTTCCAGTTACTATCACGATAGAAGGAGATGTACACATATGTATGTATGTGGCCAGTATGCACAAAAGTTTAGAGCGGCCATCTGTACGCAGGTAAAAATGTGCAAGATTTATTACACTAACAGTGATGGCTCGCATCCGCGCGGTCAGCATTTGGCGAGCAAACTTGTTCACATTTTATACAAATAAATACATGAATATTTGGGTAAAAGGTTAAAATTTTGCACATATTATACCTGTATATTTGCCTCAAATACAAAAGGTCATTTTTAATTCCATTTTCATGTTAATGAGATTAGTATGGTAATAAAGTCACATTGAGATATTTTGTTTCTGCCGCCCACATTTTTCAAGAAAGTTTCAGGATTTTCTCGTCAGTTTGCGATAAAAGAACGAAACGTAAGTAGGGAGGTACAGCCGCTACACACACGCTCAATGTTGCAAAATCCAGGACTCATACGGTAGTCGGGTTTCCTGCACAATAAAGGTACCTACCGTACGCATGTAAACACATCCACCCCTTTAAACTGAACTCCATTTAGTTACGCTCAACTCAGCTGAACCATACATACCTATACCTACCCAAACATGTGAAACAATATGGCTTTTTTGATGGTTTCTGCGCCCCAAGTTGACCTAAATGCCCAACAAAATTGAACTCATTTCCAGAGATTTTTCCTGTTACTGTATTATTTTCTTGTGTTCACAGCATTTCGTGGAGGCTTTGTTTGTTTTAGTCAATATTTATTTTTTACTATAGATATTTATATGTAGGACATTTATATAAAACAAGCAAATATTAGCTTTGTTGTTAAAATAAAACTTCTAAACCACTATCCACTATTTAATTTTCCACAACATTTCATGAAACATTTCACGTATGTACAAACAGCATAACAATGAAAGTTAACCAAATGTCAAACTTTTCCGTTGAACACTCAGTTAATGAAGTCCGTATTACTATAATCAGTGCTACCCAAAAACAGATTTATCTCGTCCGATTTCACTTCGTAATGCAATTGGAGCGTGCCACCTGCCTCTCCGAGCAGTGTAGCTCGGCTTGCACTAAATATCAGACGAATTATCTTTTACTGTCTAATTAAGGCCACTTTGGCTTGAAAACTACGAAATTCGAGGCAGAAAAACGCCACTGGGGAGTTTTATATTGCAAAGTTTTAGGCATGTACGCGTTTGTTTTATCTGAACTAATAGAAATAAAAAGTTATATTAAAAGTAGAAAGGAGATTATAAACTGCTTAACATTTTCTTATCATAAAAGCTTTGAAGTTGCTTATTTTCATAGAAATCTTATAAGAATGAACCCGTTATAGGCAGATATCTCTTTATAGAAGCTGTATGAATTCATTTAGTGGAAGCCTAATAAAATTCTTTTATTTAATAAAAAAACTTACAATGTAAAAGAAAAGATAAGAATAAACCTGGAGTCAGAGTGCTCTGTCAGCGCAAATTGCAAAAGCCAACGAAACGAAATAGGTCACCATGGCGCTTGCAGCCTTTGGACATAAAGTTATAGACTTTATTTTAAAGTTACATTGATAGTTTTTCATTCCAATATTAAACGCTTCGGTATAGGTGTCTAAGCAAACTTATTTTATCTAGGACTTGTATAAATGTAATTTTGCGTTTGCTAATGACAATGAAATATGTTAGGAGTTACCAAATATTCCACCCAATTACATAGGTATTTTTAGTTTTACTTACTTTAATAAAAAGTACACTCGCATAATTGTTATGCAAAACCGAGATCCCAAGGGATAAAGGGTGCTGATGACCACTATCCATACCTAAACGTCACATTAATTTATTAGGAAAGTTTTGATTAGGCTACGGGTTAACACGAAATGGGTCAACCGTATACATGATGCATGTATTCCATAGCCAGTTGAGGTACCATGTTTTAGTTAGGTACTACGGATAACATCGGTGCTAGATGATTTAACTTATATAATATATATTAAAACTTATAAGTATTAAATCACACAAACATTTTGAAAGATGTAGCTTCATTCAAAACTCAGGAGCATGATATTTTTCCCTTTTCACAAAAGTTGCTAAGGTACCATTTGGTAAATAATGTATAGCTAGCAAAGAAGACGGATCACAATCCATACAAAATTGCCCCACGTCCTATAACAATGTGACGTATCTCAAAAAAAAGATAAAAATGTTTAAAAATATATAGCATACTCTCTAATGCTTTTTTTTTACACCTTCATACGAAAAAAATGCTTTAAAAATTGTCCAGGCGCTGTTATGAAAACATCGTTCATAGGACTAATTATGGACTATTTTATTAAATAATTTTTTTGTTTGATAGGGTATACCTCATAGGTGGTCCCATAATCATCAGTTCAGGATCTGATGATGGAAACCCTGAGAAATCCAGGGCAACTTTTTAAAGTTGCAGGCATGCGCAGGATAAAAACTTGACTATAAGGTGTATGTCTTATAACAATATGCAACAGTGAAGGTTTGGAGCTGACCTGATGATGGAGACGAAAGAAGGTCGAGGGAACTCGACAACTGAATATGTAAACTACCTCGTGTTTGGGCTTATATTATTTGTATTGAATAAACCTTTGCAACAGCGAAGGTTTGGAGCTGATCCGATGATGGAGACCAGAGAAAGTCGAGGGAACTCTATAACTGAATATGTGAACTACCTCGTGTTTGGGCTTATATTATTAGTATCGATGAGAACTTTCCACTTTTGCGGAAAGTGACAAATGTGCTTGTCACTGAAAAACCAAAAAAAGAAAAAACTTTTTACAATAAAATAAAACCGACCCCCAAAAACACTGAAAACCAAAAAAAAAGCTATTCTTTGGAGCATCGGCTTAGGTACGTCCATTAGACACTGACTCTTGAGGTAGTTCACATATTCAGTTGTTGAGTTCCCTCAACTTTCTCTGGTCTCCATCATCGGATCAGTTCCAAACCTTCGCTGTTGCAAAGGTTTATTCAATACAAATAATATAAGCCCAAACACGAGGTAGTTTACATATTCAGTTGTCGAGTTCCCTCGACCTTATTTCGTCTCCATCATCAGGTCAGCTCCAAACCTTCACTGTTGCATATTGTTATAAGACATACACGTTATAGTCAAGTTTTTATCCTGCGCATGCCTGCAACTTTAAAAAGTTGCCCTGGATTTCTCAGGGTTTCCATCATCAGATCCTGACCTGATGATTATGGGACCACCTGTGAGGTATACCCTATCAAGAAAAAAATAATTTAATAAAATAGTCCATAAATAGTCCTATGAACGATGTTTTCATAACAGCGCCTGAACAATTTTTAAAGCATTTTTTTCGTATGAAGGTGTAAAAAAATAGGATTAGAGAGTATGCTACATTTTTTTAAACATTTTTATCTTTTTTTTGAGATACGTCACATTGTTATAGGTCGTGGGGCAATTTTGATCCATCTTCTTTCATTTTATTTGTACCTTTGCACTTTTCTCCGCCATTATTTCCCGAGCATAGTGGGAAGGTAGATACCTATATGACGGGACGGACTTGTTCATAAGAGGGCCCCACCTTATAGCTAGACCGTTGCAATCGTAAAATAAGTAATAAAACCGAACCAAATAGATCACTACATGTCTACTATAAAAGCAACCGATATCAACGTATTAGTAAATGTCAGCTCAATATGTTTTATACTATCGTAACATGTTTAGAACTTGGTGTTATAGGGGTCCAATTACTTTAGGAATAGTCGGAATGTTTCGTTCTATAAGTTTGACTAGTTTTAACGTTCGATACATTGTTGGCATTTTCAAAATTGATGTCTTTTAGTGTTTGTGAGATTTATTAGAAAATATTTACTGTGCAATTAATCATAGAGCTAAGCGGTGTTAGTCTGAATAATGTTGTATCAGCTCAAAAACTGGAATATTAAAAACACATTGGCACAGCAAATACTTTTAAAAACTAATATTGTTAATTCAACATAAACCACAGACGTCACATAACTGCAATTGCATACAAATCAAAAACACAGTGGCCTACTAACACCGCTCCATTTACCTTACATTTCCGCAGGAAAAGTTTACGAAAGAAGCAAACCTAAGAAACTTGCAACGCCGAAGTGGGAAATGCGATCCACGTATCCGTTACGAGCAAACATCTGGGAATATCTGTATGAAGATAACGTCGAACAAAAGTTCAGCTGCACCAATAAAAGAAGACATAGGAAATGTAAACAAAAGTCGGTCGAAAGCGATTCTTGCAGGAAAACAGCTGTCTGGTTGCTTTTGATATTTGGTGCTGTTACTGGAACTTTTGGTAAGTACTGAGTGTTGATTACAAACAAAAATGCACCTTATTATTTACTATCTGGTTACCGGTTTCCCCGGATCCAAATAAAAGTATCTTTTCTTAATTAATAGGATAGGTACTTATAAGATTCTTTACATCGGGCCATTTTCCTATTCCTGGGATTTACGCGTTCAACTAACGAACCAAGCGAATTCAACAAACTATTGCAAGTACATAGTTATTTATACATGGGCCAATAACCGTCTGCAATGAATCAATATAAGATAGTTCACATCTAGGTAATCGTTTCTTGATAAGTCTGCAAATTTAGATTTTCCGAGAACTATATTCATTGGAATTTTGACGAAATTTTAACCATATAACTGATTTAAAAAATCACGCTATAATTAACTCAGTTTCAGTATCTGTATGGAAAACTAACGCGAGCCGAGAAGACCTGACACCTACGGCGAAGATAATGTCGTTACGTAAGTAGCTAAGTAATCGTGTTCCTTGCGACGTTTAAGTCGATTACTTGTGTTACACCAGGAAATAAGTGCTTTTAGTGCAGTATATTTTCTTATACATGCTTACTGAAACCTTTTGCGTGAATAAGATTTGATGAGTTTTTTCAAATGGCCTATTGTCTTGTGGGTATCGAGTGGGGATTGAGAATCAACTAGTTTTAGATAGATAACTAGCGAAACAGAATATTATAGCTATGCCAAATATACCTTCAGGTACCTACTGTGCTCCAAAAATACACTGGAACTCAAAAAGTTTCAGGATCATAGTAAAAATAAAGCTGCAAAAGTAACATCGCGCCTGCATGATTGCATAATTTCATATCACTACAAATAAATGCTACTTACCAGCAAATGAACTTACGTAACAATATCGAATTTTGTAAATACTCAAACAGCGCGAGCAATAACGAATTCCATGTAAATTGCCTACCTATTAAAATTACTGGCCCCTACCTGCCATCCATCAAGTCTTATCGGTAGGTAATTAATGCATAGTAATAAAAGTTTTTAATATGTGTAAGCCTTAAAGTGAGTAGTGGGCACTAAGATTTACAATAGGCGCATCGAACTGGTTTTAAAGTCAGATACTAACATGCATTATCCCTCATCTACTTATGTATCTATAGGAGAAGACCCTCTATCTTGGAAGATAGTATGTACCAAAAAGTGTTCAGATAAATATTATTTTTCTTAGGTGTACTAAATAGGCACTTAGAAAACCCACTTAACTCTGATAACACACTATGTATCTCAGAAACGCTAAACCAGCTAAAAAGTTGCTTCATTTTACTAAGAAGACAAAGGCATTTGGTTGCCGTTATGGGGCATGGTTAGCCAATTTATTAGTCTGAGTGCTTACCGCAAAATTATGTTATGGCTATAAATATTTCTTCACATTCGCTGTGCCAAATGTCCTAGAGGAACATTCACAACTGAAACGATTTAATGCCAGTAGATTCTGTAAAGTAAACATGGCAATTTTTCTTTTTCAGCTGGTATGGACTCGTCTTCATCAGTCAGCTTCGAATGCTGCACCAGAATGAAGTATTTAGCCGAACGTCTCGCGAAATCTGAACAATACCTCAGGTAAATTATGAACTTTATATGAGTCTTTACCATAAAAGCCGAGCAAACATACTAACTACATATCGTATAATATGTGTAAGGATGTCTAAACATAATCGAACAAGGAAGTTGGAGCAAAGTCGCGGATATGAACTACTTCGTTTAAGTTTAATTTATCCTTGTGCGTTTGAAAGGGAACTCGACTTCCCACTCCTTTGAGTCCTACGGCTTCTACCAATATGTACCTACTTATGTACACGTCATATTCACGTTTGATACATATTGTACAAACTTTGATCGCCCATCGCTTTATTCCCAAAGATTATTAAGGATTCGGTAGGAAGTACACTGTTGAAAGGCTTTGAAGTTTAAATATCTGGCCTTGTATATAAGTAGTGTAAAGGTCAATGCCGATCTGGTTATTAACAAACTTTTTTAATTAGGCGATATTTATACCACACGCGATTATGAACATTTTTACCAGTCTCTATTTGTAGTTGATGGGGATTTCACTAGTTAACATACTCACTTCATTTCGGGAAAGCAATAAGACATATTAAATACACATACGTATTATAGGAGTATACGTATTGTATCTTTGCAGAAACACATTGCGATCACGGAACCTAATGTTGCCATCGCGCCCCAAGTCAGGTAACAGTTCACTAAATTTAATTTACTGCTAAAATGTAGCTTGTACTTACTCAATAAGCAACTCTACAAACTACGATACTGTCTTTGTCTAAATCCTAAATCACTACTATGGACCAATGGCGTCTTTTTAATGAAGCTTTCTAAATGAACTCATTCATTACTATGATGCAAATATCTACTAAGCTTACATCTACAGTTCGCTCTACAGACAGAATAGCTGATTTTACGAAAATCGCATAAACCTCGGTATATCGAGGGACCAAAGGCCTATTAGCTAAAACCGCCAGAATCGGAAATCTCATGCTAATAACGATGTGATGTACGGTCATCGACTGTATCTGTATCTACTATCTATCTAGAATGGTCCAACGAACAAAGATATGTATGTATGTGCCTATATCTGAGAGAATATATCGTAACCAATCTCAATATACAATTTCTAAGAATTTCATAAAGCAATAGAACAATTATTTAGAGAGAGTTAATATAGAAATTCTGCCTAATGCCTACGTACAAGTTATGTAAGAGCAAAAGATGCCTAGACTTGATTAATTAACATAGGTTCGTAGGTTGTTAGTCTGCGCAAAAGATTTGCAATCTACTCATAGTCTGAACTTTTGACTCTTGAACCTTCTTAAAAACTTTATAACATTAGTTCGTACTTATTATAAGGTGAGATAGCATAATTAGATAAGTAGGAGTACCCTTACCTTCAGTTTTCTAAATAGGTACAACATTTTCTGTAAATGCAGTATCTTGGTGAATTATCGTAAAGTTAGTTGTACAGTACCTAACTAAACTCCTTATAGTTTCGAGTACAAAATCCAAACTCAATGCAAGCGTATCGTCTTGAGTTCAACGCTATCCTTTGAACTAACGTGACCGATTGTCTGTAATCTAATCTCCAAGTTTCGTTCGTTTAGAACAAATGGCAACAGTTGCAGGGGCTAAGGACATTGATACTCGATACATAGAAGGTGCAACGGCGTCAAAGGGTGGTGACACAACGGAGTGGGGTGGAAGGGTAGCACTTTGGGGTGTCGTGCCTTTGTGGCGAGCTGCCCCATCGCCCGATACAGTGCTCGCTTTGCGAAGACCTACGCTGTCCGACTGTTGGCCTTTCATGTGAGTAGAATTTCAAAGATTAGAAGCAGATACTGGATACGTAGTTTGATCGTTTATTTTAGTTGCAAGCCTCTAGGGTCACGATAGGTATCGGAATTTGTAACTTTATTCTATTTATTTAGAAATATTTTCGTAAAACATATTATTAATATTTTGGACTTTGGAAAGATATCAAAATAAATGCTTTTTAGGGGTCTGAGCAGCATTATGGTCTATGAAATCGTATGGGCTCGCAATCTATTATTGCATCTACATGTGATGGAAGGATGTATGCCATCTAAGTACCTACTACCATTGTAGGTATTCATAAGTCAGCTCGTGTAATTAGTAGCTTCTTATCCCAAGTTCCGAGCCTGCGGCCACATCCAACAAAGTGGGGCCCACACATTAGCAACCCTCTTCTAATTTAGGTCTGCCTCCTGCAACTTACAAAACAATTATTTCCATACACAATCCCGGCAATCATTTTCAGTGGTTCGTACGGAGAAATAATAATACGGCTGCCACAATCGCAGAGGGTGCGTTACGTCACTGTTGAACATATTCACCCGGATACGGCCCGGAGTGCGCCCAAGCATTTCCTAATATACGTAAGTAGACAAACAGCTGAGATTACCGCTTTGAACTCCAATGCTAACAAACGTGATATCTATGTCAAAACCGCACTGAATAATTACGATTAATAATATCTCATGTTCTGCTGTTTGGTTATCTTGCTAATTACTATCTGACAAGTAGTTTTTCTATAATAAACTACAATCAGATAGTTAATAGATTTGTGGAAATGTATTTACGTATGCCTTAACTAGGTTTCTGTAACCACATGACGCCACATAAATGAGTAAGCTGCTTCAAACAGCCCCGCAATGGTATGGTACGACACTGCCACCGACTGAAAGCGCAAAAGCGCCCGTACATCGAGGGTTGGTAGTTGGTTATGTCATTCCTATTTATCCAGTACATATTACCAGGTAAAACGCTACAACAAGTCTGGTTTTCCATTTAACATTCATCGTCTTTTCTTTGCGCCTATTGTAACATAGGTGCTTATCACGCAAGTCTAGTAGTCTGTACCTATCTGACAAAATCTCTGTATGGAAATGTCTTGATTTGAAACTTCTCTCTTGAGTAAAATTGTTTTCTAGCAAGCGAATAGTAAGACAGTTACGTTAGATATCGCGTCAAGTGTTGGATATACGCTACATTATTCCTTACATACCTTGTTCCCGTCTTAGCGGAGATATGCGAACGCATGCAAATTCAGCTTTGGAATTTAATTCTGTAACTGTTTTTGACTTAACTGAAGGTAATTTATTTAGCTTGCAAGACTATACTGCAGCTATGATTTTTATATTCCTAAAGACCAACAGTATGTAGTTGCCCTTTAACCTTTTCTCTGAGATGGTCAAATTCTACTTTACTCACCAAAACGATCTGTAGTCTTTAAAGCGAGATAAGGCCTCATTTTCATTGATTGTAAGAGCTTGCAGCCGAGGTTCGGGAGATCCTGCTCAAGCATGCCATAAGGCTCGTATACTATTACGTCTCACTAGTGAATAATGCACATTTGGATTGTCATTTATTCTTCATTTGGAATCTATTTTAAAAGAGAAAGCAATGAGCAGACAGATAATCAACGCATTATGCACGGACATAAGACCACTAAGTTCCACATAATTGGACCTATAGAATATTAAGTAATCTGTGCTGTAGGTTCCTACATTTCTTAAAATTGTATTTTCAGGGTACCCTAGCAAACAACACTTGGCTGAAGATAGCAGACGGACAATACCGCGCTGAAGGCCCCGCGAAACAATACTACCCATTAGCCTACAGCTACGTTGAATGGACGAGCTTAGTATTCCGCGTGCTATCCAACCAGGGGAACAACAAATATACTTGTATTTATAGAATTCATTTGTATGGAAAAGTCGACAATAGTCTAGTTCCTTTTAATAAATTATAATAGGTTTTTGTAGTTTATTTTACCTGAATAGATTTCTTTATAATAGGTATCACTGAAGAAAAATATTCCAGCAACAGCATTACATTTTGTACCTCAATTATATTTTTGCTATTGATTATACTTTTATGACTGTCTACCTCCTAATAGGTTTACTTAGGTACCTACTTCTACTTATAATAACTGTTACACTAAATATTATAGCAAAGTCATTAGAGAAGGTCTACAACTAGAAGTAAGACTAAAGAGGAGTCTACAGATAGGAGTAGTAAATAAAAACAATAGCATTGGTTTTACGTTATATTAACCAAAGCAAACGCAACGTTTACGAAGCGCTCCAGTCCTGGGCAGAGCCTCCCCATGAGGGGGTGGGTGCGGGGGCCGCTGCCGGAGGGGCGGCGGTGGTACCCCACTCCTCTTGTACCTGCAAACAAACAAACGTCAGTAAACCACAGAAGATATGAAGATTCATCATGAAGAATGAGCAATGAGCACATCAGTAACCTCTTTGGTACACTACAGTTGTCACATAATTATACAGCTTACTGTACACTAGTCTAAGACGTCGTCTTAATTGGCAGCGATGGCGCGATGCGTTTTTCATCTCACGATCTCACTTGCGAGGTTCCGAGGTTCAAATAGGACACTCTGATGAAATCTGTATGTTTGAACTCATCGAACGACGAGAACGCTTCGTGTCATAGCACAATCGCTGTCAATTAGGACGACGTCTTAGATGAAAAACGCATCGCGCCGTCGCGCGATCGCTGCCAATTAGGACGACGCCTTACGGGTGTTTCCAAAATTCTATCTTTTGCTCATTAGAGAAACAATTTTGATACTAGGCGCAAAGGTACATGGAATGTCAAATACCTATCTCTTAAAAGCAAAACAGCAATTACATAGTATACTAGAATTGGCAGCTAGTTAGAGGTAAACTTAGCGGTCTGTAACTACTTTGTCCCTAATATTTTAATTCATAGCCAAACAACAGTCCCAGACTTGTTGGTTACTGGACTTTGGAGTTCATTATGAACTGTTCTCAATCACTATTCTATTTTCACTGGAAACCTAAGCAAACTGTTATTCTAAAAGTAGTAAACATACCTGAGCAGCCCAGTCTTCTTGCGCTGGGGGAGCTCCGAAGGACGCGGCCGGTGGTGGCGCGGCGTCTTCAGCCCATGAGGTGACAGGCTCAACTGACTCGTTCCAGTCCTCGTGCACGGGGGCGGGAACCTCCGGCTTCGGTGGTGGGGCAGCCTGGAGAACAGATAATCGTTTATTGTAGAACGGAATTGAGCTATAGTTAAGGCAATTGGTAATACGTAGTTTGTCAATAATAGTATTCTGCTCCTCTGCCATTTTTTATTAGCTCAATGTAAATGGAAAACAAAAGTACATTTAGTTGAAATTCAAAGTAGGTTTAAGATCATCAACTCCTGAGCCTTTTAAGCTAGGTATATTATGAAATTGGCTCAGTTTTCCTGTATGGACTATATTAAAGTAGGCTGAACATCAGGACATGCTTATTAGAGAAAAACAAAAGACTATCTTCAAAAAAAACAAACTGCAGCTACAAAATGACTATCAAGTGCAAAAAACCAGAACGAAGAATAATTTTAAAGCTATACTTACAACAACTTGCTCCTTGGCCTGCTGTTCCTCCTTCTCGCTCTCTTCAGGGTCGCGGTAGAAGAACAGGTCGACGACGACGTCCCAGCGCTGGTCGCGGGCGAGCACACCACGCAGTCTCAGCACCTCACGGGCCAACAGCCACCACATCAGACCAATGGAGTGAGATGACTGTAAAGAAAGAAAATTGTTAAGTAAATAAATGAAGTCAACAATGTATAATGAGAAAATTTTGTATCTTTAGTACTGCTGTTTAGAACGAACATGACTGTCAAGTAAACAAACCAAGCCAAAACTATGTAATGGAATATTTGTTCAATGTTTTTAAAAATTAAGATAACGACGCCTTAGAGTGAAAACCTCGTAAGTGCAAGAGATAACTTTTCAGGATAAGGATTGGTATTCGATATTTTTTATGATTATCTTCCAAGAAATGCAATAAAAAAATATTGAGAAAAAATGCATTTTTCAGGATAAGGATTAGTATTCCATATTTTTTACGATTATCTTCCAAGAATTGCAATAAAAAAATATTGAGAAAAATGCATTTCCGAGGTTTTCATTCTAAGACGACGATAAATAGATGGCCTGTAGGTGTTTGCTTCTCAATGTAGTCAAATGAAATACAGACTTCATCTCATTTTTTATTTGATGTGTTAAAGTGTTGTTATAACCTATTTCCATCTTTTCAAGGATATACCTAATGTTCAACAAATTCTACTCCTATGAGTTAGTACCTACTTGGTTGTCAATAAGTAGGTATTACTGAAGTTATTATGTTACACAACTCACCTTGGTGTTGCATGGGATGGCAATGTCGACGAAACGCAGGGGAGAGTCAGTGTTGCAGAGGGCAATGACTGGAATGTTGACGTAGGAAGCCTCAGTAATGGGCTGGTGGTCCTGGGCAGGGTCCAGCACGATCAGGAGACGTGGCTCACGGAACGCAGCTTGGATCTGTGAAAGAAAATTGATTATTAGAAGACTGTCATACAAAATGTGAAGTCTTGTGTGAGTTGCGAATAATCAGAATATCTTATAATCATTGCTGTCAGTGGTTCCTTAGTTTGTGTGTCATCATTTAGAGAATTTGTATTTGATAATGGCAATACTTATTGTTTCTATAAAAATCTCATGGACCAAGCTATTAACTACCTTTAGCTACTTTGAATCTGTGGAAACTAATGCACAGCAGATATATTCATCACTTAGTAGATAGAATCATTAAGATGCTTACCTGGTTAGTGAAGGCACCAGGAGTGAAACGTCCAGCAATGGGGGTAGCTCCGGTGTGTGCGGCGAACTTGAGCACAGCGCGCTGTCCGAAGGGACGAGACGAGATGACGAATACGTCGGCGGGGTTCTCGATAGCGACAACCGCGCGGGCAGCCAGCACCAGCTTCTCCCAAGTACGGCGCAGGTTGATTACGTGAGTGCCATCAGCGCGGCGCTTGTACACGTACGTTTCCATCTACAACACATTGTTATGATATTTTAGATCACGAAAATATTAAGTTTCAGGTTGTTAAGAGAGTTATTTGCTCAGTTGGGAGAATGGATCGTCAATATAATCAGACAAATAATATGGAACGGATTCTTGGCTCATCATGTTTGCATGTTATTTTCACTTTCTAGGTTATGTTTCGTATGTTAGTGAACCCACCTGGAAGTTGACATTTTCCGACCCAAGATGGGTCGTTGCCGCCAGCATCTTGGTGACATCCTCCTCGTTGAGGGCGAGTATGTCTAATCCTCCCGACATCGTTGCGTTTAAATGAGTTACGGCTAAACCTTAAACAAAAAATGTGATACCGCTAAAACATAAGACATAACCTACGGTATAATATTTACACCCCGCATATCAAAAATACTTTACATTTCGAATAAACGAAGTATTCCTCTTCAGCTTTATATAAATAGTATTGAGATTTTGTGAAAGATTTATTTTATAATTAAAGATTTAAGAGTTACTTACGCGTATAATGCCACTGGGAGGCGAAATGGAATGGACATAAAAGAACTGTCAAATTCTTGTGTCAGTGTTATCAACAAATTTTGACAGCTTTGTGCACCTACACATAACTTCATGGTTATTGCTGCTTCTTTCTACCAACTACGATACTGTAGAGTTGAAAAGAGACAAACAAAGTTCAGCCCAGTTTAGCCACGTTCCCACAGATTCACCACGAAAACAGATATAACAAAAAAGACAATGAGGTGGTGTAGTTGCCATTATGATAATTTTAAAGTTCATCTTTCTCTAGCTGTATGAATCTACGGATATATTGTATGATTGCATATTTCAATCTCATCCCGCGGCAAAGTAACTACCGCGCGGATCGATCGGTCATAAAGTCAAGGAACGCTTAGCGCGGTCGATCCGTGGATGGGTCATAATCATGTCTATGACGAGCTTCACCGTGTTTCAGAAGGCACGATAACTTGTTTAGTCCCGGCCTTCATTTGAATATCTTCGGCACTCGCAAGTTGACGCTAGTAGTCAGAACTTCTTTAAATGATGTCTGAGTATCTAAATATAAATTACAATAAGTATGTGTAATGTAATGTAAATGTTACTTGTACCGCTACGAATAGGAACCATGTAAATATTTTAATTTAAATCAAGCTAAGTAAAAAACTTGAAAAAAGGCTGTAAGTAAGTACTTATTGTATATTCTAACACCTGTTACACCTTGACAAGCAAATAAATATTTAAATAAGCCAACAAGTGTGACAACTATTCTTACCAAAAGGCATCGTTTCGAGTATAGCCGTAGTATCGCATTAGACACGTATCGTATTCTACCTAAATGCTACAGTCGGGCCCCACGCATTGGGGGGCCCTGCGTTTCAACACTTGTCTGAACGTAAAAAGTTTACTAAATAAGTTTAAACATTAAATTCTTATTTAGGATTATTTTTAGTCCTCAATCTAATAAAATATTTCGCGCTCTCCGCTTGGGCGTTTTTATTACTTTTCTTTTTTAAAGTAAAATAAAAAGTGTTTCAACAAACGACATTGTTTTGCTTATCAACCTAGGTTATTCACAATAAACTACAGACAGACTTTTTTCTTGCGTGCGTAAGTAGTAGGAAATCATCCATAAGTTGTAAAATTTTAAAACCTTTTCAAAACGTAAATCATGATGCATAGAATAGAGCCTGGTGACAGTGAAGTCTTAAGGATTTATCACACTAGATGCGTTCTGCGGCCAGCGGTCAGGTCAAGCGGATGCGCAGCCCGCATCATGTATGAACAACATTGTCGGTCGGTATCAATATATTTTGTATAGAATGCAATCTAACTCTTCGAGATATATGTACATATAGATATATTTAAATACAATATACCTGATGCGTACTGCGTTCACTTTGAGCTGACCGCAGGCCGCAGAACGCATCCAGTGTGACAATCCTTTAGCTTATAGTCCTTTATAATCCTGTTTTTCTTCCTTTCGCTCGCGTTTTTTGTTAATTTGACCTATGTTTACAAACCGGAGCCAAGCCAACAAGTACTGTGCTTGCTTAAATCCTGAACGGTGTATCTCGGGTAACTGTGATGAGGAGGTAGTAGGAAGTCACTCCATGTAAAACACTAGTACATAACTACATCCGGTTTAACCGGAAGTCAACCCCTACATAGTTGGGAAAAGGTCAGAATATCGCGAGCTGCAGGCCGTGCGGCTGTCTTGACCCGCGTCACTCGGAATTCAAATTAGTAATGTAATATATGTCCTGCGCAGTCAACTAATCTCCTTCGAGAACGGTCGCCGTGATCGGAAAGCGAGCTGGACCTCATAATTTTTTTCGATATAAATGAATAGGCTTTTCTAAGTGTGTTTTATTTTACATTAAAAAATCGGTAATAATTGTTAATATTCTGGTAGCACCGAAAGGAACAGTCAGTTTTTCAGTGTGGCAACATAACATTATACTTTTGTGACTGGTGATGTGACTCATATTTACTATACTCTATGATGTGACTGATGTGTGGCCTGTGAACGGAGATTATTTTTTCCGTATCGGCATTCTATCATACTAATTTTAGATTGTTCTGTAAGACAATACATACATTATGATTACTTTACTTCCCTGACCTCAAGCGTTGATAAAAGTTTGTATACTTAGTGAGTTATTTTGGTATTCGGTGACATTTTAGTGAAGTGCCTAATTTGATCATGGAGGCTATAGCAAAACACGATTTCAATGCAACTGCAGATGATGAGCTCAGCTTTAGGAAGAATCAAGTCCTCAAGGTACGTGGGCATAGACCGAATCGAAGTGCATCGAATTTAACATAGTTAAATGACAGGTTCTTTCTAGAATTTTTGATATTACAGATACTAAACATGGAGGACGATATGAACTGGTACAGGGCTGAATTAGACGGCAAAGAAGGACTTATTCCTAGTAATTATATTCAAATGAAAAGTCACAGGTAAACACTTGCACTCAGTAAAGATTGTTTGTATTTCTAATAATAGCTTTACATAAATCGTACCTATTAATTTCGCTTGTAAAAACAAGACTAGATAGGTATTTATGTTTAGAATAACAAGAACCCGTTGTGTATCTCGTAAATCTTTATTATTTTACAACTTGTTGTAATAAAACATACATCACAAAGTATTTTCTACCTGTGTAAACTGCAGGTGTGTAACAGTACAGGAATGAAACTTATTGGAAACATTATTTTCATCTAAGAATCTGTGAGAGGTTATACTTACATTATACATTTGTTATAAATAAACTCGCAGAAAATCTCATTGTTTTTACAAAGAAGGTGATAGTTAAGTTACAATGTTCAAATAAGATCTATAAAAAGAACAATAACATACACAACTATCTCGCTATTCATATTCTTTGAATAAGGCATATAGGTACTATTTATTGCTAAAGTTTTAATAGTTGTAAACATTTTAAAAGCCATAGACAACTTTGAGGTCAGCTCTAAAACAAAACCTCATTTTTAGCTGGTATTATGGAAGAATCACAAGAGCAGATGCAGAGAAACTTCTAGCAAATAAACCAGAGGGTGGTTTTTTGATAAGAATCAGTGAATCAAGCCCCGGTGACTTCTCCTTATCTGTAAAGTAAGTTGTTTCCTTATGTGCATGCATGGTTATCTAACGTTGTTATAGTTCTCAGAATATTCTTTCCAATAGAATTATTAATACTGTGAGTCACTCTGTATGATTTAATATGAGTACAGTTGTCAATGTTGCAATTTGATGTAGAATGAATTATTGGCCTCATTGATAGGTGATTTATGAGTAAACTTTACTCTTGGTAGGGTTAAACTAAATGTTTTGAACTTTGGTTGTGTAAGCATTCATAATGCTTCTTTATGCCCTTTAAATTGAACCCGTATTAAACATGAAAGCAGCCAGTTTCAAAATGCCCCTTAATTTTTTCTTAGTGATGAATCCCCGTACAACTCTTCCTAAACAAACATTTTCTTTGTATAGATTTCCTATTTTGTGTTAAATGCAAAAGCACTATACTCACTTTGTAAACCGGACATACATACTTAAAAAGTTTGAGATAGTGGCAATAGGTAATGTGAACTATTTGAATATCAAATATTAATTAAATCCTTGATCAAGTAAATGGAAAGCTTTGCATAGTCATTTATATTTCTATGTATAATATTACAGTAGGCACACCAATACATGATTGCAATATGTTGTTGTTGTTATCAACAAAACTGTATCTATTCACTGAATTCCAATTAGCATCATAGTTGCACACATTCTTATAGTATCATTATTTACCTAATACATATTGCCATTGCTATGTTTTTCATTTTGTGAGAATTTACACATGAGTTGATGGGCTTCGTAATTAGATTGATGTAATAAATGTTGTTCATACAAAGTTATTCATAACTACTATTATATTCTCCCTAAGATCCACTTCTTGAAACCATGCAGCTATTGATGTTTTGAAAGAACCTGTAAATAGGCCTATACAAAATAAAAGCCTTTGACTTTGACTAAAGAAGAAATCACAATAAATATTAGAGGAGAATCAGCATCAAGAAAAGAAATAACAAGCTGCATTAATCCCTCGATACTCTGCAACTCTTTAAATGCAGCTGCCAATGAATTCCAATGATCTTCCAATGCTTACTGTATCTTTTATCAGGCTATTCCCTTTAGTTTCCCTCTCATATCGAGGGCACATCCACTTCTCATTCCCATATAAAAGTAGCCTCATTGTCACAGCCTAAAACATCCACTGCTAGATAAAGGTCTCGAGGCGGGTTGATATACCCATACTCACCACTCAGGGCATGCATGTTGTTGAGCTCACTAAGGGATATTTTCAGCTTGGGAGATACTGCTGCCCTAAGAAAGGCATTTAATATTTCTCTTGCATACAATCCTGATGTATGTATAAGCTATGTGAATTACTGTGAAGTTTCAAATTGTCCAGTAGTTTTTGTGGGAAAAAGTAACATAGGTACTTCCACGCATCAAAACTTTCACATTTATCATATTAATTTGAAATGTGATATGACTTGCATAATGAAAAGTATAAGTAAGTAAATACTTAGCCTACATAACCCAACCTCTTTGTATTTGAGACGAACATCATTAGGTCCAGATGTCAAACATATGTTCATGATGAAGATTAGGAAGACTTGTCTATCTCTATTCTACTGAATCATTGATCTATGAACGTGTATAAAGTTTTTAAGACATTTGACTGATTAAGTTGAACATTTGTAACGAGTAAACAAATGCTGCTAGAGGTTTTTTTTTAATAGATCTTAAACAAAGTAGCAGTTTATTATAAAACAATACAATTTATACACTATTAAAGTTGCATAATGCATAGAAGGTTACATACACTATGGATTATGTTTTATTGACAAAATTAAAACAATACCCCTCTTAGCATATAGTGTTTACACAAGAACTAAGGTCAGCTAATAATAAATGGCGCAACTATAGGAATGTTGTTATTATTTCTTATCATGACTTTCTTATTGACTGTTTAGATTACAGGCTTTGTTTATTATGAGGACTCTTAGTGAGGACACGCTATTAAACTATCGAGGAATTTTCAAGTGGATTTCGAATAGACTGATAAGAATCCAAACTGCATGGGCCACACTGACATCACGATAGAATGATGATGATTTTAGTCCAAATAATTGACAGTGATATTATAGGCCTTCCTAAGCTTCCACATCTCACCTGCAATAATTAAAATGTCATATAAAGCCACAAGTCTGATGAATATTGCCTTAAAATTACCTCATCAGACAAACTTAGCTATATATAATTACACGCATGTTAAACAACGACTCCTTTTTCGTTCCTCCCACAGTTAATAAATTCCGCGTTCGTGATTTACTCATTTCCTTATAAGCTTATTGTCAAATAATCAATAGGTCAATAGCAAAGTGGTTCATGTGAGGCGACGCACAACAAACAATTTCATTACAGTTTAAATTGGTAGTTAATAAAAAAATAAAGTTTGCGCCTTAGCCGCTCGGGAGCGCGCATGACTCACCAACTATCTAGAGACGTTTTATTTTGTCTTGAATTTGTCTTGGCGGGTTGTATTAGTCATATTATTCATCTCTACACAGCTAACGTTGCTTCGACAGGTGATTTGATTATGAGTTTTTCTGCTTTAACGTTAAACATATTTTTGTGTTATTCTCAGACCTCATGATTGATTCATTAGATTTCATGTTCCAAGAATTACCTTCTGTTATTTTGGCACCAAATCAGCAATACAATTTGAGGCCTTTTAGCGTTTTAACGAAACGAATATAAGACCTAATATGAAGTTCTGGCATAATGATATGGTCACGTCATTTGCATCCTTGACCTGTGCTATTGAACCGATCGTTTACCCCGTATTAAGTTGCCAACTGGAGAACAGTAGAAAAATAGTTATGTGATTAATGTAACGGGGAAATCCGCGCTTAATTATACTCACAAATTAATTGTAAATATACATATCTGAAGACAGGTCATAGTGTTCGTAAAGTTTTCTCTATTTAAAACCTGTTTCCTGTCAAATAGTATGAATCAGCGGTACTGAGATTGCGCTGAAACCAGTTTTGGGCTATAGATTTTAACACGGGCCTCTTAAAATATAGTTATCGGACGATATATTTCATGCAGGAATTTTCTTGGAATTAACCTGAAATACACAATAATTGATAGTATTTTTCAACGCCCATACTGGTAGGACATTCGAACCTAAGTTCAAAATGAGCACAACTGCTTGGCACAGGTACTTGGTCCAGCTGCTTGCATCGAATGTTTGTAGCAGATGACCAGACTAAAATACGCTTACAATCTCCTACACGTTCATGAATAAATAAACAGTAAAATTCCTTAATATCGTTTCTCAAAAATTTTCCTCAAGTTTTCAAACAGAAAATATAATGAATAAGGTTATTAACCCGTTCACGGAAAATGGGTTCTGCGAGCAATACCCCCTTTTTGGCATATTAATAAGCCATAATTTCTCCACATACCGAGAAACTTTGCTGCTCTGCTTATTCTAATGGCATTTCGTATTTACGCGAATATATGGAAAGTAGAAAACTTGAATGACCCGTGAAACAGACCCTAACCGGTTTCAGCTCAAACCATGCATTATTTTATACGACGATATTCTCGGGTTAACGCCTGACATTCGATATGTCGACCTTACCGTTCCCATTTTCGAATTCGGTTACAGCTATATTACGTCATCAAGTTCAATTAGTTCCACAAATATTTGGTCGGTGTTTATTAGAAGATCGACACGATTTCAAATCAGTCTGTACGCAGGCACGAGATAGCCACGCCCTAGAGGAGTCCTGCTTAAGCTGCTAAAATTCTTATCAAAACCAAGTTTAGCACAAATATGTAGGGGTCAAATGTTGCTAAAATTGCATTTTATCTCTATCAGCCAGGCCAAATTAATGAAGATTAAAATTCACCTTGCACAATGTCGGTCGGATATTTTTTGCGTACATAACTTTGACAAGCTTCTTATGGATTCAAATTGTAACTTTGATTAGCGAAGGAACTTGAGTATGGTCAGTAAACAAACAGGAGCATATTAACTTTTCATTTCCTATGTAACAAAAGCATCTTATATTACATTTCTAATTTAGCAAAAGTTTTATTAGTTTTGATGTTTATAACTTTGGTTTTCAACTGTGCATAACATACTTGATGACAATCCTCAGATGTCCGGATGGAGTGCAACATTTCAAAGTGCTTCGAGACGCGTCCAGCAAATTCTTCTTGTGGGTGGTGAAGTTCAACTCTCTCAACGAACTGGTAGATTACCACCGTACTGCGTCAGTGAGCCGTCTGCAAGATGTCAAGCTCCGGGATGTCGTTCCTGAAGAGGTGAGTTCACTTATCAGAGATCATAGGTTTCCTAACCAGTTTGTCAGAAATTTTGTTTAAGAATCAGTGTCTACAAACAGCATGGTTGGTTCTAAGCTCAATTCTACATAGAACGCACATCTAGTAAAGATGTCCTGTGCAAATTTTAGTTATACCAAACTTCTGTGCTTTTCTTGCCCCTGACTCGATCCTCACGTCTACAACCCTAGACAAGAATTTGTTGAATGCGATTCTAAAAATAATGTAAACTGTCTACTTTCGTACGCATACCGGTTTAGTGTCAGGATTGCAGCAATTTGTGCTTCCCGGGATGATTCATCATGAATAACAATAGTACTTTACGGATGCTGACGTATTTCCAATATTACGAACTACTTGTACCTACTCTTACCATTACCTTTTTAATAAATGCCTTGTAGTGGTTTTCCCCTTGAGAGAAATATTTTTGCTTATAGTGGTTTTCGATGTTTATTTTAAATTATCACGGTTTCACCAGCGTTCGGAGAGAACTGTTTCCCGACCCTAGTAGCCTATATGTTATTCGTTAGCATGAGCTACATTACTGCCAAGTCCATTCTGTAGTTTTTGTATGAAACAGTAACAAAGTTCCTCACATCCAACGCTTTCACGTGTCATGTGATATTACCTCGTTTGTCGAGTGGTCGAGAAAAGGTTTGATCCTCCCGATAGTGCTATTGGGTTTTCCCGTCAGTAACTTCTCATTGCCAGCCCGACGTCTAAACGTGAGCTAGTTATTGGTAATACTCACATATATAACAAATGTAGGCTATTTGTTTATTAGCTGGAGAAATAATATGGGTAAAAAATACATACAAGGAAATTAGGCGTGATTTATATAAGTATTTCTAGTAAAAGCAACAGTTCAGATTGTTAGTAAAACTTTTCAGTAGTTGGTTACGTAAAAAATATCTGGTAGCTCACCGCACGTCCAGTATTTACGAATGCGGTAAAAAGAGATATTTTATGTGACCTAACACAGCTGGCTTAAATCTCGGCGTTCTTGTATATTTTAGACTGGAATCTTGCCGTTCAATCCCTAGGCTATTGCACAAGACAAGTTGCTTGTGTAATAGCTTGGGAAAAGATATTATCCGATATTAGCACCCATTCTTTACCAGTTGAGGCTGTTAGCTGAGTTCAACTCTGTTTCAATATGAGTACGATGTACGAAGCGAATGTCGCCGGATTTATAAACTTGCATAATTGTGTAACCTCTGTATAGCTGGGTTACTCTATGTTTGGGAGTTCTATATCGATCCCGGACAGAACTAGTTGACTGTCGGATTAGGAAATTTTTTAAGAGCTTTTCCTAAATCAAGGATACAAATGCCGTAATGTCGACCACAAAAATATTTTAAACCTTTAAACTTACTGACTGCGAAAACAACTCGTTTGTTTTTTTTGTTTTCGCGACTACTCCACTGAATCTGCATGAAATTGGGTATGCAGATAAATTCAAGCCTGGACAAGGGCATATGATATTTTTTATTCGGTTTCATGTCATTTCAATACTATGCAATGGGAACACCTGGTGTTTCTATACGGCACATAGACACTTACTGTGTTGCTAAAGCGAACATTGATGAGAAACATTAGCTACAGATATGGTAAATCACGCGAAGACGACCTTTAAAAAGTAGGTAAAGAGAAAAAGCTAGACAGCTGCGATCACTTCATTACCGTGTAATCATAGCCTTCCCTAAGTAGGCAATTGATGCCCCCTCTTAATAGATAGGTACTGCGCACGATAAGCATATTGCAATTTTATTCGATTTCATATCTGCGGGTAAATTAACATTTTTTAATTTACAGAAATAACATTATTAAAAAAAGAGTTAATAAATTGCCTGTTGTTAAACTTTGCTTAACCTTTGCTTCTCAACAAATACAAAGAGTAAGACTTCATTACACGAAATGTTAAGTTAACAAAATACTTCCCACGGGAATAACGAAAATATTCTCCATTCATAATGAAAGTTAAGAGAAAGGATATCAAACAGAAACATGAGGAAAATTCCCCCTTTTGTAGTCCCGTCTCTATTAGCGCGATTTAGACACGTTCAATACATTTATGTGTGGAACCGCGCTCTGTCTATGTAAATAATGCGGCCGCTGTGACCCTGATAAGTAACGAAAATAACCCGGTCACTGCGTGTTCCTATAATCTCGGTTACTAGTAGTAGCCTCTGCCTCCGATTGATACGAGTGGGACGATGTTAGTACAAACGGGAATTTTTATACACCAGTGTCCTCAAATGGATCATTTTAAACGTTGACATTTGCGCCACTTCCTGGCTTCAAATGTACTTTATATTATTGAGCAAATATTCCAATTAATTGAATGTGTGTTCAAGATTTTATTAGGTAAATATTTCAATAAATTGGATTTGTGTTTTCTAGTTACCGTAAAACTTTTTCATTTTATAACGAATAAGGTAACGCTTTAGGTAATCGCATAAACCTATAAAACTTTCTCTACGCTGGGTTTTTCAATCGGTACATTTTACTGTTTCCATTATGTATAGTTCTGCTTTTATAAAATGTTCTTGGAAGCAAAAACCGGGCTCATTATACGCGCTCTTGTTTTTCTAACGTTAGCGTCATCGATACTGCCCCAATACATGTGCATTGCAGATTTTTTGTTTTCATAAATAATGGGCGAACACAATATCGAAGCGAGCAATACCACTATTTACTCAAGTCTGAACAACTTTGTAAATGGCTTTTTCATGCTTTTTGAATGATACTGGCATATTTTGTTTATCAATCTAATGTTACAATTTTTCCATCTGAAGGGGAATGTCTGCGATTTATCAACTTTTACCAAAATCTTACTTTAATTTGTTGTTTCATATTCAGGCCTTTTGAGAGGTCCTATGTCATCCCATGTCAGCTTGAAACGCATGCTTATGGAGAATGACGTGACATTTTTCACCCTCGTGTTAGTTATTTTTGGAGCTGATTTTGAGCAGAGTATGATGATACCTTATCTCAAAGCATATCGTTTACCATAATCTGGAGTCACTTAGGTTTTTACTCGATTGCTAAGTTTTTTTATTGATACAGCAAATTAGCTACATACGCCACACGTAAGACAATAAAAATGCTTGCACTTTGAAGCCACCGGCTGTCTCGTGCACATTTCTGCAGATTTCAAATACACTGAGAAAGAAGAAACTAGAAAACCTCCACTATTGTTTACGCCAAACATTATAATAAGTAAGGCCGTACAAAAGCGGCTCATTTAACTCACATGCACACGCATTAATGATAATGTACGTCACAATAAGTTCTGAAGTTTTCCCACGATGAGTTAACGGGCCATCGCATTTCATTGGATGATTACTGAATACATTACTGTGACTCATTGTAGGTATTGCGTATTTGGATGTACTTTTTCGAAGCATCGACCCTCAATAAGGAAAGTGAAAATTTTGTCACAGGTTTCGCACGTATGTGCCGTATTAGGCTTCTTTTGCTAATTAGTGACGCGTGTTAAGAATACTTTAGCACTTTGTGAATCATTTGAACTATTTGACTGTTTATGTAGGTAGTATGATACTTATATAGAAATGTTAGTGTTAACTTCCTGTAATAGAGAAGTAAGGGCTCCTAAAACCCTCCAGCAGTGGACGGGAAAAATCATATTTGTGTGACACAAATATAGGCCGTTCCATATACCACCCCAACTTGACTAGTAAGTCAAACAAACATCTTTAATTACGTTAATAAATCCTTTTAACTCCCCAGTTAATTACAATTCCAGCACACTTTTACTATAACGACTTGTTTGTTCTGAGTGCTAAACTTCTAATTCATACCAACACTTAGTTAATTGGATCTATTCAATTAATTTTCGTAATTGGTACCTGAATGTGTTCGCACCATTTTGTTAATGACTCCAGTTGGTTTCACATGTTTGAACAAACATTTGTGGTCGAGTGCTGGTTAGTTAACTGGAATTTTAACTAACATGTACCTATTCAATTTAGGTAAAATTAAAATATTTATTTCACACCGTAAAAAGTAGTTTTTGCTGTAGTTCCTGGTTGTTTTTGTCAGTCTAGAAACCAGAATTACCAGTTGACCCAGTTTTGCAAAGGGTTACTGCGTAACCCATTTTTGAGGGGTTGTGAAGGTCATTTTACCAGTTGGTTCTACAATAGTACATTTCAATAACATTTAAAGACTCTTCTACAAAATAGTTCTTGCACTAACAGTAGTGTTAATGTTTTGTAGACTTGTGGACTACAATGTATCAACTATAAATTATAATAATATGCGCTATAAAGCACAAGTGCGCAAAACCAATAAATAGCGTGTACCAGTAGATCCCTTCATACACATCCACTTGGTAACCACTTAGATATTCTGAATACCTAAGTATAAGATTTTTGACTTCACTCTAATACGACCGAAGCTTATCCTTATAGTCATAAAATTGCTTTTCAATTTCAACTCCCAATTGTTGAAACTGCTCATTATCGAGGATTAGGGTATTGAGCAGAGCTTTCCTTAGAATTTTGTTTATAAGAATAGATTTTAAAGATTTTGCAGTTTGTGTGGCATAGATAACGTGAAATATTGCGCTGTACTCGAAATCGCACATGAAGGTCAATTTCCCCTTCACCCCCTACCTGCCCCCGCTGCGAGCGTCATACGAGTATTGATTACTTTATCATCCCTCTCAACTTTAAACTGCGTTGCAGTTTTGAAAGGTCAAAGGATATTCAATAACCTACATAAAGTCGTGTTTTAAATTACACTCATAAAATAGAAAGTGACTTAAATCACACTATATTATAAAAAATATTAGTATAGATTGGAAGTGTTTAAAAATCACCTTCTTTTATAAAATGGCAGGCAATATGTAATGATTGTGTAATTCCAGGAAAGCTAAGCTCCATTATCTTTGAATTCTAATGAATACTTCGTATGCATACAACGTAGACAACACCATGGTCTAGTTATAAATATGTTGATAATCTGAACTTAGACTTAGACTGAATCACTGGCAAGTAAAACTAAAAAAAAACAAGACTTGCTAATAAAAAGGCGGGAATCCATAGTCTGAATACCCATATCTTGTTATGGCCAGCTATGTCACGGCGTTGGCATATCTTACCTCCTTTTTCAGTCTCTAGTGATGCGCCCGTTTCTTGAGAAAAATCGGTTTTTATCAAATACCATAGACAAACGGTAATTGCCAATATTCTATTTATCTGTTGTTTTGCTTTCTATAGATAGGGATGTGACATAACTTATGTGGGGCTAGTGTCATAACTAGATACCAGAGGGTAAGCAATTCAACAGGTAATAGAATGTTTGGAAAGGCAGACTTACGGTCTTTAGGTATCTATAGATATATGCCTAGTTGATTGATAGCAAAGTTCTCGTTTTAATGGATATGATACATGTTCTATTTCAGATGCTGGTGCAAGCTCTGTACGACTTCACTCCGCAGGAGGCCGGCGAGTTGGAGTTCAGGCGCGGTGACGTCATCACGGTCACTGACCGCTCGGATCAGCATTGGTGGCAGGTACGTGATAATACATGCTCTCTTATTTATATGTTAGTTATTACAATCGGTTCATTCTCGAGGAAACTTGCACTCCATTCAACACAGTTGCTCTCAAACTCTCAACTATAAAATCAAAAATAATGTGAAGGAAATAAGCTGCAACAATCTGTCAAGGGTCAAAAGGTTACTCAGAATTATGGATTTGGTTGAGAGAAATAGTAAAACAGACAGACAGTGAAAAACACTTCAAGAATTTAAAAGGGTGGGCAGTTGTTGTCCATGGAGAACACTGGTTCTGATGAATCATTGATTCTTGAATCATCAGCGTACATTTCTACAGCCGAAAACAAATGTCTAGAATACACTCAATTAATAAGGTCGGGTATAGAAATAAGAGTATGACGGTTGATGTTCCAGGGCGAGATAGCACATCGGCGCGGCCTGTTCCCCGCGTCGTACGTGACGGCGTACCACTCGTCATAGGAGTCTCGCGCCGCTCGCCCTTGCCTCTCTCCGCCGCTGCCCGCGCCGCCGCCCGACAATGATCACACTACCCTACTACATCATATCAATAACTCGACTAAGTAAAGCTAATACATGAAAACGTTATAGTTTTCTCAGTTTTACTAAACATCATCATTTTTAGCGATTTTAAATTTATCCCTAGGAGTTATTGACAGGGCACCAAGTGTCATCAATGTCTCGCTCGCATGAAGTTTGATTTTTATATAATGTTTTGACGAGTATATGGTGCTTCGTGTTCACAGCTGATTACGATGATTTTATTATAATTAATGTAATAATTTATAACATTTCGACGGTCGTAATCTTTTATGTCCATTTTACTCGTGAGTTGAAACTGCCTTGATTTTTGCAATACTGTAATATGTAATTTGGTAGTACAAAAGTTTTGTGTCGTGTTTCATTGTATTCATATTGTTCTGTGACGAATTTATTGTCCTCTCATTTTAAGTTGTGACGATCGCTGCATGAGAGTGAATAATTTTATCCTCGAAAACGTGCCAGAATGTTATTTGTAGTTTTTGAAATATACGTTTAGTAATAAAAGGTGAAAGGGATCAAATCAGTGCATACTGACTGCTCCCTACAAGTATATAGATTTTTTTTATTTGATGTGATTTTTAAAGTATGACCATTATTTATCCCTGTATTAGTCTTTAATGCTCATTATTAAAATATTTACCATTTATACTTTAGTTAAGTGATAATTTTAAGTTCGGTTTACAATTTCGATCTTATTTTTTTATTATTGGTATACAACAGTGTATAATCTGGTACAGTAATCATGTCGTAGAATATAAATTTGTAGCGTCCTCCAAAAGCTTTGCTCTCGTTAGGTTTAGACCCAATCCACAGTTTGTGTTGCGCACAAGTTACAATGCCGCGAACATTTCATTACTTGGGAATCATCATCATTTCAAATATCGACGATGTTTTATGAACGGATGTATAATAAGCGATGTATTTTATATAATAATATATTGTGTATGTTGTAACACCGCGCTTTTTGATAGCTTTTGACGTGTTAGTTTGACGCAGATTCGTTACCTGTACGTATTTTACCATTTACCGAACGTAATGAAGCAAATAAATGTCTAAAATAAAAAATGTTTAACGTAAATAATTGAATGTTGATAGTGAAGGTGGCGACGTAGTTGCTAGTGACTACAGAACTAATCCGGAGTAACACGACATCGTGACACGCGCCGTGTCATTGTACTTAGTTAGCGTTTAACATTTAGTCAAGACTTGAAATTAATAAAAACTTTGTGTGATCGTTGATCCAATGTAGATATTTATTTTTGTTATTGTATTGTAACCGAAATTACTATATTTATGGAAATACAGAGTTTTTCGTAATCGACGAACTCGCTATCCGTAGGCAGATCAGATCATTAGACGTAAGCGAACATCTCATGTAAGGAGTATTTCACAGTGCATGTTTAACTATAACGTTTAAGGATTTCCCTTTCATCGAAGCATTTAAACTGTGTGTAATTATAGTGTAAGTGTGGTACGGCTCCGTATGCAACGTGCTCGCTATGAATGGTCAACTGTTGAAGTTTGTATTGCGTTACAACACCCGGGAATGCCCCTAAATTGTGCTTATAGCTATAGTGACAAGTAAGTGCATAAAGGCAAGTTTCAATAAATCGGAAGTGCTATAATCTATAATAATCAAATATTTAAATAATTTAAGTTATGATTCTCCAATATTGTGGAAGATGTATAATATTTTTTACTAATAAATTTAATATTATATATTTCTGGTTTTATTTTGGCCTCCCTTCAATAAAAGTGGTATAAACAATTATAATAATTTATTTTAAATAATAACATCACAATTTGTAACAATTACCAATTAACAGGACCGTAAAGCTACGTCTAAAACACTCAACCGTAAGATGTGTACGCGCTGCAATGGTTGTTCAGTTTTGTTTTTATAACTGCGACAATATAAAGAAATAATAAATTTCACGTTAAATTTTCAAAGAAAACAGTTGTTTGAATAGAAACGAACGTTTTTATGTTGAAGGCGAAAATGGGCCTAACAAGTCTAAATATATGACATCTTAAAAGGTTGTAAGTAAAACTTTTTATTGCAGTGCGTCCACATCTAGAAATCATTACATAGTGGCTATATAATTATCAAATCACAGTATTTATTTGTTGAAGCATCGGCTATCCATTCAATATAATATGTAAAAATGTCTCAAAATTGACATCGGTGTGATCCAGTAAATTATATCATTTAAACTTAATACCAATATATTTTAGCTTATTTTGTTTCTAAGTTTTTATACATAAACGATTACAATAGCACCTTTGGCAACAATATATACTTTTTTACAAATATTTATAAGATTTTGAGGCATTATGCTATTTTTGTATATGTGTATTTTTATAAAAAACAAAATATGTATACTATGTATTTGTGCTAGCTTCGATGTACTATTTATCATATCTGTCTATATAATAAGAGAATTCAGTAGGTAAATTATGATAATCTATTGTTGTTGTGCAAATTGCATTACTTAAAAAAAATACTTATTCAGAAATTAATCGTAGTAAAATTAAATACATAGTAGCAAAAATAAATGGAACTTGGTGTTAAACATAGCCGTTTCTAATTCTACTTCCCGCAAACTTTCAAACAACTATACTAAAAATCTGACTTTGTTTGAGAATATTTGTTCTATATATTTTGCTTTTATCCAAACCGTATACTGTTTTTATAGGGTCTGGAAGAGTATACTCTTCAAGAAGCAGTTTCAATACCGAAAATTCACAGGTAATCTATATGGATTTGCTTCAAAGCCCTTAAAAATAATTTTAACATAAGCGTGAGGTGCTAACACTTCTCAACTATGGTGACATTATTTCTCATAAATTTTTAAGTAACAACAAATTATTTCTATTTGGTTCAATTAAGTATATTGCTCTCGTTATGAGGTAACAAGGCTGCTAGCTGTCTTCTAGCACCAGGACCTTAATCATTTAAAGTTTTATAAGCTTTAGAAAAAAGGAACAAGTGTTGAACGTAGCCAGAACTTGATGGAAAATAGTAAATAAGCTTTATACCCACCCAATCATTTCTTTTGTACGTGCATAGTATTTATTATTTATGTACGCTTGCATAATCCAGTCGAATTATTAATTGTCAAACTTATTAGCACATTATCTCAGAACATGAACTTGGTCATCGATATATATATATAACCCCATATTGTGTTTTGGATTATACTTAAATTCCAGGGCCAAATGAAGGAATGAAAAACGTCTGGTCCTCAAGTCGAAAAGTGGACCTCTTACATCCTGGCTACGCTCTCAAAGCACCTATAAGCTAAAATGTTTGTCCGCCTATAGCCAGCATGATGTTCTCAAACGCTATCCAGTTGATTAACGCCCAGGGTCCAAGCCTCATCCATAGAGGTAAGAAACCTTTGTACATAGACAGTATACCTTCATTCTTTATGGATTGTTGGAGACAGTCAATCATGCCTTTGTACGACAAGCCCCTGAAAAAGAAATACAGATTTGATTAGTAGAGATAGATTCAAGAGAATATACAGACAAAATCTATTAAAACGGTGGGTCATCAAACTCAAGAATCGATATTAGTCATAACAACTATTGAGTACAAATAGAACGCCGAATACAGATTCAAAAGTTTACAAATAGAATAATCTAATTCGATTCATAGCGTATTTTATTGGTGTGTTGGTACTACGACAGCGTTGAAGCGTGCACCGTCCTGCGACTCACGGGCTGCGACTTTGACCCCGTTCCTTTGACCTCGACCGCCTACCGCTTGTAACAAACCTATTCACATGCTATAAATAGCTAGCCAAAACAACGATCGGGACTTTCAGTATACCGTGACATAGTTACCGATGTTTTTGGGACGAATAAACACTCCATATTTGCATGGCTGTCGATTTGGTGATAACCGCGTCTATAATGTTTATGGCAAGTCAATAGATATTATGTTGTGGACTTTGCTACATATTTACTTGATTATTTGAGTAAGGCGTGAACAGACCATTATAAATTATACAGCAAGTTAAAGCGTCATTTTAGCTGCAAAATTGCATCTATGAAAAAAATATATTAGCATCGTAGGCTTGTAGGCAAAAACTAAACATTCTAAACATTTTTGTCCCAAAATAAATGCGCAGCAAAAACCAAATACCAGTAACGTTAGAATTAGTTTAATTACCAAATATACAGCGCATAAATAATGCAGTATGTGTACACAACTTGTAATTTAAAAATACCTAATTAATTTTATGAGGACTTCGTTATGCGCACCTTTGGTTAAAACGTATTCGAGGTCAATGAAAACAAGCCTGGACTTTATACTGTTTCAAACAATAGCAATTGATATTTTGACTACGAAAATAAATTGAAATTATAATGAAGATTGGCCTATTAACAATCATGCGCGTGTATTGAAAAGCAGTGTTTTATTTAAACAGTTAAACAGGATCGCAATTCCCGTAGGTTATGAAGTATTGATTACTTTTTCAACGGAGCCCTTCGCCCCTCTCCCCTTGTTTTGGCGAGGCAGCCGGGACCGAGCCCAACTGAGTGACGGTCCCTAAATTGATTTTAATGAAACCTAACTTGTCTAGCCTGTATAATTGGTTGTTCGTATTTTTTGAAATGAAACTTGTACTTTTATGTAACCAACAGTAGTGGGTGTTCAAAAAATCTTTTTAATTTTTAGAAACGCTAATAAATTAAGTTGTTTTCTAATTTACTAGTTACTTAAAATTTTTTGATCTATTACTCAAGGAAAAATCGCGGTTGGTTCGGGAACTTGCACAAGCCAAAAGTCGATGGATAAAAAACAAATGAACTTGTAACTTACCGTCCATCAGGTCCAACAGGCTGATTCATGAGCCTAGTCTTAAGTACATCGGCAGGCGTGCCGAGCACAGCAGCCACGAAGCCGGCAGTGAACGCCGCGGCTGCGTGCACCAGCGCTGTGTCCGCCATGCCGAACTCTCGCATTAGGAACTGTTTGGTATAGTCGTAGGCTGCTAAATCTCCCATGTTTACTAAGGCCGCGCGTTGCACGTTTGGGATGGCACCTGGAAAATTCAGAGTCATAATTTAATTAAAGTAATGGGAATACTTATATGCGTAATGGCGAAAAAATGTGTTTGAATCACTCCATTTGTGGTAGGGCTTTAAGCCAAAATGGCTGAACGGATTTAGATGAAATTTAGGGTATAGATTGCACTCTGTAGAAAAATGACAGATAAATCTTACTGCAACAATTATAATTAATAATTTTTAAAAGGGGTATAACGTAGTTTAATGGTTACGTTAACTGAATTGTTTCATATTGAAAATTTAAAACCTTTTGCTATGTCTATTCTTGGATAATCCCGTTATTGACATATTACTCTGTTGGCATGGGTCAATTGAGTGCTGAACATGGAACTTCAATCTGTCGCTCGCTCGGCCTAAATGTTATTGGACTTTTCCATTACATGGTAATAGTCTGGCTTCCTATTACAAAGGAGCTAAAAATACCCAATGAGGGTGTTTTATGAGTGTGTAGGTATTTACTACACATAAACCACATTCATTGAAATCAGCTAAAAAATAAATACGCCGAAAATGAAGATACAACGGTACCAAAGTAAATCATATTTCCAATCGGGTATTTTCTTTATACAGAAAATAATATCTATAAAAATATGAGGACTTTAGTATAATAGAGAATCTAAATCTATTTATTCAACGGGCACAGTTCCAATCTCGGATTATGACTGGCTTGGTTTTGTGGCTAAAACCTCAAATCAATACTATGTTGTAATATAGATTCTAGTGGTTTCATTTCATCTATTTTATGTAGCTACTACAAATTAGGTAGCACAAAGTAGGGCCGAACACCTTGATGAAAAAGTTTTTTTATTTTATTAGTCTATATTGTTCCACTGCTGGGCAAAAGCCTCCCCATAGCCATCCTTCTTTTTCTATCGGTCGCTATTTGTGGTCAGTCATTGTGGAAAAAGATTTTATAAAAAAAATAGATTAAAACTTTTTAGTGGTAGAATTTTATAGCGATTATTATAAGTAGGTACCTACTTCCAACACGTCGTGTATTTGTTCAAGTTAATTAAGTATGCCGTGACCTAAACACAGCTACCTTTGAACTGCACCTTAATTGATATCGTAACTCAATATTGTTATTTATCGTCGAGGATTCCGTCGTCCCTTATCAATCTGTAATTGTACTACGAGCCCAAATTGTTTATACTTATCTATGAACTCGAAACTTGTTTACAATAACATAGGTAACTAGGTACCTGATATGGTAGCTGTGTATTATCAACAAACCGTGCGAACTTCCTATGAAGGCGAGGTGACTCATAGCTTGGTTTCATGTTAATAGTATTGGCTATCTATGTAATCAATACAGCCCGGTGTATTAGTAAATAAGTCATGTGTTTTGTTTTTGGATGAATTGGCGATTTTTGGAGAGATGATCAATTAGTTATTAGTTTCGTATGGCACGTTAAACTGTAGGTCCCGGCTGTCATTGAACATCCTTGGCAGTCGTTACGGGTAGTCAGAAGCCAGTAAGTCTAAAGCTTTGGTTTCCTAGGAAAGCGGTGCCGTCATATAGCGGCCGTAATATTACGGGCGCAAATAGACGGTCGTCTTTACGGTGATGACATGTGGAAAGTTCCACGGCCGTTTTAACACACCGTCACATCATTAGGCTGTTCTTAAATAAGATAAATGTAGCTAATTAAGTACCTACTGTAATGTAAAATGAAAATTAAATTATTATAAACATTTAATATTTCTCCAATTTCACGCCACCAATTCTGTTTTAGTTGACTTTTCCTATAATCTTTACTTTTTATATTATATATTTCTTCGTGGTAACGAACGAAATCTATTAAAATTTCGTTGTCCTCGCTGCTCTAAGAGTTGGAACTCATTGTTGACGTTGTTCCGAAAAAAAAACACAGATACGTATTAAAAAAGCTTCACCGCTTTCAATAAAACGTTCACCAAACTATCTGACACCGTCAAGACGGCCGGCATGCAAATGGCGGCACCGCTTTTTGAAGTTACGGTGTCAGTTACCGCTCTCTAGGAAACCGCCCCATTTCGTTTACATAGACAACGTTCTAGTGACGTCATTCACCGCTTTATTACGGACGCTATAGGACGGCACCGCTTTCCTAGGAAACCCAAGCTTAACACCAGTCTAATCAAGGGGTATCGGGTTGCCCGGGTAACTGGGTTGAGGAGGTCAGATCGGCAGTCGCTTCTTGTAAGGCACTGGTACTCAGCTGAATCCGGTTAGACTGGAAGCCGACCCCAACATTGTTTGGGAAAATGCTCGGAGCATGATGATCAATTAGTAATTGAATTATTAAGCACCTAATCAGTTGCATAATAATATAATTGATATCTTTTGCATCTCATAATGTCCGTATGTATAATGGTTGACTAATAGATTTTTTCAAGAAACAGGATAGGTACAGTCCACTTTCCAATCATATTGGCCGCTTAGTCCCAACGGGGATACAAAGAAAATCCATTTGGGAAATACACGGACAAGGTTACGCGATAAAAAATATTGCTTATAAGGTAAGAATAACAATGTTCTTACCTCTCCAAAATCCCCTAATCCCGCTCTCAGCATACAGCATCTTATAGCAATCCCTGCAGTTTTTGAACCTTGGTGGTTTCCCTTGGAGAACTCTTCGGCCCTCGGCTTGCATCTGCACCTTCACCAGGTCAGTTGGAGACGCGATCAGCTGTGCCAGGGAGCCTGCCGCTAACCCACCTGCCGAACTTCGTGACAATTATGTTACGTTGTTACTACGCCTGTTCAAGTTACATGACTAAATTCTAACTTTTTTAAAGAGATTTTTCCATTTCAAGTAGATGCCAGTTTTGATACTTTTGAAGAACGTGTTTGGGAAGTTTGAGTAGGTAGATAAGAAACAGACTTTTGAGTTATATGATCTGACTTAGCTGATTGTACTTTAAATAAAGTCAGTGACTAACTGCAGTTCAAGCAGAATCTCTAGCTAGTTTATACAAATAGTGTATAGCATTGCCATTTCATTGGCAAAGCTTCGCGATCTATTCCACTCAACAAATACTGTAACTTTATATTTATACTGTATTTATTGACCCAGTGATTCCTTGAAGAGTATCAAGAATTCTAGGAACTGGCAGGAAAATATTTATTAAATTCTGTCTTTTTTTACTAAGTTTTGATTTTATGAGTAACATTATCATAATATCAACATTAAAACATTTATACAAAGAAGGAACAATACTTTTATGGATTTTTCGTCATAAAGGCAGAATTCCGTGGGTAGCGGCTGACGCAGCCGCGCGCGGCCTACGACAGTCGTCGGCCGCGCGCGACAATAGTCAACATATGAAAATGTATGGCGCCGCTGCCGAGGCCAGCGACAGTCGCGCGCGGCCGACGAATTTCGTAAGCCGCGCGCGGCATTGTCTTGAAATTAGTCGATTTTGTTCGTCCGTTCCCTCTAGTCGAAGTGCTAATTGATATCCTTGAAGAAGAAGAGGATGACGTGTTGCTGTGGCTGTATTATGAAAATAGATTACCAATCTACCCTATCTTTAAAAAGTAGAAATGATGAAGGATACTACTAAATACTGGTTCAAAAGCATTTGTATTGTAATGAAAACAAAAGGTAGTTTTGCCGACTAAATAAAAAACAATTCAATTCTGGTTTTACTAAAAATCTATAGATGTTATTAAGCGCTAGACCATGTTGAGATGCATACGCGCGCGCTCACGAAATTCGTCGGCCGCGCGCGACTGTCGCGAGCCTCGGCAGCGGCGCCATACATTTTCATATGTTGACTATTGTCGCGCGCGGCCGACGACTGTCGTAAGCCGCGCGCGGCTGTCGTAGCCGCTATCCACGGAATTCTACCTTTACAAATAACACTTTCAAAGGAGAATAAATAAATAATAGTCTTCGAAGACTATAATATGGCGTTTCATAGCTTATTTTCAATAAAATTACCCTATACAGATGACTTTATACTTTATGTAGGTCTGTACCTTTATGTCGACAGAAGGTCGACGCTCAAAGCCACGGATGGCCACGTTAATGAAAGCGGATCGGCTTAGTCGAACGTAATACGATGAGAACTAAGACTTTCCAATGAATATTTTATCTTCTTTGAATAAGGAGATTAAATACGTACAAAGAACTTATTATACTTGCAATATTCTGTTGCTTCAGTATATTTAAATACCGGATATTTAGAATTTTTATCGAGGGCTTTGCCTCAGATGTTTTCCATTTATCTACTTGCCTACTGTCTTATTAAGAAAGCTTACGGGCGGGTAATATTAAAAGAGTACAACATCATAATTAAAAGATACTTAGCTCCCAATACCTTTCACTACTAACAAGTTTATTACATTAATATTATTAAATTGCTTCTGAAATGTACTTCATGTAACATAATAAAGTACGCAAGATTAACACTTGTTTAAATCATAATAATTCAAAGGACATCCATCACTTACCGATATATTTTAATTTCTAAAAATTACTCCTAAAATATAATAAATCAATTTCCTCACCCAAGGAAGATATGCCAAGCGACACTTTTCCGTTTTCATCCTTGAAGTAGTTTCTAAAGTGTTCGTAGAAGATAAGCCGACAGCCGGAGTAGATGGCGTGGCGTTGAAACATTGGCATCAGACCCGTCCATAGCTTGGTCACACCTTCTTGCTTGGCAATGCCCACCGCTGTTTTTATCATGCCATGGGTCTCCAACTGTAGGAAGGAATCTTAATTAGATTATGTACGCTTAGTACTACGATATTAGAGAAATCAAATACATAAAACTTTGGTATTCTTAAAGAAAATACTAATAACATAAACCGCAACTAGCCAGTCTCTTTCATATAAACCGTTCGCGGCGAAACTCCAAGGAGTTCGGTTGCAAGATACTGTTACAGATTATTAAGAATTTGATATCATGATATCTGTAGATACTGTAGTTTCATTTTGAATTATTTAGGTTACCGACTTCATTTCTTTATACAAAATCATGATTAATATAAGAGAGGCTACCAAGTTACACCTAGACTCAAGTTAATCGACTTTAAAGTTCGATTTTATCTTCAACCTCTTTTCAATCTTCAGAATCCAAAATGGACAGAACAACGCGCTATTCGAATTATGTCGCTGGCAACAGAACGGCCAGGAATTTAAATGTATTTAAAACTTTATAGTCCTGAATAAAACCTCGGACGCTAATCTAATAAGCATGGAGTTTCTCATGCCGCTGTCCGTTTACTGCTTAATCCACTCGACTGGCGGATTATGACGTCACTGTATTGTGTGATGGCCTATCGAATTTGGATTTAGGTTCATTAGCAAAGTGCTGTATTTTACTATCGTCTATAATACCTTCGTGGTCAATTACCAAGTATTTCTGAGTTGATTGAATAATGTATAATTCTTTAAGCTCTCTAACGAGCAAGTAGTAATTTAATCCGATTTGCAGGTTGAATATCTATTTTTACATAGATTTTACCGTGGCCTTTCGTTTTAAAAATATTCAGGTGCCTATGAAATGTTGGGTAATTAATATGCTTAATAAAATAGTGCGGTTTTGATTAATCTTAATATACCTTATATCCATGTTTAGCGGCTGCAACTTCAGACTGTATTTGTAGCCTCGTTTTGGTCAAGTCGAAAGGATATGTTGCTGTAAGAAAAAAAACTTTAATTAATGGCGTCTTACATAGGGTATTGATTGCCAGTTACAATGTATGTAGGTATCATTCAAAAGGTTTCATTCATGAGCCTATTTGCCATTGACACAGGACATAGCATGAATGGCGACTAGATGTAGGTTAAGATAATTGTCATCAATTAAGCTCGAGTAGAATTATAAATGTAGACAGGTCATGAGCCTTGTCTAACTAGAGAAGGTTATTTGTAGATAGGTACACACGATTAGGCAGGAAGCAGTTCTTTGTTATTTATACTTTCAGTTTAAAATAAGCGGTTGATACGGATTAGTTAAGCGGTTCTAAATTGTCTTTTTCTCAAAATATCCTGTAGGTATCCATTTTTAAACAACATTATCATCTACTTAACAATTTCTGCTTACAATGTAGTCTCACGTAGGTACAGTCGGTTTCGAGTGATCCATTTAATAATATTATCAGGCGAGCATTAACACCACTTGAATTCATTTTACAGAATATAAACTCAAACCACTTCAATATAAAAGCTTTGGAGTTTCAATAACATTATCAACTACTGAGGATTAAAAGGAATAAATACCTTGATAAGTAGTAACTGGTACTCAGCTGCATCCAGTTAGACTGGAAGCGGACCCCAACATAATTGGGAAAAGGCTAGGCAGAGATACCTTCATAAGTAGGTACGTGCCTATGTTATTTCATGATGGGGACCTCTAGGGCGTTGCTAGGATGTTTAGTTCAAAGGTATAACGCCGCTTGGGGGAGACCCCTTTAGCCGCGAGGGACGCAAAGGGATTAATTTTGGTCAGATGAACTGATAGCAACGTTCGTTAGTGAACTTTGAATTTGTAATTGTGTTGTGACTGTACGTAATTTAAATTACTCTCAACATTATATAGGTACACTAAATACTCTAAACTCTAATGTTCTTTCACTTGATTCCGAATTTGTTTCAGAATTAGGTAGTCGTTGCATGAAACCAGAACAAAAGTCCATATTTGGATAAGGAAGTTGGTATTTGGGGTAGTACAGAATGGCAGTAGATAAATGAGGTAGTACATAAGAGAGTAGGTAAGTGGCGTAATACATAAGGAAGTAGGTAAGTGGGGTAATACGTAAGGGAGTAGACAAATGGGGTAGTATGTAAGAAAGTAGATAAATGGGGTAGTACATAAGGGAGTAGGTAAGTGTGCTAGTACATAAGGATGTAGATAAATGGGGTAGTACATAATAGCAGTAGATCAATGGTGTAGTACATAATGGCAGAAGATAAATGGGATCGCACTGACCTACATATGAGTGTAAGTAAGTGGGGTAGTATATGTATAAGGAAGTATATAAATGGGGCAGTACATAATGGCAGAAGATAAATGGATGGATAAATGAAAGCTTACACTATGTAGTGATTATTTACCTGCTTCAGCAGCCCAAGAGCCGAGGACAGCGACGCCGTACCTCGCGGCGGTGGAGTCCGTCAGCGAGTGGGCGGGGTGGTCGGCGTTGCGTAGAACCGGCATGATGCTCACCGCGTCACGTCACCGCCTCTGCCCATAATACCTGACAGGGGAGATATTTACATCAGTAAAGGAATATTGCTTTTGAGCCGTGAAGTACGGCTACCACAAATCCACGAGGTTTCAGTGAATGATAATAAAATGTATGTTTACTATAAGGCTCTTAATTAGGCAGAGCAAGGATATTATTACTTAGCTTCTAAGACCCTATGTACGAAACCTATACCTTGACCAATTGACTGATATTTGTAAGTATGTGGAGCATTCCATGACATTTACTTACGCTCAAAATAGTATCTACTTATTACTTAAATTATTTCTAAGTTCATTGGACTCAGTACCTATGCACCTAATGATACCTAAATGCCTGTTACTCAGCTTTTTATACCAAAAGATATGTACAGGGAAAAAACCGAGGCTGCAGATGTGAGCCATCTGCTATCTAGCTATATATATTATATTGTAGTGCACTGTGCACTGTTCATGATGTGAACATCCTACCACTTGATTAATGACCGCATAGGTTTGTTAATACGAAACTACATTTATGGCCAGTTATAAATAGGTAGAGGAACTATGAATAATGTTCATCACTAGTACTGGATTTTTTTAAAGATTTTACTTGATAACTATTTGATTCTAAAGGAAAATTCATGATGAGCTTTTCCATTCACAAACAAAAATCTTGTTCAGAATTCTTTCACTCTTTGAGACGACGTCTGTGCCCTACAGTGGGACAGTGAAAAGAAAAAGGTTGATAATGATGATGACAATAAATATTTCTGCACGTCATCGCAAGGGGGCATAGTAATTTGTATGTATGTAACTATATTAAATAGTATGGAATGGAATATGTGCAAAATCGAAGCACATAGATTTATGAGTGGCATTACGAAGCAATTGATCATCGCCTCACTCGGAGGCTAAACTAATGGTTTTCTATAATGAGAATGTCAGCGAGTTCGGAATAGCCGCCATTTTTCATACATCGAATGTGGCAGTGGCAATGAACCTTAGAGCTTTGTACGAACTTAGATATAATAATTTTTATTTTCTTAGTCTAAGAATAAAACGTTTCGGTCGTAGATCATTTTTTAAAAGAACTTTGCGAAGGTACTTGTTCAAACTGTTTAACTTAGAAAAAATACCGATTTTAAGAATTGAAAATTTCTGTAAAGTTATCTATTAAAGTATTTTTTTTAATCAAAATTAGGTAAGTTTTTAAATTTTCTTTGAAGAAAGTCTATGATAATAATTTTACTGGCGTATCGCAGAGCTAACTTTCCGGTCGATTTACTTAGCAGCTGTTATCTGCCATAATTAATATCTCCGATACAGGGATCAAGTGAGAGGTCCTGGGATCGAATTGACAAGTGGGTTCACTTAATAAAGTACACGTTCGATAGACACCATTTTTAAATGGGTTTCTGAAATAGGTTATTATTATTAGGAATCAAAATCAACTTCCATAAATAAATATTATTATTTTCATTTATTTTGAAATAAAACTATTTTAACGGATTTTATCGCGGTTATATGAATATTATTTAATCCCGACGTTTCGGATCCTTTACAGCATCCATGGTCACGGGCTTACTGTCTTTTATTTTCTTTTTTTATGAGTTTTAAATATTGCCACTGTATCACACTCTTATAAATTAAATGACAGATGGCAATCTATCAATTTAAATGAAAACGCGCCAAACAGGTCATTCCATGCAGAAGCCATAAAACCGCCTCTCGATAACCATAGCGCTATCGAACACGTCACGCATAAACTACTCAATACATAAATTGAGTCATTTGTGCTGTCAGTGCTCACCAAACTCTATGTCACAGGTCGCTATTGCCTGACTTACTTGACTGTAGATTTAAACCATTTGTTTTTGCTGCACGGACGCATTTTTTTGAAAATAAATAAAATATACATTATATCTTCCAAAAAATAAATAAAATTTTTATGCAGAGTCTGAGTGGCCTGACGAAGTCTGCGCAACCAACTAAGTAGATATCTTGGCCAAATAAAAAAATACATTTTACTATGGTCCTAAATACAAACAGATATCTGACACTTGTTTAAGTAAGCTTGTTTTTTTTACAAATGCGAATTTTCTTTAAACACATCTATTTCAACTTTGATAATAACACCAATATTTTTAGTGGATTTGACAGAACCGAGAGAAGCTTAAAAGTTGTTAATTTTTTATAGAAAATATTTTGCACTAAAACAAAATTATTAGGTTAAAAATAAACAAAAAAAAGCAAAGAACTATTCCTACCTAAGCCCGTCTTGTCTTATCAAAATTGATTACGTACTTTTCGAAGAGGAGGTTCAAAGTCGACCGAAGCTTCGCGCGAAATCCGAGCCGCTTGAAGTTGCCAACAGCTCGGGCCAGACTATGCTGAAACTAATTAATTAACGAAGCTTGCGGATAGCATCTATGTTATATTGTAGGAATTATATTAAGGAGGCTTTACAGTTTTGTCAGCGACATTTGTTTTGATTGATAACTTCTTTCCCTACCTATATTTAGGAAATATTTTCATAGACCACATTTTAGGGATATTTTAGGAATAAACTTGCTTTAAAACAATTAACTTCAGTAACGAATACCTTTGTATATCTATCTATACTAATATTATAAAGGCTATATTTTATCCCGGTGCGGGCAGTAGCTCCCACGGGACGCGGGTGAAACCGCGGGAAAATGGCTAGTTTACAATATAGAGACAGTATTTAAACGAGCATGGATCATGACGTCATCCGGAACGTCATTTCTCATTAGCAACAAAACTCATTTAGCTGGCAAGGCAACAAATCAAGTCAGTTAATCGTTTACTCGGCAATCGATAAGTTAGTACTATTACTATAAGAGTTACGTAAAGGTCAAACCGAGTGCGTAATAACGCATGCTGTTCGCGGAATATGCTTAGGTAGTCGAAAAGACTATTAAGAGTGCTCACTTAGAGCTCTCCAGACTTTTAGTCGGTCGATAGTTTGTTTGGGCTCATAAATTAGTATGAAGATGAATGACAGTACGCACATTACAAAGATCTATTATAACCAGGTATTTAGCCGGTCTCAAACCTACTGAAAATGTAAATAGGAAAGAAGACCATCGTTAAAAAAAATTGCCGAACATTGGGACAACTGTCGGTCGACTGTTTAGTCTGCAGTATGTGGATACTCTTATAGGTACATTGCAATGCATAGACAATGTCCTACATTGCATATAAATAGTCAGACTCAATTGTGAGAATCAAGTAAATTATTTATATTGGCCTGACAATCTAGAATTCCAATAACATGGACTGAACTTTGTACTACTTCCAATAAGTGTGTTTCAATATCTAGTTACCTTTTATTGCTAAATACGGTCATAGATTGTGTTTTGTTGTCTATTGTCGATGGTAAATGGTCTGTTCATTCATATAGTAATAAAAAAATGATATAAATAGGTAATTCTTGTATACGGAAATTAAAATTTAACTAAATTGGAATTAAATATTCATGAGAACTAGAAGAGTATTCAATGAGTACAAAATCGTGAATTATTCAATCGGAAAAGGGTATGTCAGTTTGACGACCCCGATGGTGCAGAGGCGGAACGACTTCCGGGACAAAGATTCGATTTCCGCCCCAGACTTATGAGAGCGAAGCGTGGAAAATTCGTTTAGTAGCAGTTTCTGAGGGTACTATCCATAGACGAAAGTATGAAAGCCAATACGTAATACTCTTTGGTACTAGACCTATTTTCCGTAAGCTCCCAGTCGACCTTCAGAAAATAAATTTTTAGTAAAGAAAAAAACATGAACATGTTTGCTAAACCGTTGGCAAGATACGAATATAAAGCTGTGTAAGATATCTGTGTAAGAACAGTGTGACAGTTCTGGAAATAAGCCAAGTACATAACATGTCTGTTTAACCCCAGAACTGTTGTGAAAAAAGATAGGAAGTCTTGCAAGAAACAGTAACTGGGAAATTTATTAGGAGCTCTGTTTGTGTCTGTGGAATTGTACACAATACAACACGTATTATATGTACTAAAGTGGAATTGTACAATAATTACATCCACTCCATACATTATATTGAAATTCCGCTGAGAAAAACCGTTGAAAAAACACCATCAACAGATCAGGTAAATGAGGCACTAATTAGAAATGGCACGTTTGAAAATAAGAACAGAACAAACGATAGCAAACTCCGCCCCTAAGACGACCCACTGACCACGACTTCAGAAAAATATTTAAACGAGCACTATAATCATACATAATATTCTAGTAATATCCCAAAAAAAGAGAGCGATAGCTTATCCAACAGGAACATAATCACGCGACCTTTGCCCGACCGAGCAGCAAAAAGGTCAAATAAAAAAAAGATTTTACACCGTAATTCGAAATTTAAAAAATGTGAACATGTCGTACCTCTGCAGTCTCTAGCCAGTAACACCAGCTCAGGTGGAGATCCGAAGTAAGACTGATAACAGTGAGCACATGTCACGCATATTATCATAATAACAATCAATAACGACTAGCACACATGTACAACAATATTGCACATTGGACTTTATAATACTTAATTAACGGCGAAATGATCTCAATTGGACTTCCGTCGCCGGTTTAAAGTTTATGCGTTTTATTAGCGCTCGTTCGTAACTTAAAAAGTTCATGACGTCAACAAGTCCAATAAAACGATAGCATAGATATATATGTACCTATGTCTCTGTGTATCTGTCAGGTCCTAAATGAGCCTGACTTTGTCGTAGTGTTGGTTTTCAAGGAGATATGCAACCGGGAAAATTTGTTTTGCTGGCTACCTCGATGGCAGAGCTACCCCTTCTTTTAATTACATTGCTAAGCGTAAAAATATGATGACGATAAATGTTCTGTACAACTTATAATAGAACGATCTTTAACAAATCGGCAATCAAGATCGGCATCGGCTATCAAGCTACGACAGGCGTTACCCAATTAAATTGCAAGTGTTTTGTATTTACATTATGTGTAAAATCTTAAGTCCATAGGAATACACAAGATATTCGAGAAAAGTCAAGACAGCATAATAGTGAAAGACAGGAAAAATCTATTACCTAGGTTCACACTTAATTGGAAAGCTAAATTAGGACTGCCCGAGTATATGAAACCGTAAAACCGTTCTTTTGTAACTTGATTAGCAATCCTAAATGGATTTTCGCGCTCCACCTAACTGTAATGAAGTAAGAAAATTATTTTGAAAAGGAAACTTCTATTGGCAGAGCGATTCAACTCTTGATTGCAACTCTAGTCTCGCTTAGGGGGGAATACTTAGAATCTAAGTGGGGAGTAACTTTCTAGGAAATCAATTTTAAAAGGAGATAATTAAAAACTGCAAACGCAGGTACGAGTAACAATTTACATGTATTTGTCTAGACCAGAATGTTTGTAGGTAGATGAAGTGGTCTATTCAGTCTATTCGTATTCAATGAGGTACGGTCAACGATAAGATCTCATTAACACAGTTGCTACTTTTTCATGACATCCAAATTAGCACAACACTTCTCATTTAACATTTTGCCTTAAAACATTTCCTTATGCTACAATGATTAGCCATATGAATCATCAAAGTCAACCGCAATGTATTTTATGCATAGTCGTAAATTAATTGTTAATACATAATTAATCTGACCGAACAAAGTGCGCTTGAGATAGGAAACAGCTGTTTCCAAATCCTGCACCAAGAAGTGACAAAGACCGAAATTAGTAGTGAAGTCATGGCCATCAGATAACTGCATGAAAAAAAAAACAAATAGATAACACTTACAAACATCCGCTTTGATTAAAAGCGAGGGCGCGGAGTATTTATCACTGCACAATAAATTACTAACGAAAACTCACAAAAAATCCAAATACTCAGTTCACTCGCCGGTGTTCAACACAAAAATGCTTAGTCAAGACGTTCTAAACAACACTTCACTGAAAGAGGTTCTTTAACAAGGCCGTCCATAACAAAAGTGAAGCGTTACACGGCTTTATATAAATAGCAAATTGTCTGTACACGATATTGATGCTATTTACACATAGTAGCACAAAACTGTCGCACGAGTGGTGTCCATAAACGAATGTTCACTAATAACTGGTCAATGTCAACAGTTTGCTGGGAAAATGGAAGCAGGATTTGAAAAACAACCGGGTTTTACATTTCGAGCTGCGAAAAAATACCGGAAAATACACGTAGACTACAGTGTTTGTAGTACAAACGTCGAGCTTCATTTAAAGTATGATAATAATGTGTAACTAGGTAATCGTTTTATCAATGTTATCGTGTGTGTAGACACAGAAGCTGGCCTTAGAATCTGAACCTGATTTTAATCGTTCATTGTTTCTTTATCTTAGGAAACAGTCGCTAAAGTCAATCAGATTAGAACTGCCGAAAGGTTTGTTAGATTGGTCATTGCAATACCAGATGCCATTGCCAATTATGACAATTTGAACGTTTGCGACACTTCAAAAATAATAGTCATACGTACTAGGAATAGTCCCATGATTACATCATAATCCGAAACTTAACTGTAACTATGGTCAAAGGCATAATTAGTCATTATTTTCTGTAGTTAAGTACTTTCAAACAAATTTTTAGTTTGACCTTCCACATGCTAGCAGCATTTATATTACCAGCGTACTTGGTAAAGTGTGTTCCAGTTCTAGCTGAATGCATGCTGATTTGGCATCGAAATAAACGAAACGTTTCGACCTATTTAAACATGCAGTTCATGCGGCATAAATAACGAACATTATACCTGTCTGTTTTTAATGCATCCTGCAATTACTTAGTAGGCTAATATTTCAATCAAGTTGGTATAAATTACGTCATATGTACCTACATCTTCGATCATCCTCTAATTTATCGACTTTGAGTTTAGTAGCGTTTACAATGGTTCTTTAAGTGCATACTTAAAGTTGTGTTAATCATTATTTTAATAGTTGTTGGAAAACCTGACTATCCCATAAGTACCAACTTCATAAGTATAATATTTTTGGATTCTAAATTCAAATCTTGTAATCAATTTTTTTTTTTGTTCCAGTACCTTTCGTGCAAAATTGACATTTTAATGAGTCCTATATTCAAAGAAACTTATAAGTACATACATTAAATAACGCACCTGTGGAGAACTACTCAACTTTGAAATGATAAGACACTACCTCTAAAAGGCAAAACTAGCACAATAGGAGGAAAATCTCCACCCAACACGGTTAGAGTTCGGAATTTAATTTGGGGCCATCGAAGCAGCTGACCTAATACCATCTGTGGTTGTATGAGCTAACGGCACGAACCACATGTATGGTTTTATAGGCCGCATCTGTTGACTGGGTAAAAGCAACCTTATACTCTTTTGAGAACAGAAAAAGCTAGCAAAATAGGAAAGGTAAGCTCCGAAAACGGAATGGATTGACTTGGGAGGTTGTGTAGCTAAAAGGGATGAATATTGAGATGACGTTTGATGGATTTGTTATGAAAGAAACGACGTAAGTTTCAGTGAATTCAAATAAGTTGGATAAGAGAAGAAAATTGTAAATATTGTCAAAGCTTTTCCATTTTTTTTTTTGGGAATTATTTTGCAAATACTTATATTATCCATCCATCCTCCGAGCCTTTTTCCCAATCATGTTGGGGTCGGCTTCCAGTCTAACCGGATTCAGCTGAGTACCAGTGCTTTACAAGAAGCGACTGCCTATCTGACCTCCTCAACCCAGTTTCCCGGGCAACCCGATACCCCTTGGTTAGACTGGTGTCAGACTTACTGGCTTCTGACTACCCGTAACGACTGCCAAGGATGTTCAATGACAGCCGGGACCTACAGTTTTACGTGCCATCCGAAACACAGCGAATGGTGTCTAAGATATACTTAGAAAGTACATACAAACTTAGAAAAGTTGCATTGGTACTTGCCTGACCTGGGATCGAACCCGCGCCCTCATATTTGAGAGGTTGGTCCTTTACCCACTAGGCCACCACGACTACTTTGCAAATACTTATATTATAAAGATCGTTATTATCATATAATACGAAACATAACTAATTAAAAAGTACATAGGTTGGTACATATAAATTAGTTTTCCGATTTTCCATTATGACTCAATGTTCACGATAACCCAGATAGGTGGCGCTAGTAGTTTGATAAACGGAGAGATTAGACAAGCCAGACAGATAAACACAACACAGACCACGTGTTACTGATTAGTTTCTTAATCAAAATATTCATATATTTCTGATCGAAGTAAGGTCAATGACCTTTGAAATACTACTGAGTGTTCATAGTCCTGACGATCAATCAGGACGTTCAATAAGATTAGTTAGATACTTGTTACCTTAGAAAAATAATACGCCATTATCATAAATATTTAATCAATTTCACATATAAAAATAGTACTTAAATACCTAATTAAATACGTTAGGTAGGTACTTAATAATATATGAACTCGCTATTACATAATCAATGACCATAACACAATAAAGGCTAGTCCAGGTCATCATCATCATCCTCCGAGCCTTTTCCCAATCACGTTGGGGTCGGCTTCCAGTCTAACCGGATTCAGCTGAGTACCAGTGCTTTACAAGAAGCGACTGCCTATCTGACCTCCTCAACCCAGTAACCCGGGCAACCCGATACCCCTTGGTTAGACTGGTGTCAGACTTTCTGGCTTCTGACTACCCGTAAGGACTGCCAAGGATGTTCACTGACAGCCGGGACCTACAGTTTAACGTGCCATCCGAAACACAGTCAATGGTGTCTAAGATATACTTAGAAAGTACATACAAACTTAGAAAAGTTGCATTGGTACTTGCCTGACCTGGGATCGACCCCGCGCCCTCATACTTGAGGTTGGTCCTTTACCCACTAGGCCACCACGACGAAAGGCTAGTCCAGGTAATCCACACAAATGGAATTATTTAATTCACCTCAAACGATTGTACATCATTCGAATGCAGAAGTGTAGGGAATGAAAATAATAAAATTAAATCGATGCATATGCAAGTAGTTCGTGGGCTTAGAGGTCGCAATAGTGCATAAGTAGAAACAGCAATCAAAGTTATCGATCGTACGTGTGGTCTTGGAACGAATCGAATAGACCGACCTTCGTTCATATCGTAATCGATATGAAAGTAATTATTCTAGCAATGAGAAAAGCTTTCACATATCTACATAGACCAATAAGGGAGCTAATTTTTTTTGAGATGGGAAATCATTAAATGATAGTCTCAGGCAGAATGTTACTATCTAAAACCCAACCTTTGTTTCTTGTGGAGCCCTTTGGCTATCATGTTGCAAAACCTCTAAAGCGAGCTAGGTTTTGGATAAGCCGACAGGGAATACTATAAAGAGGAAGACTTTGTTCGACTTTATAGGTAATCCTCAGAGAAGCTTTTGATGCGAAATCGTATAACTTTAATACTGTTGTAAAGAAAGTTGGAACAGTATACATACGAGGTGAGTGCTAACATTTCACCGCGATGAGCAATCCTTATTTCAAGAACTTTGTAATGGCAACAATGACCCTGAATGAATGGTTTCAGAGAATTGCTTATTACGCATACCAACTATGGCATTCAAAGCGGGAATGTATTCCAAAATTGTGGGTTATTCTGAAGCATTCTTTATTACTGCAATGAAATGTGTTTCTATAAGGTTTGTGTAGACTTTTTTTTCTCGTGGGAAAGTTTTCATAGACAAAACGATATGTCACAATCTGCTTCATCCGTTACGAAATTAAACATCCGCACTACGAAATCCAGAATTCAGTGAAAAACAAAACTGACAAATATCTTTCCATATGCGATGCGTGCCAATCATGTGTCAAAACCGAACTGAATGGTAACAGGAAAACCTCTGGTATTGAATATTGAACAAACTGAGAACTCACGTTTCCCGTTCATTGTTATGTCGTTTTTGTTATGTTAACGATTTTCTATATAACAGTACCTATTGCTGCTCTATAGTAAGTTAAATATAAAAAATGTAAGTACCTAACTGCGTAACTTTTCGAAGAAATCAATAATTCAATACTTTCATACATGGTAGATATGGAAAGGTCATAGTTTTGACAAGTTCTTGATATTCGATTATAAGCTCAATAATTTATTACTTTTCATATTGTTTTCATTATACCTATTAGAACGGTAAAGTTCTTATCGATTCCTACATACTTATAACGTATAAATCGATTAACTAGTTAGACCGGCTAGTTAGAAGTTAGATCCAATTTGATTGGGAGGTTCTATAATCCAGTTAACTTCTTTTTGGTTACGTGCTTACTTTTTTTTGGATTGAAACTCGATGCTATTCTGTTGAAATCATGTTGCAATTATGTGCCACGTGAGTAGGTACTTCCGTTATCAAATTAGGTGTCCACACAAAAGTAAAATGTATGTCGCGTGACGAAATTCGTGGATAACGATAGAAAATGGTTCTAATAAGAAGCAAAGTTCTAACAAGAAGAATAATCGTTTGTGTATGAGTGTCATAAAAATTTAAGTCATGATGAAGCATTAATTTGTTTTCCATAGTTGAAAACAATAGTGTTTACATATTTATTTGATCATGTAAGCAGCAAGATGATGTCGACTGGTATGACAGGCACGTGTAAGCCTACACGTTTTGTGCAGCAAGAAAACTACTTTCTAAATGAAACTTTTAGTGAATGATGTATGATTGGAAAACTTTCGGGTCATTTATCACATTTAATTATTACCCACCTATGCATGAGCCGGAGAGAACAGCAACAGTATTGAAGATAACGAGCTATCGCAATGCGAAATGTATTTCCATTCATCACCTGATAGCAGCCACAATGTAAACATTGAACTTATTACATAAATGACTGTATAATATCGCAGGCCGAGAGAGAAAATAGCCGACAGAGACAGGTAGATTAGTAACACGTGGGTTGGTGAGGGAGGGGGATATTTGTGCTTGGCCCAAATTCGCGGTGTAGCAATGAGCCGCGGCGCGAAAGAGCGCGAGGCGAGTGGCGACGAGGATGTTGCGTCCGTCTCACATCGCTACCGAGTTGTGACTATGTACTTCTGACTATTCTATTCAGCCAGGGCAGCCGACGGGTTATTCTCAAGCCGCCCAAAATTAATGGTCGTGTCGTTACCGCAGGCATATAAAAAACTCTGTAATTTAAAAACTCCGTGCATTATTTTGTTAGCTTTTGTATGAGAATCGTTATTGTGTTCAATGTGAAGGGTGACCCAAACCTTCGCAAGCGTGACTACGCCATGTTTAGTGACGGTTTCGTTCAAAAGTTTATATGGATTTTATACCTTTTATTTATTGAAAACCAGCTTGACTATAGTCCATAGATCTGAAGGCATATCCAAGACCCTAATCCCTTACTAACCCCGCTGTAATACCGAAGAGACGCGTCTAAGTCAACGACACGTTACCGCGACGCCACCCCTCCCGGTTGTTGAATAACCCTACTAACATCTGACGCAAAAGAAAGAACCCAATAATCTATACTATAAGTACACAGCTGTTTATACGTATAGCTATCTACTACGCAGTGACGTCATTTCATTCAAGAAACGGGTTTCGCGAAAACTTCAATGAACTGTTCAACGTAATTTTGTTGACGTATATTACCACTACCGCACGTATTTTAGTCCTTGTGTAGGCTAATTAGAACTTTATCGGCACGTGGTATTTTTAGCGCGCATATTTCTGCAATAGATAATGCATACGTAATGTGTTACGTTACTCGAAATGCCGATAGCGTTACGTAGGCACTAGGTACGGGTGTTGTCATAATAAGATCCGTACCTATAGACAATTAGGCAGCTGCTTGTTATTAATTTCTGCTCTTCGTTTGATTGCGTTGACGTCCGTTCGTTTATGAAATAAAACTGCTGGTCTATGTCTATATCTGCTTTAAAAATCACCCTATCATATAAGGTTTTCAAAGTACGTGTCCCCTGTAGCCATAGAATATTGATTTTGTGTCAGAGCCAGGCGAAATTTGCTGTCCCTGTGCTATGAGTTGAGGTAAAAAGGTCGCATTTTTACGTCCTATTCCATTTTTTATACGTAATAAAAAAGTACAGTAATGTTATGTAGGATATAGGTTTTTGAATACTTCTGTCAAGCAATTGTGTGAATTTTATGGAAAATTCAAAATATTTAACGTTAAAATCAAATCAAAGGAGTTGTACGTAATGTTCAGAAAGGTGAATACAATCCCACATAACTATTGCAACATCATGTCTCGCTTGTTAAACCTTAGATGACAGATTTGGGGTCCCGAGACCCTCTCGACTCGACGTGTAATCCCTACTGAGTACGCCCTTTGATACCATAGAGATACAGCCCTTGCTATCATTTTACAAGGCGCTTTTACCTTTAATTATACGTGAATAACATCTGAATAAAAAATAGCACAGTCTTCTTGACGGAGTATTAAAACCTTATTTTATCTGATTCAAAAATTTCTACCGGTTTTTGCTAAGCTCTCGGAAGTTTCAAATGTTATAGATTTTTATCTAGGTCAAGGCCTAACTGAGTGTCATATTTCATCGAATTCCGTTAAGATGTGGTCTATTAAAGCTCCAAACTTTCACATACGTAGGAGTAAAAAAAAATATGTGTTTAAATATTAATCATTTACTTTTGGTGCTGATCAGCTACTGACGGCTAGATCCGGATTGAGTGTAGGCTGATCCGAACTTCAAGGACTGGATGTAAACGGAATGAAAGAAGACTAGCCATTAGCCTAACCCAAGGTACCCATAGGTCGAAAAAGAGAATGCAAGTATTTACGAAAAAAAATTACCCAAGTCTTGTTTTAGCGATTGGATGATTATGTAGCTACTGCCATAACACATTCAGTATTACATGATTGCCAAAAAACGATAAAAGTATAATAAAAATGTTGTACATACATGGTTAGTATTATTTAATTACCAAACGCGAACAAATAGCAATTAGAGCGTTGAAAACAGGACAAAGTAAAAATGCTGCCGGAGGGCGCATTCTGATAGCAGCTAGGATACATTTTGCCAGACAGAAAACGAAGAATCAAGAATTGTTTTTATTACACACGCTTAAAATTCGTTTTAGGAAATACCCTAACAGGCTGCTGTTCTTAATTGTTTTTAACAGAAAATGGTAACATTTAATACCCGAGGGACAATGGTTTATTTTGACAGATGGCCTAACTGGCTTTACAACTTTCGGTACCTGAGGCACAGGTACCTAAAACCAAACGCCTTCTGAGAGAGCGCGTACGTAAAGGCATCTACGTCTAGGGCTGCCATTTCGAATTTCGCCAAACCCGGACAAATATTTAAAAAAACCCGGACATTTGGCGTAAATAGCATTTTTTCCCCGGACGAGTCCGATTTTTTTTGTTTAACAAAACAAGACCTAATTTTTAATATTACCATATTACTTAAATTCAATGAGGTCCTTCCTTACATGAAAAATCAGGGCCGTCTCTAGCTCATGTAGTACCTAGCATTGAAAAATTGTGACTTAATGTATTTCGAAGGTCATAATTAAGAAAGCTCTTATGGAAACTAGGAGTTACCTTCTTGATAAGTTAGACAAATAAATGTTGAAAAATACAAACAACTGTAAAGTGAAGTCGCCGCGAGCGCAGCGAGCGCGAAAATTTTTGAGTTTTGGGTCACTAAAGCACCTAAACTTGTAAAATAAAAAAATCCGCAAAGTGAAGAAGCCGCAAGCGAAGCGAGCGCAAAATTTTTTGAATATTGGGATATTAAAGTAGCTAAACGGGAAAAAAATGTGGCAAGAAGAGAAGTCGCGAGCGAAGCGAGCGCGAAAATTTTGGAGTTTTGGGACACTTCGACTTCTGCATTATTAGGCGCCCGGGTAATTCGCATACCCAGGCACCATAGGTTAAGATGGCCCTATGAAAAATGTCCGGGTTTTCCCCGGACACTTCTTGAAACCCCGCCCGGACGGCCCCCGGACGGCCTCCAAACGAGGACAAATCCGGGGAAACCCGGACGGATGGCAGCCCTATCTACGTCCATTGTAAGCTTATACATGTTACGGACTGAATGTTAAACTTTAAGTATCCCAACCGATTTCACTGGCGAAATATTTCAGTCACATAAAGCACTAAAATAAAAATGTGTCGAGTGTCGCCGCTTTGCTTATCATGCCTATTTAAATAAAGCCGATTACTGCCAAACGAGCTTTGGAATTCGGTCCGCCAATTTATCGTGTTCATTTTTATGACTCTGATACTGTTACTTATACAGCCTATGTCGGATGTAAAAAAATCTTATACATCTAAATATTTTGATTTAAACATAATAAAATAAATAAAAATAAGATTTACATGTTTGTTAATGGTCGTAGATTAAAATAATCATATTAGATAGGTTTATTGCTTTGGCCCGTCATTGTTATTACGAGAGTGAATGTGTTAATTGTGTTGAAAGGGAAAGCATTCACGTTGTTATCATTTATCTACGATCGTGCTTGGACGCAAGTATCCAATTTTGCTATTGAATGTAGCCGAAATAATTGCTTTACTGATAGGTTTATGGTTTGGGTGTAAAATAAGGGGGTTGGTGGGATTTGTATAATTTAAAGACTGGTTAACACGTGGTTAGAAAGTTTTTAATCAAAAAATTATATTTATATTTTGGTACTGGGTAAATGGGAATATATCACTTTATTCAGTTAGGTAAAATTATTCAGTAATGGACCTAAATGTGTCTTATCAGGCTGCATATCAGCTAATATACTTAGTCACCCTGAGCTATTTGAATTCGATAAGATAAAACTTAGGCATTCTTAGTATACATTTCCCACAGAAACGCTGCTCTGGGGATTTGTAAACATTCCATTTTATTTTTAGCAATAGTTGCAATTATCTTCACATTCCAAAACGGAAAAAATGTTCTAAAATTAGGCGGTAATTGTTTTGTTTTGCTTAGTGAAGTCATGCAGCGATAGATGGCGTTAGTAGTGAGTTGGAGCATAAAGCGTATCGCGTGGTTACAAAAATATCTGGTTTCTCCGTATCGCGGCCGACCGCGCGACCGAGAGCACGTTGTGATTATCACAAGTCACAACTCACTGACCTTGGGGCAAAAAGGAGAAACAATTTTAATTCCAACTGCGGTGTTTTTCTTACTTGAGCATACTAATAAGACGCTGTTCATTCTTAGAAACTTTGGCATACGCGATTTTGATTAGGTGTTCCTTTATTTCATGTTTTGTGTATAGAATAAATTAACTGCATTAGATTGCGCTGGTAACAACATGTTTTTTTTTTGGGTAAATTAACATATTTTGCTTTAATTTAGCTGATGGACGTATAGCTACAGAATTGTTAGGTGCTTAACTACATCTGGGTTTACCGATTTTGTGAGTGCTGTAGCTATTATTACAACAATATTGGCTCGGGCAACTTCACACGTTCCGCCACCGTGGATGGCTGAATATCTAAAATTAATTTTAAGCAATCTATCAGCTGAATTTCGACTAAAAAATATACTAAAAGATTAGTAAGTATTCGAAAGTATCAGGACGCAGTCAGTGATACATTTACGCGCGCTTTCCAGGAACGCGGACAAGTGGGCTGTCAACATACCTCGCCGCTCGGTGACGCACCCAATTTTAATGCCCGCTATTCAACAACTGCCTCAAAACGGTAGTACGTAGTACATCAATGTGCGCTGTGTCATGTCTGTTTCATTTATTTATTATTGCTAACACAATTCTTTGCTCAGCAATAGGTAGTAAAACTGGATAGGTATATTATTTACATTCCTGCATTTAGTTTGTTGCTATGACATAAATGGCTCATACAAAATCTTTCTGAACTAAGGCCGCAAAATTACTGCAAATCATTGATGATTGATATACCTATGAAGTATTCGGCGAAGTTTCGCTTTAGCCCATTACTTTTTTATTGGCTGTGAAACTGTTTTGCTAATTTTAAGTTTATACAAAATACGAGTTTGTTAACTATGAATGGGTCTTCCAATTAAAGTTGCCGCACGAAAGCAAAAATATTCACCTTTTATGAACATTTTCAACTATTAATTTTCACAATCTTGATTTTAGTGTTAAATTACATTTTGTTAAATTTATTTGCGCACGTTGTAATTTTGCCGGGCCCGGTCCCAGCAGGCAGCCAGTTCGTTTATCGAATACAGACGGTATCCCAGTATAAACATAAAAAATTAAACCTCGCCGAACCCTCGGCGCGGCACGGCGGCATTTGTTCCCTTCGTACTTTTTGTGCGCGCGGCTAAACCCTCGATCGCTCACTTCTTTTAGGGCCCGTATCCCTGCATTCAACGGGCACCCTATTGAAGCCATATTTTGTTCGAAATATCCCGTCGTAAAGAGCGGCGATACTGTATTATCGTTGAGTCGTTGTGCCTCAAATAATACAGTGTTGAACGGTTTTGTTATCTCTACGAATTTGTCCGTTCTGTGCTTGTTCTGGGTATTATTCTTTTGTTCTTTTCAATTTATATTTGGAATATCTTTGTTTTAAAGTCGTAAATACATAGATCTGTAGTATTAACATTATTATTTAGCACATTTTCGACTTTACAAAAACATATTTTTGGCTTTATCGTTAACAATGGCCATGGTATTTTCCTGATAGATTGGAATTGTATGTTATTGCTAGTTACTCTGTTGTTTACCAATTGGTTTCGCGGTCCGCGAGCGCTCGATCTACATAATGGAATAATTGGTTATTTATCATGTGAAATTATCTCTGTCTATTAATGAACATAATGTCTGTTTGTTCGTTTTACTTATTCACTTAACACGCATACTTCTGCTATTCATGTTCATTACATGGGTAGTTAGATCCGTAAAATGGATAAAATTAATTAAGTAACTTTGTTAATGATTTATGAGCTATTAACAGACGAAGAACGAGGGAGGAAAATGTTAAGCTAATTAGTAGTAATAGAGTGAGATAGGGAGATATTAGCATTTGCACACAGCATTCTCTAATTAGTGTGGATTCGGTTTCTTGATTTTCTCTCTCCCTTTTCCATATTCTATGTTTATTGTTAGCCAGATCAGTATTAGATGATAAAATTGATATCCAAAATTGTCTATAGCTACCAACTGGGCATACCAATAAGTTTTTACCCGGCTGAATTACAATGTCGTGTCGTCAGAAGCAGCTAGTCATCAAATTGTTCAGTTCAGGCAAAAGAAACAGCATCATCCGGTGACGTCACGCCTTCACGATGACTGTCAGGTGACGTAGACCACGACCACACGATGCAGGGCACCTGTAATATAGGAATAAATGTTTTAACCATTGAGTATGGATGGGAATACAGAAACCAAAGCACGGAATCTAGATGAAATACATGACATGAAAATGAATGTTAAACTTTTCTAAACACTTAAAAGAAATAGATACATTCAATAAAAATTCTAGTACCAAAAGGTCCGTCACACAAAGTTTAAAAAGGCCTACCTATATCATCTCATTAGTTGCAGAAAAAATAAGACACTTCTATCATACTCAGAAAATCGATTTGAACACAGGACTTAACGAATATCAACCTGATCTAATCATCATCAGCCTTTGTATTTTCAGTTCACAAGCCTTTTCTCATATCTACTAAGAGTGAATGAGCATTAATAATCACGCCTGCTCAAGGCGGATTAGAGATTTTAAATGTTTCCTCGACGATGTTTTCATTCAGTGAGATCTAAGATGTTACAAAGTGCTTAAAAACTGACATTTGTACTTCGTATATAATCATGACGAAGAAATTAAACCTTGGGAATATACCATATATTCATAATAGCACTTGTCTACCATGTTGTTACTTGTGTTACTAAGGCTGAGGGCTTAACGCGCATCAAACCTGATGAGGACTGTCAAGCTGTCGAGTTATAAACCTTCGTCAGTAGTAGTCAGGCACAGGGCATGGGAGCCTTATAATATACTTAAGAAATCATCATCCTCCGAGCCTTTTCCCAAACTATGTTGGGGTCGGCTTCCAGTCTAACCGGATTCAGCTGAGTACCAGTGCTTTACAAGAAGCGACTGCCTATCTGACCTCCTCAACCCAGTTACCCGGGCAACCCGATACCCCTTGGTTAGACTGGTGTCAGACTTACTGGCTTCTGACTACCCGTAACGACTGCCAAGGATGTTCAATGACAGCCGGGACCTACAGTTTAACGTGCCATCCGAAACACAGTCATTGGTGTCTAAGATATACTTAGAAAGTACATACAAACTTAGAAAAGTTGCATTGGTACTTGCCTGACCTGGAATCGAACCCGCGCCCTCAAACTCGAGAGGTAGGTTCTTTACCCACTAGGCCACCACGACTTCTCATACTTCCAGACTTCGAATATACTTAAGAAATATAAGACCGAAATAAATAAAAGCAGCATACAAAAATATGCAAATCATGCACGGTAAATGTGTGTGAGCAATCCGAATGTAGTTCAAGGGTTCGTAAGATCACTCCCTAGACGTTACAAAAACTAGGCTTTGTTTCTTCAATATCTTATTGCTCAATATTTGTGAAAGGAACTGGGACATGAATCATACGGATACTGTGTCAAACTGTTGGGAAATAAGCACGTAAAAATGTAGAGGAAAGAAAGTCCACGGTCACCTAGAAACTTGTTGAGAGAAAGAAAATGAGTGGCTAGCAAGAGTTCGGGATTTTTCTTCTGAGTTTATAGGTCTTTTGTTATTATACTAAAGAAATATTGAGAGCACTTGATTTAATGAGATATATTAATTAGGACATGAGTTCTACTAATATTATGACCGGTGAAGCAAAAGTACTCAGGAGAAGAGAATCAATTACGTCTATAAGGTCAGGTCAGACTCCAGGGCCGCACTGAAGTCTGAATAATATTAAAGTTTTACAGGATTACTTTCATTGTTTTCTTTTTCGACCCGTTTTGAAATTTGGTTACGATAGATGGTATATTGGCAATTTTCAGGATTAGCAATGCAAAATCTGAAAGGTAGTTAATGATGAGCAGAAAATGTTAAAGTAGGTGGAATTCCGTGTTATCCATCAGGTATGTGATTCGTAAATAAACAAAGCATGGTTTCGTTAATGTTTTATAGGCAGAATTAAATCGAGTGACACTATCATGTTGGAGTTTACCAACTCGTTTAATAGGAGTTATGAAGGGATGTTCAGTGGGACGAGTTGGAAACTCGTTTCCTATCAATCAACAATGTCAGAGCTTTAAACTGAGATAGCAAAGACTACATAGGTACTTTGACGGATGTGCCAAAGAAAGCATTGAATGTTTTACGGCCGTTCAGACGAAAAATTGGAAAATCTTTAAAAAATCTAAAGGATTTCGGAATTGGCATTTTTATGACAATAACTTAGTTTCTGAAAATATGTGGACGGTTTCCTGGTTTCATAACTCTTCAACAAACAAGACGACATAGCTACATCTGAAAAAAGAAATTCCTGAAAGAACCTTTAGGAGAAAACAAAAATATTGAATGGGAAACCCCGCGAAATCATTCAGTCAAAACGTTACTCATCTAATCAATACGGTAAATAAAAGCGCAACGTTACCACGAGCTATTAAATAAACAATAATACACCTAAATTAAAGAGGGATCAGAGCACATGGCGATCTATCTTTCGAAACAACAAAGCCGATTGGTGTGACGTTCCACCCCGGTGATATGTACGTCCTACTACCTAAATGCCTTATGTACACCGCTAGTTACTACTTCATGACTACTCCGAGCTCAGTGTGTACTGCAATGCAACGGAAAATATGCGTGTTTACCAAAGTCGTTTCGGTAGAACGGTGTCGTGTGTTGCGTCACGTTTAAGGAAATTGATAGTGCGCCGAGGCCGACGTGACTAACATTATCGTGATTGTGCTCATTTTATGCTCAGTTTTTCATATTTCAATTTGTTATTATTGTGCGGTGCTGTGATTTAATATCAACATGGAATTTATTTTTTCTCATCCCGTTTCTCCCTGTGGGTGGAGGCCAGACAAATGTCCGACGTTCGACACGCCGTGCGACCGACATAACCTTGTGATGTCGAGTGAGTATATTTTTTTGTTACAATCGTTCTAAAACTGGTTAAAGACTAGAAATTTTGAAGTGAATTCAAATATTAGCTCAATTTCGGTGGCATATTAAACAAAATAATAGTTTAACAAGCATAAATGCAGATGAAAAAGCATTATTTCGAATAATAATATCGAACGTCATTACGAGGTTCACTGTACAAGATGGCGGCGAGTGGGGAGAGGGCGCCCAGTTGGCCAGGTGCTGCCGCCGCGTCGAGTTCGGCGCTATAGCTAAACTAAATACGCAGTGTTGTACATTTAGAACGTTCACAATGGCTACCGCGAAAGACACGTCTACTTTCTTTCTGGAGGCAGATGCAAAAGATTTTGACAGTGTTTTAAAGTTATACCCACAAGCGATTAAACTAAAAGCTGAACTGAAAACAAAGAAACCCGATGAGCTCATAAAATTGGACAATTGGTAAGTACGAACGCCTTTGAAAGGAGAAAATGCGGCCGTGGCGTGTCAATGAACTTGTATTGTGTGTGTATCCGTGCAAACTGATTTGATAGCTACCTCCCTCGCGGACTGCATCTCTAGTCCGCGGACGGCTCATTAAAACCACTGCGTCACGTGGGATCGATGTCAAATTGACACGATCGTTTTTCCTGAAGCCAGTGTGGGGGAAAATATCGCCGCGCTTAGGCGTTATAAAATGGTGGCTGTCCTTTACGTATCATGACTCGTTTTAATGCATTAAACTTTATGTTTAGGACGTTCTTGCTAATTCCACAGATTCCTCGCCTAAATAACAGTCTTGATAAGGTTTACGATATGTTGTTGCATGTCTGAATAATACTTTGCTAGATAATACAATGCGTTGTTGAGTACCACTCACAATTCACATCCGTTCAAAATGGTGACTTGCCTTTTTTAAAAGTAAAGTTTTATTATTTATTCCGGGTAGTTTGCTATAATTTAATTAATTTCAATGTACTTACTAACCATCCCTTGTATTTTTAACATTTAAATACATATTTATTTGATGTTAAAGGAGTACTAAACCGGCCACAATGAGTCATCGTGTACTTTAGTACGATCTCTAACTTTTACTACAGTTTTTGAAAAAGTTTCAACTGTTTCTCCGAAACTTTTGTTTGTTTTCCTGTTTATATTGTATTTAGAACATGTAACAAAGTTTTAAATTATGCAATGAGTTATAAAATTCATAATGATGCTATAATTAACGTTACAACCACCCTATTCGCAAGGTGAAACACGTTTTTAGGGAGAACATTTTACGATACAGTAGTAAAATTAACAGCATTATTTATTACCTGCTGCGAATTCCTCCACATTTTTTTTTAATTTTAATAAAATTATAAAACTCAATTTATTTTTAAAGGGTAGGTACCCACTTGATATTTTATTTTTTAAACAAAACCAATAAGTAAATTTAAACTTATACAAACTATTTAAGGAAAAAGGAACATAATTATTCAATATTTCAGTTGATCAATGAGATAACATTTAATTTTAAGGTAATTAAATCGGTACCTATAATTTGTTTTTATTTCATATCCTCATTTATTAACTTAGCATTTCATTTAATTATATAGGCATCAAGAACAGAATATAATTTAATTAAAAGGCAAGGAAATCCTTTCCATTCTTTTATATCATTTTTACAGCATAAGACCATTAAAATATTTATGTAGGCAATAAAAAGACAAAATTTAAACGGGTCTCATGTATTAAGCCTATGTTAGACAGTGTTACATTTAATAAACGTTATACCATATGGCTGGAAGAACATGTGTGAAACGTATACAGCAATAAAGCGGACCGTTTCTAGTAATTAGCGTCTACTTTATGTGTACTTTGTAAAACAAATTGTAGCGGGAAAATGTATAGCTTATTCTCGACGCCAGATTGATATTAACGTGTTGCCCTTTCAACCCCTTGAAGGGTGAAATTACAAAGTAATTTTCTTCCCGAATACCGCTCAAGTTCTATAACTAATTTGGAAGATAGACGGGGTTTATTCTGGCTATAATTTATCACTGTTCTTAATTATAAGTAATATTTTCTGACTATCAAAAAGGATGAGGTTGTCTAACCGACGCAAATACTTCTTTTATTTAAATCGTTTTTGTTTGTTACTTGCAGGTACCAGAATGAATTACCAAAGAAGATTAAATCCAGAGGCAAGGACGCACACATGGTTCACGAAGAGCTGGTACAACTCATGAAATGGAAACAAGCGGTCAGTACGAGTTTATTATACTAACATCCAGCGAAACCCGTTCTATAACCATCGTATTATTGATAAACTATTACTTTTTGTGACAGCTCTGCGCTGGCCAATGATTTAGTGAAACATATTTGCAAAATATCAATTTGAATTATTAGTAAACATGTAATGGATAAATAAAATAGTATATAATATGACTCATAGTTTAAACCAGAGTCTAACTTTAAATTTGATTAATGTATTATGCAGTAGATACAAGCAAAGAATTTAAAATGTCCAAATAACTACGCATTCCCATACTACCTACGCAATAACTCACGTCACTTATGTCAATCAAGCGCAAGAATAACTTACTGCAAGCAAACATTTACAAGAGATTTATAAACATATTGAACACTTGCAACTCCAACGACCTATTCAAACCTAACAATGGCTTGATGTTTTTGTACCGTCTATTGCAGAGAGGAAAATTTTATCCACAATTATCATATCTGATAAAAGTGAACACGCCGAGGGCTGTAATGGCAGAGACGAAGAAGGCGTTCCGAAAGCTGCCAAACATTGAGTCGGCGATGGCGGCGTTAAGTAATCTGAAGGGGGTGGGCACAGCCACCGCGTCAGCTTTACTGGCGGCTGCCAGCCCAGACATCGCTCCCTTCATGGCCGACGAATGTGTGCAGGCGATCCCAGAAATGGAAGGAAGTGACTACACTGCCAAGGAATACCTCAATTTTGTAAACCATATAAGGAAAGTCTGTGATAGGTTAAATAAGGTTAGTACACGTTTTTCTGCTATACGATGTAGTTTTCTCCTTGCTTGGCAGAGGGCCCAAGTGCCCTTCTGTTAATCGTTTGGCAGTAGACTCTGATGGGGTTTGCTTTAATTGGCACATGAGTTTTGAGTAACAATTAAGTTTCAACTTTAATACCAAACACAATGGCCGCGCTCGTGGGAAAATTAAGGCTGTAGGAAATAACATACAGCATTGGGAAACATTAATCTTGTGTGATCTTGAACATCAAATAATGGCACAATATCCAATAACAGGATAAATGGAAATAAATACATCCTATTACGCCAGCCATACATCATCAAGATAGGAATTTCTTTACTCCTATCGGAATAATATATGAACTGGTTATTTGCTCGTACCTCATTCTGACTTCATCTTTCTGTGCCAAATGTCATTAAATCCTTTCGTGCTAAGCCAAACTCGTATACATACTTTGTAGCTTTCATTAGCAGAATACAGACAGATGCTAAAGATAAAAACGATTCTGAGCAAATCATCCATATAAATAAATATGAAAACAACTTTGTCTACGTGCGCTTTCACGTTAAAACGAACGATTTAGAACTGATTTAGACGATATTTAGGGCAGAAATAGGGGGTCCTCTAGAGCCCGACATGACCGGATACTTAGAGTAAGAAACTTATTTTTGAATGTTGTTTTAGGAACAAAACGGCTGTGGCAACAAGTTTTCCCCACACATGGTGGAGCTAGCGTTATGGACGCACCACATAGTGTCGGACTTACAGCCAGAACTGCTGGGCAAGGAGCCCCGGACCGCGGCGCCGGCTAACGGCGGCTCCCCCCTGCCCAGTGACGAGAGCAACCTCGAACCACCCTCCACTAATGGCAACGGTGAGTATTATTAAAAATGTTGATAAAAAAGTCATGTGAAATGTGAGAAAAAATCCGGCATCCCATAAAAATTTCACAAGAAAACCATACGTAGCTTTCACAACAGAGATACATAAAAGCTATCATGAAGTTTATTGAGCAAATATTCGCATACACGGACTCACAAATTCTGTCCGTTCTCTAAACACAACATTTCCTCTTAGAATGACGTGCACATTGTGTACCTACATAATGCAAGATCACACTTCCAAAACATGTATATTTTGTTATTAAATAAAACATTGGTCCCCAAAATTACTAATAATAAAATAAAAAATCCGGTGTCCCTGCCCAAGTCATAGGAAAAATATTGTTCATATTCATACAACACATCCAAAAATTCTGAACATTGGCAAACAAAAAGTTTAGTAATCATGTCACTTATTTTCAGTAAGTTTTGCAAAATAGCCGGAAAATATTCGCTGTCGGAATACATTTCATAGCTAATTTAACCGATTTTATTTTTCTACGGTAGTATTAAGAACAGGCAAATGGCAAATATTGAACTTAAAAATTCTGTTTGTATAACCCAGCAACTTGCTTGTCTTGTGCTTAATCGAACTCAAATTGGTCGCTACTTCAAATCCCAAGAGGCCTGCTCCCATTTCAGAGCCCGTTATTTTAATCAATCAAGTTCAACATTTTTGTTAACTGGATACAGTTTCTCTTTTTCATTTTCTGTAAAAGTCGTTCTTGTACCGCATCGAAAGAATTACATATGTTTTTTTTTTATGTAAATATATTACCTATTTAGCTGAGGTACTTAGTTACAAACCACTCGGGTTGAGTCAGATATAAATGTAAGAACCGCCCCGTTTAATGTAGGTACCCTATAGTTATTCAGACTGATTCACGATTCATGAAGCACATACGACTTTTGACCCGTAACATTAACGACACTTTTATCCATTTCATGGCTATATTGACCGTCACCCCGGGGTATTATTGTACCGTTTATCGCGTCTTCAGGCACACCCACGGGCTTGATGAGTTTCGCCAAATTATCGTTGATAAAAGTCATCAAGAGAGCCTAAGGCTATCATTCCAGCTGCGATGAAAGCCTTCAATACTTAACTAAACAAGGGCTAAATATAGAATAGAAGAAAATGGCATCACAATTTTGCTGTCATTTGATCTTAATGTAGCCGAGATGAACTCGAACACGGAAGATAGAAACAACACTCTTTTGTTTATTGTTTAAAGGGGTTTTCATTTTATTCCTCACATTGTACAATTCGCCCTCATCTATTTTGTTTTAAACTGATAAATTAAGTCGTCTTTTGTATAAATACGCCATATAAAGGCGTATTTGCATTATGCGATACCCCGCATGTTTTAGCTAACGATGTCTGTGATAACCGAATGCGGGGCCGTCGACTAGAGGCATAACGACCACGTTTTATGTTACTGCCAGTTTGCTACCCACAATCTACGGGTAAACGAGACGAAAATAATATGCGTTACACTGGAATTCTAATGTTAACCATTACTAGGCTTCCAGTTTACTAGTAATTGTTTGAACGTTATCTTCGTATACATTAGACACCATACTGCTGCCTAATGAGTATTCACTTTAGGGAAATGAGTCGTAATCTCACGCTTATAATTTCCGTGTGTTTAGAAATCATTATGATATCGAAGATTTTCTTAATTGTTCCAGGTAAATTAGGTGCAGACTCAGTGAACGAGGACACGACGACGTCGTGCACAGAGGACTCCATGGACGCGAAGGCGGCGTCCCCCGCGACCCCCGCCACGCCCGCCTCCCCCTCCGACAACTCCGACTCCGCCTTCAGCACGCCGCGCGCCAAACGGTAACTACAACACCCAATACCACTACACTATAATTAAATTGCATTGTTCCAACAAACCGTCCTATCGGTTTTATGCACACAGTTGTTTCACGATAACTTGTATCGACAGCCAGTATTAATTTGTTCCGTTTGTTTGGCGCAGGCAAATAGAGGAGGCGAGCTCAGCAGAAGAGAACTCCTTGGGTGACTCATCAGACGCGTCCGCGCTACCTATCGCTAAGAAACTTCGAAAAGCTACACACTGACATCCGCGCACTCCCACCAAGCGACCCTCGTGCGCCTATAAATAGCTTTCTAGACTAAAATATTGTACCTAGGTAATTTATTTTTCAATTCCGATTAATTTTAACTTAGCGTTAAGTTTAAGAATACCGGTCGATTTTGTAAGTTTTATAGGGTATCGATATTTGGGCGCGTACCGAGTGGTCGGACGCGCTCGGGAGAATGAGATTGTACAATATGTCGATGTGAGTGTATCCTCGGACTGGCCCACGAGGGGCCTAGCGTTAGGTTTCGTTTGTAATAATTTTAACGTTCGAACGTTCGCATCCAGCGTGACATTCCAATAATTGTAAAGTATCGGCGGCGAGGGCGCAGGGCCGTCGCCGCGGAGAGATCCGGACCAGATGCCTTGACGAGGCCGCCAGGCCGCCATTCACACCATTGCCTTATGACACAGTCTGCCCGCAGAGTTTATATGCAACAAGATAATACAAAGGTCGTGTTACCCGGGCGCCGGGCACACGGGCCCACATGTAGTTTTTATTGAACAAATATAAGATATTAATTTTATAATGTCGCATTTTCATTTGACCAAATTAAACCATACTGTCCTTATTCCAACACATTTATTCACATGTTTGCTTATATACCTATTATACACATTCAATTACAGTGTAAAATTCAACAAAGTACAAAAGTTAATACTCAGCAATATTTAAAACACCTCGTTAGCAAAAAGGTTTTTTAAAATATCGTCACATCCATAGCTTACAACATTATCCTTGGACTATTGCACCAACACAATCATACACGAGCCATAAAATGTTCGCCACAACCGCAAAGTGAGGCCGGTGTTGAGCCACAATGTTAATCAGTCGACCACATCCTGGGCTCGCCAACAAAATTGCTCACTTTATAGTTATGCGTCAGTGAGCTTTCTGATTTTGTAAAAGTTGGTAAAATAGGCGAAGCTATGGATATTAGAGAACCGTAGATGTGGTATGTAGGTCTCGTATAAAGAACCACTGACTCAGATAATGTTGCCATTTCAAGACGTTTACTTTTAAATGACAACTCTAAATTTATAATGGCGCATCTACACATCTGGCTCGTTTTTCAGCGCAACATTGTAACATGGCAAGTTGAGTTTCCGCGGCAACAGTGTCTGACGTAAAAATGCTTTTTACGATAGTAATGTGAAAACTACTATCTTTTCATGTTATTATAAAAATCTCTGGGCATAATAGGAAACAGGTTTCAATAATTTGTTGCTAATTTCAACCGTATCCTGTTCGCTACGATACTGCTATCCCGGGCTACTGTAACACACAGATATTCGTTGGTGACGTAGATCGCAGCTTAAATAATCTTTTTAATAGATGTTAAAAGGCCATTGATGACTTTAACACAAGGAAGTGTTAATGAGAAGTTTCAACATCTTGCTGCAACTGCGGGTATAGCGTGGCGACTCTCGAGCCGGCAGCCATGCGGCCCGCGAAGTCCGGCCGGCGCGGCGGTCTGGGGGCTCCCAGTAACGCGTCCAGCACGTTGCGCGGCGCCCACACGTCGCCAGAAGTCGAAGCCCCGTTACCCGCCCCTACTGGGGATAGGGGACTGTCGGTTGTCGCTCTGATTACGGTTGCTCGAGATTCACCTGGAATTCACGATTATATTTGGTGTAGATGGTTGACTTTTAAGGCTTTTTGAACTGGTATTTTGAGATACTTAGGCACTTTGTAGACGGAGCAACTTTCGTTGGAGCAACTATCAACTTTAACAAATGTTTTAGCATGGTAAATATGAACTTTAACAAACGTTTTTACATGGTTATATTGTTGAATACATGTGAGGAATGCCATTTGATAAATATGAAAAGAGCTAGTTGCCAGTTGCTGCAATGGTTGCTCGTTGTGCAAAGCGCCTTATAGCTATGTGTATATTGGATCCAGACATCTTGTTTAGGAGTTATAAACAATTTTTGAAGGATGATAATATCTATACTACCACTAAAACTACAAGCCAGCACAATAACTACGAACTATGGCTACATTTTTATATGAAACATGAGAAGTATATAAATTCAACAAAAAAAAAAATAGAAAAAAAATACTAACGAATAATGAGATGAATTCATGCTCTTAACACTAGATGTGTGATGAAATGTGAAAAGTTGATGAAAGTAGTTCGTGATTGTGACAGAAAAGTTGTTATTAAACTATGAAAACCTAATTCAAGTAGAAAACACTAAATATAACGCCACCGGTTCATACATTCGACACTATTGACCTTTCCATGCTAATTAGAACGACATCGACACCAAAACATTGTTGTGAGGCGTTTGTTTCAAAATGTCGCCCTTGATCGACAGCACCGCATATTATATTGTTTACGAATACAATACAATATTGTATAAAACTTTGTATACACGAAAAAGAAATAAGTATAGCCTGCTAACATTTTTTTAAAAGTATTGTTGAACAAAAATAATGCATGAAATTGGTAAACAAACTTGGAAAACACATTATCATAAGCCGGACATGATAACAGATAAATACTTTTATTTTCTTATCAATGCATTGAAAGTGCTTGAAATTTAATTTTCGCAATTTGTACAATCAATTTTGAAGGTTTGGGGTGGTCAGGATTCTTTAGAAAATATTAGATAGCATTTCATCGGCAGCATCAAAGTGCATTTCATATAAATAAAACTCATTTTTTGTACCACGAACACTTTGACGTTTGAATATAAATATTGTTAGTGAAACCAGACTTTACAAAGCTGACGGCGATCATAGATTTGTTTGTTCAAGTTTCCGCCATTTAGTCACAATTAGAAAGCAACATAAGTATTGGAAAAGAACCTCAGAAAAGTTACAGTTATTATACGAATACATACCATCACTCGGGTGATTATTATGCGCCCTACAATCAAGTAAGACTCGCAACAACGCGCGGTGCTGCGGGGCGGCTGCATGCGCTCGCACTAGCGCTTCCAACTCGCCCCAAACTTGACGCCATTGCTCTTCCCGACGGCCCGAGGATTTGCCCCTGTTGAACATACTTTAATATTGAATAATATATTTTTGTGTCGCTCTGGGTAGTTTCAATGGATATGCGACTTTCTTACTGTTTCGTAACTTTAGGTCGTATTATTTTTATGCCATTTAAAAGGTGCGATTTGCCCCACATTGTAAAAGGTAATATCTTATACAGAGCTCAGCTGTCTATGCTAGGCTATTGAGGGTACGGTACCTACAGAAATTGAACGAATCGTCATGGCGGTAGTACGAAAATTAATTGAAACTCCAGCAATGATAGAGGTTGGATTTGATAACTTTTGGGAGAACTCAAACTTGCTGGCAAAAGGGTTCATGCTATATAAGGGATTTTTGATTAAGTAAAAATATAAAAAATAATACCTCATATTGGACGGCAGCTGGGCGGTGGGGAATTCATGTCGGGACTCCATACCCAGCAACGAGAGTAGAACATTACGGCACGTCTCCACTTCTTCATCAGTCAACGTCTCTTGTACCACTAGCCGAGTTAGCGGTTCTAATACCTAAGGATGATAATATGACAAATTAAGATAAAATTAGTAGGTACGTTTAAATAAATTTGGAATATGTTTAGATGTAACGATTTTTGATTCAACAAGAAATGGTTATTGATTGTTTGTTAGTTGTCTTACAATACAAGTTACAATCTTTTCCTATTGCGTGTCGTCCACAACCCAATGTACTGTACAATATACATATCTTGCAAACAGTTATTATTTTGTTCTAACATTTTTGTCTCCTAGAACTATGTACCTATATGTATAGACAGTTTTTTTACGATGGTAAAAATCATCAAATGACCCCTGGCGCTGTGGGTTAGCAGCAATGAGGGAGTGTCAGACTTACTGACTAAAAATCCATTGTGTTCCTTCGTAGGCCTTTTATGTATCAGAGCCGCGGTAGTTTTTGAACAATCCTGCAGCTCTGGCAATGTATGGATAGCCTATTTCCTGCTAGATTGAAGTTCCCCACTTCATCACACATCTCATGATCAGGTCGAATACAAGAAATCTTCAGTTAACAGATTACCTACAAAGTTACATGTAGATGATGTAGAACAATATAAACAAATTCATGAACATAAAAAACTCACCGATCCTAAATTAAATATAAGCGTAGAGGATATAGTGAGCGGCCAGTACGTAGTGTGTCGCTGCAGCCGCGCCCGCGCCCGCGCGTTGGCGCCCGACCCGCGCAGCGGGTGCAGGCGGTTCTGTTGCATTAGGGCGCCGAACTCTTTTATTCTGGAAGAGGAACGAAAATGAGTTGATTTAGAAGCATTATCAAGGTGTTTATGTCACATGAAGATGACTGCAACTCAGTTAACAGTCGGGGACGTCGCCTTTACATGCCCTCGCAGAGTGAGTTCTAAAAACCCACAATGCACAACAGTTGTAATTAAATCAACGAGACTGAACTGACTAAATGTTGAAAGGAACAAATTGCAAAAAAAAGTGAAATCCATCACCATGTTTGGACGCCACCGATTGGCGTAGCTTTTTAAACTTAATTCATAAGAAAAAATACTTAAAGTTTTCAATTTGAAACAGTGTTGTTGAAAACAAGTATACAGACCAACAGAGTTTCTCCAAAAGAACAAACCTTAGGAACCCTGCAACTAGTTTGAGTTTTCATTTAAACCTGTATTTGAAATTTAAAGAAATCTTTCCAATCATTGAGCTACTAACACGTGAGACGCTGATCTACCGCCGCCTTTTCTATTGAAGTAGTAAAATTGCAACTAATTGACAAACATACCTGTAATCAGTGACTCGTCCCCCAGCGCCTTCAGACAGTGCAGGCGGGTCGTCATACGGAGTGCGGCCGCCGAGAGCTCCGATCCATAGTTCCCCGCCCTGAGCTGCTAATACGTGAGACGCTGATCTGCCGCCGCCTTTTCTAATGGAATAATTTTAGTGTAATGAAAATTTTTGTTTAACTTTTTGGCGTAAGGGTCTGTTCAGACCCTCTCGGAGAGGAGAGCAAATCCTTAACACGTTGAAAAATCGGGTACTTAGTATTTCAAGTAAGGTTTATTTTTGCATGCGCACTGCTTTTGTCATTAAGAATCCTCGAAGGCGCTCGGGGTGAAATAATAAGAGGTCTTGCAGACGTTTAGCTCCGATTGCATCTCACGCAACCGATCTGAGCGGATCGGAGGCGATTCCGGTCTGTGTGAAAAGAACAATGCGCGCCGATACTCTCCGAGTCGGTCTGTCTGTAAGGACCCTAATGTATCTGTTTGTTTCCCTAATAAAGTAATTCTTTTTGGAAAGAAAAAGCAGCTTTGTAATGTGTTTCAAAAACCTTGTTCATGACTGTAAAAAAGTTATACATAGCTTACATGCTCCTATTTTTTGAAGCTTTAAATTCATGAGAACTGTTAACTTCATATGTCTTGAGAAGACGGTCAAACTTATTGATCTTATAAAGTCATACCTGGGCACCTCGAGCGTGACAGAGCGTCCGTTGAGCAGGAAGTTGACGAGGCAGGCGGAGGGGCGCGAGGCCACGTCGGCCGGCGTCACGCGCCACAGCGCGCCGCAGCAGCCGCCCGCGCCGCCCTCCGCGCCGCGCGGCGTCCACCAACGCAGCACCACCTGAGGATCCAGGATACTCATCAGACTCAAACTCAACATCTGCTTAGCCTTTCTCAACTCATCTCTACTATGTTGGAGTCGGCTTCCAGTCTAACCGGATACAACTGAGAACTAGTGTTTTACTAGGGGCTACTGCCCGTCTGACCTCCTTAACTTTAATGTTGTGTCTCCTCCTTAACTCTAATATATAAGAGAATCATAATAAATATGTATTTTCTAATTATAATGTTTGTTTGCTTGAACACATTAATCTCAGGAAAAACTAGTATGATTTGAAAATACATATTATTATAGCTCTCAGATTATTATATTGTGTAGTTAAAGGCTGCCAAGTGTAAGAAAAACACTCATTAAGAGTAGTTTTGTAAGTGTTGTATTTCAGTGTTAGGCTATTTATCAAGGAAGGCTACTTTTATGTCCAGGTTCGCGCAGAGCTTCCCACGGGATGCGGATGGAAACGCTGGCAGAAGCTAGTAATAAATATGTATTAGGATAGTGAGAAGATAAAATAATTTACCGATTCCAAAGCTTCAGCCGGCGTTTGTGACGCTCGAAGACCAGCGTGAGCGTCTGCTGCGTGTATTATTTCTACATCATAGTTAGCACTAGAACTAGCGTTTTGTTCTTCCTAAAAATATTAAATAATTTTGAGGTTATTATACAGGTATATTCCATAGGCAAAAGATAATCATCAAATTATATTGTTAAATAACTTGTAGCATAATCAAATCACATAATTATTATACCTTCATAGGAATACCAGTGACAGTGGTAGTGGCCAGTTTGTAGTGTGGCAACACTAACCGTCCCAACAGATTAGCTAAGGCACTAGCTCGAGATACTATCACTTCTACACCTATTTGACCACCTGCTATCTGAAATGGCATAATTACATACATATTTATTTACTTCTCTGAAAGTGTATGGTAAACATAGAGGTATTGTATGATACAAGCTATAATTTTGTAAATAAGTAAAATTATTTAGTAGTAAACAGTAGTCAGAAATAGGTATATGGTATAGGTAAGTCATAGTCATTATTTAGCTTTACACCAATAAACAAAGGTCAACAAATATTGAAATGGCTAAAATTATTGAGAGTAAAAGTTTTGTGTAATCTCACCTCAGTCAGTGGTTGATTAGTGACTCTAGTCTCTGCATTTTCTGGTGTCACATTGATTATTACTATGTGGCAGTAATGTATTACTAAGGGCCTGAAAAAGAAAAATAGCATTTATATGATGTTTGTTGCTGTGATTTTAGAGAATGATGTTGCTGATTCTTGATGCAATTAATTGTCCTCATTGACTGATTCCCTGATGCTTTTATCAATGAGTGGATCAGCATGATCAACTTTACATGTTTGAATAATTTGTTATATTATATTTAAACATGAATAACGAAAATAAACATCTCATATCATGTTTCAATTATATAATTACAAGCTCTCCTGAGGTTTTACTGGTATCCGGTTCCAATGATGAAGAAATAGTAAAAAAAATCTATTGTTTCAGAAGTTATTTGGAACACACAAAGTATTCTTAACTTTTACTTACTGTGGAGTCGTGCTAGTAGATTCTGAAGTACTGGCTGGTTGAGCTAATGCTGCCTTCTTATTTATTTGTACTATTGTGTTGTGAGCAATATCCTTTAGATTCTTTATAGAGTCATTGTCTCTGGCACTTGTTATGCAAATTACACGACCACTGAAACATTAACAATTAGAACATTAAAACAATTTGAAAATGCTTTTCAGAGATACTAGATGTAAATAGTGTGTAGCTGAAAGTTTGCACAATAAATACATGCAAATGTTAATACTAATTTTAAATATACAATTTTTATGACCTATCTATTAAATCAGAAATAATAATTTTAAGACAAAACTGACTGATAAGATAATAGGTAATTATTATTTATTTTTCTTCAAGCTATGCAACAGATGCTTTAAGTATAACATACCGGTTTTGGAAATGTCTCTCAGCAGGTCTAGAGCTCTGATCAGGTGAGGGTTCAGCAAGTGCCTCAATGGCAGCAACCAGACCTTCAACATCACCACCTGCTCCCCTCCTCACTGGTCCCACCAGACATAATCCATTCAGAAGCTGTAAACAAAGCAATATAGTCCATTGAATATTCATTGAGATGGCTTCTAAATAATTTTTTGTTAGAGACAGTATTAAGGTGTAATTCATACTGTGTAATTTACTTTAAATATTTAGTATATTTTCAGTAGAAAATAAGTTAACAAATTGCAATAAAAAGCTTATTTACTTACATGAGTTAAATTCTGTTGTGCCACAGCCCATGTATTTAGCATATGAGCTGTGTTATCACTCACTACAAATCTCACCTGAAATTAAATAAAGTAACATTTATAAATTGTTGTTGCCTAACCTTTGTTCTACGTCTGTATCAGCTTGGAGAGTTAATGAATATGTTTTAGGAGGCACAGGAGACTGGTAAGACATGAGTGTGTTCGGTAAAGCAGACAATCTTCATTAGTGTAGTCGGGTTATGTACTGAATGTGAGTAAAGCTGTGAACAAAATGATAATAATCACGTCCTAATGGTACCGAAAGACGGATAACGTATGAGACGAGTCTTATTGCAGTTTTGTGAGCAACAGGTTATTCTTACCAATTTTCCTTCAGGAAATAGGTCCCATACTATCCGGCAGTACTCAACAGCTGCTTCCACACTACAAGTCCATAAAGACTTGCAAATAGGTGGAACTGGAAGATATCCTCTATTTTTCGGGACATCGAAGTCTATCGGAAAATCTGATGATATGCCGAAGTAAGGAGTGTGGTCCAAAACAAATATTGTTTTGTGATTAATGGGAAACATGGTGGATGTAATTTACATATTCAGGCACATAAGCATAGTACACAACCTCTTATTGCAAAGGAAAGCAATGTTGGTTAACATGAAACTGAGGTTTGCTATGCTTTGGTTGCCGATTTTTCAATATTTCTTTCGGTTTGTTGGTGTCAAAATCATTTCTGTGTTCTGTCTGTCAGTGCCAACCATAGATAATGCCAACCAAATCAACACAACGCCTTTGATTGGTTGATGTAAGGGTTGTCGATGGTGATGAAGTAATCAAATAAAAACTTATAATAAAAAGCAAAAAATAACTTTTAACACTACGTAAACTAAATTTTGTCGTGTCGGTGGACCGCTCTAATTCATTACTTTAGATACGTGTTTTTTTTTTAAACGAATGTTGTAATTAGGTAGATATCATTTGATTTATGTAAGTATTTATGAAGGTAAAAAGCGGTCCCCCGACACGTCAAAATTTAGTTTACGTAGTGTTAAAAGTTATTTTTTGCTTTTTATAGGGTTTAGCGTTTTTAACCTTTTGTCATAATTATTGCGTACTTTTTTGGGTCGGGGGTTTTTTTAAATTTATAATTTAATTTTATTTCATGCTTTTTAAAGGAGCTCCTTAATTTTTCCTTCTTTCATTTAATTTATTTTATCTTAAGATGGGGTCGCTATATGCGATCTCGGCCAAAGGAAACTGTTTAATAATCCTCATGACAAACTGGCTCTGGGAGAATTGCACAGATTGAGATACAATAAAGACCTTTGGACATTCTAGATTTTCAGCAAAAATATAAATCGGTTTATCCGTTTCATTCCGGTATTCCAGGGTTTCATCCGCCACATCCCATTTCCAGCATCAGGTTCTCGTCAATCAGAAACATGAAGAGAACTCGTCAAGACAAATTCAACGAGCCCAAACTCGATGGGTTTACTAAAAGGCAGTTCAGGGTTACGTCTCCTACCTTCGTGCCCTAACAGCAGACCAGCTCAGTGGTTCCAAAAGACATTAGTGTTTCAAATTTCAGATCCCACATATACTTGCAAGTAAACTGAGCGTGTAACATTCCTATCACATCTAGCAAACGAGCTGATGACCTTGAAGACCTGAACCGATTTCCACCAAACATAGCTAAGAACACTCCCGACTGACATACCTTTTAAACAAAAAAAACCGCATTACAATCGGATCATCCGTTTGGGAGCTACGATGCCACATACACACACACACACACACACACACACACACACAGACACGTCAAACTTATAACACCCCGTCGTTTTTGCGTCGGGGGTTAATTATTTTATAATAAGGGAGGATACTTTTGATAATTTGTATCAAAACCATGTTTGTTTAGAAAAACCTGGGTCGTACAATTTTCCATAGTTAGTTTATGAACTGATTGAGGACCCTCAAATAGTTTTTTTTGTAAAACGGAAAATAACTTTCGGCCTTATTAAATTAAGTTTTATTTTATGCGCAAAAATATCATTTTAATTTCCTTAGGGCTACACACCTTAGGACCACATATTACTATAATAGTTACCTACTACGTAGTTTTACTTCAGATTCATAATCTGAGTTTTTGGCGCTGGTATCATTTTATTGCACAGGTAAAATAAGTTTACAGATAATAAATGACGACATTCAGAAAACCGATTTCGGTAAAATACCGGTTTTTTCAGTATGTTTTTATATCAAAATTCTGCAATAATAAATCATACTACATTTTATTACGCCTTTTACTTAACAATAATGTATCAAGGTTCAAATCGTTAATAGATTTCCACTTTTTTAAATGAATTGTTACAGAAATATTTTTGAAACATGTTTTCTAGAAGGACGATTGAGCTTTTAAGACATTAGACTAGAGTATATTCTGTCAACTACGAACTCTTGCTGTTACGATTAACAAGGTAACTACTAAAATATAACTATTTATTTTCTGAAATACATAGCAAATTACCGAAAAATTACAAAGCGTGCACAACACTAGGGTGAATGTGAGAGAATGATAAAATGGTGCATTCGTCGATCAAACCGGGCCACACATCCGAAGCCAGAAATTAAATTAACATCCACCATTTTGTTTATTTTCGCGAAAATAAGTCTTTTCCCGGATACGTTGTAGAATATTCCTGTTTTACCGCTATACGACAGAGTGATCTACTTAATCTGGCAATGATTATAAGATTAGGAATGTGCTATTAGCGTTCCTATCTATTATCGGGCCCTTGTGTTGAAATTTGCAGACATCGGCCGCGCCGCTAGTAAACACTCTTTGAAAATTAACAGCATAACGTTGAAGACAAGTAAAAACCCAAACACGCAGGGCACCCGAGTTGATGAGAAAGGTTCGGATAATCACCAAGTTCAAAGGGAGCAATCCCCTAGCGTTAGAGGTACGTGAAGTGCAGTAATCGGAGTTCGGACGTCATAAGTGCGAATAAGCTGTGTGCGTACAGTCTGTTCTTATGGTGGAATATTTGTTCAGGAAATAACCAAGAGTAGTGGGCGAGAGTCCCCCGTGGCGCGCCCGGCTAACATGAACCACACGCCTGCACCGGACAGGCAGCAGCAGCACGACTCTAATGTGAACCAGGTGGAGGAGATGGAGACTCAAGATGGTTAGTCATGTCACAATATTTACATTGTAATCTACTGCCTCTCCCACACATTGCCCAGGTAACACCTAAATACACCGCATACGAAACCATTACTCATCATAGTTTTATTTTAGAATCGCTTATTACGTTAATTTGTAAGTGTTATTGAACTTAAAGTTAAATAGATTATGCTACATAACCTCAAATTGTATTGAGTAAGTTGACATTGTTAATTTGTTGTATCTGTTTTGTCAAATGATAATCAGCAGTATAAAACCACGATAAAAATGTGTACTTGAATGTTCACTTATTAGATTTAGAGTGTAGCTTTCTTTGTTTCAAAAGTGCAAGTCGCTGTCTTGAGAGTGAAACGAAAATATCTAATTATAGAATATCTTTGTCTTAAATGTATGTTTGATGTAAGTAATTTTATTGAATTTAGTTATAGCTAATTTAATCAGTTACTGTTTGTGTTTGTCATAGTGTCTGAAAACAGTTTATTTTTAATACATTGTGTAGTTTATGTGTTTATGTATTTGCCTCAGTGTGTTTAATGTCAATGTGATCTTTCCATGCATGTCATAGTGTGTATTACTGCCAACTTTTAGGAATTAGTTAACAACATAAAAATAAACAAAACTGTCAAGTGAGGAAACTCGTGTTCATATGTTGCAGACTATAAGAATAATATTGATTATCATTTTTATCACACTAGCTGCTAGATAAGCCTGTTAAATGTGTTCATGCTTATTCATTGATTAGTTTAAAGGGTTTTAGATATCCTCTTTAGACATTGTCACCTATTACAAATGTCATTTTATTGTATTTAAGACTTCATTAAAATTAATTTAGCTTCTTTTTTGCACATTTATATACAGATGAAGTTATCCTACAAATATTCTGAAGGCAGAACTGTGTTTGGACATGTTTAACACTTTTATGCAATAACTGCTGAATGTTATTTTTATGAAACTTGGTAGTAATATAGTTGAGATATCAGAATACCACAAAGTACTTTGGGTTGTGGGTGCAACCAAAGACAGAAGCTACTTACTACAAGAAGACTATGGGTTGCAATACTTCATACAATTTTGGTGAATTCCATGTAGTATTTAGGTTGTTGGTGGGGGTGGGTGTGTCATGAAAATTTAATTTATGTCTGTCTTATGTCTAGCTGTATTTATTTGTTACATGTCTAGCTTTATGTGAATATGACTAGCTTTGTTATAAATAAAAAAACACAGGTTTGATTAATAATTAAAATGCATAGCACTTCACTTGCAAAAGTTTTAAAAGATGATCTGTGTTGTCACAAAAAAGGTTTTATGAAGAAACCTGGCTGAAAATAGTATTTTTCTTTCTTCTAATACATTGTCAAAGTGACAACAACTGTCAAAATTCATATCTGTAAAACAATGGACAGATTTGTTTCTCCTGAATAGTTGCTGTGTTCTATTTTAATTGTTAAGTTTACTTTAGTGTGTTGTTAATCCAAATCAAGTAGAGGTAACATGTATTTTTACTCTCTTTATGTTGTATCATTGTTATTTAATTGCTGGTAATTAAAAATCATGATAAACAAGTACACTTCATCCAAATCATGATAAATTATTATTACTTCTATACTTTTAAGACTAGATACTGAATTTCACTCACCCACAGAAGTTGATATCATGTGTATTGATTACAAGATATAGTATCTTAGAAGTAAATAATTCAATGTCAAACATTGTATGAATCATGTGTTGACTGGAGCTTGGTACTAATGTAGCTATCTTTGTTCTCTTGCAGTGGAAACTGTAGACACTGTCACTGACAAGACTTGGGAGGACGATCTTATGAAAGGTCCTAACGGCGAGGTAGTCATGGGAGAAGTCATGAAGAATCAGGAAACCACATCATCAGACATGCCGGTGAGTAATATGGACAGTTGAGTCAAAACAAAAGGCAAATTGAAATTTTACAAAACATCATGACCAAGCTAAATTGAACCAGATAATGTTTTTGAAAATCTCTATAGAAAAGCAGACTGATATAGTGCTGATAGTAGATAGTATTATTATTTACTTTGCTTTGTCACCATAAAGCTTGACTTGGAATGCTAGATTCTTTGTCAAAAGGTCCTAACTCTAGTTTAAAAGTATCAAACTGTCCAAAAGACAGTAGTGAGTTCCACAATGTCATTTCTGTCTCCATTTTCTACTTTCCTCATTTGAAAACCAAATCACTAAGTGTAGGAGACAGTATAGTGCATTTGAATCTCAAAGTATCTACAGGGTCTGATAAACAGAGATTGGGTTCTAATTTATCAGATAATACTAGTATCACGAATTCGCGTGTTGCTGTATAAGTAATGTGCGAATATTTACGATTCTTGTATAACATTTAAGGCCATTTGAATGCTAGAGTGGTTATTACGAAGTGAACATGTATCCTGTTAATAACACATACGTCGTATCTGTATGATGGTATTAGATGTTCCATTTGATAGATAGTATCGTACATTCGCGCCATTTGAGTCCATCTGTGTATTCATATATCTTTTGTTATGACTCTGAACTGCCTTTCTTAATAACTCGTATATTATGACCTCATACTTGCTGAAATTCATGATAAACAGTTTTTCAGAAAGTTTGTTATTCATTTGCATAAAACCAGACATACAACTTGAGATTAGATTCAGCAGGATGTTTACCTTCCCACAGCTGGCCTGTCTCGATGCCGAAATGGAGGACGACGAGGCGCGATCAGAAACGACATTCCGTTTCACGGTACAGAACTTCAGGAATTTGAAAGATTCTGTGTTGTCGCCGGCGTGTTTCGTCCGGAATCTTCCGTGGAAGATCATGGTGATGCCCCGGCAAGCTCCGTCCCCCGACCGGCAACAACAGAAGTCGCTCGGATTCTTCCTCCAGTGTAATGGGGAGAGCGAGTCTTCCAGTTGGTCATGCTATGCTATGGCAGAACTCAGACTTATCTCCCACAAGCCAGATACCGAGCCTTTCTTCAGGAAGATCCAGCACTTGTTTTATAGGTTTGTTGTTACTTTTTCTATACAAGTATTCAATCTTCAATCGCATGTATCAAGTAGTTATGGATTGTTTTCTATTGTATCTAATGTTTATGTGTAATATCTCCAGCAAAGAGAACGATTGGGGTTTCTCCCACTTCATGGCATGGAACGACGTTTTGGATCCCGAAAAGGGTTACATAAAAGACGACGCAATCACGTTGGAGGTCCACGTGACCGCTGAGGCGCCGCACGGTGTCTCTTGGGACTCGAAGAAACATACCGGCTATGTCGGTAAGTCTTGTGTAACATATCACGGAACTTTTCATTTCATTGTACACTTTAAGACTTTCTATGGCTTTGAATGACGTGCATGATTCTCAAATGGCTGCTTCAATTTTGTACGCGACCTTCTGGCGTTTAATGCTCTCAAGAGCTTGAAAGCTGTAATAGCCCTATAAAACAGTTCATTGAATCTGGTCTTAAATTTCAATGGAACCCTTTATTTTTATATGGAAGGGTAGGTGTAACTGCGTCGTATCTCGTCTCGAAGATACGATTTTCTAAGAAATAAACAATTTCTTCGTGTAAACATTCGCCCTTCCACGTGGGCGCGAAAAGCGTGGTAGTTGCTCTTATAAACTATCTGTAAACAAGTCTGCAAGTTTTTTTTTTTATTTGTTTATTTCAGGTCTCAAGAATCAAGGTGCGACGTGTTACATGAACTCCTTGTTACAAACATTGTATTTCACAAATCAACTACGTAAGGCCGTTTATAAAATGCCAACAGAATCTGACGACAGTACCAGGTAAATGGCTGATTTTGTAATCTATCCTACGTATCTATTACTTAGAGTGAAACTTTGTGGATTATCCTGACTAATGTCTATTGAAGGCCGCGCTGATAATTGGAAGAACGCAGCAAAATAATTCCTCAATTTTGGCAATTCGAAATCATGGATGCGCTATTTTCGATAAATACTAAAGAAAACAAAATATCTGATGACTTGATTTTCTTTTTCCTAGGTCGGTGGCTTTGGCATTGCAAAGAGTTTTCTATGAACTACAATTTTCTGATAAACCAGTGGGCACAAAGAAACTAACAAAGAGTTTTGGTTGGGAGACATTGGATTCTTTTATGCAACATGATGTTCAAGAATTTCTTAGGGTAAGTTCTAAGCGCACTCATACTTTGATTGCTCAATTTGATGTTATTTATAGATGCTTATAATTTCGTCACTATTAGCTTCAAACAGCCATAAATTCACAGACTTGGCAGCATTTCAGTGTTGTCATTATTTCCTTTGACAAAGTGGAAATCACAAGGCATGTTAATTCCAGGTATTGTTAGATAAACTGGAGAGTAAAATGAAGGGGACTTGCGTGGAGGGAACGGTTCCGCGTCTCTTTGAGGGCAAGATGACCTCATATATCAAGTGTAAGAACGTCAACGTGTCCAGTACGCGCGTCGAAACCTTCTACGATATACAGCTTAATATTAAGGGGAAGAAGAATAGTGAGTATTCAAATAAATTACGCCTTTTTGTGAAAGTAACAGTGCTTTGGACTTTATAACAACCAGGAAAGTTGGATTGAAATTAAAAGTGTTGTGTCAGTTATTTAAATTGAACATTATTAATATCATTTACTGCCATAAACTAGTAAAGATAAGAGTAAGATAAAGTATGTAAAACATATAATCAACACCACTGGTTTACTAAAATAAACTGAAATAGAAGTATGTACCACTGTTTTGTTTGCACATATTAAGTAAGCTGTACATTTTATTCCAGTCGATGAGTCGTTCAAAGACTACATCAGTACGGAGACTCTAGATGGTGAGAACAAGTACGACGCGGGGGAACATGGTCTCCAAGAGGCGGAGAAGGGAGTGATCTTCGCTTCGTTCCCGCCGGTGCTGCATCTACACCTCATGAGGTTCCAGTATGACCCCATCACGGATAGCTCTGTCAAGTTTAATGATAGGTAAGTAAGGGATTAATGTGAATATTCTAATGACATAGCTAGGGTAGCGATGTGCATCTTTGTATTTAAAAGTTAACATAAAAGATTTCAAATGTTATTAAAATAATTTCTGGATTCAGTTCAGTAGTTCCAGAGAGTTTTTAGTCAAAAAATTTCATCATCTTTATGATTGCGCAAGAAGTGTGCAAGAGCTATATGATTAATTTCCGAGTTCAATTATTGTCATATGAATTCCTCTCAAGACTAATTTCGAGGATACATACCAACCCATTTTTTTGATGTTCTAAATTATTTTATATTCTTTAACATAACCTAATTATACCTACAGGTTCGAGTTCTACGAGCACATCAACTTGGACGCATATCTTCAAGAGAAGCCGGAGACGCCAGCAGACTACACGTTACACGCGGTGCTGGTACACTCGGGAGATAATCACGGAGGTCACTATGTGGTCTTCATCAACCCTAAGGGCGACGGGAAGGTGAGATATAGTTTCTAATAGTGAAATTTAATTTATTGGTAGTGTTTGAGGAAATATTTTTGAGGATCTGAGGCTTAGTGAAAATCGCGACGGGATGACGAAGTTGCGCTTGAACGTGGACTGAATATGGGACCTAGCTGTCATTTTAGAGGAGTGGTCGGAATATAGAAAGTCTACAACTAGTACTCTAGGGGTATTGGTTTGTTTGTGAAAATCAGCAACTACTGTCAGGACGGTAGTTGCTCTGTGTATAACAATGGTACTCTCTTGCATTTGCAAGGTGACTCCAACATAGTTGGGAGGAGGCTGGACAAATTATATTAAATAAATGGTTTTTAAATAGGTGCTAACAGATGAACCAAGTGGCTGCATCCTTCCAATTTAATGCTTCCACAATATAGAATCAACGCCAATAACATACATAAGTACTAAATAAAACCTCTTTTGTGATGCAGTGGTGCAAGTTCGACGACGATGTAGTGTCCCGCTGCACGAAGCAGGAAGCCATCGAGTACAACTACGGCGGCCACGACGAGGACATGGCGTTGACCGTGCGCCATTGCACCAACGCTTACATGTTGGTTTATATTAGGTAAGCTATTTATCCATACTGTATATAAAGAAAACTATTTACATTTGTCAATGTGAAATTCAGTTGTGTTTTTGCTGGTCATGCCTACATAGACATCGAATCGAACGAATTTTACATGTACGAGAATCGTGTAGACCATGACTAGTTAAATTGTGATGTCCTGCAAGTTAATATTTTTATGTTGATTTCCAGGGATTCACAGTTGAAGACTGTCTTGCAAGAGGTCACTCAGGCTGACATTCCTACAGAGTTGAGCGAAAGGCTCGCTGAAGAAAAGAGGATTGAAACTGTAAGGAAGGAACCTTTTGAATACGTTAAACCTTGCCCTAGACTTCAGGATGACAAGCATATTTGTATTAGAGCTGTCTTGAATTTTTTAACTAAAAAAGTGCAATGATAAGAAATCACAAATGTTCAAAGTATTGACAAAGACGTTATATTTCAATACCACTCAAAATAATCCTACCATTTCTCCCCCAGATCCGTCGCAAAGAGCGCAACGAAGCCCACTTATACATGAACGTGAACGTAGTACTGGAAGAAGCCTTCGACGGTCACCAGGGCAATGACCTGTACGACCCCGAGCGGGCGCACTACCGCGTGTTCCGCGTGCGCAAGCAGGCCACCGTCGCCGACCTCATGGAGATGCTGGCGGAGAACTTCAAGTACCCGCTCAAGCAGCTCAGGCCCTGGCCCTTCAGTGCACGCTCTAACCAGGTGAGGGTTGTAGCTCTGACTTCAAGTACCCGCGTACTTAGTTGTAGGTCTAGGGCAGGGTTTTTCAACTTAGTAAGACCCAAGACAACGATAACAGATAAACAGACCTTAGAAACAGTAGTATATTGGCGAAACCTTGTACGATCTTAGAAACTTCCATCCAGGAAACTTGCGCATAAAATGTTTCTTCTTCATACAGTTTTAAACAAACCTAAATAAAGCTTATTAGACCATTTCCACCTTATATTTACTAGACTTGAATGAGTTGACAAAGTTTCGTTACCCAAATTATATAATCAACAAAATTTCCTCCAACAGACCTGCAGACCGACTTGCCTAGACATCGTCAACGATCAACACAAGACCGTGGCCGACGTCTCCGAAAACATGAACCCTTGGAACATATTCCTAGAGATGTTACCTCCCGACTCCGGCTTCAGTGCACTACCGACCTTCGACAAGGAAAATGACGTTGTACTGTTCTTCAAGTTTTACGACCCAAAACAGAAGCGCATTCATTATTGTGGACATCACTACTTGCCGATTGCCAGCAAGCCCGCTGATCTTATACCGATACTCAATAAGCGTGCAGGTTAGTGTTCGGTTTAATGAATATCGATTATCGAATTAAGGTTTTGTTGTTTTGAAAGAACTTTTTCTGTTCTCTTGAAGTCATGAAGACACCTACACTTCAGCATATTTTCAGAATTCTAAACAGGCTGTGACTCCATTGTTTGGACTGTACCTCTATAATCACAATTTTAATAGTAATAGGATGACAGTTTAAACTTAGCACAAACTGTGATTCCACTGTGTGGACTTTGTTAAATTATAATTTAAATAGGGACAAAGTATCAGTAATAATATGAAAGCAGTTTATCATTGTCTTTTAGAATTTTGAATAGTCTAGGTATCTAAACATAACAGGTTATTTAAATCTATCATTAATTATGTTATTAAATATGATTCTGCCGATAGAGTCAATGAGTTTGTTGAACTTGAAAGCAATGAATATTAATTTCGTATTTACATAATATTTCCATCATCATTCTGTAATGGATTCCGAAATGGATTTCAGCGTCACTTTTTTGTTATATACTAGCTGTTTTTCGCGGTTTCACCCACATCTCATGGAAAATACTTTCCCCTTACTGGATAAAATATCACTTTTCTCACCCGGGAATAGTGCGGCTTCCTAACATTAAAAGATTCGGAGATTTGGACATTTGCACAGATCTGGATTCAATATTGTAACTAACGTGTTTTTGTCTTTAGGTTTCCCTCCTGATACTCCACTTGTCTTATATGAAGAGATCAAACCTGACTTTGTTGAGAAGATCAACAACTACAGTGAGCCGCTTGAAAAGGTATTATTTATCAGTTTTATCCTATCAAACCATTCACTAGTTGTAAGCTTTTACTCTACAAATATCTTCCCAAGTAAATATGTATTTAGATGAGTCTTAACTTCCATATAAGAGATCATAAAGTATATATTGGTGTAACCTTGTGACTAATAAGAATAGTTTTGGTAAATTCCATGTTAAATTATATTAATGTCTCCTAGAACTTGATTAGGAATAAAATAGTGTAATGTTATGATCGATTTTAGTTCTAGTTTGATCCCACATTCAGGTATTGCTGGCTCAGGTATAGTATTTATAAGTAATTAATTATTTATTATCATTTATCATACTGCGTTACTTCAAGTGGCACTGTTCAGACCTTAAAACCCGTTATTTATTTTCAATGTTATTGTTTTGTCCAGAGATTTTTTCCTCCACTTACGAAAATAAATTCTTCCTTAACATTCCATAGGATTACGTCATCCGTGCTTATAACCCAAGCGCTTGTGCGTAATAATAAATAAAATACTTCGAACTCGAGGTCACGAAGCTTGAAGCTTATTAATTTTATTTTGCGAGTATCACATAACATCTGGCTCTTATTTGTTAATTGGCCATTCCCAATATTCTTAGTATTTATTGATTTGCTAGCTAGACGTAGAATTTTGACATTATATCAATGTCGAATTCCTATCAGTAGTCAGCAAAACAATGGATACATTATTGGAAACGGCCGTAATGCGTTATTTTGAGTTGAGATTCATATAATTTCCTGTTTGTGCAGACGCTCCATATAAAATACCTAATTTGTACATGTGTATCTAATAAGACTTGAAAGCCCAATGCACTACGTAGTTGGGAAAATGCTAGACAAATGTAAATTCGCTCTCTGAACAGTGCTGTAATATTTATCATTTGTATGTATCAGCTAGTCCTCATAATCCTCCTCTCAATTAAAATCATTCCCAAACACCAGCTTATTTGATTAATTTTTAAGCTACTTGAGTGACTCACTTTCATGGATATGTTTACCACAGGATAACCACGTCAACACATTTGTCTTAAAATAAATTATACGTGATATATCGGGCAATAACCTTTGCTTTTTCGTTTGAAATTGGAGCGTGTTTCGTGTCCTGTGCTAGACATGATCCATGGTCTTTATTTTAATCACGAGCAGACCATACACACTGCCTCATTATTCTGGTTTACTTGTATCACCACTTGCGTCAGCTCTCCATAGGATTGTGTCGTATATCAACATGCGTTAATTTGGCACCAAATACATTAGTGTGTATTGGACTTTAGAAAGCTTTGAATTAGTTTCATACTGAGCCCAAAACAACAATAAAGTGGTTACCATAAATATTTTAAATCTTTTAATGGCTTTTTTAGTATACAGTCTTCTATTTCATGGAAGAAGAAGAGAGTATACACTTAAAAAGTAAAAGTACCATTTTCATTTGTTGGTTTGAGCCCAGGATGAGATATACAACAATTCAAGCTTGCTAAGATTAAATATTCACTAAGACTAGTATGGCTTCAACAAAGTAGTTAACATAATCAATATGCGCAGTCATTATGCATATCTAAAAACCCCGTGGGAAAATGTTCCTATTGTACACTCAATTAGAGAGCTCAATAGACATTGAAGCATTTTAAATTAAGAACAAAAAAATACCTAATTATTATTGGCTGTTTCCCCGTCTTATATAAAAAAAGCATTTTAAATTAAGAATAAAAAAGAAACATAATTGTTATTGGTTGTTTCGCTGTCATATACAAAAAAAGAACATGAGCATGTAGTTTGTAATGAGGTCACATATGAAATGAGGTAGCATATCCCACGCATATTGTTATACGCCACAAACTACGGAGGGAGGGCATAAGGCGGGCTACCCTCGGGTTGAGTCGTGTGCACGCGGCCAGGTATTGGACGAGCTGATGGACGGCGACATCATTGTGTTCGAGCGCGCCGACCATCGACACGAGGACTTGGAGCTGCCTACCTGCCAGGACTACTTCAAGTACATATTCTACAAGGTCGAAGTGCAGTTTGTCGATAAGACTGTTCCTAATGATCCTGGGTGAGCTTTTTTGTTATTTACTTGCTTATTAAGACTCGTTTTATTCCCTTTCAGTAATATAAACCTCTCTTACCTCTTAAAATGCGGGATGTGGTGTTTTAGACACCACGTCATTCAATACCTCATTCAATAGACTATATGTCTATTCTGTTGATGAAAATTTTATCCAAAAGTAACTCGCGGCCAGTCACGCCTGGCGAAGCCCCTTGAAATAATCGAATTGTATCATAAATTATCAATTCTACATCTGTTTGTTATGGGTTTCGAAGGAAAAGGGTCTGGCAGAGTGAGCGGCTGGTCATGGAAGTTTAGTTTCCAGACTTTACCAAAGTCAATACTGGTACTTCTTATAATTTTGTAATCTTTTTTCATAGGTTTACAATGGAGCTGTCGATGCAGATGCGCTATGATCAGATGGCGCGGGCAGTAGGACAGCGGCTCAATGTCGACCCCTACTTAATACAGTTCTTCAAGTGTCAAAAGTTAGTATTTTATATTATATATTTTACTGTCACAGATGTGTTCTTATTAATATGTCGTGAAAAAATAGATCAAACTGTCTTTAGGCAGTCGCCTAAGTCCGATAAATAGGTGACCGATTTTTTGTAGGAGAAGAACACTAAAGGGAAACCATTGTCAGAATATCTTTAAAAAATCGGCCCTTATCTGTAACACAAAAAGTCTGACGTGGATGGGAAGCCTTAACAAATACGTAGATTAATTTAAGAACAAGGCGACGTGGTGTGATCAACTGTTGTTAAATTTGTTGCAGCTACAAGGATACCCCGGGACTTCCACTGAGATACTCATACGACGGAATACTTAAAGATTTGCTAGTGTACTGTAAACCAAAGTGCCCTAAGAAGTTGTTCTACCAGATATTATCTATTAAAGTTAATGAATTGGATAACAAGAAACAGTTTAAATGTTTATGGGTAAGAAAGATTACATTTTTGATTAAAATAAGTTTACTAACAGCCAGTTTCTTCATCAAAAGTTAAAAGCTAAAGTAAAAGTCATAGTAATGTCTAAAAGTCATAGTAATGTAATAATGTCTAAAGTTAAAGTAACGGTTAAATTAAATTTTTCTATGAATTTTGCTGTCACTTTACACTTGAAAAAACCAATTTGACCGTTACTTTTACTTTAAACATTACTTTAACTTTTGATGAAGAAACTGGCCGTAAGAAGCACATAGTTATAAGTTCTGTAAATCATTTATGTTCTTTTTGCAGGTTGGTCCAAATTATAAAGAAGATAAGGAATTAATTTTATATCCAAACAAAGGAGGTAAGGTGTCAGACATCTTACAAGAGGCAGCTAAAGTTGTTGAAATGTCGCCCGATGGTTCTGGAACGTGAGTACAATACCACATTTAAATAGAAAAATCTTCTTTTCATGAAAAAGTTATTTAAGGAAAGTTTGAGACGCTTCTAAAGTGAGGAGAATTAGAAATAAATATATGTCTAATTGTCTACTAGTCGTTTCGTTTTGGTATATCTCGCGTCCCGAGGGAACTCTTTCTTATATCCAGATACAATATAGTCTTTAGTCATATATCCTCCGCATATGAACTGTAGCTTTAAGTTACATAGTTTCGTTATATTCATTGCATACAAGTAAAGATAACATGGTTTAAAATATGTGTTCAGGTTAAGGATCGTGGAGGTGTCGTGTCACAAAGTATTACCCGGTCCCGATCCTGAGCTGACGCTGGACCAGGTCACCATATCACCGCCCAGACTCTACAGAATAGAGGAGATACCCAGAGATGAGCTCAATTTGCAGGTAAAGTTCACAAAAAAATACAGTAGAATATAAAGATAGTGTTTTTGACTATAGAGAAAAATATAAAACACGCTAGTCATGCATTATCATCAGAACTCAGAGCGCGTGCAAAATTTCATCGTAATGAATGAATGGGAAGCGGGTGAAATAAAGATTCCAAGATATTCTTACATACGTTACAAGTGAAGCTAATATTATAAGCGTCTTAATAATAGTTTGTCAGTAGCCGCAATGTGTAATTAATTCTTTTTTTCTCTTGAAAGTTTTTTTGACGTGACAACGTCTTATAAATCGATGGAGCCGGCTGCACGCATGAAAAAACAAAAAACAGCTACTCATGTTGTCACGTTCAACTATCGTTAGTAAACCGAATTTACAGACCATCGTTTTTTTTATACTTTTCGTATCTGTAATCATAGGGTCGATTAAAATCTGATTCTCAAGGAAGGCTGCTTTATTTACGGGATATAGTGTAATGACTAAGTTTAATAAAATTCAATAAACGGAACTTTGTACATTCCAGGAGGACGAGATAATAGTGCCGTGCGCACATTTCCACAAGCAGGTGTACGCGACGTTCGGCATCCCCTTCTACGCGCGCGTCAAGCACAACGAGCCCTTCCAGGCCGTCAAGGACCGCCTGCAGAAGAAGCTCGACATACCCGACAAGGAGTGGGAAAAGGTAGGTTTCAAAACTATTTTCTCATTTTTTTTTGTTTTGATAAATAAAAGTATGTATGTAGATTTTATTTTAAAATATATTTTTATGTTGAGATTGTGATGCCCCGTGAGGCCAATGTTTAATAACAGTTTTTCTTTCGTTTCTTTTTCAGTACAATTTCGCTATAGTGACAAATGGCAGACCTAACTACATAAGTGAAGGAGCGACAATAAACATTTACGACTTCAGGCCAAGTAGTAACGCGAGTGAGTATCAACCCGGCTTTTAAATTCGTGTCATGTTTTGGAACTTTCAGTTTTAGTCAAAATTCTATGTTACAATAGAGCCAATCCTCAAAAGAATGTGTGCTAAAATTTAATCTAGATCTGTCCCTTCCAGACGCGACGGCCCGGCCGTGGCTGGGGCTGGAGCACATCAACAAGACGCCCAAGCGGTCCCGCGTCAACTGCCTAGAGAAGGCCATCAAGATATACAACTGAGCCGCCGCCTCGCTCGCAGCCGCGCGATAGTACCACACACACATACATATTATACTTAATCATTTCCTACTCTGGACCACTCCATAATTTATTTGGCTTCTTCGTTTATCCATGAACTTTATTCAATATGTGTATTGCTCGTGCAGTGTTACTATCGTCCGGATACGCAACAAATAATAGCCTTATCTACTTATTACGTGCATCGCTAACACCAATTTGACTTCCTTTATCACCCTATTTATTCTACGTAGGAAACTGATTCTGAACGTTATGTGTAACAGACACTGAGGCCACAGATTAGTCCTGCTAGAAAATTGCTTTTATGATAATTTGGAACAGTAGCTTTGTTTGGCCGTCGAGTAATTGTGTTAGCGTCGACATCGAAGCAGGAGAAGTCTCGCTGGTAAAGTGACACAATCGAGTATTATCCATCATATTTGTTCATGTATAGCGTTATAATTTACTTTCTATCGGTGGCATTAGTAAGTTTTATGGTTATAAATCACGTTCATATTTTAAATATTTAATTGTAATTTAACAGTAAATAAATTAAATCAACGTGACCGACGATTGAAACTCAATGCAGGGGCATGGTCACGTAGTGTAGCTTCGTAGTAGAGTGCATGTATCGGTAAAATCTATGTTTATTTGTATCGTACGGACAGTACGCTCCAGCGATTCCAAGGCTCTGTGTCTAACACACCTTCTGTAACCAGTGAGTGAATCACGTGGCCTCCTACATCAAGTTATGTCCACTGCTGTTTGATTATGTTTAATGTACTGAGGCCGGTCTGCGAGCGCGGCTGGGGCGGCGTTGTGCCGCGTGTCGGCGGCCGCCTCGGGAGCCTCGGCCTCGCTCGCCGGCGGTATTCGGGGTGATTCGGCAATGTAAAGCATTTTCACTGAATATACAAGACAACTATGTTTAGACATGAATTTGAATAGTAATAAAATGTGCCTCTGTGTGTTGACGCTTGTTTGATTAACTATATTAACAAACTAGTGTAATATAAAGAAGTATTTACAGTTAAATTAAAATCGGCTTGCTGATCGTTCGTTATTATGACAGTAAAGTTTTCAGAAGCTTGTAATGTTAAAAACTATTTTATTATAAATGTTGAACATAGTAATCGAGTTTGAATGAAATGCATGATAGTAATAGTATAATATTCGAAGGTATAAAATACAGCCAATTAAATATAATTCTTAGTGACATTCATTTTCAACAATAGATGTATTTGGTGATAAACGATATACGCTTACATATATCCAACACATTAATTTTATATCACTTTACAAGATAAATAAATTAGCTTGACGATAGTAACTTTCTTAGACTGCTCAAAATCCTACTGTTTTGCGTCATGGGTATTTGATGTCAAACAACCATGATTGGCAAGTGAATTTGAATGTTTATTGTTTTAAAAAAGAATAATTTTGTATCTACAATGACGGTATTGTGATAATAAATATTAGTGAAGCCTGTACATAGCTAATGCACATACCTTAACAAACGACAATCATTGTGGTGGTTTGTGCTTTTCTATTAAAAATGTTTAAAAAGACACTCGCTAAAACTCATGTGTAATCTGATTTTATAGAAATTATTGGAGTATATTATATACGGAATTTTAAAATGTTTTATTGATTGTCGAATTGCCAACACCCGGGTGTATGTTTGAGGCAAAGACGATATCAATTAGTATACAATAGACCAGCAAGATGGCGTAGCGTTTAGCGGCCTCAAGTGTACACTAGGTTTAATTGCACATAATAGATTTAACGTTAGCACTGTATTGTTAATTCTGGCTAAAAGCGTCCGAGCGATCTAAAGCGAAGCGGTCTACGTGTTACTATTTTATTATTGGTTGAATCAGAATCTTTCATTTTAGAAGATCATTGTAAAATTATATTTTGGGGAAAACTTTACTTTTTGCATGTTTCGTAAAAAGTGTAAGATGTAGATAACAATATGTCGTGAGGTGTAACCCTCGGCGACTTGGAGATAATATTGCTTATTATTGTTATATGAAGTGAAATTAAACACTGGTTTTCCACAAAGTATAACTTTATGTAATGTTACTATTTAATTTTTTACTTGACCTGCCAGAGATATGTTACGTTTAAATAAATGATTATGTCGAAATTATGTATATATATGATGTAATAAATTAAGAAAAAAATACAATAAGTTTTCGTAAAGATGCCTTAGACGTTTTAAGACATTTTTAATGGTTTGAAATGATAATGCTTAATTTAATTTATACCCTTTTTTAGTTATTATTTTGTGTCTGGAGAACGTTATTCCGCATCTCGAGAATATTATATAGATTGACTAAACGAGTGAGAGCGATGTCCCCGCGTGTAGATTGTTTTCTTTCTAATGTTTCTATTCAACTCGTTAATTTTTATGTTAACAATGTGTGTTGGTTGCGCTATTTTCATTAACATGGTTTGAGGTACTTTGAAAGATCTTAGCAACATAGTGGCTTAGTAGCTGATACGTGCCGATGATAATAAAATGTGGCAAATGGGATTATAATCTATTAGTTGTTTCACCTATTCAGCTATCTTACAAGGTTCGAACCCGTTGCGTAGGCGAGTCTGTATACAGCTTGTGCAAACATTGAAAGTACTCCAATGTTTGTTATGTTGGATTTGAATGTTTCACTGAATATAATCCTATATTTGTTTTATTTGGTTTGTTTTGTAAGACTCCCTTGATTGAGGATGTACCTCCTCCATCAGTCCAGTTTGAAACCTAAAATTCCAAAGGTACTGCTTCTTCATTTCCATGAGAATCGTGCTTTATGAAACAAGGTTATTTTAATAAGTATTAAGCTGTAGCTAAAAGTGGTAACCGCAATAACGTGTAATAAGTAGGTATCATGTTGGAGCGAGTTTAACTGATAAGAACAGTTTTGGGCATACAATCGTTTTTTGATCCGGGATATAGCGCATACCTCAATTTCGATGCAAGGAAAACCCAGGGAAACTTATAGCCAAAAAGGAATAAATCTATATTATTGAAAGTCTATTTTTGGTGATCAAACTATTGGATATTTGGAAACGATACACTTATGTATCTCTCCTACACAACAGATGCAAAATCTCGATAAAGGGATAAAGGAAATCATAATCACTTTAAACATTTTGCATGATATCTGGTGACGTCGAAAAGATGAAATATATGGTGGACCACGATGCCTCAAGTAATTTTCTTCTAGTTCAACCCAGATTTAATTGTTTTGGTTCACCTGCAGCGGCATTTTATCAACGGTAGTCAGTCCCATCAATATCCTTTGGCGCATATCAGTCATCGGTAGGTATATTTTTTAGGTAATAAAGTTTACACTGAATAACTCCCCCATAACTATGAGAGAGATGAGTGACCACCGAGTTTCTCCGTTTTTCGGAAGCTACGAAAGTTCTCGGCTGCCATTTGGCAACTAATCTGACCAAGCGATATTGGCTAACTTAGGCGATTATCACACTGCCCCGCATGATGCAGCGTAGCGCGTGGATGCGTTTTTTTCCGTTGCTTGTAAATATCTCCGTTTGTATGGAAAACACGCTTAGTCCAACACACTGAAAATGCATCCACGCGCGTTCATGCGGATCACGCACATACATGCGGAGAAACACGCACCCCCGCGCGTAGGTGCGGGGCGAGACGCATGGTATGGCACACTGATCCCGCAGTGACGCGCGTGATTTTGAATGGGCATGACGTGTATATTTGAAAATGGAACTCGATGAGAGTGATTCTACAAAACGCACCTACGCGCGTGAGTGCGCGAAAAACCCGCACGATGATGCAGATCTGCACTCCCGCAGGAACGCGCGTAGGTAGGTGCGTCGACACGCAAGATGCAGCGTGATGCGGGATGTCCATCAGGATTGAGGAGCCACTTTTTGTATCTTAATGAAATTTTGTACTTATTCAGTAGTAAGTTAAAAAGTATTGTAGGCTCAATCTTGGAATTTGTAGTATAATAGTTCAAAAGTTATATGAACACAAAGGTGGCTCCTCAATCTAAATATTTGGACTGAGGAGCCACGTTGGAACACAGAAAGTATACGATGTACATTCTTGAAAATTTTGTATGATTTAGTAGTAATTGAGCGCAATGAGTACTAAAAATTTAATTCCAGTACCTTTAATATTTAAGAAGATACAATACTTTTAATGTGGCACCTTAACCCATACAATGAAAGTGTGAATTCCCATGAATCGTAAGTGGCAAATTCAAATTACACCCCATAAACATTTAGTAGTAAGTGTGTCTGAATTTGTAGTACATAAACAAAGTAGTAAAACTGAGTGAATTTTGTAAAAAAAGGTATTTTAAGTGGCTCCTCAATCCTGACGTTTCTGAAATGAGAAAATGCTTGAGTTACCTGAAATCGGAACGGAATAAAAAAAATAAAAACACTAACATTTAGTATAAATTTCTACTAAATATACATGCACAAATAAAAATTGTATGTATTCAATATCTGATAAAAAATCATCTTTTCCATATTCCTTAGGACGTCGCCATTAAGGGTGACCATGTTATATTAATAAAAATCAGGATAAATAGGTAGTTCTCAGCTTTGCCGCCAATTTTTTATTAAACCTCTGTAGGCAAACACATTTATGGCTATTCCGTCTCTTGAATGACAAAATATTATTAAATACAAAAGTATTTAATAACCTCACTTAATAAAGTATTTGATAAACTTGCTTTGTCATTCAACATTGCTGGAGCGGTGTAATGTTCCAAATTCAAAAAACGCGCCTGGTTTTTTTTGGCCTTAGGGCAGGCTAGTGTTAGTGTAAGTGTTACGACCATACTGCCTAGTATTTCGTAGTGGCAATGGATTTGATTTTCATTGTCCGTAAATTCGATACTTCGCATTTTCAAGTCACTACTTTCTACTATTTTCTTTGTTACTCGCTACCTCGAAGACGCCTGGACCGATATAATCTTTTTTTCTTTCTACTCGCAGTTTTGTCCCGTAGCTAACAGGGTTATTCGTGATATGACTATGAAGGTTTGGATCTTACCTGATGATGGAGGCGACAGAAAATCAAGGGAAGTTCGTATCGCTATATAGCAACTGCCAAGTGTTTGGGCTAATTGGCTTCGTATTGACTAGATCTTTACACCAAAACATGTTATGAGTACCATATCAGACCTGACAATGAAGACAAAGTGCGGTTAGGGAACTCCTTAACGGTTGATGGCAGCTACCTTGTGTTATTTTATTTTTATTGGTAAAGAGTTTCTACAAATGCCACTGAGGTTACTTAAAATACACTCTTTTGCAAAAAAAAATGTTAAATCTTGGTTTTAAGGACTTTATGTGTGTTTCAAAAAGTTTTAATGACTGCAATATATTACTAGCATCAAAAGGTTTTGCCAAGCATGCGTATCTATTCTTAATTTTAATTTTGGAGTATTGCTAAGTAAGTTGTTAAAACCTTGTTCTGGACTAATTCCTAGTAGAAACTTTGTCGGTGTTTTGAATAGCAAGTTTTCCAAGTGATGTTCAGGAAACTGATACTGCAGTTTTAATAACTGATTGATGAACATTTTTGCTACATCAAAACATTTTAGAAAAATTTAGTAAAATTGACAGCTGTACTGCATGATAATAAGATCATACAGAAGAACTCAGCACGACGATTGGCAACAAATTATTAGAGATAAAAAATAATAAAGAATATAAAAAAAAATTGGCGGCAAAGCGTCTTCTTCTTTCATGTCGATGACATGTCATATATTGAGACTACACTATGTTAGCCCAATATGCCACAGCGAGAGCACGGCGGCAAAGCTGAGAACTATTTATCCTGATCTTATTAATATAACATGGTCACCCTTAATGGTGACGTCCTAAGGAATATGGAAAAGATGATTTTTTATCAGATATTGAATAAATACAATTTTTATTTGTGCATGTATATTTAGTAGAAATTTATACTAAATGTTAGTGTCTTTATTTTTTTATTCCGTTCCGATTTCAGGTAACTCAAGCATTTTCTCATTTCAGAAACGTCAGGATTGAGGAGCCACTTAAAATACCTTTTTTTACAAAATTCACTCAGTTTTACTACTTTGTTTATGTACTACAAATTCAGACACAGTTACTACTAAATGTTTATGGGATGTAATTTGAATTTGCCACTTACGATTCATGGGAATTCACACTTTCATTGTATGGGTTAAGGTGCCACATTAAAAGTATTGTATCTTCTTAAATATTAAAGGTACTGGAATTAAATTTTTAGTACTCATTGCGCTCAATTACTACTAAATCATACAAAATTTTCAAGAATGTACATCGTATACTTTCTGTGTTCCAACGTGGCTCCTCAGTCCAAATATTTAGATTGAGGAGCCACCTTTGTGTTCATATAACTTTTGAACTATTATACTACAAATTCCAAGATTGAGCCTACAATACTTTTTAACTTACTACTAAATAAGTACAAAATTTCACTAAGATACAAAAAGTGGCTCCTCAATCCTGATGGACATGATGCGGGGCAGTGTGAAGATCACCTTAGAAGGTGATAATAGGCAGTTGCTACATGTGAAAAGCACTGGAACTCAGTTGCATTCGGTGAGGTACTGAAATAAGCTGGGTTTCATAATGAATTCTGTAGACGGACGCAATGGTTTATTCATTATATGAAACATAAATCTTCGATGGTAAGCATTTTTTTATTTTATTTACATTTTAGGGAGCAGCAACAGTTACATTTAGGCGATTCTCACACTGCCCCGCATGATGCAGCGTAGCGGGAGGATGCGTTTTCTTCCGATGCTTGTAAATATCTCCGTTTGTATGGAAAACACGCACAGTCCAACACACTGAAAATGCATCCACGCGCGTTCATGCGGATCACGCGCATACACGCGGAGAAACATGCACCCCCGCGCGTAGATGCGGGACGAGACGCAAGGTATGGCACACCGAATCCCGCAGTGCCGCGCGTGATTTTGAATGGGCGTGACGTGTATATAAGAAAATGGATCTCGATGAGAGCCGCCGTGCGTGAATCTACTAAACGCACCTACGCGCATGAGTGCGCAAAAAACCCGCACGATGATGCAGACCTGGACTCCCGCAGGAGCGCGCGTAGGTGCGTCGACACGCAATATGCAGTGTGATGCGGGGCAGTGTGAAGATCACCTTACTGCGACATTGTGCCTTTAGGATAGAATCTGAACTGAGAAAAATTCCGACGTGCTAGAGCAATTCTTGTGCTCCGTGGCAGATCTACAAGAAATAGGTAGATACCCATGTTGCTCCTTGGATATAAAAAAAAAACTAAGTCCAAATGTAACCGACCCATTTCATGTCTCTGGGCTTAAGTGGTTTATGAATTTACGATCTAAACTAAAATATTAGCTTTAATTCTGCTACATCACATTATTATAGCCATAATATATATATTTTTTAAATCATCTAAATACTTACCTAGGCATAAGAGCAGTATGTTTTTCTCAAAAAATATAGATAGCTAAATATTCCCTCGTCGACTAGGCTTTCACGCGTTCCCGATTAAATAGACGATTGGGATCAATCAACGAGAGATGCGTCCGATATTTTAGGATATTGGAAGCCGTATATCATTTCACGGTAAAAGGCTTTTAGGCTTGCCTATCAAAATAAGTAGGTACCTAAGTTGTGAAAAAACTTTTCGTTAAAGCTTCAGGAAGTATAAAAGTCTTGCGTTCCGATAATGGGGTAGGTACCTATATTGATATAAAGTGGCATACCTATTCTAAATCTCAATGAGTACTTACCTACTTATTATCTATGTGTTAATATTTTTTTGTTTAAGGATTTCTTTAATATTTTAAGAAATCTGTAGAATGTGCTATTACACATTTATGGTGGTATATCTAGGATCCCCACTTCATTATTGTCTAAAAATGGTATGTATTAACGAATCTGCAAAGCATGGATTCTCATGACCATGCTGCTAAACCATGCGCCTTGAAGTGACCACGATCGACTGGTACTAACGAGGGGACATAACTAAACAATAGCACCTAGTTTTTTTTAACCTTCTTTAACCTTTTGAACGCCAATGTCGGCTATAGCCGACATGAGCAAGCGTGCCCTGTGCGCCAACGACGGCTATACTCGACAAAAAACAGGTCGCAGAAAAATACAAAATAAACCTATTAAATCATTACTTTTATGTATTTTTTAGTAGATATTTAATTAAGATTTTCGGGCTTGGCGTACAGGGCATAGGAATACCGATATGGCGTGGCGGTGAAAAGGTTAAGGATGTTTATAGCCGTGTCCAAATATTCCGAATGAATTTTCGTCGATTCTGTATTTTTAAATCTTTTTAATTCCATTCCATATTCTATTTGTTATTGTTTGGAAATCAATTTGACCATTATTTTCAATTTTGCTGGTTTAACGAACAAACGATAAATATTTTTTCATTAAAAGTATTACACCTATCTGTTTCGGATTTTCTGGGATTAAAAGTGTTTTCCGTTAAACAAATAGCATTAATTACAGTTTCCGAAACAAAACTCGTAAATCTAAGCGATTTATATATTTTTAATTTATAATTTACGTCAGAGCGTCCATCGACGCCGGCCGTCGGAACAATGTCGTAATTTCATTTAAATCCTCTCCGGCTTCGGCCTACAAATCTTGGCGAAGCTTTCGAAATGATTGAATTTTTATGCGGCTGCCTGTCTGTTTTTATTTTGCTACAGCCGCTGTTTTTACATTATATTATGCTGGAAATAAGGTCGCTCTTTCATTATCCTGATTTTGCTTGTTTCAGGACTGCCTGCAGACTTACCTATCGATAGAATTCCTTAGGTATAACGCATTGATGCCTATTTGTTCAGTACCTAATCAGTAGGTATAGGGTATCTAGCGTGACGTGATTTTTCACCAAATGGTCAATCGTAAATTGTAAGATATACTTAGGTAGGCACCTATCTAAAGACCTACAGGTATTTTATTTTGACCTAAACAAATACATACGAACCACTTCATCAAACCCAAAGATTAAATAATCCTGTCTAAGCCCGAGAGGCAATTGGCTTTGCAACCATAACCGTAATGACGATTAATTATTAATCGTCGTCGGTGGAATCCACTCGTAATCCAGGCTTCCTTCGACCGACGACGGACTAGACGGGATGAAAAACTATAGTAATTAATCCTACAGCTCGCAATTGTACATTTAAAAAGCTTTGTGAAGAGCTATCTGCTTTCTCGAAATTACATTTCTCATTAGGATTCTCCTCGGGGAATGCTAATTTGCAACATCGATAGAGCTTGTGATGAGGACCCATTGTCTTTATGCAAAGATTACAGCCATATTTTATGAAAGTTTTGCTTGGGTATTTAATAATTTGTAGGACTTTTATTTCATCAAGAAGGATAAAGTAAAAATGCCGTTGTTTTCAATGGCAAATGCATCGAGCATACAAAACATCACACTTCGGCAGCAGTGCCGTTGTGGAGCATAGGTTGTCCTAGCTTGAGCATATTGCGGTCGTAGCTCACACCTGTCAGACGTCCTGATTTTTATTAAAGTGATAAATCGGTCAGGCATGTACAGGAATTTAATGTGTGGATTGTAGGGATCCCACTGCAACAGTTTATCAGTGTCGCTCAGGACACGGCGGGAATGCGGTCGACTGCGGCGGTCATACAGAATGGTGCGTCGTTAGCGTTAATCCGATTCGGGCATTGGAGCATTCGAGTATCCAACGTTGTCGGCATCCCGCCGCCCTTCCCGCGCAGCTCAGCAATGCCAGCTTAGGAATTTGAATGCAAATTGAAAATGCCATTAGATCAGCAAACATTCAGCTTGCCGATCAAACGTTGCATTGTGTGCCAGTAACTGAGAAATAATTATCGTTACCATTGTGTCCGTATCGTGTGATTGCGAATTGAACTGCCACCGTTATCCTGTGGCTATGTTTGGGTATAAATACATATCTATCTACCTACCTCTACTCAAAAGCTAAGCACGCAGTGAGAAATTTATAACACTTAACATATTTCTGGCTTTGTTACTTGCTACAACTCTGTACCCACCTACATACGTACAGTACTTACCCATATGCAGTTTTAAAATGTGTTATTTGTATCAATATTTTATTGGACATACGGTTTAGTTTTAGAAAATAAGTAACTGTGTGAAAACGTATGATTTCACCGTGCACGCGCGATAACTGGTTTATAGCCGAATAAATTTTGCGCTTATCGTTTATTTTCACATCGGAGTACTTGTAACAAAGTAAATAAAACGCCGAATTTCATATTTTTGGAAATGAAAAGTCTCTTTGACACTATTGTAATATTCGGGATGGTCACGTTCTGTGAGAGTTCCGTATCCTCACAAGAAGATATTTCTGCTTCTGCAGAAATTACTTTGACGACAGCCAGGGATCTTGGCGATGTTTCTCCGAAACCAACGAGTTTATACAGGCGGATAAATGTTGAGCGCATCGACGAGTTCTCAAGCACTCCGCTGGATCTGTTCCGTGTTAGAGAGCCTCAGAGAAGAAGTAAGTACTTACCAAGAATTGAGCCCGGTATTTTTCACGATAAGGCGAGTAACAATAACTCCAAATAGGGAAACATTTACAAAAAAAATGTTGTATTACAAAGATAAATTCTAAAATCAACATTTGGTAAACAAACCTGCAACAAAGCTTTTCAAAATATATTACAACGTATTTATACTTAAGCTGCAGCAAAGCACCTGTAAATGCGTTCACAGTACCCCTTCAGTTTAAATGCTAAGCGAAGCGGTAACCACCTTAGATTTGAATATGACAAGGTACTCCAGATTGTGGTCGCGTTAACAATGTCTAGAATATTCTATTGGCTATTGAACAACCTGATCGCTTGCACCGATTTGCATGGTCTTTTACTTATCATTAGGATGAACGACTAGTAACCGCAGACACAATTATGCATGGATGACAAAAGGTGCTCTTCATTAACAATTATGGGCATTATTTGGCAGGTTTATTATTTTGGCATTAGTGAGCATCTCTTTCGAAATACTTTATCTAAAATAGTTATTGCAATGTTTAGGTCACATGGACTCTGTATGGAAGTGGGACTTCTGGTGCCAATTACAGCCGAAAATCGGCAAATGTTCCGACACTACGCGACGGTAAGAATATGTAATGCCTCAGAGGTTCCTTTTATTTATACCTACTTTGATTTCTTTCAACACATAAGTTATTTTGTCAACAATACAATATTGCTTCATATTCAAAGTTAATTATTTTATAGAGAGCAATCAGGAGGAATAAGGCAGAGGTGAGTGAGAACACATATTTATTTTGGTTTTTCTACAAATCAACAAAATAAAGTTTTATTTAAGTAGATAAGTAATACTATGCGTCAGGCTAATTAATGTAGTGTTAATTAGAAACCACAGGGTAACATAGGTAAATTAAGGTGACATGAAGATAAACACGACCATAGAACTCGAAGGACTCCAGGAAAAGTGTAGGTTGTAGTCAACTAAAGCCAAATACTTCTTTCGTTGCACCCGCAGCGGGAGGGGGGGTCATTTGGTGATTTACAACAGTGGTGATTTACATCAAGAAAAGGTGACTGATTGATTCGGTTTCAGCTACTATTATGACGCCCAACTGGACACATGCTTGCCGTTCGCTTACTCCGGATGTGATGGCAATAAAAATAATTTCCCATCATTAATTGACTGTGAGCGCCACTGCAAGGGTATGTACAAACATTACTTATAATATTATATCATGATTTATCTGATACTTTACCCTTGTTTCAAACCGAATGATTTCTATTAGGCATCTGAAGTAAACCAAATGGTAGCAATGGTTTAAGAGCAATGAGAAATCCAGTAGGTAGGTCTGTCAAGTTTCAAGACATTGTAATTTTTGTACAGGTTCAAGCTACATGACGTTAAAGGACTCAACCAGAACAACGTATTGTGCCCTGCAACCTAATGCTGGATTATGCATGTCTTTAATATCAAGGTGAGAAGTATTTGCCACTGCATATTATTTATGTAGATTTAATTTATTTTGACGAGTCTATTGATTAAGGCCGCAGGCACGGGCTGAATCGACTGTTTGACGTGAGAACGCGGCTAAACTTAAAATAATGCTTTTTAGTAACCTCAGAATTTCAATAGACTTACTTCTTGAGGAAGGATCAGGGATGTAATTTACATACCTACGCGTGCAAATCAGCAATCCCTTAAGCTAAATTAAAAGTATTTTTTCTGTCTTTACCTACAGTAAGGTAAACCAGTTAATCTGAAACTTTTAACAATGTAGTAAGTCAAACCGTTTACTTACTAATTAATATTTCCAAGGTATTACTACGACGTGAACGTAAACGACTGCAAAGTTTTCGTGTACGGCGGCTGCGGCGGCAACCAGAACAGATTCACCACCTATACGGCTTGTAAGGACCAGTGTATACAATAAACAAGATTTTTTTTTTATGTAACCATTTCTATCCATCCTGAAAAGAAACCACTTTTTAGGACTTAATAAGACTTATGTATGTTTCAAATAAAGAGTAAGTTATTTCATCAGTTTATAAAGATAAAACCTTAAGAAATTGCGTAGACATGCATTTTGAAATTACAAATCTTGCCACAACCCGAAGCTTTATAACGTCAACAATAACCTTTTAATTACCTACTAAGTATAAACACAGCGATATTTATCGCTAAACGCAACATAATACTTCCGAAAGCCATGAGATTGATTGGAGGCTATCCCCATCGATCCTTTCAGATAGTTAATAGCAGTTATCATCGATCCGCCAGCGAAAGATTCAACCGTTGTAATTGTTACTGACGCAACCGTTCCTCGGAGATTTTTGATTAAGTCCCCAGCTACTGACGGATGGGGCTCGGCGATTGCTTCGTTATCGACAATCGATGGCTAGCCGGATTGTTGATGACGACGATGCTATCATATCAACGGCTTTTGTTTTATTGATGGCCGAGGGAAATGCTTCCTATTGTTTGACAATGCCGTGCAATGAATCTGGACATTGCTCGCTTAGGTACTCGTAGGTTTAGGTTGAATTGAATGTCTTGTATTGTAGGTTAAAAATTTTCACTTTTGCTAAAAACAAGGCTACCATAATTTTTTGATTTGAAGTTTAGGTGTAGTGCAATATATCCATTTATCCTTGTATAAAATGTTTAACCTTTTTGATAGAACAAAATCTTGTCTCTAAATATTAGAGGTACAAATGTCAACTCCGGTCTCGTCATAATAAGGCAGCAGACACATTTTTCGAGAGTCGTTTTAAATAAAAAACAGTTAAAGCTTCGCCGCTGGCAATTACTAAAGTCTCGCCGGCCGTAATCCTCCTTCTGACGAAGAAAAACTCCCCTAATTAATAGTGCAGCTTCCGGATTAATTAGCGGAGATCTGACGCCGCCTGCCACTCCTATTATTTGAATTTCGTTAGTTATTTTCTTAACCATTCTCTCGGTACGAATTAATAAAGTGGGGGTTGCATTAACTTAAACTCGGAGGCTGTTAATTTGATTAGTCATTGCTGTTAGTTTACAAGAAAATTATTATGTACTTACTAAGTGTACTCAGCCTTGTCAACCATATAACAATGCAAGGTAACAAATAAATAATTTACCTAAAACGAAATAAACGGTCTACCAGAGAAGGAAAAATGTAGGCAATTATAATTTTCTGAGTGGAATATTACAGACGGTCGTTTTAAGATTGCTTAATTGCATCGTTATTGTTCCTCAAATAGAATAAAATAAGGAAAACAGGAGGAACAAAGGTTTATAATTACGTTCGGTTGCGTCCTGGTGGCAGTTTGATTAAGTTGATTGATGTCTCCAGAGAGGTTCATTTACTAAAACAAAGCTGATTGTGATATAGGTGCCTATATACTTTTTCTCGTCCCTTTATTGAGAAAACAGTCCTGTTATTTACGACTATAATTTATTTACCTCTTCCATTTGTTTGATTAAGTGTAAGAACAGAAGCAAGGGATATTGTATTTTTAATAATTCATGGTCTGATGTCTTTTGTCCGAGGAAAGCGTGATGTTATTTTGAAGAATATAAGGTGATCAAGAAGCAAAATGTTTGAGTTTTCAGGATATGACATGGGGAACATATTTAGGTTCAGTTAAGTATATTCTTACCGAATGTAGGCAGTGTCGACTTGAAAAATCTTATCATAAAACGTAGTCGTGAAAATGAAAAGGCAAAGGCAAAAAGCTTTGATCTTTTTACCAAACTGTATAAACCTAGTTTCTATGGGGATCAATTATTTTTGGGAAAAACTCGTTCTCAGAAAACCTGAAAAGAATCCTTTGAAACTTGTCAATGCAAAATTCCTAGTACTGGTGTACAGTTTGTTTTTCCTGTAGGACGTCAACGAAGCAGTGTTGTTGTTGTTGACATCACAAATTCGTAGTTGCAGTGGAAACAATGCCTCGTGTACTAACTGGACTCTAATTTATCGCATGTCCTGACAGATTTACTGCCACAATGTAAAGCGAAAGGCCATTTTTTAAAACTCTGCTACCGGCTTTGCTAGTTACCACTTTCGAAGGGTACAAATGGTGTTCAGTCGCTGTGAATTTTATAAGCTAAATACTTCAATGTCTGTTTTAAATGTGATATCAATTTGTTTGGGTGATGACCTGGTTAGTAATAGAAGCTCATTGTTACTTGCATTTAATATCATTTATGGCTTGTAGATATATGATATTATTATAGATCTCTGTACAGCTTTTAATTTCTTCAAAAGACTTTAGATATGGAAGGCAAAAAAATAAAAAGTTAGAATTGGAAGTGAGTGTTGGGTCAGAACCTCAAAACTGCATAATGTTCCAATCTCACCCAAAGGGTTTATTAATAGATGCATCGTCAGCACATTGCATTACAAAATGTACTGAACTTTTGGGAGCCATAAATACATAGAGCAATTCATATGAAAATCTACCACAATTCTCGTGTTTTTGCATTAATTAAAACGCCTGAACAATGCTCTCTGGTGTAGAATTACAAATTGAACTCAGCATGTTAAGTGCATACATACATAACCTTACCTACAAACTGTAGGAAATAGATCACAATAGATTCTGTGTAAGCTGGGACACGGGAACAACATAAAATATAAGGCATATCTTTCCCATACCTTTCATGGCCATTAAGGTTTTTTATAAGTATACATTGTGTCTTCATAATAAGTATCTTACCTAACTCATTTTCTTTTTATTTTAAGAAAAATATATTTTTGTTGTTGTTGTGCTTATGCGTTCATATTATATTATTAACAAGTTTAATTACTGGCCTGATGTCCGTTGTTTGAACAGACAAATCTCTTGAAGCAGTGCTCATGAATAACTGAACACTATTCAAATATGTAAGGCATCCAATGTTCACTTAGGTTCCGACTTCCACCTTCATTTATCATCCTTCGCTATATTAGAATTCTAATACTGAGCTTTGAGCTCCGTTCAGTCTTGAGTTTCTAAAACTAGTATTTTATATCAGAAAAGTGGACTTAACTTTTTAAGAATTTCTGTCTGAGATACTAGGTCATACTTAGGTACATACTTATGCAAAAAATATTTCATTTAGAACATTATGTCAAAAATCCCTTTTGACCGCAGCCAGCCCAATGTTAAGCGGTTTATACCACAATACATGATGACTGATCCGTTAAATAGACCGGAATAATCTCATTCACATCCCTCATTAACTTATTTTCTTACAGGCAAAACATTTAAAACTGAAATGGTATATTTACTAATCACTTTATTAAGAAGCCTGCAGGAGATTTTATTTACTTTAATATGCTTACCACTGATTGTCTTCAACATGATCAGGTTCTCAAGATATTTTTTTTAAAGAAAAACTAAATACCAAAAACTAAACTAATCCCTATGATTCAGAAATTTTACACTTAAGACAGTCTGTATATTCTGCTACAAAACACCGCTGATTGTTCAGTTGGCTGCATAAGTAAATAAGCAAAGCAGTGTCTTTCGGTTATCTCGTCAGTGTCTAGAGCCGTGGGGGTTGCTTAACATGCAACATGCACCGGTTTCATTTGTACCACCCGAACAATGTTACGTGGCCCCAGACGTGTTTCACAAATAACGCCGGTTCTTGCCTAATTAATCATTAAAGAATGGAAGCTAGAAGGCTACAGAGGACTACTTTTTTATTTCGCTGTAGATTAGGTTCTTGTTCTGACATTTCGGGGTCTAATTAGAAATGGGGATAATGAATGCTCGACGCTCATTGTTCTGTTTAGACGTGGTGTAATAATGTTAGGTGTTGTTAATACCAGTTTCGTTCTGTTGCTGTCTAGACTATTTGTTTTTCAGGCTTTAAAAAATGTTCTGCAAGTTTTTATTACTTGGCTTCCATTTAGCAATTTCATTTACAAGACTTTGTGTACCTAACGCTAGAAAGTACGTACACTTGGATTTTGTTCTAAAAGTTAACGCTATTATAGAACACTGTTTATCGTCACGCAAAACTTGCATCGCTCGCAAATGGGTTTGTTTTGGTCTATTCATATAGAATATCTGTTCTGTCAACAGATGAGAAATGTGCTTATCGCGTGAATACAAGGAGAACTCAGAAATAAACCTAAACAATATCGCAACAAATTTTATTAACAGTGGTACATAAATAATTACAATAAAATATACACAAAGAAAATATATTCAGATTATATAAAGCTTAATTACCTACCTGACAAATTTACTATAATTATCGGTAAACACTCTGTAATAATTTCAAAAACTGTAAAATGTATTAAAAAATTTGGACAGTGTTGAGTGGTCCGTGCCGGCATTATCTTCCTTTATATTTAGAGCCGGCTAGGGCCTGCAAAGTGAAGAACTGTTTTAGTGCGCTGAATATCTTCGCATAGTACTTGGCGGAGGTGACTGACGTGTCAGATTTAAATTTCCTGCATCTTATTTTTCTGCCGCCTGAAACGGGCAATTTTAGGCTTGCATAAAAAAACGATAAAAAAACGGAAAGTCACGTAAGGCGGGGTGTGGATTGATATTTACATGTTCTTACCATCTCGTATCGCATCTCTTCGCTGATGCGCTCGCACAGGTCGGTCGGGATGTCTCCCTCTGTACAGTCTTGTAACACGTATTTCAGTTGTGATGTCCTGCGGGAAATAACGATATTAAATACGGAGCTTCAAAGGTATCTTTAGCAGTTTTTGGATTATTTTATTGGATGTTTGGATAATTATAAATCAAGAAGAGCTTGTGGCTAAGTCAAAACCACGGGTACCCATCAATCGTAAGGATAAGCAACGCTTGACGCGGTCGGACCGTGGGTGACCGTCTTGTAATGACGAGTTCTTCTTTGTTTCAGAAGGCATGATAAATTGGTGGGGTCCCGGCTGTCATTCGAACATCTTTGGCACTCGTTACGAATAGTAAGACGCCTGAAAGTCTGACAACCATTATTACCTAGGGGCCCAGGTAACTGGGTTGTAGAGGTCTGATAAGCAGTCGCTCCATGTAAAACACTGGTAGCTAGCTGCATCCGGTGAGTCTGGAAGTCGACTCCAACATAGTTGGAAGAAGGCTAGGGAGATGATAATGTTACGATGATGTTATGATAAATGAATAAATTCTATAACAAAAGCTACTCACTGTATGTATATGAGCATGTATGCACTGGTGGCGCGCCGCGCGAGGTACGGCGCGTCCTCCTTGCCGCCGTAGTTGTACTCGATGGCCTCCTGCTTGCTGCACCGCGACACCACGTCGTCGTCAAACTTGCACCACTGTACCATACAATAGATAGTTTTATATAAAAATGTACTTTGCGACGTCATAAAATATTCTGTACTCTTTTAATGTCTAATAGCGTTTGTTTTATGGGGGGCTTTATGGGTACCCATTTGTTTTTATAGCGGCAACATGATCTGTAAAAATTAAAAATGCCTTACATTATTAATGAGATAAAGCCTGCTGACGGACGGACAGACCGAGAAGGAAGGCTTAGTAAAAGGATCCCGTTTTTACGGTACGGATTTTTTGAAAGCGTAATCCAACTTCCGTGTAGATTTTATTCATCATTTCAACAAATGAACTAATTTCCGTGAGAATTGCTCTCAGTATATTTGTGTGCAAATCTGAGGAGGTGGCTACACTCAACTGCAATGCTTACATCTCACTCAGCGCGGCAATGTGCACACAAAGTGTAGGCACTGATGTTAACACGTTGCGTCGTTAGCAACGGTTCATATCTCTACATACCGGATAATTATCATCTAACTGTTTTGCTGAATCGCATTCTAAATACGCTTAATAACATTATCTGTTAATATTTCCATATGAAGGGATAAAATATTTCCAAAGGGAACATTCAAGTACCTAGTATCTGTTTTACAAAAGGGTTTAATTTTACACGACAAAAGGAAAATTAAAGACGATAGCGATTCTCATCTTGGGCGAGTAAAGAACTTTATGCCATTTTCATATCAAACAATTTCACGTGGCCGAAACATTACTTCTTCATCCTTTCCTGTGTGATTAGGCCTTTGTAAAGCAGTGGGACGACAAAAACCCTGATCATGAAACATCGCCACCGATTGCACTTTTGGTAGAAAATCTTCGAAGCTGGAGTAAACATCTAGGAGAGATCCCAGTTTGCAAATCTACCAAACAAAGTCTGGAAGCTCACCTTCCCATCGCCCCTAGGGTTGATGAAGACCACATAGTGACCTCCGTGGTTGTCTCCCGAGTGTACCAGCACCGCGTGTAACGTGTAGTGGGCTGGTATCGTCGGGATCTCTTGCAGATACGGGTCTAGGTTCACTTCCTCGTAGAACTCGAACCTAGGGGGGATAATCGTGATGGATATTGAAGAGGCCGTATATAGATATCTACCATTATATTATTTAAGGCAATATGCCTATCGGCCGTTTACAAATGTTCTCTCTGTTGATTTGCTTAATAGAGACAAAATTTTGATATGGGCTACCAATCTATGATAAAAGTAATCAAATTCCTATCTCTAGTAACTAAGCAAAAAACCTAGTCTAATTCAAAGCAAAACATAAAAGAAAAAGATATTGGGAACAGTCGTTAGCCATCTATATGAAAGATCAACAATAGTGTATTAACTATTGATTGAATTCGTCTGGCTGAAAGAGCCAAGCCTACAGTACATTTTCTAAAAAGGGGTCCAAACAGGTCTGTTATTTAATCTGTTAATTAAAAAAACTCCATTATATCATAAAGGGAAATTGTGATACAGTAAAATTTTAATATATTTGGGTCAACCTTTTTAATTTGAGTCTAAAACACAACACCTGTGATGACAGTATGAGAGGATAATATGGTTTGCGGACGAATATTTGCATAACAGGCTTGTTAACAAAGCGGAGGTATTAAACTAAAATGTTAACAGCAAAATTTAAGCGCTTATATCAGCACAGTTGTATGGTAATCAAAGTGAAGTGAAAGTATTGTCATCAATTTCCTCAAAAATTATCCTTTATTTTGAGTTATGTATATGTACATGTAGTTTAATATAGACCTGCATTTACACTTTGCAATGACAATCCTGATCATTTGAACCTTATACTTTTTGCCCAAAGTGACATACGGACGTAGGTGAGTATCGATAAACTTACACCTAGTTCTAAACGATGCCAAGAGGACACTACTAAGTTTAACCGCATAAGGGTGCTTACATAAAGAAACAGGTTGCCGATAACAAACCGATACCGATACCTACCCATACAGGTTGTATGGGTAGGTACCGATCAGTGCAGGGTAACCTGTTTCTGTATAAGTGAGTCAATAGGATTGTATTGAAATATGATACCTGCACTGATCGGTACCTACCCGTACAGGTTTGTCTGTACCGGCAACCTGTTTCTTTATGTAAGAACCCTAAGGCGGGTACTCCTATGTGTATGAATTTTTGGCTTCCGGTGATATCGATTCTGTAATTTTTACAACATACCTATCATTAAACTTGACAGAGGCATCGCTCTGTGGGTCGTACTGGAACCTCATGAGGTGCAGATGCAGCACCGGGGGGAACACATCGAACCTCACTCCCTTCTCCGCCTCTTGGAGACCATGTTCCCCCGCGTCGTACTTGTTCTCGCCGTCTAGGAGCTCCGTACTGATGTAGTCTTTGAACGACTCGTAGACTGGGACATAGGAAAATAGTGGTGGGGTAGGAATTTGGATAAAATATTTTATTTGCAATAGACCTTTTATGTGTGCTCATTTAATATTACTGTGTCGATAAATTATCTGAGTAGGTACAGTGAGGATTTTAAATGAGGTAGCAAAGTTGCAAATTGCTAAATTTTGACATGACCGCATTTTCTAACCCACTCTGCACTTTAGTCATTATGCCCCGTAACTTCAAACTCGCTCCAGAGTGCACTTTCCTCGACCTCATATGCTCGTATATACGCAAATGTTTCTTCACAACAACTAATTTAGATGCAGGCGCCCGCTTTACAGTACTGATATGAAAGATTTATTAGCACCTGTTACAGGCAAATGCTCCCGCTACTCGGCCTATAAATAATTTATAAACTGTGACGTCACAGCATAGCACCTCTTCACTAAATGGTTATACGGAATGGAGGAGCAGGAACGGTAACAGAAATTTATCAAAGCCCCTTAATAAATTGCATTTTCAAGTTGCAAATTGGAACCAATTTATTGGTAACGAAATAGCTTTGGAAAGTAACGGGGCATTGATTGTGCCCTATTTTCTCCTCGGTTACAGAATTCCGAACTGAGCTACAAATTAAAGAAAGTGGGTGGGTTATCTCGAGCTACTGAATTGAATTCATGTTTATGGCTTAATGTACCTACGTGTTTTAAAGTGCTCAATTTAGCCGTCGATTTTATTAACTTCTATAAGTAAGGAACAAATAAACTCACTATTATTCTTCCCCTTGACGCTGAGTTGTATATCGTAGAAGGTTTCAACGCGCGTGCTCGTACAGTTAACGTTCTTGCACTTTATGAATGACGTCATTTTACCCTCGAACAGCTTTGGCACGGTTCCCTCCACTACTGTCCCTTTCATTTTGTTTTCTAACTTATCTAGTAGTACCTGTAAAAATTCTAAGAGATTATTTCATGAGCTAATTTACATTGACAGAGAATCAGTACTTAACTTATACTCGTAAAGAAAAAAATTGGAGACTATATGTTCAAATTGCTGAGGTATAAAGTTAATTCCCATTTCTGCTATTACCCACCGATCGCTGAAGCGGCATAAACAAATGTATTGAATATTGCAAATATGCTCATGCTCATACATGACGCTGTTATTATCTGATCCGAACCAAAAATATTACACAAAAAATATTCTGCAAAAATATTTATGAGAGCAGGGTTTCCACCGAGCAAAAACTTCAAGCCTTTTATATGTAAAAATCTGGCGTGGTAGTATAATTGTAAGCTTGCTCGAAAAAAACGTAAAATCTTTTTGTTTAAAATTCAAACTTAAACCTTGTAAAGCGTATGTTTTAGTTTAGTCAAAGTAATTTTCGGCTCATACATAAATAATGGAGGCAGAAAGTAAATTTGCAGGTTAAGCTTTATGTAAATCACGAAAATAAGGCCATCTGCAAAGTAAAAAAATATTTTACCATACCCGCAAGAATTCCTGGACATCATGCTGCATAAACGAGTCCAAAGTCTCCCATCCGAAACTCTTCGTCAGTTTTTTAGTCGCGACTGGTTTGTCTGAGAATTGAAGATCATAGAATACGCGCTGTAGGGCAAACGCAACCGATCTGGAGCTGTCGTCGCCGACTGTCGGAATCTTGTAGACAGCCTTACGAAGCACGTTGGTGAAAAACAACGTTTGGAGTAGGGAGTTCATGTAGCATGTTGCTCCTTGATTCTTCAGTCCTGTGAAAGAAGGCTTATATCAAATGTTTTCTATATCCGAAACATAATACTGAAATTAGTTTGAGATTATTCCATGATAGATACTTCTTAATTTTGGTATAGGCATGAAATGAGGAGGAATGAAACGCATGCAAAAAGAGTGTGTTAAGTATGAATAAAAGTAAAGGAAGACCAAAGAAAGAATGAATGAATTGCCTGACAGATGACATGAATAAGAAGTGAGTGAATGTGGGTATAACGAGTGAAAGATTGGAAGAGAAGAACATATTATGCCGACCCCATATAAAATTGGGAACAGGGCAGAAAAACCACAAGATACTTTTTAATTTCAGTTATTCAAAACTGTCACACAAAAAGGCATACGTAACTTTTTGCATACTTTAACTGCCCATTCCACGGCTGCACCCTTTCCCGCGTCATGCGACACCCATTCGATAAAATAACTAGTTCTATTCACTAGTCCATTATTTCCGCTCTGATAACTTTCCTTTAAACCCTTTGACTGGCGCGAAATGCACTTATGCATAACGGATTGCCACCCACGCGGCTATAGGAAAATGATATTATTTTCAAATGAAATTGCGTTTGGCATAAGTAGTTTAGAGGAGAATATATGGTGCAGTTTTAATTTGCGCGTTTTTTTTAACTGGCTGCTAAAAATGGTTTTGCAGAGAATGGTTCTGTTTCTAATAACTTTGAAAAGCCCCTCCACTACTTAGGGACAGCATTATGATCGAAATTAATATTTATTTTCCTACACTACTATATAGAAGCATCCTCATTCTGGATGACAAATATCGGTAATTTATACTATTGAATGTGTAGGCGTACCTACTATATTGCTGACTTAAGTATTCAAAGCCGAAGTTATTGGTTTGATAAGATAATCATGTCTTACCAACGAATCCGGTGTGTTTCTTGGAGTCCCACGAGACGCCATGTGGTGCTTCAGCCATGACATGAGCCTCAATAGTTATAGAATCGTCCTTTACGAAGCCATTTTCACTTTCCATGAGGTCATCCCACGATATGAAGTGTGCGAAACCCCAATCGTCTTCTTTACTGCAAATATTACATGAACATGTATATAGCCTGTATGCCAAAGGACCATTTCAAACTCCTAAAATCGTGCCTTCAAACAAGGAGGACCTCGTCATGACAAGATGGCTCACCTACCCATAGAACCACAAAGCCAAATGTTGCTTGAGCTTGTAATAGATCGATTCGTGCGGCTGTAACTGCAATCTATATATTTAAGTATATTACGCCATTCGACACACAATGCCGTTAAACTATCTGTCACAGAAGATTTAACGACAAAATGAACTTGATCGTGACGGCATGAAAATAAATGAAAAGCTACTGTATACCAGTGATACATATGATGAAGCTTCCGACAAAGCGCTTGACCACCATCTGGTTTGTGGGACAGCAGCTTCAGTTCTCCAAGTCCATAACAAGACCAGCCTGGAGAATCGCAGTCACCATTGCATTGCAGGAATACGCCCAACGCCTTCTGTTGCTGACGTTCTGGCGTCGTCGTATGTCTCAGTAGAATCAGGATCTTCCAAGGCAGGCACCGTACGAAGCATGGCGGCGAAAGTACTTGGTCTTTTAATTGGCTTATGTTTTGTACCGTGAAACGGAATGTCGCTTCTGATCTTGCGATGTCGTCATCTTCATCCTAAGGAAGATATATTTTTAGATAGACTTAAATAAATTTTGTGTCCATATTATCTTACCACTCTGCATTAATGCAATTTGCAGTACCACAGAGCTTAAAACATCCATTAACATATTATTTGCCTGCGTTGTAACTGTACGAAGGTAAGTACAGCTGGTACAAACTAAACATAGGTATCAATAAATACAGTAGGTAGTTAAGTTTAAGCAGGCTTATATTGTGAAAACAGTAATAAAATACAGACCGTTAGTTAGGTACTGAAATTTCATGACGTCTTCCTTTGTTAGACACAAACAATATAAATCTTACATAGTTAGGTCTGTACGTCTATAAAAGCGAACATAGCGTTGTAGTCTATGATAGATTGTCTAACCGTGTTTGCCGCTGGTGTTACAGCTGTTGCGTTATCCGCGCTGCCAGTTTCAATCATTGTTCAGCAGCAAATGTAGTGCTACAAAAAACAAAAACTTTCAACTTTTCAACACCCAAGCCGCTCTTTCTTTAAATCCATGCACTAAAGACTTACTTTTCTTCGTTGCAATGTAAAAACAGAAAAACAATTACCTTATTTTAAAATATTATACATAATGGTTGTTATCAAAATATAAAAAACTAATTTTGTAATTTTTTTAGGCCGATGACATACGTCACCTTATGATTTTTAAAATGTCATTTTGACTATTCGAAATTTAAAAAAATGTTAGAAGTGAAAAACCTGTACCTAAATGTTGAACCAAAGAGGTTGATATTTTTTTTTATATTTTCTAGAAGTTGGTAATTGCTATTTGTTGATTTTGTTTCGAAATATTTGTGAGTAAGTACTTTACTGTAATTATTTATTACAGCTTTCGTTAAAAATTTAATGTTAATGACATGTAATTGAACTTCAAAGATTCTTTTCATGACATTCGATGTTCAGACCAAAATAACAGAACTCAACGATACCTACTGGATACCGGAAATTAATTAAATCGCAGAGTCATCTTGCGACGACATTATTCTCCGTCGGTTCAGAAATTGACGGTTAGATGCTGGGCTCTTTAATTAAATTGGTGAATAGATTTTTAAGAGGCGATCGTCTAACGTTACTCGAAGGAGTATCGATATCAGGGCGATTACCGATTTTCGTAAGATATAATTCCACTCGTGAAGGTATTATTTGTCTAAGAGCAATAGATTATTATTATTTCATAAATACTTAAGTTAATCGGATTGTATTGATGCCGATCAGTACTACTTAGTAACAACTTGTAGCTTTTGACTTTTACTGGCAATAGGTAGGAGTAGTTACGCAAAAGTTAGTAGGTATATGAAATTGAAAACAGGACCTTAGAAAATAAATGTGTAACAAAATACTTATTTATGCGACTTATGAGAGAAAGTCGTAACTCAATTATAAAAAAGCAGCAGATAAGTATCTAGTTACAATTGTAACTGATAAAGAATACCAGGAGGAAATGCGGCGCAGACTAATTAGTGCCTTTGTTACGCCAGACTCCTTCTCACTGCTTTACGATGACTATTGTACTTGCCCCACTAACACGCTACATACAAATACTATTTAAACATGTAAAATCTCAGTTTGTTTAGGACATAGCTACACGTGTTTCAGCATAGTCCAATTTTATTAGCCATTATTTTACTACGCACCACATAAGCTGCTAAAAGTTTGGGTTATTTACGATTACAGTAAATGGATCCGCTAGGAAAGTTTTTAACGACATCATAAAAAGTCTATAAAAACTTATTATAATTGAGTTATTTACTACTTTTACATTAGGAGAGAAAAATATAAGCAGTACGAAATTGTACTTCGAATTTATTTATAGCTTTTTCAAAATAAGGTTTTCATTGGCAGAATATAAATTCCTTGTCTATGTTTGAAAAAGTGACATGTTAATGCCGTCATTTACGCGCCATTTTTTGCACGTTATTTTATTTTTGGTATTAATTAATTTTAAAAGGTTAACGTTAACGTGAACGGGGAGAAAATGTAATAACAAATAAGTGCAGATTCTTTCGATAGGGATTAACGTGAAGCAGCGGGATCCAATCACCCATAGAGTTGCGGTGATTAACTCCATTAACGTTAATGGAAACAACCAATCCCTAGCGTTACGGCTCATTACAGAGTAATTCGAATTAGACTCATGATTATAATACTGATCGTAATCAAGCCTTAATATTTATCAAGGATGTACATAGCGGTGAGTTGTATTTGTAAGTTCTTTGTTAATGTTAGGAGCCATTTGTCATATTGGATTACGCGATTAGTGATCGGCACAATAAGTAATGTCTGTGTGTGATATTTTCTTAGCTTATAATTTTTACTTGATTAGGTAGTTTCTTTTATGTAATGCGCATTACCCAGTTAAAAAAATGAAGGAATACTTATTTATATTTTTTTATTTCACGCGCGCGTTAAACGTGTAAAACGGGACAGGGCCCCGATTCTCCTAAGTTAATAATGTCAAAATCTAATAGAAATCGAATCGCAATATGATTGTAATAGCAGTTTTAACCATATCGGGCATTCTGCTACTAATAAAAGACCAATCGTATTCGATTGACATTTGATTGGTGTGCGATTGGTCTGCTATTTTGATGATTTTGGTATATACGGTAGTTTGCTGTACAATCATTTTGCAATCGTAAATCATTTGCAGACAAAATGATTCATTATTGAATGACAGAAAAGGATAAAAACGTTTATTTAAAAGAAAAAATAGCGGAATGCCACATACGCTTCAATCGTAATCGAGTCGGGATTGGATCTCAGTCGAATCGAGTCGAACGTCAATCGAAGGTCGCTTAAGTAAAATTAGGAGAATCGTGCCCCAGTTCCTAACAATTTAGGGCTATCGTCACTCATATCCCTATAAAAAAACCACCAGTCTGACTAATCTCTGTTATCGTAGTTTGATAAAAAAACAATCGAGCAGCTCGTGAGGGAATCGAACCCCCGACCACCTCAAGCTTATGCGGGCGCTCTTACCACTGAGCTAACGAGCCGACGAAGTTTTAAAAATATTGACGTATTAACTCGACAAGGTTAGTTTTTGTGAAAGTGAGTACAATTGAAGGTACCTTAAAAATATAATGTACTAATTCATTATCACTTGGTTTGGTTAACAAAGACACTTGTATAATAATCATACCTATACATACACTTTAAATAGTTATAAAGATGTAAAATAATTGATATACTCCTGGAGAGTCATAGGCTATATTTTATCCCGGTACGGCCAGTAGTGCCCACGGGACACGAGTGATCCAACGTTAGATACTTCATTGATTGAGAAAACTAAAAAAAATTATAGCCATACTTCCGGCGCAGCCGGGTGATAAAAAAAACAGAAAATGGTCAGGGTGATATGTAGTATCAACGGTTTCTCACATAACTTTGTTATTACCAAGGATGTTATGAGCTTATTGGATTAATATACTAGGTACGTATGTACCTATAGATTGTGCCTTTACGTTGATATCCAATTAACTGTTATCAAGAGAGATGTGGCTACAGATCCTTGGGACCAGGGGATGCGGGGGGTGCGGGGAGGTTCGCTGCTATATGCCTGCTTCATAATCATAACCAAGGCTGATTAAGTTTAATTAGTTATTATTGTAAAGGTATTTGGTTGATTGAATATTGTAATACTAAGTGTAAGCTTAATTATAACTGAATAATTATGTATGACCTTCTTACACGTTTATGCTCGCGGCTTCAGTTGTATCCTGGGGGAACATCTAATACCTGAAGATAAAGTTGCCTTTCTCAGGTCCTAGACTATTCAAATTATTATCCCAGAACTACCAAAAACAACTGTTCCGGGTCGGGTCTGATTCTGTTTAACTGCATACTTACATTGTGCAGTAAGAATTTTTAAAGCCATAGGTACCTACGCTCACCTTTGCCTTGAATTTAATTAAAAATGTTACAAAATCCAAGGTTCCAGGAAAACAATTTGTGACGACAGTAATGTAATTGGTTTTCGTTCGTCGCTTTTCATCAAATTCAACTTTCATAGATTTGATGATCTTTATAGCAAATATTTACCCCAGAATTTGGCTTATTCATCATACCAATCTAAACTTTAAATAGGTAGTAAGTTTTAAAAATACATAACGCTTGTTGAAATGTAGACGTATCCTGCCTTCGTTTCGAAAGGGCTCGACCGTAGCAAAACACAGATGTATATGTTCCTAGCGCCAAAAATACCTAAGTACCTCGTCCTGAGCATTTATATACTTATCTTCAGGGTATTTTGGCAAAACAAGTAGCGCAACAAGTTCATAAAGTTACTTAGTTATTTTTGTCCTGTTCCATCAAAAGATTTCAACAAACTTATTGGGATTTACCTTATATAAATATCAATGATAATATTGAAAACAAATTAGATACTTTCCTGTTGTACATACAAAACAATTTTCTTACATCTAAGATCCACTACCTGATCAGAAATAAATAACAAAATAATGAATTGACGTTTGCCGGTCAATACAACTAGATACAATAATGGTTTGTGATAAATGAGGCGAGTTCGGGAAATTGCCTCGGCGGTATCTCCCGCTTCGGATTGACGTCTACCCTCGAACGAAGCAAAAAAATCTTATCCCATCGGATTCCAATCAGACTCGCTCATTTATTGCAATTGGCTGATGGAACAAGAATTCTGTTGAAATACGAAGTAATTTTACCTACTTTGTTGGTGATTTTTCCCTTTCCGCTTGATATATTTTTTTATTGCTGACAAAGGTATCGATTTGTTTCATTACCTGTATTATTGATTTCTGTCTTTACGTTCAGGGGAATACGTAATGATTTGTTGTTAATTTGAAATGTGTATTTTGTACTCCATAACATAGCATGACATTGTAAAGTATTGGATAACTCATAGTTGCATTACTAAAAATTCTTTGCGGTATAATTCATAGTCATCAGTTCTTTAAAAAGTCAATAGATGTACCTAATGCTACATAAAAACATTTGCTCCATATTTGAGCATTTGCCTGAGGAACGATAACAAGTCATACGAGAGTCAAATATACGCGAAAAAGGATTGAATAAATTATATTTAACCAAAAAAAATTATTTAGGAATAATCAAAAATGATTCCTTTTTCAGATAAAAAAGGTTATTATGCAGCTCGTGAGGGATTTGAACCCCCGACCTCCTCTATTATTCATAACTGGGTGCTCTAACCGCTGAGCTAACGAGCCGATATCTAATGAAGCGAATTTCTTATTCCTATTCAGTTTTGTGACGTCATCACTTAGGATTCGTCTAGCATTTTATCACCCGTATTTATAAAGAAGTAAAAGTAAGTACTTGAGTGAAAGTAATTACTTAAGTAACGATTTGTCTTCTATAGTTAAGTAATTGGTCAAACTTAGAACTGTCAAAAGTTAGAATTCTCAGCCAAGTAATAGTCACCATTTCCTTTACTAAAGCACTACTTTGACGTTATTTGAATAAAAAATGGACACTTTGGATAGTATCGAAGCGGTTTTTGCTGTTGTAGACAATATAGATGATAATATATTAGAGGAGATAGAAGTTGCTGAACCTAGAAATCCCAAAGTTTACTTTCGTGATGTGGATCCATTTCATGACTATTCGGAAGATTGTTTTAAAAAGAGATTTCGTTTCACCAAAAGTGTTGTGAGACATGTTATTTTACCGAGAATTGAAGACACTTTACAATCAGAGACACAAAGAGGGCTTCCTTTAACTCCACTGTGTCAGTTGCTAACTGCTTTACGTTTATATGCCACTGGAAGCTTTCAGATTGTATGTGGAGATATCATGCATATTTCTCAATCGACAGTGTGTAATATAGTGAAGAGAGTTAGAAGAGCATTGGCATTGCTAATGCCAGATTTTATTAAGTTTCCTGCAAATTTGAGGAAAACAAAGGATGATTTCGAAAACCTTGGTTGCATTGGCAGAGCACCTGGACTGAAAAATATTGTAGGAGCAATCAATTGCACCCACATTAAAATCACCAAGCCTAGAGGTATTCTTCATACAGAGCAGTACCGGAACAGGGAAGGATATTCTTCATTGAATGTGCAAGTAGTTGGTGGCCCTAATTTGATGATATATGATATAGTAGTACGTTGGGCTGGCAGTACACATGATAGCCGAATTTATAGAAACTCGCGTTTAAATATAAGGTTATGCAATAATGAAATTGATGGGGTGTTACTTGCTGATGGAGGATATCCTTGCACTAGGTAGGTAAATAATAGTATAGTAATATTTTATTATTATTCATAAACAATAAAACTAAAACTGTATGAAACTGTTTTAAGCTTTTACGGTTTGAACTTTAAACTAATATTGTTATTACTTACTCAAAAAAAAAAAAAACAATCATGGAAGATATCCCATAACAACATTAGTTTATAACTGTATGAATACTATGTGCCATGTGGTCATCAAAGTATCATAAATACCTCACTACAATACCGCTCATTTGTTAAAAATAAAGCATTCTTTACACAGAAACAACCATCAAGCGTCGACTATTACTAAAGCATTTGCTCAAGTAAGTAACGTGTGTTACTCAACTATAGAATGAGATTTTGTATTTAAGAATTCTAACCATAAGTAATGACTTAATTAAGAAATTACTTAGCAACAAGTAATTACTTCTTTATAAATACGGGTGTAAGACTGGAAAGGATATTATAGTTCATGGAAAGAATCAATAAACGGGAGTATTGTGCGTCTAACATGTTCGTTTAAATATAAATCAAGTAAAAGATGTTTAAAGCTTTTTTGGTACTGGGTTGGACAATGTTAACAGATTCATAAGAACATAGGTTGTCCATAGTTTGATCAACCACGATTTATTCAATATTATTTATCCATCTTTACAGTGTATTTAGGTTGGTTATAGCTTTCCGTAATAACACTCAGTAGTGGGTAATAAGGATCTTTGTATCTGCCCACACATGTTAGCACAATACCAACTGAAAGGGTAAATAAAATCTATAAAATGTAAATATTACATTTATTCGAGTAACTGGGTCATTTAAAGGATTCATTAGTTCACACCACACGTAACAGGTGGCGCTCGAATACCAAACAAATACCTTACGTTATTACACAAGAAGGTACTCCTACATTTTATTGTCAAAGTAATGCTGTTAAAATTATCTGCTAAACCAACTAAATACTGATTTACTGGAAGTAAAAATAAATTGCAACGTTTAAATACCAAATGAATGTAGGTACGGAAATTACTTTTTCTGATATTTTGTAAAAAATATATTAATCTTAATTATCCAAGGTAAGGTAGGTATTTGGTCAAAAGTGTTGTCAGAGGCAACAAGTGCTCTCAGATTTTAATTGTGATTGTGTTAAAATACTGTGATTTAGCTAGAAAAACTGTGATAAAAATATAGCTAGAGCTAAAATACAACCCTGTGAACGTTTTCTAGTGAATTAATGTGCAAAAACACGTTAAACTTCGTAGTAAAACTTTGCAATAGCATAGTGAAAAAAAAAACATCTACCCTCACAAAATTAATAAAAGATTTAGCGGTTAAAGTTGTCATTGTCAAAATGACAGATGCTGCCAAAGTCAAAGGATAATGTTGCCATAGTCTCATTTAAAATTTCTACAAAAAGAAAAAAAAAAAAAATCGAATGGTAGAAATTAAGGCAAAATGAGTGAAAAAAAACATTGTCAAATGAATCAACCTCAACAAAACCGAAGGGTTTATCATCAACAGATCTTCCATAAAGGTTTTTTTGAAACTAGACCAAGATTTAACTCATTTAATGGAACAGAATCAGAGGTCATAGAAATAAGAGACAATCCTCAAGAACCTTCAACAAGTGAACAGCTAGTTCCAGAAGAAATTCCTCAACAAGCGCCACCTCCATGGCAAAAAATACCTGGCACTGGGAACAAGAAGCGTAAAATGTCCAATTCTCCACCATTAACACCTGTTGAAACTCAGAACAGATTTAGCGCACTACCAGTTGACCAAGTAGAAGAAACAAACACTCAAGCTCCAAATAAGCCCCCACCTATCATGTTGTATGGTATTGAGGATGTCAATGAATTAACGAAATTGATCGAATCCACAATCGATGCTTCCAACTTTAGATACAGAATAGTCAACAAAAACCTCTTGCGGCTAATGATAAACTCAACTGAAAATTACAAAAAGACACTTGATTTGATCAGACAAAAAGGCCTTATTGGTCATACTTTCACAAGAAAAGAAAGCAGATGCTACCGTGTGGTCATTAAAAACTTGCATCACTCAACTCCTGTCAGTGCGATAAAAGAAGAACTGGAAAGCACGGGAAATACTGTACAAGGCGAGATTGTAAATGCCAAATATGGACCTGATAAAATACCAACATCAACATTCTTTGTAAATTTTGTGGCGGGGCCTAACAACAAACTAATAAAAGACGTGAAATATACACTCTTTTGCAAAAAAAACGGGCACCTTTCCGAAATCTTAGTTTTAAGGAGTTTACGTGTATTTCAAAAGGTTTTGATGATTGTAGTATGTTTCTAACGTCAAAAGAGTTAGCCGAGCATGCGTGAGAGTGTATTCTAAATTTGAATTTTGTACAATTGCTAAGAAATTGGTTAAACCTTGTTTTGGACTAATTGCTGACAGAAAGTTCGTCGGTGTTTCGAAAAGTTTTTGAAGTGATTTTCAGGAAAATGATAATGCAGTTTTAATTAATGATTAATGTACTTTTTTGATAGATCAAAACATTTTTGAAAAACTATGCGTACTTGTTAAAATTTTCACCTGCTCTAAATGGGCTATACTGATGGTTGATGGCAATGTTAAGAGTTTCGGTATTTTAGTGTAAAGCGTTCTATTGTTTAGATATTGTACCCACGTGTTTTAAAATATCGCTTTTTCATAATTAAACACTATTTAGAGGAGTATCAGTACCTTTGGCTGCGACAAAACCAATTTAAAGTAAGCAGTGCCGATCACAACTCGTCTCCTATCGGACTTTGACATTTTTAAAGTCTTGAAATTCTACAAAATACAGAAAATAGCGCATAGACTGTGAGCACGAGGTCTTAAGGTCTCGTAATCACTGATTTTTAAACAACCTCGTCTCTTGGGAAACTCCGTAGACCACTGAAGATCTATGAGTCTGAGCGTTCAAATAGCGTGTTTTCATCCCATGGACATTTTATTAAATAAACTTGCCTACAATGAGATTTTCTGGCATCTACAGCACTTTCCTGCTTAAATCATAACAATAATTGGCTATCTGCTCATTTCTTAAGAAACATACGTTTGGCCAATAATTTTGAATTCTTGACTCCCTTTCAGCTAAATCGTCGTTTAGTAACCCGATACCTATGGAGTTATCGAGACCTTCAACGCGGCAATAATTTGACTTTTCAGATAGCTTTAACCCTCCTCATCACTTTTCATGTGGTTAATTTTAACATTTATCACAAAATTTGGTATTTTTTAAATGTCAAAGTCCGATAGGAGACGAGTTGTGATCGGCACTGCTTACTTTAAATTGGTTTAGTCGCAGCCAAAGGTACTGATACTCTTCTAAATAGTGTTTAATTATGAAAAAGCGATATTTTAAAACACGTGGGTACAATATCTAAACAATAGAACGCTTTACACTAAAATACCGAAACTCTTAACATTGCCATCAACCATCAGTATAGCCCATTTAGAGCAAGTGAAAATTTTAACAAATACGCATAGTTTTTCAAAAATGTTTTGATCTATCAAAAAAGTACATTAATCATTAATTAAAACTGCATTATCATTTTCCTGAAAATCACTTCAAAAACTTTTCGAAACACCGACGAACTTTCTGTCAGCAATTAGTCCAAAACAAGGTTTAACCAATTTCTTAGCAATTGTACAAAATTCAAATTTAGAATACACTCTCACGCATGCTCGGCTAACTCTTTTGACGGTAGAAACATACTACAATCATCAAAACCCTTTGAAATACACGTAAAGTCCTTAAAACTAAGATTTCGCACAGGTGCCCGCTTTTTTTGCAAAAGAGTTTATTTATCACCAATCGGTAATTATAGAAGATCCCAAGAAGAGAAATACCATTGTCCAGTGCCAGAGATGCCAGCAATATGGCCACTCAAAAAATTATTGTATGCGGCCCTACCGCTGCGTTAAATGCGCACAACCCCATAAAACCTCGGATTGCCCTAAACGAGACCGAAATACACCTGCAAAATGTACCCTGTGTCAAGGAGCCCATCCAGCTAACTTCAAGGGATGTGAAGTCTACCAACAAATATTAGCAAGGAAATCTAAACCTCAAAACACTATTAGAGTCTATGATAAAAATGTTCCTGAAACGCGAGTTACTGATAATCAACAGCGAGCCCCAGCTTTACTGCCTAGCCACGAGAAGCCACCTAAAACTCACAATTCAAGCTTACTAGTCCAACCTTTAGATAAAACCTATGCTGAAACCGCAAAAACCAATACTAAACATAACTCCGAAAAGATAACCTCACATGAATCTGATAACAGGATAGAAATACTCTTAATTAAACAATCTGAAAAATTCGAATTAATATTACAACAAATGAGTATGCTTATGAGCCTCATTACAACGCTGGTACAAAAACTGACCAAATGATTTCTCTCAAATTAGCAACCCTCAACACAAATGGCTTAGCCCCACATAAACACGATGTGGAAGTACTAATCAAAGAATACCAACTCGATATTATTCTTGTTTCGGAAGCCCACTGCACTGATGCCAACTCAAACATAAAGTTTGATGGCTACCTTACCTATGTTACCCAACACCCCGATGGAACCGGCCATGCCGGAACAGCCATAATCATACGCAAATCAATTACACACTGCTTAATGCCGGAATTTAAAAAAGACTACCTGCAAGCAACCACGGTGAGGTTGGAAACTCAAGACGGATGTTTCAATGTCTCAGCTATATACAGCCCACCAAAACATAAAATAAATGAGTCAATGTATAGTGACTACTTTCGATCTCTAGGAAACCGTTTTATTGCTGGTGGCGATTGGAATTCCAAACACACATACTGGGGCTCCAGAATCACTACCACAAAAGGCAGGCAACTTAAATTGAGCATTGATACCAACAAACTAGTTGTGATGACTACATGTGAGCCAACTTATTGGCCATCGGATCCAAAGAAGGTGCCAGACTTAATAGACTTCTTTGTCATCAAAGGATTTTCCAAACATTATTTAAAAGCAGAGTCTTGTCTAGACAGTAGCTCAGACCATACACCAGTTCTTCTGACAGTCAGTCCTTTGCTGATTGAGTCGGACAAAATGGAGGTACTGTACAATAAACGGACTGATTGGGCAACATTCAGAGAGCAGATCGAGGAGAGAATCGACCTAAAAGTGAGACTTAAGACTGCAGAAGATATTGATGACAACACAAAATATATAACAACTATTATTCAAGAATGCTGTTGGAATAATACACCACACATTGAACCGGTTCACCACCCAACAAATTATCCAAGATATGTTAAGCAAAAAATACAGGAAAAACGAAAACTGCGTAGGGTCTGGCAGCAAAGCAGATTAGGAACGGACAAAACAGCACTAAATAAAGCAATTGTGGAGCTAAAACATTTAATTCACAGTTGGCATGACGATACACTGCAATCCAAGTTGGAATCATTGTCCGCGACTGCTGCTACAAATTACTCATTGTGGAAATTCACAAAATCATACAATCGCCCACAGGTCGCCAAAACACCACTTAGGATAAATCACACCCAAACCACTACCTGGACAAGAACTGCTCAGGAAAAGGCCAACCTTTTTGCTCTTCACCTGTCGAATGTGTTTACTCCTAATGAGACCAGCGATCCTGAATCGGAAGAAAATGTACGGGCATGCCTCAACCAGCCTTATCAGATGTCGTTACCCCCAAAGCCAGTGTCTGTACGAGAAGTTGCAAGGACCATAAATGGACTGAAAGATAAAAAAGCTCCTGGCTTCGACCTGATTACCAAAGAGGTCTTAAAGGAATTACCTAAAAAGGCTCTTGTATTCATAACAGTCCTAATTAACGCAATACTGAGAGTCCAGTACTATCCTAAACTATGGAAGATTTCGCAGATAATGATGATCCATAAAATAGGAAAACCTGCACATGAAGTAACGTCATATCGACCGATCAGCCTGCTACCAATTTTATTCAAACTGTTTGAAAAAGTTCTCCTGCGTAGAATCGAACCGATTCTTAGAGAAAACAAAATAATACCTGACCATCAATTTGGTTTTCGCCAACAGCATTCAACAATAGAACAAATTCACAGGGTCTATGAAACAATAAGAAATGCCCTAGAACGAAAAGAATACTGCTCATCAGCATTTTTGGACATTCAACAGGCATTTGACAAAGTTTGGCACCCTGGCCTCCTATACAAAATTAGAATCTGTATTCCACACAGCTACCACCTACTAATGGAATCTTATCTCTCCGAAAGAATGTTCCAAGTGAAAGAGGCTGGATCCACTTCGGCTTTTGGGGAGATGAGAGCTGGAGTGCCTCAGGGATCCATACTGGGTCCAATTTTATACATTCTGTATACATACAGCAGATCTGCCAACAATACCTGGCTTAACCACGGCAACGTACGCTGACGACACTGCCATTCTCGCCTGTGATAGGGATCCTAGTGTGGCGTCTGAGGTCCTTCAGCAGGGGCTGTATGAAATTAATAAATGGCTCCAGAAATGGAAAATCAAAGCCAGTCCTTCCAAATCTGTGCAAGTAACTTTTGCTTTGAGGAAAGGAGATTGCCCGCCTGTGCAGCTTGGCAACACCACCCTACCACACAGTGACAGTGTGAAGTATCTTGGCATGCACCTAGACCGTCGTCTAACGTGGGAAAGACATTTCAAAACTAAAAGAGAAGAAATAAACATCCGATATCGATTGCTATACTGGCTACTTGGAAGGAACAGTAAATTGTCTACTGATAATAAGCTGCTGATATATAAATCTGTCCTCAAGCCCATCTGGCTATATGGCATACAGCTATGGGGTACAGCAAGTGATTCGAACATCTCCATAATACAAAGATTTCAAAACATCATCCTAAGAACAATTACAAATGCCCATTGGTTTATCAGAAACAATGAAATTCACGAACACCTACAAATGAATACAGTCAAGGAAGAAATAAGAAACGCAGCTGAGAAATACCAAAATCGATTGACATACCACCCCAATGAATTGGCAGCCACACTAATATCTCAGAGTTATACCAATCGCCTAAAGAGACATGACATACTGAAGCTACAGTCTAGATTGTAGCAATACTGCATAGGAGAGTAGATGTCTCACTGGAGACAGCACTCCACATAACAACATCCAGACACCTCATCTGATTATAGTTAACTAGCTTTTGCCCGCAACTTCGTTCGCATGGAATAGTGACTACCAGCAGATTTTTGATTTGACCAATAGATGGCGCTATATGTCCGGAATAATTTTATTTTTATTTTTTTTGTAATAAAAACTATCCTATGTCCTTTCTCAAGTTTCAAACTATGTCTGTAGCAAATTTCACACAAATCGGTTCAGTAGTTTAGGCGTGAAGAAAAGACAGACAGACAGACAGAAAGACAGACAGACAGACAGACAGAGTTACTTTCGCATTTATAATATTAGTTTGGATGATGACTGATTGCAGATTTAACCACAAAAAAAAATATCCAAAACCAAGTTCTTTCACTTCAATTTGGATACGAACAATTTGTATTCCTGCGTCGGTAAACTTTGTGGGTATTGTAACATTAGGAGTTGCGATTCATAATTAATTCTAGTTCTCCAAGCCGTTCATATCATGTCATACCGTTGAACAGAACTTCCAGTATCCACTTAGAGCTAATGAAGTTCGACTAAATTTCTAATTGGCTCAGCTCTGTGATACGAAAGTTTAGCTTTCAGCGTTTAATGGTTTGTGACTTTGTCCTCGGATTTACTGGAACTAATTTCGCAGTCCAAAGTTGGATCTCCAGGGTGTTACGTTTAGTTGGACTTTCACTTGTTGATGGAATTATGCTTGCATGTGTGCGTGGTTTTAGTGTTTGTATGTGTGCTATGCGGTATTCAATCCGCTAAGTGTCAAAGTTTTTGAGGACTTAAGACCGGAGCACGCTAAATGCGCGTCAAGTGCTAGGGGTGAGCAAACGTAGTCTTAAAGTTAATTTTTAAGGTAAATATCTGATAGTATTATATTTAAAGTATTGTTTCGTGTTATACTTAAAATAGTCTTACAACTTCCTACTGCCTACGAGTGATAATAAAACTGATATTGGTTATAAGAAAATTCATATATTTTCCCTCGTGAAATACATACATTTTTGCGAAAAAAAATCGACGAATCGGATAAAATCTATGGCAAAAGTTTATCGTACAATAATATTTTTCTAAATAACTTAATTTCCTGGATACAATAAGTACTTACTCGATAATTTACTTTGCGAGTGATCCATTTTCCTACACGTGTATTTTGTCGAGGAGTAGGTACGCACGTAAGTAGTCTTAGTAGCTAATCCCTTAAAAGATTATTATTTATCTTTTGTTGAAGAACAATTTGAAGGACAACTATTGCTGAGATCAATAGTAATTTGAAAGGCTTTGATAGTACAAAAAGTGTTTGATCTTAGATTTTTTAAAGCGTTACACAGCGATTGAAGAAATATCATTATAGTTTGATAGAAAAGATATTTAAAAAAAACTTTGTAAAGTTAAGTTTTTATTCGAAGCATTACATTAGTTGCTGCATCCTAAGCGAAACAATAATAATACGAAACAAAAGCAAGGGGAACAAATCAAAAAGCTTTCTAATTTTTATTGGGAACGTTAAATTGTCCTATCGAGGCTTTATTTGAGGGCACTTACAGCGGACGCCATTGAAACCTAGTTCATTTGTTCTGAATGAGCTCCGTTAGTAGAATCGATGTAGAATCGTTAGTAGAATGAGGAGAGATGGCGCTGCCGTCGCGTAAACACTCAGTCCGCGTCGAAAGTTTTAGAAAATCTCTTATAATTAGATTTAACTAGACAATAACCTTACAAATGTGCTAAAGTGATTATAAACTCATAAATATGTGGTACAAGTGTTATCCTTAAAATACATTTAGCTTCAACAAAGATACATAAACCTGATAAGTGACAGTGAACTTGAATAAACAACAGTGAGATACGGATACCTTGAAACTATATTTAGTCATTTTATTTGTATACGAACCTGGTGAACTAAATGTGATTGATCAGCAGTGTAATTAAAGTCATATAAGTGCTAAAACTAATTTTAACGGCGGTTATTTTTCACTTGTTTAAACTCGCGCAAAAACAGCGCCCCAAGTGACCATTACACGAACTATCCCAAAGCTGTGAGAAAAATAAAACAACGCCATCTATGTTAAAGCTGTCAAACTAACTCGCGTAAACTATTGATATATAGGAAGTTTCAAACCTTGAACATTTCCCCAACTGCTACCTAAACTAACCACAAGATGGCGCTCTGTGCAGGTTGTAAACAATTAATACCTGATAGACTGAATCTTATTTGTTCATTATGCAACGAAAATTACGATTTGGAATGTGCGAACATAGCAGAAAACCAATATAAAAAATTCACACCGGAGATAAAAGCAAAATGGGAATGTCAAGAATGTAGATGCAAAAAACCTAAAAACAACAAATGCAGCACACCCGCAAGACCCCAACTTCCCACCGATTACAACAGTTCTCCAGAGGCCTTCGTTACACTCCGGAGAAAAGCAAGTCAATCACAACACAACGATACTACACTCTCAGACAACACAAATATATTTGGAGACACATTTAATGGGGAGAAACACACTGAACCTGGACTACAAGCACAGATAACATTACAAAGCTTAAGTGAACTAATATCCGCGAAACTGAAGGAAAATAATTTATCTATTATATCAGAAATAAAAAATACTATCCAAAAAGAAATTAACACAGCTATCCTTAAACTTCGAGAAGACGTGAAGAAAGAAACTGACTCCCTGCATGAACAAAACCACCAACGCAAGTCAGAGATAGATACGTTAAACACAAAAATTGAAAACCTAAAAAAAGAAACAGAACGCCTACAATCCGAAATAAAAACTCTGTCGAATAAAGCTTTACCTAAATACGCATCTGAGAACAACTTGAAAAAAATAGTTTTATACGGCCTCCCTGAAATTTACAAAGAGCCTGAAAACGAGCTCCACTTTAGAATATTAGACGTATTCCGTGATATTCTGCAAGTTGACCTGTTAGGCTATATTGAAGATACCCATAGAATTGGAAAGTATAAAAACAACACCCGACCTTTGGTTATCGAACTCATAAGCAAAAGAATGACAAAATACTTAGTACAGAATCAACAATATTTCCGTGGCACTGGACTCTATTTGTCTGAATTCCTTGATGAAGACGCGCTGAAAGAGAGACACACCATGCGAGAAAAAATGCTAACAGCCCGTAAGAAAGGTCATTATGCTATTATTAAAAATAACCAATTATATATAGAAGGAGAGCAAATAAATTACAACCACGACACAGAAATATGTACCAACAGCAACAGCCCTACATTTCATGACAACAAACGCGAAGAAAACCATACATTTCGGAACAACAGATCGACTTTACGACACGACTAACTCGAAGAAAACACCACAACCCGATGAAATCGACCAACAATTCACGATATTATTCCAAAACATTCAAAGCATATGTAATAAACAGCATATAATAGAAGCTTTTATAAACCAGACCCAAGAATATGAAGCAATATGTATGACGGAAACGTGGCTCTCAGAAGAAAAACTCGATCTCATTAACTTCACTGGATACAAAGTGGCTGCATCATACTGCAGGAAAACTCGTGGAGGTGGCGGAATCTGCATACTACTAAAAGAAAATATAGACTGTATAGAAAAACATGATGTTACAAGAATGTCAATTGAGTATATTGTAGAAATGTGTGCAATCGAACTAGTCAACGAAAACATATTATTAATTACTATATATTGGAATAGAAGAGAAGAAGACGTATTTTACAACCAATTAAACAAAATGTTAACTCATATTAACCTAAAATATTCAAAGTATAATATAATTATCGGGGGCGACTTTAATATCGATATGCAACAAAATAGTAAAAAAGCAAAAAATCTATCAGACCTTATGTCAGAATTTAATTTTACACAGCAAATAAAACAACCAACTCGAATAACACAAAACTCATCAACTTGTATAGATCTAATTTTTACGAATTCTAAAAATACACGTCCACAAACGTCAGTCGAAGAATTGGGATTCTCTGACCATTGTAGCACAATAATAAGCCTCAAAATACCGCATCCTCAAAACCAAAACAAAGTCTACCACGTCAAAAAACGAATATATACTAAAAATAATATATGTTTATTTAAATCTGCACTGCAGCTAATAAATTGGAGCGACTACATTAAACCTAACAATAATATAAATCAAAACTACGAAGCTTTTAATGATATTATAACTACTACATTAAATAAAATTATACCTAAAAGAAAAATTAAACTAAAAAGAAGCAAAAATAAATTCTGGTTAACTAAGGGAATCAAACTCGCATGCAAAAATAAAAGATTACTTAAAATACTATGCTTAAAATCGTGCAATCTAGTTATTAAAAGATATTACAAAAAATACGAAAAAATATTAAAACGATCAATAATTACAGCAAAAAAAATACAATACATAAATAGAATAAAAACGTCTGAAAATAAAGTAAAAACTATGTGGTCTATAATAAAAGAACGCACAAATAAAAATCGTACCGCAGAAAAGCAAAATATACAATTAAAATTAAATAATGTCTCTATTACCGAACCTAAACAAATAGTAAACATATTTAATAATTTCTTTGCCTCAATTGGTAACGACCAAACGAACCCAGCTAGTCATCAACCACGCGATCTGCCTGTAACTCAACAGTTAGAGAATACATTCTTCCTTAGACCAATAGATTACCGCGAAACCAATAAATTAATAAAAAACTTGAAAAACAAAAATAGTCATGGAATAGACGAATTACCCCCTTCCCTATTCAAACACTGCGCCGACGAACTCACTCCACCACTTTGCGTATTAATAAATCAATCGTTCGAAGAAGGTACATTCCCTGATCTTCTAAAAAAGGCTATCATAAAACCGATACACAAAAAAAACTCGAAAATTGATCCCAACAACTACCGCCCTATAGCACTCTTGCCAACGGCCTCAAAATTATTTGAAAAAGCTATGTGCAATCGGGTATATAACTTCTGCGAGAGATTCAACATTTTTGATGAGGGACAAAACGGATTTCGCAAACATAGGTCAACCACACTTGCAGTTTATAAATACATTCAAGAAGTAATTAACATTTTAAATAATAAAAAATACGCAGTAGGTATATTACTTGATATGACTAAGGCATACGATAGAGTTCAATTTAGTATATTGTTGGACAAACTATACAAAATAGGAATTCGCGGTGTTACCCACCAATGGTTCGAGTCTTATCTTAAGGACAGAGAACAATATGTAGAAATTGACTACTTTAACCAGGACACTAATGAAATATTAAACGTAAGATCAGAAAAACAAATTTTAAACTCCTCAATTCCACAAGGCAGCGTAATTGGATGTTTGCTATTTCTTATCTACATAAACGACCTTCCGAAAATTATGAATGAGCCTAGTGTACTATTCGCGGACGACGTTTCCCTCCTCACCTCATGCAATAACGAAACAGAAATAAACGCAAAGCTTCACACCATACTTAATAAAACTACAGAATGGATGGACCAACATAATCTAGAAATAAATTATAAAAAAACTAAAATAATGACCTTTTACCCCTATCAAAAATCCCCAATAACAATTAACTTCTCAACTAACAATACAAAAATAGATGTTGTCGACAACTTCACACTACTCGGACTTACCATAGACACTCATATTAACTGGAAGACGCACATACAAAATATTAAATCCAAGATCTCCAAATTTATTTACGCTTTCCGCGAAGTAAAGGTAACCACAGACCTACCAACTGCTCTAAGTACTTACTACGCGTATGCGCACTCCTGGTTCAGCTACGGCATCATCATGTGGGGAAACAGCACCGACGCACCATCACTCTTCACTCTACAAAAGAAACTAATCCGCATACTAACAAACATAGAACAAACAGACAGCTGCAAACCCTATTTCCAAAAACACAAAATACTCACATTACCATGCATCTATATATTAGAAATATGTAAATTCGTTAGGAGATACTCAAAGTTCTTTACCAAACGCGGAGACAAACACACCAATAGATCACTGAGACACAAAAATATGCTGATGCTACCTACCTCCAACATGACACTACACTCCAACAGCCCCTACGTGATGTGCATCAAAATATATAATAAATTGCCCAACAAAATTAAGGACGAAACAAGTGACACAAAGTTCCTGAATATGCTAAAACAAATATTATTAAAAAAAGCATACTATACAATCAACGAGTATATTACCGATAAAGAAATAACTTAAAATTAATAAAAGCAACATATAAAGAAAAATAACTATAAAACGAAGTTATGCTACACAAAGATATACGCAATATTATAATATAAATAAATACTTAAATAATATACTACATACTACCTACTATATTACATTAAACGCCTTCCTCTCTTCTAACTCTTTGCTGTGCCCATCAGGGTCCATAATTGTGACTACCACTATTATTTTATATTTTCCACCAAATGTACATTATGGAATGCAATAAATGATATGATATGATATGATATGATATGATAATCTACGTCACGAACACAGTTGTTCACTGAACTAAAGTAATTAGAAGTCGCATTTCACGTAAAATACGTCAGGGAATGCCAATGGTCTTAAGTGCTTTATTGAAAAGTGGACTTTTAGCTCGGGGTTTGAAGTCATAGAAATGTTTCTAGACGTAAAAGGGTAGTGGTCTTAAGAATCTTTGAAATCAAGATTCTTTGACTTATTGTAGGTTAAGATTTGTGCTTTGGTTAGGTACTGGTAAGGACTATGCCTTTGAGGTCAACATTTGCATGGAATTAAAAAGTCGTGTTTTATAAATTTTTTAACATTTCGTATTTTAGAAAAATATATTTTAACGGGAAAATAAAATTGAGGAAACCAATTTTCTAACCACGAGCTTAAAGCTAGAATTTATCAACGGGTTGGAGTTTGAGAGCAAAGAACGATATTTATTGTTTCTTGACTTACCAGTTACTTAGTAAGGTAAGGGTGAAAATGTTACTGAAGGTGTTTATCATATGTTTTATCTATAAAGATATGAAAGTGAGTTTCAAAAAACGTTTTCTTCATACAATACACGACAATATCACTTCCAGATATAATTCCGTGGCGTGTAACAGTATCCCGCGCAAATGGGTGTTCGCCGGCCACGGTATTGCGTTACACAAGCGACAGGGGACGGCCATTTCCTTCAGTCGAGGCGCTAACTCAATCACCACTCTCAGGATTTTTCCCCCCGGGTTCCGTCGCAGACGTGACCGAACCACGTTGATGACTGCCTAACTAAGTTCACTTCAATTCTACGTACTTTCGTCTTTGTCCGCGGGCTACATTTCAGGTGCACTCTTGACTCTTTGCTTTTAAGTACGACTGGTTCTGTTTGCTCGAGTTTTTTTTCTGTGTCACTGAGCCAATAGTGACTTTGTTGAAACAGAAATATCTGATTTCTGTTATAATTCTTGGAAGAGTAAATAGTCGTATGGTTCAATTTCATGTTGTGTTTCTTGGTATCCTGTAATTGATCATTTCTTTGTCGGTTACTGTATTTTTTCACTGTAAATTGAACCTTCTTTAGTTTATTTCCTTGAGCTAGTGCTTTAGTTGTAAGAACTATAGATGTTCTTCTGAACTTTTACTATCTTTGGAAATTGGGGGACTCTGAATGTAGGATTGAGCAATAAAACTTTTATATTGCTTTTCTGTTTTCAAAACAGTCACAATAATGTTATGGCATAAAGTACCTAGTCGTTGTTTCACTACCAGTGTAATCAGTAAAATGGCTGTAAATGTAGGCATAAATAAACAACTTCCACATTCAAAGGAAACGAATTTACGAAAGAAAAAACTTTTTCTTGAAATAATGAACTACCTAATTGGTTTCGGAATCCAGTCAAGTAAATTTTAATTGGTATTTAACGAATATTAAAGTAGACCTTGTTATATAAAGTTGCTTAATCATGAAATATGGCAAGTAACGTCTTTTATTATTAGTGGAACATTCATGAGTTATAATAGTCGCCGTGACAAAGTATAAAGGAAGTCAGCTCGCAAAAGGTGTGCAGTTAAAGGCAGCGAACATTGCTAATTAGAAGTGCTGTTGCCGGCGCAATGCACAAAGTTACAGCTACCTTTCATACTGCAACTGCACTTTGCTCAGGAACATTTTTCCGCCGCGACTGAGGGCAATGCCGACGTTTGCGCCTTTTTGTTCGAACTAGCTAGTTACGTGTGACACACAACCGTCGGGAATAGAGGACGGTACATTATTCCTGGCTATTGTTTTATTTTTTTTAATTGCAGAATTGTATATAATGTTCAAACATCTGCAGCTAGCGTATACTGTTCTTGTTAATTACAGATTTAATTAAAGTTATGAACTTTCATATATCTATCAGAATATTTTGACATTCTGAATAAACAAAAAAAAACTGCAAACTGAACTGAATCGGATCCACCCATTTCATATACTATGTGTAGAAGCAAATATCCGATATTTTTTGCTATACAAATTTCGATATTTCGAGCTGGTATATTTTAATTGTGATGGGCGACAGGTGTTGGCTCGTATACTTTTATAGCCGTGTGTATGTTGTATTTCGTACTGTACGGCCATGGGTTGCCTTTCACGTTACCTTTTAGCTTTTACATTGTGAAATTGGTGTTGTTCACGTTAATAAACTTTTTCTTTGTGATCCATTCATTTAGGTATGTTTCTTCGCACACATGTCGGTACATAGTAGGGAGCTCTTTCATTTGGTCTTGTTAACTGTTTTACTTCGTGTTACAAAGTTAGTTCTGCTACATTGGTCCTTTGAGTTCCTGTTAGTAACAAAGACTTGATAATGTTTCCATTAAAATAGTTGCCCAAACACTATGTCACACTGTGTAAAATTACAGCTCTGTATGAAAACATCTTATTTTCATTACAGCATATTTCATATTATTTAGGAGTCTGTGTGCCTAAACATGTTGGTAAGTTATTATTCCACATATAACCTTTCTCATTACTTGTATCGTAGCTGAGCTTGCCATTACCGTAAGTTTTATTATGACTACATCATGAAAACGGCTAAGTCATGAGTGTATACAGCGCTGCCTGAAAATGGGGCGTACTGTGGGTTATTGCATATTGCGATAAAAAATGTTTTCATAAAAATCTCGCTGAGTTCGCTCAGCGCCGCTCACTGATCTTTTAATCTCTTAATTACATGAGGGCAGAATACGCGGGATTTCACCAAAATAACCATGCAAAATGGATGGCCACCCCCGCCCCGCGCACACCTCGTGAATATGAATTATTCTTTCGTAGCTACAGTTTGGACGCATATTTACATTTTATATGAGCGCCTACGACGCTTCGCTCAGCGCTGCTATTTCACTGCGCTGGCGTTTTTGTAGCTACGGCTGGCAGATTTTTCGTGAAAGGTAACATTTTTATTCTATTTTTGGCACGATTCATCATCAATCCCGTTCACGCAGAAGAGGTATACCTTCCGGGGCTATTTCCGCAAGTCGATTGCGAAACTCCCACAATGCTAGTTTTTATTGCAAATCCATAGCTGAAGACTTGGGCGCTCGGGAGTACGGTGCCGGTTTATCACGGAGAGCTCCCGGTGTCGGCCCACAGTGGCCCCCTCTTTAACTTTACGAGCATCGCTGAGAACGAAGCAGCCGCAGTAAAATTTCAATATCCGCCAAAATATGACATTTCATTTGGCCTCTCGCTGAAATGCCAAGATGGGACGTAAAAATGTAATGGGTTTCTTTCTAATTATTTATGTTCCTAATAGAATGGGCCTGCTCTCTTTGATATTAAACCTATAAACCAGTGTATTTTTTTCGTGCCTGCTATTTCATAAAATGTTCCTTTTAGAGGCCATACAATGGAGAAATATTTTTTTGAAAACAAGTTGGCTATGTTCGAATATCTTGGATGATCGAATGAGACATCTTTAATTAATACGTTTAAATATTATGAAAACTAAGATTTATAGCACCTGATATACGGAACGATGCATAGGAGCGTCAGTCAGCCCTCCGTGGGTACGGTGGGGAACGCGTAAGTACCTACTTATAAATCAATTTACGTACCTAATATTTTAATTTATAAACCGAACGAGCCGAACATTGTAAAGAACGGTAATATGTTTATTACCGAAATACTATTTATATTGATTGGATGGGATTACCATTTCCTATAGGATAGTAAATGTCGTTCACAAATTCGTTTTTCTGTTGAGTCTGAACGGCGCTTTCACGCTACTACGTAACAGTGGAAACTGGAACAAAATGGATCGCAAAAAAGAGTTACAAGAATGTTTCTGCGTCACTTGGCGAGTGTGACGTGGATAACGTTAAATGATAGTGGTATTATAGATTCCAGAGCTATTTACTTACATTTAAGGATATAAAATAAACGTGCATGTATCCTGTTTGCTACACAAAATACTTAAGTGTAAATAAATTTACGTACCATAAATTGTACCTACTGAAAAAATAAATTAATCTGGATCTGAATCTGTATGTATTTTAACTAAATATATAGTTAATGAAAGGCCTTTGCTGTTTTTATATTCCTTTTCTACACCATCGATAGAAAATCGATTTCTGTCAACGACAGCTCCTAACTGTTTTTCAGTACGATAACCACAAACACGACAGTGGATGCAAATGAACACTTTCCTAAGGTTAAAGTAGCTAAAGACTGGGCGATAGGAAGATTCTTCTGGGAGGGGCGTATGAAGAATATTACACATGCTGTTTTGATGACAGTTTGGAACACAAACTTTCAGGTAAGAGTTACGTAACATGGTTGAAATAGCTGCTACATGGAGGTAGTATAAAACCTTGAAGTCAATAAGACCTACCTATAAATTGTTCTTAGTCGCAGTAACGATGCTCAAGAGACTGGCAGCATTGAACTTTGGCAACAATGCTTAGGACTTCGGCCAAACTAATAGTAAGACTGTGGCTCATAAAATATCTATCTTACACACTAAAATATGATTCTTGTTTCAGGCCTTCATTCTTATATTAATAGTATACAAGTATTTAGTTTATTTCCTAATAGTGTACTACTTGGAAGGAAACTGGATATTCTTGCAGTTGTCCGTGTATATTGCAGAATTATTTTTTACTTTCGATATATTGGTTCACCTACTTCACAAGCATTGGTCCCTGGTTCGATTACATGTTAGAGTTTATCGGAGGAACTCTTTCTTCTTGGCTTATGATATAATATCAGTTGTGCCTTATAATTTGATATGTAAGTATATTATATGTAACTATATTCTGTAAAATTGCTGGCTATAACTTGTGTGTGTTAATAGTGTCATAATAATGTTTATTATATTTTAGTTTCAAAAAGACCTGCCTACGAATCCGTTACATTAATTGGAAGGTGGTTAGCCATAGGAAGAATTTACAGACTATTTATCTACTTTCAAGAAATTAATGAACATGTAAGTATTAAATGATGTGATGTAATTTTTTTACAAATCCAGTAGTCACCAAAACATGTTGTAGTTATTTTAGTATATTTCATTACCAATATTATCGTTGAAGCGTAAAAACCACCATTTTCAATCTTTTTGAATTTACTGCGTTATTTGTCATCCGATTGTAAATATATTTTATGAATGCTATGTTACCCGATTTATTTTGAACACAACGAATGCTTTGCATACATGCTAACTTACTATGAAACTGTTTAATTATTTAAATTAATAAATAAAAAACATTATAATACTTCTATTAATGTTAACGATATTTTGTAACCAGATGCGTAAGTCCCGGCGGTTTTTGTTCTTCTGTGAACAATTCCTGGTGTCTGCATTAGTACTTCATGCGAGTACTTGCATGTGGTACTCGTTACACCGCCCGCCAGAAATGGAACACGCTTGGTACAATCTGGGCTATCCTCCACACGTGCAGTCAAGGAACCTTAAGTTTGACAAGTAAATATTTCTTTCCGTATTTTAAGGTTTATTAATGACTGGTTAACATCAAACCTAATAGTGTTTTTAAGTATTTGTACTGTGTTACTGAGCAGAACTAGATGACATTGTAAGTGTAGATAACGCGGTTAAGAGACAATTCTGTTTCATTTTGTATCAAAAGGTGAAGCAGTTTCCTCAATACCGCGAAATGCCAGTCCTGTACAATCACAGAATAACGAGAAAATGAGCGCATTTTTCCAGTTTTTACGATTCCGGGTCTCGTTCCCGATTAAGAACATTACCGCAATATCTGCTGAACCATTAATTATGATTATGTAATTTGTTTAGAGGATACAGATAACGGTAACACCGGGAAAATATAACCGTTACCTCTTTTGCAACCGGTTAAAAAAAATCCCTTCATTGAACTTAACATTCTCTATTGTTAATTGTATAATGTAAAAAGATTCTTATATGTAAAGTCGTGTATTAACAGTTACAGAACAAGTTGGTACTATTGTACTTGTCGTTTCTTCAACGTCGTATTTGGCGATTCTTTTCCTATGGTAAGTTTAGTTTTTCCTTTTCTATTTGATGGTGTTATCAACCAATTATTTTATTCACCTCAGACTTTTCTAGTTGAATAAAGCAGTTGATTGTAGCATAAAGTCAGACTATTAGAAAATTGTTATTACGGGTTCTACTTCACTGATTTTATTCACCATTTTTATAGTCGAGCTTACAAAAGTGGTTGACGTCAAGCCTGATGCTCGTCGGCTATGTGTTCTTCCGATATCGTTTTATTGGCACTCTCGCCTGGGAACTGGTCATAGAAAGAACTAGAAGATCCAACTTTGTGGACAATGTAATGTACTTTTAAAATCATTTTCCAAATCCAAACCATATAAAAGCTTAATACTTTGCCAACATAACCAAATATAAATAACAAATGAATATGTGATTACGGCTGAAAATACATTATTTATTTAACAATAACCCGGTATGAATATTCATGATCAGATTGTACAGTTTTTAATCCTTATGAATAATTGTTGGAAATTAACTAGGTTATGAATAACCGATCGGTTTGTTTTCAGTACCATCACATGATAAACTACCTAAAGTTCAGCAGGGCGCCATCTTGGCTCGTAGATCAATGCAAGAACTATAAGCTCCAACTGTGGAAGATGAAGGCCGGGATCCTGACATCGCAACACCTACAGAAACTGCCTCTGCCATTACAGATGGAACTAATCTTCGACATTAACGTCGGGAATTTCCATAACTCCATGCTATTTAGAGAGACTAGTTAGTTCAATGTATAGTATGCTACACTAACTTTATAATGGGAGCTGCGAAGTTTGCGCTGAATTCAATACCTTTGTAATTTCTGTCGAACTTCCTAAAAACGGAGTCGGCGTTTACTTTGAGGCTTTTTGAGTATAATGATATTGTATTGAAAGGAAGTTTTCGTTAATTAAGAGCTGCTTCGTGCACATTTTATTAAAGTTTGTTAATCATCTATTGTTTCGGTTTTAAGTGGAATATCTCTGAAGCAACGTTCTCTGAAGAGCTCGAAGATTTTAGGTAGTTTTGTGCAAACTTACTTCATACGGACGTCATTTGTAGTTCTTTGAAGTTGATTGATGAATATTGCGGTTCCATTAGCTCATATTTTCTGCTTATCATGCAATAGCAGGAAAAAAAGTGTTTGTATTCTGATCGGATTAATTCATTGTAAAATTCTCTTTATCGTCGAATTTCCGTGGAAATTTCGAATGAGAATCCTATTAAATTCATGAGCTTTAAATCCTCGTCTCGTTTTTCGATTTCAATGGTATTAAAAGTGTTTGTTACTACTTTTAGAGGAATCGTTTATGCGTCAGATATCCCTGTTGATGCGCCATGAGTTGTACTTGGCTGGGCAGCATATTTGGAGCCAGGGCGTGGTGAAGAGTGGTATGATATGTATCAAGCGAGGCGTCATTGAAATGTTGTCTGATGAAGATGATGAGAGTCCCATGATTGCCTTTAAAGATGGAACTGTAAGTATTTCAAATGGATTGTACCATTTAATTATACGAGTAGGTGCACTTAAAAAGACAATGGTACCTACGCTTATCATAGGGATGGCGAGCGTAGCGATAAACTTGTATTGTAGTATTTAAATTGAAGAGATGTTACGGGCTTTTTTATTAGTTTTCTTTCTTTTTTCCTCATGCTCTCCATTGAACATGTGCTATGTCTTTGTAGAATTGTAGGAAAATATAATTTTGTTTCCTACATTTATAGATACGGAAATACATTAAGGTAATAAAACGGTAACAAAGAAAAAAATAATAGCTTATTTCATATTGAAATTTCGTTCGGGAGATAATTTACTTTTAATATCGGGTTTCCATTGTGTTTGTAATAATAATTCCGTAATATTCTGAATTAAATTGAATTACGTATAGTAAACGTACTTAATAACGATTTGATTATGATTATTACGGATAATGAGCAACGTTTTGTAATTTATGTTCATGAGGATATATTAATAAACCAATTAAATTATATTATATGGATAATCCATCATAATTATTCGAAGCGAGTCGTAGGTACTCAGCAGAAGTGATGGCTATGTGGTATGTATTTTTATCGACATTGACCATATACCTCTACATACATATTTTTTATTTATGCGACTTCACATGGTTCAGCTTATAGAGTAGCACTAATTAACTACTACAATACTAATCGCGCTTTGAAACTTAGATTAAATTGTCTGTTCAGTATGTAGGCTTGAACTTACAACTACACTCAAGTGAGCCGAGGTCGAGATTGTGGGACTGCGGGAACTATAAAGGAAACGACCGCGATTTACGAATACTCGTAACTTTGGGACCAGTTAGACGTACGTTTTATTACATGCACTTAGTTGTCATTACTAGGAGTCTGAATGTTGGGAAGATACTGGCAAACTGATTTGTCCTTATAAAAATCCAAGTCTAAAATATATTTAATTGTGTGCGTTTATTGTACGTCGATTTATTTTAGGGCTATTTTCTGAGATTTTTCTCAGTAATTAAAAAAGAAGGTATACTTATTTTTATAAAGTTTTAAAGTCAAGTTGTAATTATGTTTTCAGGTCCTTGGCGAGTTGAGCTTGTTCTACTCAATCCCATCCAAAGTTACTGTGAAGGCGGCTACTTATGTTGAGTTACAGGTAAAAAAAATACAAAATATGTTTACCTATGTTGGATAATATCTCCGATACTTAATTATGATAGTCTTAAGTATAGATTTTATGAAAAAAAAAATGCTAAAACCAGTTAAAATATTGATAGTGGCGGATTAATAGTGCTATCAACTTACAGTCATAATTTTATAAATTTCGTAGGTTTTAAAAAGAACCGACTTCATGCGAGTTATCGCGGAGCATCCCTGCATGTTTGAGCTCATACGTAAGAAAATTGGCGATAGACTCAACAGCTCGAGAACTAGACAGGTAAAATAAATACTTGACTCCTTTATAATACAGCTCCTCACTATTTCAAATTACACAAAAACCTTTATTGACATGTAATTTCTCAAAACATTCATCATAAGATTAGTTTTATCAATTACAAGTTAAGCGTAGTTTTTTCATATAAACAACATTACTTAACTACAAAAAATCTACGCTATTTTAAACAGTTTGGAATTTTCATTTTGAGTTTAAACCGTAGGTTTTAGTTTCAGCCGCACCGGTTTGTTCGGCGCCCACCTGAATTTCACTGGAATAATAAACTAGATGTAACTTCAACATTTAACAATATCACTAAAACTTTTTGTCCCTTGAACAACATAATTATTAATTTTAGCTAACAGGTATTTAATAAGCTTGTTGATCAAAAGGATAAAGGACTTTTGTAATAGTAATATGTAATTTAAACGTGCTTTATAACTTTTAACTAATAATAAATTATTCTCGAATAGTTTCTATTTAAATCTCAATAAAACCTTAAATATTTTCAGTAAAAAAATATTGCTATAATAGTCCACAAAACAAATACACATTCGTTTGTTGATTGAACAATATCACCAAAAAATACTTGTTTAGTTTTTAACATATTTTGCTGTGCATATGTGTACTCAAAATATTTATATATGCATGTTTTTTTTATCCAAACTTTTCATAAAGAACGCAGATACAGTTACATAGCTTAGTTCATTTAATAAAACGATTTAAAAGTATGTCCTTTTATCTAAACTCGTCACAAAAAAAAACAAACAATTACATAGCTTAGTTCATTTTAACATTTCTCTAGGAGGCAATAGAGAATTACGATCAAGGCGACTCGAGACTCATTCGAACCCGCTACCGGCCCATGAAAGTGCTTAAAGACAGGTTAGCCGGCATCGAGGAAGAGGACCCCACGTTTGTAGACGATTCGCACATGTATTACAGAGGTAATTGAGTTTCAATTTGATTGTAACAAGTTTATTTTTATATTGTTTGTGATTGTGATGTTTAACGATGTGTATGTTTAACGCGTTTTCAATCGGTGATGTAAAGTTAGTGTGTATTGTCTGTGCTATATTTTATTTCATAGTTTGCATCAAAGTAAAACTTAATTAGTATAAAGCATGTCGCAGAATGAGAATGACAATTCTTCTTCCATGCCCAGCAGTGGGACGATAAAAAAGCTGATGATGAAACTAATAATTTAAAAACACATAAGTTGTGATTATTGCAGAGCTCATTTAAATTTTTGACGTACTTACCAAAATAACATTCTTTACAACCAAACAGTGCCAAACTGATCGGGTACAACATAAGCGTAGCATCGTACTACGCTGCTACGGCATAGCCTGCGTAGTCCTTTACCGTAGCATGTACACTACAGTACAGAAATTTGTTGTTTAGACGAGAACAACGAACGTCAGCCAAAATTCACGTCGGAATACTTGGAGCTATATCAAATGTCCAGAAACGTTACCACGATAGATGCGCCTCATATTTGTCTTACATCCAACTTCCCTTGGATACTGATTCCCGACACTGACTTCGTTAGTATAAAGTCTCAAGATATTGTATGTAGCAGTAAAATGGAGAATAATAGTTTGATGTGAACGTTCTTGTTTATAATGTTGTTCATTATATATTTTTTTAATTGTGATGATATCATTAGTAAAGCACGCAGAAGTGTAAAATAATTAAAACGAGGATATTGTTGCACTCACAAATCGTCATCTTAGAATGAAAACATCAGAAATCCATTTTTTTCGAAACGTTTTTTTATTGCATCTCTAGAAAGAAAATTTCGCACCATGAATATTCTATTTTTCACCTGAAATGTAAAGTTTTTTACAATTACTAGGTTTTAATTCCAATGCATCGATATGCCATTTAACCGACATATTCCTTGTATTCATACGAATAAACACTTCAATAAACTAAAGTGCCACAACATACAAAGCAAATTGAATAACATTTCAGACGCGCATGTTCGACGTGGCACATTTCGCAATGGTGCTCTACGTATGTTTCATGACGCCTTTCTCGGCACTACAGAACTATCAGTCGGATGCTGAGACTGTGCTCTCGACTATAGTGGTCGCTGGGTTGCTCTTGAACATTTATATACAGCTTACTACTGCCACTTCTGAGAAGGTAAGTCACGCGGCCGTAATTTACAATATTTTATTTATTTATTTATGATTTTTATACACACACACAAAGAAAAAATTAATAAAGTGAATTGCTTATTTTTAAAGAAATCTCTTCCGGCATATCTGCGAAAGGATTTTCGTTGGGTGATTATCCTGTTTCTTCGAAAACTTTACGTCTTGTTTTAAAAATATGATACTCGGAGATTAAATGATTTGATAAGTAGAAAAGAAGAATCGACACCGCCTCCTGTTGCTTTTTATTGAAAGCTTCTGAGAAAACTATTATGCTATTTTGCGGTGGTTGAAAATATTACATTAATCTACACGTAAAGGAGTTCATTCATCTGATATCACAACAAAGATATAAAATAAATAGCATAAAGCCACTAAAACAATAGAATAAACGACCAGAAGCATAAAAATAACAAAAGACTACCACAGGCCTTCAACAAAAAAAAAAAAATAAAATAATAATTCTTGTGAATGTTTGTTACAAAATAGACCAGTTCATAAGTTGTTTGTCCTGCGGTTAGGGCCGCCCACGACAAACATTCGAGACGCCTCTGGGCACGTGGGTAACATTAAATGCCATTTCAAACACTTGCGTGTTACGGGAAAACTCAGAATTTCCAACCCTAGTTTCTAAGTAATTAGTCTAAAATATAAAAGAAGACACAATTAGGTAGGATGACGGAATGTCGTGTTTTATGTAATTGGTGTGTTGTTAAGTAAAATAGTGGTATTTTGCTTTTATAAAGTTAGAAAACATGAAGAAACTACGAAGGGTATTTTATTACCATATCCCATTTTTTATAATAATAAACTAAATCATATTTATAAAAATGAGTTGCTGATCAAATTAGTTTCACAAAAAATAGAGAATGGCTGGACCGATTTAGCTTATTTTGGTTTTAAAATGTTTGGTTTTAAAATCAGCTTGTATTGAAATATTAGATTGTTGTTGAAATTAAACAAAAACTACATACAGTTGTAGGTATAGATACATTTACTATCACTACAACAACCAATAAGAATAAATAACAAGTGTTACGCACACAGGTAAATGCTAACACAGACATACTATAAACTCTAACATATAAAGGCCCAGTACACTATTGTAGTTATTATTGCGGCGTACAAAGAGCTCGGCTTGATTGGATCGAACCGTACAAAGGCGGTTTGCGTGAACACGGTTAATTCAAATCAATTAATGACATTGTGAGGTTTGATTCACAATTCGTGTTATAGGTATGTAGTTCTATGGTGTAATGGGAAAGCCTGTAAACGGTACTTTGTTTACGTAATTTAAGGAGACCTTATTAATGTCACGCCTTCTCAAATATATTTCACATAATGTCGAACCGTCATCTTCTTTTGTCTCGTAAATCAAAACTATTGAAATATACTAGCGGTACCCCGCAATTCCACTCGCGTGTCGAGGGAACTAGTTCTCGCATCCCAGACAAACAGTATCCTATGTCCTTTTTCAGACTTAGGACTATCTGAGTATTTAAATCGGTTCAATACTTTTGGTGTATGAGCCTGATAGACTGCCTAAGAGTTACTTTGGCGTAAAAATATCAGTACAAATTCCTTTGTTAACAGAACCAAAGAAAAGAGACAGTTAAAGAAATAGCTGAAATGAAAATGGCATCATTTGGTTTCTACCTGGATATTATATCAGTGTTCCCTGTGTCTATATTCACGGACACCTTAGACCCTCAGGGTGAGACGGTGGCCGGTCAAGTAGCCTTGCTCTTCCCTATACTGCAAGTTTGGCATCTATGGGACTACATGAATAAATGGGCTCAAAGCTTTGAGAGTCACGTCAAGGTATTTATTAACTTAACATATTTTTGGTATTAAAATTAATAAATATGCCACCTTAATATTCTCTTTGAAAGCGAACTCCGTTGGTCTCCAATTTCATGTCCGAAGCTAGACGATGCATCATTCGCTCATGTAGGGCATGTAGGCACACCACAACATAGTTACCTATTTTCCAGTACAGTTTTTAATTAATACTATTTTTAATTTTCCATTTATCGGAATTGTCAAGTAATTTTATTTATGTAAATAAAAATGGTCAACGACTTGTGTCACTAACTGTACTGTAGAGAAAAATATTAAACAATATTCAATTATTTTTCAGTTGCTGATCCTGATAAAATTTGGCTTGGTTTTCATTATATTTTCGTACTGGTCAGGATGTCTTCTGTACCTATTCGCCTGTCCTAGGAAATTGTGTCGTGAGGTAACTTTTTATTATGTTAAGTGCATATTTTGCTTAAAGAAAAAGGAAATAGTAATATTTAACAAAAACTACAGTAAGCTGGCTTTACTCGAAGAGATCATCGTTTAACCCAGTAGTAGTAGTTTAGACAGTAGCCAGGGTTTCTGATTGTCTATAATAAGATGCGATGGTAGGGTAATTTTTGAGGAATTTCCTAACATAATTAAGTATAGATAGTAGGTATAGCTAATCTTGATGGTAAACGTCAAAAATATGTTAAGCTTTTTAACCCTTATCATTATTTCATTTATAAAGAATTCAACAAATCAAAATCCAAATATTTCCAATTACCATTGGAAATATTTCATAAACTGATGACGCATAATACTTTAATATTTCATGCATTATTGTATTTGATTGTTGTAGTGTACCATTAAATTACATAATATCATTTAATAACTCAATGAGACCGGGTGTACGTGGGATTTGTTAATCAGTTAGTAATTTAACTATTAATTAGCCTAAAGGTTTAAATATAATAAATGGGTTTTTTTGCTTACCCGGGTATATACTATACTTACACATAATTTTAAAGTAAGAAGCTGAAGACCAGGCTATATACGATATACCTCACAGTCAAAGGGGCTATGTCCTGCAGAATACAATCTAGAATTACACACCTTATGATGATGTACATAAAGTACATTTTCCCTTAACAGAACACGTGGATGTCTCAACTGATATACTGGGAGACGAAGGTGTTCATGACGAATGAAGCCCGTCACGAGAGTCCTATGAAGACGTCGTTCTTGTTCGGAACTTCTGTGTTCACTGGCTTCGGCAGTTCTGAAGTTGCACCCGGAGAACAGGATCTTTTAATTGTAAGTAATAAAATAAAAGATACAGCTAAGAAGTCATTTATTCAAGTTAGGCTGAAATTCATCACTTTTTGAAGGTCAAGTTTGCAAAAGATAGCCCCAAAAAATGCCCGCTCTTCGATCACCACTTACCATGCGTTTTTGCTGCGAAGAAGAAATAGCGCAACAAACTCCTCAGCAAAACAAACATTATAAAACCGTTCTGACAAAATCATAAACATATTAATACAAGATTAAATATTTATAAATAGGTCGTCGAAGATTTACCTCTTATATTTAAAACGTAACTCTTGTACAACATCTTACTCCTATAGGTATAGAGAAAGCGCAAATCCGATTGCGTACGTTAGTAGGGGTCTTACAAGTAATCCAGATATGGGCCATGTACCGATTAGTAATGGGAGTTTCCACTCCAACAGCTTACGTATCTCGCATTGCTTACTACCTAGAAGTGCAATACGAACCTTGAGATACAAACCTATATACATACATATTATATAAGTACATAATTATACCTCTATGTTGTTTCTAATAGCTCTGTAGTTAGATTAGATTATATCGGCAGTTAATGATTACGTTGTAGACTAAACTAACTTCTGTCTTTTAGGTTTTCATGCCACAGCTACGGAATCGATTTAAATAAAATTGTGTACATAGAAACAACTTAGCCTACATTTTAACAGATGCGTAAAATGATTTTCCTGAGACGTGGGTGACACCAAGGAGAACAGCTAGGTCCATAGTTTAATACTCAATACTCAATACTCAATAACTTTATTGCATTCCATAATGTGTACAGGCTGGTGGGTAAAATTAAAAGAAACAATTATGGACCCTGTCGGGCACAGCAAAGTTAGTTTTTAGAGGAGAGGACGAAGAGCGCTTTTTAAACATAATTATATTGAATTAAATGTAGAAAATCTTATTATATTTAGATATTTGAGTAGGTATTATTTCTGTGTAGATTTATTTACATTTTACTTATTTATTAAATTTATATTCGTTTATTTATGTATTATTAATTTACATTATAAATATTCTATATTATGTATTAATCGTTATTAATTATTTTATTTATTTATATTTATTTATAAATTAGCTGTAGTTTTTTTATTTATGATTCAATAGTAAGAATCTAATTAAAGGTATTGCACGGTAAGTAAGGTAATTAAATTGATATATTAAGTACTGCTTGTTTATTCCAGTTATCCTAGTTTCCCTAGTTGGTATTTATCTTTGAAATATTCGTCAATTGTGTAGTAGCTTTTATCTAAGAGAAATCGTTTTAGTTTATTGGTAAATATATTATTTGATTCAGTGTTTTTTATGTATTCTGGTAATTTATTGTAGATTTTAATGGATGTAACAAACGCACTAGAGGAATGCATATTTAATCGTGAGGTTGGTAGATTGAGTCTATTTCCATGTCTAAGTTTGTGTTTTGTTTGGATGTCTGCTCTTTTACTGTAGAATTGTGGGTGCTTCCTTACAAATTTGCAAATTTCAAATATATAGAGGCAGGGTAGTGTTAAGATGTTTAGTTTTTTGAAATGTGGTTTACATGAGTCGGTGTCTTCAATGTTGGTTAATATTCTTATAAGTTTCTTCTGTATTGTAAATAATGAAGGTGCGTCTGTACTGTTACCCCACAATATTACTCCATATTTAAGCCAAGCGAATGCGTACGCATAGTATGTTACTATTGCTGTTTTGAGGTCTGTTGTTTTCTTGATTTCTCTGAGGGCATATGTAAATTTAGATAGCTTAGTTTTTATTTTCTGTATGTGTGGTTTCCAGTCTATGTGTGTATCTATGTCGAGGCCTAAAAGGGTGAATTTATTGACTATTTCTAATTTCGATCCTTTGTATTCAAAATTAATATTTATGGGGGTTTTTTGTCGCGGGTGGAAAGCAATTAATTTTGTTTTATTAAAGTTAATTTCAAGGTTGTGTTCGCTCATCCAATGTGTTGTAGTGTCAAGTATAGATTTTAGGGTTTGGTTTAAATTTAGGTTATTGTTGCATGATGTTAAAATAGAGATGTCGTCGGCAAATAATACGCTTGGTTCGTTTATGTAGTTAGGGAGATCATTAATGTAGATTAAGAACAGTAGGCAGCCTATAACACTTCCCTGCGGTATGGAGGCGCTTACAGGTATGTTTTGTGATCTAATCAGTTCAATGTGTTGTGTTTGTGTATTGTAGTGTTCGATTTCAACAACTTGTTCTCTGTTTTTTAAATATGATGTAAACCAGTCATAACTTTTTCCACGGATACCTATGTTGTAGAGTTTATTTAATAATATATCAAATTGTACTTTATCATAAGCTTTGGTCATGTCTAATAGTAGTCCAATAGCGTATTTTTTGTTGTCAATAATTTTAAGTGCTTCTTGGATATACTTGTAGACAGCCAAAACTGTGGATCGGTTCTTGCGAAATCCATTTTGGCTGTCGTTGAATATATTATATTTTTCGCAAAAAGCATAAACACGGTTACACATAACTTTTTCAAATATTTTTGATGCTGTTGGTAGTAGTGCAATTGGACGGTAATTGTTGGGGTCAGTTTTATCGTTTTTCTTGAAAATGGGTTTAATGAGTGCCTTTTTGAGTAAGTCAGGAAAGACACCTTCTTCAAAGGATTGATTTAGGAGTATATAAAATGGCAAGGTTAGTTCATCAGCACACTGTTTTATCAGACTGGGTGGAAGTTCGTCAATTCCGTGGCTGTTCTTGGTCTTTAAGTTTTTGATAATTATATTTACTTCATACGGATCAACTGGGTTAAGATATAGTGTATTTTGTGTAGTTAAGGCTGTCGGTAGCCCTTTAGGTGTACTGCCGGTAGATGTGGTAGCTTTCCCACCAATGGAGGCAAAGAAATTGTTAAAAATATTGGCTACTTCTTGCGGTTTCGCCGTTAACTTATTCTCGACTTGTAATGATATGTTATGTTTCTCACTTTTACGTTTTTTGTTTGAGCGTTCATTTATGATTCCCCACATTGTTTTTACTTTATTATTCGATTTTGTCATTTTATTTTTGTAGTGTAGTTTTTTAGCTGTAGTTACAGTTTTCTTCAGTATTTTTTCGTATTTTTTGTAATAATTTGTTAATGTAGGATCTTTTGTTTTTGTTACTAATATTTTTAAGAGTCTTTTATTAATACTAGATTTTTTTATACCGGCAGTGAGCCAGTATTTCTTATATTTAGTTTTAAGTTTAATTTTTATTAATGGGATACACTTATTTAGGATTAAGGTAAGTTTGTCGTTAAATATTTTATAGTTTGTGTTAATATTATAATCAGTTTTAAGTATTTCGTTCCAATTTAGTTTTTGTAATTCCAGTTTAAATTTTAATATGTTTGTATTATTATATAACCTTTTCTTTATATACCAATTATTTATACTGGGTTGTTTTGGTATTTTTAAATGTAGGACTGTGCTGTGGTGGTCAGAGAAGCCTAGGTCGTCTATAGTTATGTGCATGTCTTTGTGGTTAAAGTTAGTGAATATTAGATCTAAACATGTTGCGGTATTTGGTGTAATACGCGTAGCGCTTTTTACGTGTTGAGTAAAGTTATTTTCTTGCATTAGATTTATAAATTGGTTAGCTTTTAAATTATCCTGTAGTACATTTATATTAAAATCGCCTCCTATTATTACGTTTAATTTGTAGTAGGTATTTTTTATTTATATATTTAAGTACTTGTTTTAGTTTTTCATAGAATACTTCCTCCTCTCTCCTATTCCAGTATATAATTATAATTAACAAGTTTTCTTTAGGTAATTCTAAGTTGTTTATAAAGATGTTATGACTACATTCCTTTAATTACAGGATAAAACAAAACACTGAAAACTATTGTTTTCGACATTTATTAACATCTCAGTCTAAATAATCCAGATCTCTTCAGAACAAGTGAAATCTATCGTTAAAATAAGAACGTTCATACAAAAACACTTCATATTTCATCCCACGTATGTTTCCCATTAACTCCGGCTCCATAACCATATATTTTTCTGAGAAATTTTGTTCAATGCAGAAAAAGTTTTATGGGGTGTTGGGTTCAATTTATAGTAGGCCTATGTTTTTCCTGTGGTTTCGCTCATGTAAGATTTACGAGATATTGGCCGTATTGGTTTATTGTTATTGTGTTTTGTTACTCATGAATTTATTTTTTATAACGTACCAAGTAGATACTACAATATTGAGAAGGAAATTAAAAATAATCACCTATTTCGTTTCAGTCTCGCTTATTAACAGTTACAATTTATAGGTATACAAAATGTTACCCTTTTCATTGTTCGAAATTATTTCTCCCGTCACATATGCCATATCTCTGGACAATAAGTATGGACACGTGTGTACTAAACCCTAATTTATTCACACCCGGATTAGTACTGATGCGTTTTTATACGTTCATAATTTAAATAAAACATGAAGTCGGAGTTATGGCGGGTAACCGCGGTCAACCCACGCATTTTAATTATAAATTCTAAATGTATCCTGAGAGTATCATGATAACCGACTCCCCGCTAGCGATATAAAGTGGCGACACTTTTATAGACATGCAAATTTTATACGTAGCTACTGAACCGCCAGTCTACCTAATAAACTACGTACGTACTTTTATGTCCTACGTACTCAGGTATATCATACGCGTTAATTATTTTATTTAAATATCTTTACCTAATGTCAAATAAAAAAAGGTTAGTATATAAAACTGTTGAGAGATAGGCAATTTGACAAAATAATACACGACACTTTATTAAAATAATTATGCCAAAATTAAATTAAAATTATAATCACTTCCAGAAGAATTATAAGAATAAATTATGGGAATATATAATAGGTGGAATTCAGTCTCTAATAACAACTAACTTTAAAGTACCGAAATGTTGTTTCAGACAGTAATGCTTTTCGTACTGGGAACCTATCTGGTCGTCTACTATACTGCAAAGATTTGCGCTTCTTACTTGTTGGCGACACAAAGGAAGTTGAAGTTTAAGGTACGCAATGTTTTTTTAATTAAAAACCTTGAAATCTAATTAGGTACCTACTTTTCACGTGCAAATTCCGGTCGCCAGTGTAGTGATAATTAATGATTAAAACGTGATTAAAGTTGCTCCGATATTGTTCCAATTGTTCCTTCGGAATTTAGGACGGTACCTCCTAATGAATTTTAATTAAAACAATATTGTGGTATTCGAAATTGTAAAAAAAGAAACATTTTTTTAGGTAGTCACTAACCGTAAATTTTAATCAGTGTCGAAAAACAAGAGCAATATTGGAATCTTCTAAATCAATGAATCCGAATGATAGGAATTGTATTTGGACTGTCCAATGACCCGGATTTTTTTATTGTTGTTTAAATATTGGGTTGAGCAATTCGTTCGTAATAAGACCTATCGTACCTATTTTTATAAGATATAGCTTAGATTAATAATACAGGGTTCGTTTGTCCTTGGTTTTAGTAAGTATGTACCTATAACATTTTCGTGTTAAGAGCGTGTACGCTCGGCGCGCGATGTCAACTTTAGGTAATTCAACGCAAAAAACCGCGCAGACTAGCGTCGCGGCTGTGTGCGTGCCTATCATACTTCACGTATAGTCACACAAACCATTTTGATCCTTTCGAGTGAAACTGGTAGAACAAAAAATATATTATTTAGTAAATAGTTAATAGCGGGAAAATAGTGTAAGTCTATGGATGTCTAAAATATAAAAGCATAAAAATAAGTCGTTAACACTTACACTCTTTTGCAAAAAATTCGGGCACCTATGATAACCTTGGTTTTGAGGACTTTCTGTATCACATACAATTTGACATACAATTTTCAACAGTACTAAATAATCGACTGATGATTAATGACAATGTTAAGAGTTTCTGTATTTTAACCGATTTCAAAAAAAGAAAGGAGGAGGTTTCAATTAGATTGTTTTGTGATTGTTCTCAATTTGATTGTTCTCGATTTCTCAAAGACGCCTGGACCGATTCGAAAAATTGATTGTTTATATGAATGGTCCAGTCCATCCAGACCGAAAAATTGTGGTCAAATAACAACAATTGCCGGAAAGCAAATATTGGTTTTAAAGCTTGGGTTTACCATTGCAAATAAAGTTTTAAGTTATCTATCCTATATGCTTCAAAAGTTATTCGAGATCAAAAGTCAAAATTTGGGTACATCCAAAATGAAAAAAAAAATTATAGCTCGATTGGTAACAGACATCTGCAATAAGTGATTTCTAGCCTAAGGAGTCCGCCATATTGGATTTAGACTCGCGACACATTTTTTTTCGAGTTATTCATAGCAAGCCCTTTCATTTGATACCCATATCGTAGGAATGCATTAAAAACATTTTTTTCTCCATCTTGGGTATACCGCCATATTGGATATAGAATCATACATTGTCATTAAAACTGAACATTCAAACAAAATTTCAACTCAATCGATAAAAAAATATGCTTCAAAATTGAGCTTTAAATAAAATAGTAATGTATCAAGATTTGTTGGTCGCGCTTGAAATGTACTCTATTCTCGGTATCCACGGCAGAGGTTATTCACCCTACGCGATGTGACGGAGCGACACGTCCTCTCTCTGTGAAGCCTTGCGGCGGTCTGGTTTGAGTTGAGTCGCGTGCAGCGTTTTATAGTAGTTTTTAAATAATTTATAAAAAAATAAAAACGAGAGATTAAATTATAATATAAAGTTTATGTTTTAAAGAAAGAGTTATATTACTATAGTAAATAATTGTTATATTAAATTAAGTAAGATAGATAGGTAAAAAAAGCATTTGAAATTCACAATTTTTCACATTGTTAAAATATTTTTTTTCTGAAAGACAAAGACCTAAATCAAAAAATGTTTTCAACTAACTATAGGCATGGGGATTTCGTCTATGAGTAAAAAAATAAATATGATTAGATTTGCCACTGTTTTCACATGAATTTAAGCTTCGAAATAGACGCTGAACGGGAATTTTATAAAACATCTGTTACGTTATAGGGGTTTTAAGTATTTAAACTACACAAATTGAAATTTATGTTCAATTAACTATATAGATAGTGAAATTACCTTGCGTTATTAAAAAATAACATAGTTATAGGATAAGTAGTTACTGAGAAACAGTGGTTTGAAAAGTACCATTTTAGGCCAAATGGCGCGCGGCTGACGTACACGCTCTTAAACAGTATTACCTATTCATATTTCCTGCCCCATCAAATGGGTTCGCCGAACAATCTAGATTTTCTACTTTATTATCTTCAGCTATAAAAACTCTTTTTAGTATAACCTATATGACAAACTCTTTCACCTTCATTATAATGTTACGAGCTAAATATTTTCCTTGGCTTTATTTATTACTCGCATCCATCTTTCGTAGGAATCCATGCGGGAGTTGTTTTATTTCCTCTCCGTAAATCACGTTAGTGGAAAAATCAAAGCGCGGGTGAAAAAGTTCTTCTGTGTGCAATGGTAAGCGGGATATTTGAGAAACTTATGTCTAAAAAACTATTTTGCTACATAAGGAGATCCTCTATTCTTTATTCTTAACTTATATTATAAAAAGGAAAAAAGACTGGGTAACTAGTTATTTATATTTTAAGAGGTTTCTATTACTTACTATTTTTTATCCTATTTTTATATACTATTTTTTATCCCTACATGGGTTGGTTCATTTTGCATTTTCTCAAGCTATCTAATACAATTGTATTATTTACAAGATAAAAAATACCACTTTTACAACAGGTACTACAACCATGCTGTATCTACTGAAGAAATATTCGAGGATATGTCCACAAACATCCAACAAGAAGTACTGTCGATAGAAATGGTGGAAACATTGCGTTTCTGCCCTCTTTTTCGGGTACGTATGTACTGCATTTACTATAAGAAGCCTCTCATTTGCTAACCATTGTTTAAAATTTTTGCTGAATATAAGAAATTATTTTGATTTTACCTTTATATGGAAGGGTTTTATATTCAACTGTAAGACGTTTCTATATTTCTATATTTTTTGGTTAATAGAACTGGTACAAATTCACATTTCTTAATTATATTTTTCCCCATGATCCATGATTCTATTCCCAATTTCATCAGCTTATCTTTCAACTGTTCCTGAAATAGCACTTAATCTCAGGTTAGAAGCCACTGGGAATATCTCAGAAGAGCAATACAATCGCGCTTTGAGAACTTCGATCTTATCTATTTCTTAGAACTACTAGCCATCTGTAAACTAGAGCCGTAAAACAATAACATCCGAGTTAATCCTTAGAGAACAATCCGAGATTCTCATTTAAATTATAGTAGGCAATCTAGTTGTATGTAGCACGCATCTGAATAACCAGTTATTTTTCATACACTGTAATAACCCTTAGCGTATATTGACTTTATTACTCGTACTTTATTCGTTTATGTGAGAAAACGGCCGAAACGATTGAGATGAAATTCGGTATGAAGTTAGTAAGAACTTTAGCGTTTGACTTTTCCATTGGCCAGTAAATGATAAATGAGCTTATGTATTATATTCCACGATGATAAAGAAAGAACGATTAAAAAAATATATTTCAAGAAGTATCCACCTACTTTTCCTATCTACTAACTCATCAAGCATCTTCATCTTGATTAAAACTGTGAACAAAAGCGAGTCGCATTAAACAGAACATCCAAGACGGATATAGGGCATTTAATTCTGTCGCTAGGTGCACAACAGGGACTTTCTTCAAACCGTGGCGAGCAATACGAGGAAACTGGTACTGCCTGATAACGAGGTCGTGCAACATGCTGCAGATATCGGCCGCGATATGTATATCTTGCAAAAAGTATGTACATTTTAGTATAACCTTATTTTTAAACGGTATTTTTGGTTTTGAACTAAGCTTGATCTGACACGATATATGTATATCTTGCAAAAAGTACGTATGTTGTTCCGTAACCTTGTTTTAAAACGGTATTTTTGGTTTTAAACCCAAGCTTGATCTGACGCTGTGATTTGAGTCATTGAGTCTGTATTGTCTTTAAGAAAAATAACAAAATCAGATAGCTGTTTATAAAAAATATCGAGTCACGCAATTAGTTACTCACGGCAATCACAATTAATATTAAAAATAGTTGAGATCTAAAGCGTTTTTTCAAATAAAAAAATATCTTTTTAAATATTTTAATAAGCTTAAGGCTGGCAGTTTTATTCAAACAAATATTAACCTGTAAATGAATTAAGTTGTAGGCGTGACTGAGATTTAATTTCGAAGTCTAGTCTTTATGAATATTTATTTTTATAATATTTTTGAGACCTTACAAGTTTAAAGTTTTAATCATTCGTTTAATAACAGGGTCACTGTAACTTGTTAAACAATCTTGGAAAAAGACATATGACGATCGGTCCTGGCACACATTTTGGCGTTGTGGAAATGCTATTTGGGTTACCAAAGGTAAATACTACTTTCACCATAAATTCTTATTCTCAGTACAGTATTTCATTATTACAGTATCTTGGAATCGAGGATTAAGTTTTATTTCTGAAAATAAACGAAATCATTGTGCGATTTATCTTACATGGAATTATATTATTTCGTTAACCAATAATACATCTGCATTATTAAAAGCTGTACTTGTAATTGTTTTAATGATCTCCAAAGGATTATAGTAGGTTTTCTGCGTAAAGTTCACGAGTAGAGTGGAGAAATAAAACAGTTGAAAATTGGCTTTCTTATGTTTATTTAATCACTACCATCAGGATACTATCGTACTATAATGATTAACCTTTTCAATGTCGCCAGAAATAGTAGTTTGAAATCAGTTTTAAAAGCATACGTTTAGAGTAGACAATGCAACATTACCTTTGTTTTATAGCCTTCATTAACATTACCCAAACAATAATTTGTCCAGGTATACACGGTGGTGACGTCGACAAACTGCATATTACTGCATGTGGAATACAGTGCGCTGGTGCAGTGCTGGGGCACGTTCCCAGACATTAGTCACCCCATTATCACGGTGATTCATGCATTTAATATCGTACACAACAGATGAGAACCTTTGTGTGGCCGCGGCTGTGTCTGATGTATTTGTGTCTGGTCTGGTGTTGTTCTACAATGGTTTTATTTCATCTATAGTATGTGTGTGTGTGTGTGGGTAAAGGTGGGTTCTAACCATAACATTACAAAACAGAGAATTTACTTGGAAGCACTATAACAGAAAAAAATATTTATTAGGAGTAAGTAGTTAGTCGTAAAACTATCTAATGAAATCCAAAATTAGACTTAGTTTTACCTAAATGACATGTACCGATTAAAGTCGCAGTATATTACCTACAACTACGATATTTTAAAATCCCCTCACACCGAGTACTATTTCAGTGCAAACTCATTTAACGTTTGCAATTTGATTTTCCTCATCGATTACTCGCCCACTCGATTTTCTTTTGCATCTATTCGTAAGCGTATTCCTATATTTGGGTAAACGTACATTTCTTTCATGTTAGTCAATATTTTGAAATTTAATTTTAGCTGAGAAAACCCGGGATAGGTGTTACGTAAACGGTTTCGAACATCATTACTACTCATGTTTGCGGTGCAATTGAATTGGCGGTTTTAATTTAATTGCGGTGCAGCTATCGGAATTTGTGTCATCAAATTGTAGGACATCACTATAATACTGCGTTAATGAACGCACTATTAAAATTTGCCATTATATTAACATTTTATATAATGTTGTACTTTCAACAGGTTTTGGAAGACCCTGAAGTAAAAGCCAAGGCTGTGGAATTTGAAGACGCAAAGCCTCTAACTGGTCGAATTGATGTTAAAACTAACAGGATTGCAGTAAGTTCTCTAGCATATTGTAAGCTCGTTTTACGAAGGACTACCACCATAACTAGCCAATACATATCGCATCAGTAAACCAAGCTATCGTAATAGTTTTATTAGTAAAAAAATTGTTTGTTTTGTAGCAAGAGATAAAGGAAAGTTTCGTAGTACTCACAGGTAGAGAAGCGAGGGCCCACTACGTGAAGACATTCGACAAGTTAGGCGTACTGAGGTATGCAAACCTTTTGTGCTACAATTTATAACATTAATTAGCCCTATTATTCAAGAACAATGCTGTTTCGTACACAACAGACGTACTTCTTATAACAAGCTTTATTGGGAACAATTCATTATTAATTGAAAAGATCTTAACAATTTTAAAATTTAATTAAGAAGCTATTGTTAGTTGAGAAGAAATTTTGAAGAAAATCTTTTCTTCGTAAGAAGAAGTACCTACCTTTATATTATATTCTGTGAAGAATATTATTTTGATACGAAACTATAATATCTTACCTTGGAAACACATCCATAACAAATTGCCTCATTTATTCGCGCGGTTATGGCTTACCTATAAAAGCTTAATATTTATATCACGTTGTGTGAATAAGCTCCGTTCATGCGTAAAAAGTAAGGTTCGCGGAAAGTAACAGGAGTATTGTTTTTATAAAAGAGTAGTATTACACAAACCAATTTTCGCTTTGTGTGGGATTTTGGAAAACAAAAGCCAATCACAAGGAAACAAGGAAACCATTGCACCAATGGATATGTACCTCTATATATTGCACCAACAGTAATCAAAGGTGATCTGAGCGCTACGGCCTGTCACGACAGATACTTTTACCACTGTGACAAGAGCTTAAAGCGTCCATTGCTGCGGCCTGCCTACTTTGAATAAATGCTTTTTGATTTTGATTGCATTGTTGGGTTAATCTAAAAATGTGATTTTAAATAAAGTACCCGGTAGTGTTGGATGCCGATTTTTGTCCATCACTAAGCACGAGTTAGACTAGGATACGGGGCAGAAACTACCATACATCGATAAAAAAAATTCAAGCGCTAGTATTGTAATCTTTAATGTGTTTTGGTATTTACGTTTACAAAATTATAGAAGAAAAAACCTGAATTAGTTTATATATTTTTTTCATACTGTGCTTGTCTAGGACTTCGTGTGTCTGTGGCACAGAACTTCCCTAAACACTTGCATAAACGTAACTTATTGTAGCTGTAGTAACACAATTTAAAAATATGATTCATGTGTGTATTCCCGTCGCCGGGATCTGATAACTCGTGTTTCCAGACACCTCAGGTATATCTTCATGCCGGGATGCATTACTCCCCATGGAATGTTCTTGAAGTTCTGGTGTGGCGTGCGCTTCGTAGTCGCCTTGTACTACATATTCACTGTGCCGTACGATATTGCTGTAAGTTGCTCTGTTTTATTGTTTTATGCTGGCTACAGATCTTCATATTCGTAGTACATTTTAACACAGTTCGACTGTACAGTTAAAATTATTCGTGAGCGCGTAAAACTGACAGCTGTACTGTTGAACTGACAGGGTTCCTTCTATCTGGCAGAATTTTATTTGGCCGAATTTTATTTGGCATAACACACTTGGCATAATTTTTTTTCAAGGAATGTTTTTAAGGCATAAAAAATATTTAGCATAATTATTGTTTCACCGAATATTTATATGCCCGAATTTACAGTTGCATACTTTTAAGATGGCAGAATTTTATTTCGCATAATTGCTTTTGGCATAGTTAGAGTTTCGCATTATTTCGTTTCGCATAATGTATATTTTGAGAAACTATTATTTGGTATAATCTCATTTGGCGTACTATGAAGATGGAAGAATTTAATTTAGATTCAATTTATTTAGCAAATTGCCATTTATAACCTTCAATTAAAAAACATTGTATTAAAAATTGAAGCTAGTAACGAAAACGAATCGCTGCAAAACCGGCTCCACGTAGTCTTGTCTGCCCTACCCCTAGAGTGCAATTCAAAACCGCGTAGGCGCGGAGGGGCGAGGCGGCCTGCGAGCTGAGGCGCAGGTAGTTTTAACGCTTGCCGACGCGGCTGAGGCTGGCCGGCTCGCCGGCCAGTAAGCCGAAGCTGCGGTGGTGAGCGTGAAAACCATCTGCGACGATAAGCTCGCATGGTACCGCCGGAGCCCCGCAGCGCCGGAGCCGTGACAGAAGCCATGCTTGCTCCATGTTGCATGCTTACTTCCATACTGCATGCCTGCTTGCATTCTGCATGCTTGCTTGCATGCTTGATGACTATACGAGATGTATGCCAAAAGGAAATTCTGACTGACAACTTTCTGCTAAATGATGTTTCTACTATTTAAGTATTATGAATATGAAATTTATGCCTAAAGATAATTCTGCTTGCCAAAATTATGCGTTTTTAAATTATGCGAAATGAGTGTATGCCACACGATTTTCTGCGAAATGAAGGTTATGCCAACTGTTGGTATGCAAAATAGGTTTGTTCCCACTAGTTCTACTGCTTAGTTCTACCGTAGAACTAATGGGAACTTTTTTTCCCACTAGTTCTACTATTTGAGGTGTAACAAAATAGTAGAACTAGTGGGAATTATGGTTTTTATTGGTATTCCCACTAGTTCTACTGAACATTGGCAGTAGAACTAATGGGACATAATTTTGTTCTACTTGACAGAAGAAGTACAGTCGACGGCCGATAGTTGCGATTTTTTTTAGAGCTCAAAATCGATAGCAGTCAGAATAACTTAGATTTTTTTCATTACTTTCAGCAAAAATCTAACGTTTTTCTTTATAAAAGTACTAGGATAGCAGAAATGAAGAGGAGCTAGTTAATCTTTTTGTTCTTTTGATGTTTAAACACCACCATCGTTTGACACATTGATTAAAAAAAAACACACTAAAGTTAGTTTAGTTAAAAGGTTCTTCTAACCTACAGACAGACAGACATGTGTTGCTGGGGCAGTGGCGTAGCGTGGGGGCAAGGGGCACATTCCCCGGGCGGCAGCTTTTAGGGGGCGGCAAAATTTACTCAATTAAAAAAAAATCGCAACTAGTATCTGCGCCGCTACATAAAACTGTCTAACAATAACAAAACACTAAATAAGAAAGTTGAAACTTTTTAAACTTAAAATTAATTATTGTTAAAATTTGGTACTTAAAACACACGTGACACTACATTTTACGTAATTTTGGTTTTGAGTTTTAAATAAAAAATAAATAAAATTTCGCGCTCGCTTCGCTCGCGTGTTCAGAAACTGTATGCGCTTAATTTAGCATTTGTCAACAAACAAAAAGTTAAGTACGTTTGGGCTAAATTTTACGTAATATTTGGTTTAAGTCCGATAAAAATTTCGCGCTCGCTTCGCTCGCGTATTCAGAAACTATATTATGGCCCTTGTTTTTGCTTTTGTCAACAAACAAAAAGTTAAGTACGTTTGGGCAAAATTTTACGTAATTTTTGTTTTAAGTCCGATAAAAATTTCGCGCTCGCTTCGCTCGCGTATTCAAAAACGATATGCCCTTATTTTTGCATCTGCCAACAAACAAAAAGTTAAGTACGTTTGGGCTAAAGTTTACGTAATATTTGGTTTAAGTCCGATAAAAATTTCGCGCTCGCTTCGCTCGCGCATTTGGAAACTACATAGGCAACTTTTCTTTATTTGCATTTGCCTATCCACACAACTGCCGACATGCGTTTAGCAGAGTGCTAATTTAGGTAAACCGATGAGGTGGTCCCCGACAAGACAAACTTTCGTTAAAGTGGTCCCTCATGACTAAAAGGTTAAGAACCACTGGTTTAGATAAACTTGAATGCTATAAGCAATACCTACCTAGATACAAGGCCAAATTTTACGCTTAGGTATAGTTCCATGGAAACTAGTTTAAGTCTTAGTCCCGTAAATTAAATTAATTTGTTAAACAGTTTAAAGTAGCCCCGCTTTTATATATACTTATAAGTACCTACATTTCAATTTTATATATACTTATAGGTACCTACTTCGCTAGCCTGCGTTGCGTACCTCAAAGAATTTTAAACCTTCAAGAAATCAAGTAACAAAGATATAAAAGAAAAGTCTACTTGAGAACCTCCCCCTTCTGCCAGGGCTGCGGGTTGTTCGAAAGAGTTACCGCGGCTCTGGAACATAAAGCCTTCGACGGAACACGACGGTTTTGGTCAGTAAGAGTCTGACACTCCCTCACCGCTGCTAACCCACAGCGGGAAGGGTCATTTGATGATTTTTAACGTCGATACAAAAAAAAGTCCCTTTCTTTGAAGTCGGTTAAAAATGACAAACGGCCAGTAACACTTGTTAAAAAAAAATACACGGGAAGGGGCGGCAAAATCGACAACTGCCCCGGGCGGCAGATACCCACGCTACGCCACTGTGCTGGGGAGTTTGTTGCGCCACTTCTTCTTTCCAGCAAAACACATAGGAAATGGTGAAGGCTCGGCGTTTTGGGGGCTGTCTATTGTAAATTCCTGACGTTCAAAAAGTGCTGTCTTACAGCCAAGTTTGAATAAATGATTTTAGATTTTTTGATTTTGATTTTTGATTTTGTTAGTTTGATTGAGTGTTATGTTTGTAAAAAGTAGTGTAGTGTAAAAATAGTGTGTCAACAAAGGGGACTTTAGTTCAACGTCCTTTGACATTTTTAGACAAGTGTTCAACAGACTATTAAAAGTACGACGGTAAATGTCCGAATTACTTTGTAATTTTTTAAGCGTGTTTTTTCAAACGATTATTTTTATTTGATATTTTTTTGCCTAAATTCTACGGCTGCAGTTCAAATAGCCAGTCTCTTCAAAGTTATTTTTGCGTTATTGTATACATACATTCCCATTCAATGTGTATTATTATAAACAATGTCTTTTAATTAGTAGTTTTGTAGATGAATATCAATGTCTGATTTTAAACACCATCTAGCTCCTCTTCATTTCTGCTGTCCTAGTACTTTTATAAAGAAAAACATTTAATTTTTGTTGAAATTCATGAAAAAAATCTAAGTTATTCTGATTGCTATCGATTTTGAGCTCTGATAAAAATCACAACTACAGATAATCACGGACACGGCGAGATGTCACCCAGGCCGTCGACTGTACTTCTTCTGTCTAGTAGAACAAAATGTCCCATTAGTTCTACTGCAAATGTTCAGTGGAACTAGGGAATACCAATAAAAACCATAATTCCCACTAGTTCTACTATTTTGTTACACCTCAAATAGTAGAACTAGTGGGAAAAAAAGTTCCCATTAGTTCTACGGTAGAACTAAGCAGTAGAACTAGTGGGAACAAACCGCAAAATAAGATTATGCCATAAAAAGTTCTGCCATAAAGGGGGGACCCGAACTGACAATGTTTTTTTAAATACAAGTAAACTATGATGGTGATGATGAAAACTACAAAGTTAAAACTGTTAAAACTTTGCTGTTAAAACTGAAGGTCAGTCGGTATTACTCTGAGTCGGAGAGATGTATGTAAGTTAGTTCTATGAATAATGTCGCGAGTGCTCCTAGTTTTTATTACATTATTGGAAACTTGCGTGAAGCACGAACTGATTCGAGTATTCTCTAGAGACATTTCTCTGTGTCCAATGAGGTGTTCATAACTAGCCCAAGAAGGGAAAAACTCGCCACATTGCATATTATTTGATTTCTGAGAAATCTACTTATGCATATGTTTGATAAATCTGCCATAAGGCTATTCATTACGTTGTGAGGATACTCTCATATCTGCCCATTGACTGAACAAGTATCCATATAGAAAACTACACGTGTATCAATCACATAACCTATGTGTGTATACTGAAATATAATGTTGTAGAACATATATATGACGGCAATAAGTTTTTCAATATTTTCAGACGAAACAACACAAACACAGTGGACTATACAATTATGCGGACGTCGTCTTATACATAGACATAGTCATAATGGCGTATGTTGCGTACTACAATGAGAAATCGTTGCTCGTCACACACCCACTCCTGACAGTGTCCCGATATTTGAGCCATTCCTTCTTAATGGACATCATTAGTGTCTTCCCAGTTGAAGAAGTCGTGAGTACTCATTAAATTGTACTTTTGTTTTATATAAAAAACAAATTATACATAATGGTACTTTGTATTCCAGTTCAGAATAGTAAATGACAATTCAGATATGGATTTGTACAGATTGAATCGAATGCTTTTGGTAAGTATTTTTATACCTAAGATACCTTTGTAAGCAAAGAGGCGGTCGTTACTCATGACGTTGAAAGGGCGTATCTGTTGTACGTACCCAAATAGTCGACAATTGTAAGTTATGACCCTTTTATCAATAGATACCTACCAGTAAACATGTCAAGTCATTCGATCGATTTGTACATACCGAAGGAGGCTGGTAAAGGGGTAAAAGAGTTTCTCGAAACCTCACATTATAGTCCGGAAATATGTTTCCATTGCATTTTGCGTTGATTCGCCGAAATCCATTTTACGAGTAAACGGAAACATGATGATTGCAATTACTTGGTAAATGTGCCTTTTCTGAAGTTACCAGGTAATACAATTCATGAAAGCCTAATGGAAAATGGATTACACACCTAGGCAATACCTGAAAGTTTTGAAAGAATACAGTGAACAACGAAATAACAAAAGCGTTATCTAGATTCTATAGCTGTATAGTACGGATCGTCACACAATAGTATTCAGAGAGAACATTTCTTTTGTTCAGGTGACTAGAATAACAGGTGCTTTCGCGTACTGGGAGAGTGATATAATGCGAGTAAATCCAGCCATAGTGTTGTTGAAGTTCTTGCCTATAGCCTTGACAATTGTGAACTTTGTAACTGCGTTCATTTTCGTGAACGCGTGTGAACCCTACTTGCCTCCAGAGTCGCGTTACATATTAGTCAATTGTACGAAGATATTCATCATTTCTAGTGTTAAACATGAGCAGAGATGTAAGTGGAATTTTATTTCTTTTGTTCATTCATTGTTTCCCTAAATTACTCACAGGAAAATTGTTATAAATGTTCAAACTTTCAAGCTTATCTTAGCTAAGGTAAAACTGAATGTCTTTCGTCCCAGATTTTTCATCATTATCATTAAGAATTTATCTATATCTTTGTACGAACGTGTGGTCATACTACTTTGTTTGTCCCAGATGCGGTTACTGAATACGTATACACGTTCTACTGGGTTTACGAGATATTTGTGGGTGAGTACTTCTAGTAATTGATACTACGGCTACAGGTAATATATGGCCCCAATGTTTCGGGGAGTGTCAACCACAGGGTCGAAATTTATTATTGGTTTAACAAGTTTCGGATAATTCATTAAGCTTCGTAATTTATCGGAGGATCGGAGGCAACGGAAAGTTATAAGTCTATTAAATAACGGAAAGTGAAGCCTGAAAAAATCTTTTGTAGAAGCTTTCGGTATAAAAATTGATCAAAGTAATTTTAGGCTACCAGGCTCTTTGTTTTTGGGGAAGCCGAAATTCGTAGCGCCGTATAATGTTCGTGGTATAGGTTAACCCACAATTAAAATAATTACCTATTTAATCGCCTGAAATACTTGTACATTGCGCCTAATTGCCTTTGAATTACAGCTGGGGACTTGGGCTACCTCATTATTATAAACAAAACAAATAAGGCTTAACAAAATATTAAGTTAATTTAGTTTATAAATAGCCTTTTGATACAATGTATGTAGGTAGTTTTTTCACATTCGGCGCGATAATATCCAAGTTTATATACTTTGGCCTGAAATCTCACTATGATTTATTCCTAGGTTTGGGCTGCACTCCGATCAGTATGCCTAACACGGTAGACTTCTGGCTGATGATGTGTCTGCAGATCGTTGGCTTCATGTACTTTGCCTTCATGTATGGGTATGTCGCGTCTACGCGGTCGACAGCCGCACAAGCCTTGTTGGAACATAATGTGAGTATTTTCTTCAGTGTTCTCCATAGTGCACGATGTATCTATGTATATACTTACCTACAATTTTACGCTACTGTACTTACTCACTTTTGCATTTATGATCGTAACTGGGAATTCCGAATGGCTTTATAAGCATGAAGTGATCGATATAGATAATCTTAATTTGATCAAGATACACATACAACCGTTCACAACACATTTTATACATAAACATAAATTATATTTCTCGCTTCAATAATTGGAACTATTACTTTTGATATTTACTTATTCTCACTTACGTTCATGTTATGATTACGTTGAATTTGGGAATGATCAAAAATAATGATTACTTTAGAATATGTTCTACGTTACTGTTCCCATTATCGCCCTTTGTGGGGAACTTTAGCGAAGGATACCGTCTAGAACATTAACAGGCGGACGCTATTGTTAGTATCAAATAAAAAGTTATAGCTTTTAGGATGCCACTTAAAGCCACAGAATACTGAACACATTTCAAGCCATTTCATTTCGCCTTTCACTGAACGTATGAATATAACTTTTATTATCTTAAAGTTCTATAAAAAAATAATTAAACGTAAGGTTAATTTACGCCAATCATTTTCTCTTTGGATGACCTGACTCTTATAAATTACAATACGTACTTTAAGAGGATACTCATTTCGAATTGTTCCTTATTACAGTGTAAGCAATATTTCAATTTCGTTGTAAGCCGATCAAATATCTATAAAGTTAATAAACCGAATATGAAAGGAAATCAATTTCCAATAACGGTTCAATTGCTGGGAGGGAAAAACTGATATTATTTATTTACATGACGTAAACGAAACTACCCACTACATAACATGAGTTTGCTTATAAATATCTGTACCTACGAACGTCAAACACACGCATGAGATAATTTTATTTTAAACAGCGGCATGTAACAATGAACAAAACCTAATTAACAGCCGAGATAGACCATACTGGCAGTCTAGCTCTATGTATTACGGCTAAAGTTCCGTCATTAAAAATATTACGACTTCGCAGTTCCAGTACAGTAATTATATTAGTTTTAACGAGCAAAGTCCCCGTTTGTTTTATAGGAAAAAACAAGGGATCTAGCCAACTTTCTGTACCAGCAGAATGTGGATCCGATGCTCACGGTGAAATCGTTGAAATATTTTGAATATGTGTGGATGAGGACGAACGGCAGTAATCCTCAGGTAAGTCATAATAAATGCCTCGTGTTCACGTTGTGCAGCGAACTGAATGTTCTACCAAATTGTGAACAGAACAAACACCAAGTATTTCACTGGTCACGTAGTCGTAAAATATTGCGTTATGCACTTTTTACGGAAAGTACATTAATTCTGGTGAAACGCTGACGGGTGCTGTGGTGAAACAGTTTTTATGTTTGTGTTTGTTTCAATTTTGCATTTTTATCACGTTCCAACACAAACGGGATAATACACATTCTGATTTTCTTTTAAATATTTTTGTGGGTTCAGTAAATTCTCAGTTTAAAAATTCTACATATTCTTTTGCAAAGGTCAGCAAGAATACCAAATATCTTTGTTCAAAGTATGTCGTAAAACCAATGCTGAGTCCGCTAAATGTATCTAGATTCTATCAGTAGTGCCGCAGGTGGTATTTAGTGGTGACAGGTGCGGACAGCGATGTCGCTCCATCATTTTGTCACTAAATTAGATCCTGGGTCACGATGATATATTATTTCATTAATACTTGAGTAATCTGTCCTGTCTCATTGCACTGTTGCGGGCGACATGGAGCTTTTGTTTAAAAGAGGGGCTTTTCCTTGTATTGTTTCATTAAAATTCGGGAACTTTTCCTTTTTAGAAATTGTATATTTTAAATGTTCAGAAATTATTTTAATTAATAAAATGGGTTCAGCTAAATCTGACACAACAACAAACTGTATGTTACAATACACAGGTCAAATTCAGGACCTCCTTTTATAAACGTCAGTTAATAAACTTCTATGATTTTTTAGAGAATATGTCGTCGCCTAAACTCGGCGCTAATGGAAGACACATTAGTATTCATGTACGAGCGTGCTCTGAGGGAAGTGCCCCTGTTCGGCAAGGTGGAGAGGTCATTCATCAGGGTCTTCACGCAGCACGTCAACGAGATGTACCTCCTCAAGGGGGACACCGTCATACAGTGCAGGGACATACAACCTTACATTTATATCATTTATCGGGGAAAGGTAACGTCAAATAGTAATAAAATAAACTACGATTAAGTTATAATGAGTTCGAGGAATCTTTATTATGATACATGTACAATATATTTTATGGCAGCAGAAACTCATGCTTTACATACTTGTTAGCCCTAATACATCACATTTTCAAAACCCATCGCCCCAAATCGGAAAACCGTGAAAAAGTTATACGTATCTTATTTGTATTCATAGATATTTTTTATTACGCACACAAGTCTGTGTCCACAGTCAATCTTTCAAGTCAAATATTGCTCGAGGTAAATGATCGGGGACTGTATGTATCCCGGAGATGTGTACCGGCTCACTGAACAGGAACAATAAGGAAGGGTTTTTTTGATTATTCCGTTTTTGCGCATCTCACTAAGTTTGTATTGTAAACACGGACAGGGATGTACATACGTCATGTTATGTTCGAAGGACCCCTGACCCTTTTAGCGATCGTTGACAATACATTTTTTTGGGCATGTACCCATTTTATGAGCTTTTTATGTCGTAGGCATATTTTAACGTGTATTTTTAGATTTGCGTATTATATAAAATATATTTTACAGGTTGATGTTTTGACGTCATATAATGAAATGATAACATGCATGGGTCCAGGTGGAATGTTTGGGAATTTTACTGGTGTAAGTTTAAATTCACTTAAAATTTAACTTTAGTATGACGCTACAGCTGTATACATTTTAGCTGGCTTCTCCAAAATTTATATTTACATTTCGGTAACACATCTTTCTTGCTTGTAATAAGAAAAACTTTCTGTTAACCCAAAAGTATGAATATGTATAAACTGTAGAATATTTTCATAAATTTTTCAGCAACCAACATCATGTTCCGAAGTGACGATATACGCGAGTCGGAGCCTCGATTTACTAGTTATCCCAAGTGTGACTTTCTTCAACTTGGTCAAATATTATCCCAAGATTCAGGACCCTTTGAACAAGGCTTTCGAAATGTCTAGAGATTACATCTTGCCTATTAACATGGATAATGATGATGATGAATCTTCAGACGGTAAAGTGGTCTTACGTATCTTGTAGGTTAAGCATTAATATGTTTGATTTTGGTCTCGAATATTATGAAAATTAATCCGATAAGTTTAGGTTCAAAACTTTAAAATAAAGTGCTGTGTCTAAATATTTTTACCAATACTTAATAGGTATTTCTGCCACGTCGTTATAGGTTAGAAAAAGTAGGTACCTAAATTAACTTTTAAAAGTGTCTGCGGCAGTGTCGGAGAAGATGAGACAAAATAGGCTTTCGGATTAACTGTAACTTTATCAATGAACTGGAGATTAATAACTTTCTTCACCGGATTATTGTATCGAAAAGAACTCAAGATAAAAGTACAAATTATAAGTATTTACGACAGATATATAAATATATTTTCTTATTTTGCAGAATCGACATTTGACCTTTCATCGATAGAGTCGGGCGCCGATTCTAGAAGTGGATCCAGTAGATTTGATATATCAGGTGTGTTAAGCCACCCTTCGGAGGTAGGTTCCGATACTCTCGACAGCCGCGCGTGTCCCTGACCAACGCAAAAATAGTATGGGAGTGTATGAAACCGCTTTCGAAGCACGCGATTGACTCGCGCGGCTGCTGAGCGCTTCTAAATAGCACCTTTTGCCTAGTCTATTCACAATAATACAGACAAATAATATTGTTTCCAAGAGTAGGAAGTATGGTGTTTGATAGTGTACAAGGCCATACAATAGCTACAATAAAACAGACAGCAAAGACTTTCAACATCTGCAACATAACGCCACATAAGGGTGTCCGTTTACCAAGATAACAGGCTACCTAAAGGGAGCATTTTCCTTTGCGTTCAAACAGGGTTGTCATCAAACTATCGTGTTCCTAATCCGTAGGGACAGTTCCGATGAGCGTGTCACAGTCTAACGTGAGCCAGTCGAAGTCGTCTGCGAGTGTGTCCACGTTTCACAGCTACTCGCACGCCTCTAATCTGCTGCGTCCCGGAACGTTCATGTTTCAGGTAAATTGATACCGCCCTAATGAGGACTTGTGGCTTACCAACCGGGTGTTTGTTTGTTTGTGACTTTGGTCGAATACGGCTTGTGTGGGTGTGCTTGTAAGTGCCACCGTTATGACTGATTTATGTTCGTTGGCCTCGAAAACACGAGCTCAGTGGAAACTGGGCGAGCGTGTAAGGCGTAAATCAAACGTTGCTGATTGACATTTGATTGAGTGTGCTAGCCCTAAATGCAGAAAACTATGATGTTTCAGTTACACACTTTGCGAATACTACTCATATTATTTATCTCCTCTTTTCCTATACCTAGAGTAACAGGTAGTTCTAGCTTACATTTCTTGGAACAATTTCAGTGTTGGGTACAATATTAGGTTCACATTTTCACTGAAACTTGTTGCCGCCGGTACATAACACCTGTTCGAAGTTCTGTGAAAATAACGTAGTTAAATACCTACCAAAAATGTAGGGAGTTACTTGAGATAATGATAGTTGTGCCTACTTACATTTTGTAGGAACCTTTATTTTATTCTTTAAGTAACATAGGCTTTCCGAGTAAGTTCGCTGAACCATTTGATGTGAGTGAAAGGACAAGGGTACAATAAGACTTGTAAGTGCGTGTAGCCTTTTACACTACATCCGACGCTTGTGAAATTAGGCTTTCTATCTAGTAGATGACGATGCTAGGAAAATGTCAGGAAAAGCTAGGAAGTGACACAAAGTAATGAGGTTTTAAATGAAGTATTATTATTTATGCTACAACAATTTGTTTCAGAGTTACGGCTACTTATCCTGTACGATTGTAACAATACATTATGTGATCGGTCTGTATGACCTGGTAACTCTAAATGACTGCTACTTTTTCCTCTGGGCACATGCCCTGTTGGACATTTACTTCTATGGCAAGATTTATCTCACTATGCATCAGGTAAGCATTATGTTATTGACTTTGAGAGAGTTTTGACTACTAAGTACAATATTTTATATACAATATTTAAAATAATGATTAATTTTATTGTTTCTTTAAAAAAAAAGTTCGAACGTTATATCTGAGTCAACCTTTCTGTAACTGATTTTCAACCAAGCTTGAGATTATTTCTAGTACTTTTAAAGGCCCTTTTTACGTATAGGTTAGCTTTTGTTGAAAAAAAGTTGACATGGAATTTGATTCTTTTGACAATATTTTAGTTTTAGTTTAACAGTACAAATGTGAAATAAAGTGACCATAACTGCATAGGGGTACGTGAGCAAACACGGGGAGCTCGTACTGGAGGGCCCTAAGACTCGCCACAGATATTTAAAGCATAGATTCTGGGTGTGCTCCGACGTGGTAGCCAATTTCCCCCTGGAATTCCTCGGCTTTTGTTTTCCGTGAGTTGTTTCATTGTTTCTTATTAGGTAAAATTTTATTGGAATTAATAATTTTGTATGACTCGACCAGACCACGGCACTACAGAGACCCGAATTTTTGGAGGGCGAACGTGGGGCCGAAGCCAACACGCTGAAGCCCTTTTGAGACAACTTTAATCAATTATTACAATCATTATGGCTGAGGGCATTTAGAACATGCCAAATAAACAGTAACCTGATTCCACATTACAATCATCTTATTAAAATTGTTCGAATTAACTGAAAATACTTAAAAGACATTGTTCATATTCATAGTATTTTCGGTACAGTAAGATTTTACACACCTCTAGCCATGAGCACGTAGTTGATACTAAATATGGAATGAACATATTTTTGGTGGGTATTCCAGGAATACCGTGAAAGCTGTGCATTATTTACGCGCGATCAAGCTTCTAAGACTGAAGTATTTGTTTGAATTCTATCGGGATACGTCTCGCGAACTCACCAATAACCTTACCACGCTTCAGGTACTTTTACACTTTTATTGCTAAGTTCTATTTATTTCTCCTTATTGTTACAACTATGTAGCTACCAGCAGGGGTTTCTTCCTCGTTCTGTAGGTACTACTCTTAAGACCTGGATAATAAGTAACTTTTTAAATTGGTCCAGTAGAATCTAAGTTCCTCTCACTGACCATACAAACTCATCAACTATATAATATCAGTAAGTCTAGACTTATGATTGAAAATATAAATATAGAAAATTATATCTACAATTCAGGACTTTTTTCAATGCTATGTGATTAATACAAGCCCCAATGAAATAAAGATTTTGATAATTTAACTAATACGAATATAACTTAACTGTGCACAGGCGGCGATGACAATAATAGGAGTCGTCATAGTGATCCACACATTTGCCTGCTTATGGCTGGTGGCAATGATTGGAACATCCCCTATCAGCATGATTCGGACACTCAAGGTTCATCTTATAGATGAGTAAGTTAAAAAAATCAAAGTCCTAAATCCTTTTTTTATGTGTAAAGATTTCCTCAATAAAGTAGGACCGTTCTAAGCAGTGAGAATGTTCAAAACGGTAATCTTAAACAATGAGACCTGGTTACCCCCAACTATGAAGGGAGCCAAATTTGGTTCATCTTAATTTAGCTCATACTAATCTAAATTATTGAGCATACCATTGTCTTATTGGATTTCTATATACTAATGGAAATTAATTTAACAACAGTGTATTTAGAATTGGTACATATAGGATTACAAATCAATACCTAATGTATTTATTACAACTGATGCACATAAGCATAAACATATACACATATAGTGACTTGTAATCTGAGCCTGTGACCAATTTCCATCACAGAGAGACGCCGCAACTCCGCTGGGACTATGTGACGTCATTCTACGTGATAGTAGCCATGCTGACCACGACTGGTAGTGACGAGTTTTCCATCGAAGAGGTCTTGCCCATGAGCATACTGGCCGTAGTTCTCGTCTGCGGTAAAATGTTAGCAGCGATCGTGGTGGCTGCGTCCATACAACTGGCGTATTCTAACAAGTATGCTTTAACAGCGTATGAGAAGGTCACGAGGGAACTTATTGATATGCTGAAGAATCAAGGACTTTCAAGTAAGTGAAATTGATTTGAGTTATTTTTTGTCACACGAAATCTGTATTTTTCTTTATAACTTACGGCCAGTTTCTTCATCAAAAGTAAAAGTCAAAGTAATGTCTAAAGTACAAGTAACGGTCAAAGGACAATGGGCACTTTTTATGGGATTTGGTACCCGCTCCAACAGTAACGTATGATATATCATTAGAAAGGTATTTACGTGAAGAATAATAAAAACTATAGGGCTTGCCTCAATTAGCTGTCCGATCCGAGTAACGATAAAAATTGAAGCGACATACAAGTATGTCATCCATATATGCAAATTCATTAAGAGGCATACTTATGTCGTCAATGTAATAATTTTTAACTCAGTTATTAGACATCTTACATTGTTTGAGATACACTTTATTATAATGTAAATAGTTTGTGGAGGCTAACTACGGAAACACAATCGTCATCTGATTTGACAAAAGTCATTTTCTCAGCACCTCTTGAGGAGCAATACTGAGTCGTCCTATGTACTACATATGTTAACATCGTCTCCTGACTTTACAACCTTAATGATAAGACTGATGCTAGCTGCTAATATGGTGGATGTTAATAATACAACACACGACAAGAAAAAGAAACATATTATAACAAACATATCTAAAGAACAATATGTCTCCCTAAAACTGGTTAAGACTAGTTTACCACGGATTTTCCATCAGAAGATCATTTTATAGTTAAATATTATCGTTATCAAAAATTACGATACGATATAGACCTCGGCGAAACATTACACAGTTGTGATGATTTTCCATTGTGTTCAAAATATTTGTGACAATCTTCACTTAGAGTCCTTTATTTTGTCAATTTATTTGAACGTTCGGCAAAACATCGTCAAGTGTCTACCTGGTCCAGCGCGGCGGCCGGGATGAGAGATGCGCACTCTCTGGCGTTCCGCCTCCTCCTTCTCGAGCATGACCGCTTCGCAGAAGGAGGCGACGGCATCCCATTCTCTCTCGCCCCGGACCATGGCCTGAACCAGGGCCGGACGCGAGAGGTCGCCGCCACCTAAAGCCACGAGGACCCGGCGGTGCCCTTCCCACGCAGGGCACTCCTGGACTGTGTGGTCCACCGTGCCCTTGGGGCTATCCGCACAGTGGTGACACCCGGACGCCTCCCAATAGTATTTAACCTGGCTACAGACTCCCAGTACTACTTTACCAATGTCACATATCCGAGCAGAATTTTGAGATTTTGAGGTGTTCCAGCTAATGCATTCCGTACCGGGACTATATACATTCTCAGCCTAAAATAAAAAGTCTAAAAAATACACTGAATAAAAACCGGAACAGTGGTTGTCTTGATCAGGACATGCTATTTCAGAATTGACAGTAAGTTTTTCGTAATGAATTATAGAAAGTGCATTCCTCTTTTTTCCTTCAAATAATATCTAAACTGAGATCTTGCCTTCTATAGGAAGCTTTAATGTGGTTCAAACCAGACTATATCGTTTTATCATAAAATTATGGCCAGTGATTGTTGTCGACTGTTAAGTCGAATGATAACTAAATATTTTCTGAAAACACAACTAATCATTTTACATAGGTACTATCTTTAAACATTCTGGCTTCCATGTACCTACACATTATATGAAATTAAAAAAAAAACCAGTTATTAAAACACGATAATCATTAAACATTAATTGATTGTAAATACTGAAAGACTTTCATCAAATACATAAGCTAGTACTGCGTGAACTGCAAAGGTGTGTACAGTCTTTTTTTAAAGCAGTCGGTAGGCAAACATTCTAAGAAGGCCAAATTCCTGATTTTTTTTTGTTTTTTTAACCAGTTTTTATTCAATACAGTTGGATTTAAGAACTACATCTACGTTGATGATTTATGAACATTACGCATTCTATTAGTCGATGTCACGCGAAATGGACAAGGATTTGGGACTAGTCGTCATAGTAAACATTTTTGGCCTTGCCAAGACCTACGCAATGGTACTAGAATCAACACTGTTGGACAGGGTACCAAAACGCCCATCGTCCTTTGTTTTTTCAAGGCTAAAGTGACAGCAAAACTAATAGAAAAAATGAATTTGACCGTTACTTTTACTTTAGACATTACTTTGACTTTTACTTTGGCTTTTATTTTTGATGAAGAAACTGGCTGTTAGTAAATTAAGTCTTCTGTAGAGTTTTAGTCTGATCATCGTGTTTTAGATTACCAACTGAAGAAGTTTTGGAAATACATACAACAGCTTTGGGTAACGGAGCGTGGACGACAGGTAAAATTCTCTTTAATATGCTTCATTTTTTTAACCGACTTCCCAAAAAGGAGGAGGTTCTCAATTCGGCCTTTATGTTTTTTCCAACCAATCTCATTTGATAGCCTTCAATTTTACTATAAATCTATGACCACAGTTGCCAATCCTGTTATCCCAAACACCGTATGTACGTCGCTGTGACCTGATGTCTGCCATGTTTGGTCATCACTTGAGGAGTTGCTACATCTTCGCCGACACTGGAGAAGCGTTTCTAAGACAACTGACAGTCGCACTTGACTATACTATTTTCTTCCCTGGTTAGTTATTGAGCAATCCTTATTTAATTTGCTTTATATTTTGTCTTAAAAATTGCACGGACTTGATGAGGTTTTTATTGTGTACTTTAAGTAGACTCAAGGTTATTTAGATCCAAGATTGACTATGGCAAGCTTCGTGGAGAAAATAATTCACGTATAGGTTTTCTTTTTTTTTTCTCGTAGACTAGATAGAGAACTATCGATACAGCTGGAAGTTTGTAAAACAAATTGTACTAAAGGAACAGTCAAACTCACTTCTTCGAACTTTCACGTTTGAAAATCAAAACTAACATAGATCCGGTAGTAGATCTAGAATTCTCTATGCAGCTAGTTCAAAAGTTTCACAGATAAAAGTCAACTTTGTCAAAGGAATTGAAGTTGTTAATTTTACATAGAATTATTGATAAGACGCATACGACTTCATACGCGGATGTTAACACAAGGATTCTTTCTGATTTTTTCTGATATATCCTCCAAAATACTTTGGCTGTATCCTTACTTTAATTTACCTAAGTCTGAGTGATTTGTTTATCGTCTTTCTTTGATGAAAACAAAGCTATATAACCAACCATACGATCTTCAGGTAACTACATAGTAGTGGCTGGCGACAGCGAAGCTCGCATGTACTGGGTGGCATCAGGCTCGGTGTCGGTCGTATCAGTGAGAGCTGACCTTACTGAGATCACTCATGAGCTGCTCGGGACAGGAGACGTGTTCGGCATACTGCAGGGCATGAACCGAGGCATCTCGCACTGCTTCTCTTATAGAGCTGAGACCAAGGTATAGTAAATTATATTCAGTTGATTACAGAAAGTATAACTGTCTATTAACTTGCACTGTTCTGTCTATATATCATAGGTATGTGAACCGGTAGATGGGATTTAATTTAATTAATATTTCCAAAGTGTCCGTCAAAAAGTCTACCAAATTAATCGTGTCCAGATTTTATTAACATACATGCCTATTTATTCTTCGATTTTTCTTTGCATTACAACAGATTCTCTTCTCACACATTTTTTGACATGTTTATTTTAACAGCAAAATTAGAAAGAAACCCACATAAATAGAGATCAAAATTAGAAGAAAACTTCAAAGTACTATATATTTTCATAGTTATGTGTTGTCTCAGCTTGGTGTGATACATAGGTAATTTTAATTCTATCTTTTCCTTTTCACAGGTAAGCATTTTAACGCTAAGCATGGATTCGTGGATCGACATTTTACGATTTTTCCCTGAAGCGAAGAAGATGATACTGGAAAGATCGGAAGTTTTATTTACACAGATAACTTAAAATATCATGCTTTGGTACAGAAACTCGCAATATCTTTCCTTTGATGACATATTCGTGTAATTCCATTATGTTTACTATACAAATAAATATGTACGTAGATTGTTGATTTCACTTGAAAGCCTTACACTTAGTGAGTTGAAGTTTCATGGGCTCAGACTATGTATACCTAGTGGAAAGTGTTAGAAAATTCCCGAAAGTTTTAACCAAACACACAAACGACATAAGCACATTAAACCATTGTACACTGACACACATAAAGGCACTTCATTCTAGATTGGAAGCCACTTTAAGCCGCTTACGACAGTTTCGATATTCGTGCCTTTGAAATGATGAGAGCCCAATGGAATCGAATCGAAACTGTACACGCGCCAACAAAAGTGAACTGTGTATCGAAATTTATTTTTGAATAATATTTTTTTATACAATACGCTGGCGGCCTTAAATTTTATGCCTTCAATTTTTGGAAGCAAAATGTATTTTTCGCTGTTGATGTAAAACAGTGACAGAGAAGGGATTAGCCATTATTTATTACGATAATTTAACTGGAAATGCCTGGGGGGAAAGCGCAGGACGGCGAGCAGCGACGCATTTTAAAGGCTTGCATATCTAGGTATATATTTTACCATATCAAATATACACCAATTTCCTGCTAGAGAACTGTGTGTAATGTTTTATTAATTTGAATGTAGTATTTATTATATGATGTCTGTGTTGTTATTGCTTTAAAATCTTTAATTATGAGTTTTTTGTAGTGTATTTTAAGACTAAGCTACATGCCTGGAAGCTTCGAATACCTAGTCCATAAATATTTGATAGACGGGTTGAATGTTTTTGTTATGTAGAAACCTACAATATGTCCGACTGATCAGGGTAGACAAGACAAAGGCAATCTAGTCTATAGAGTTCAATAAATATACCTATTCAGCCTTTAACAATTTCATATTTGGAGAACAGAATTATCTCTGCGTAGAATTATTAAAAACATACATAATAAAGCTGTCTAATGAGTTTTGTAATCTAGTGTACCCCTTGCCAAAGTCATAATATTATTAATGTTGAGCAAACGAGTGTTGTCGCTAGCGGTGTTTGCTTTATACAAATTTGTTCACGAGCTGAGCAATAATTAGAATATGAAATATGAGGGAGCAGAACCTACGTAAGTGTAGCTTTCAAATTACAGATACGCATGCTATTAAAACAATCTTAATTGGTTGAGCATCAACTATTCATATTATACGTATTTGGGGAGTTCCCGAGACTTCCGTGTTACTATTGATCATTTTAATTTACCTAGTTGTAGGTACCTATATCACGTTCCTAAAGTGTCTCCAGTTTCAAGGAAGGAGCGGACATAAATTAAGAGCAGCGAAATTTTAGCTGCTTGTTAAGCACAAAATTTCCGATGAACTTTAAAACATATTGCCGTGCCCCGGCGCTGCTCGTAGAAGTTCCAACAATACCATCTGTATTTGACACATTCCACTGACTAATGTTACAATTCTGCAAAGTTAACAACGCAAGAAATTAAATACAATATGCACTCATTTACATAATTTGAAATAAACGCGTTTTGTGTAGTCAATAAGTCGATATAATGGGCTATTAAGAAGTTGGAATTGTTCGTTTAATTGGGTCTGCTTTGTGAATTTTACGACGCAAAGCCGACAGAGTTTTGTAAATATTAAATATTCCGGGACGAGAGGACCGCGCGTGCCGTTTGGCGTGCGCAATGAAAAATCAGATTTTCATATATTGAGGTGGGTGCCCAAATGGAGGCAATATCGAAGTGCTGATTTGTCGCTCCGCTGGATATTGGTCTGGCGTTGATTCAAATCGGTGCGAATGTGGAGACGAGGTAAATTGGCCCGGTTTAATTCCCGGAACAACATAAATAGCTACATCGGTTTTATCGGAAAACTACTCTCAAAATGAAATCTTACTTTTTCATTTAAAAATAAGACATTTAGCAAGTAGATGTACAATTTTAATAAAAGCACACAAACTAAAGCTTTAATTTGTCGCTTGTAAAGCACCCACGACGCTGAAGTAATTTCTAGCACGACAACAAGATTTTTCATAGTGCAAAGAATTTCATATTACTGTCGTGTTTATCGTTACTTTTTGCGTCATTTGCAACAGCAGATGACATTGAGGCATGTGGAAGATTAATCTGGGAGGTGTAGGGGACCAGCGGGGGCTGCGGAGAGAGGCGCGGGGGGAAGGGGTGCAGATGTCCGCGTTATTTAGTTGAGCATTACATCAAGCTCTTGCGACGCTCTCCGTTCTTTACTCAAATTAAATCAACGTTCATTCAAGTGGCTCGTCGCAATCGTTAGTCATTATACTTGTCGGTTACGGAATAACATTGCACAATTCTTTCCCTTTAAAAAAAAGAATGAAAGGAAAACGATTCTGAGTTATTGTATAGCTATTATTAGGTACCTCGTAGCCGGCGCGTTATTACTTCCATTCTACAAAGTTTGAAAAGCCTCGAAAGAAAGGACGATCAAACGTCGCCCTCGTCCCTTGCAAGGTATCAATTTAATCATAAGGAGTTACGAGCTTCATGGCTATATTTATGTCGCTCCATCTCAAGCGAAATCCATTCGGGTTGAAATTAAATTAAGGGCAGATTGAAATAACCTGCCAAAGATGCCGATGGAATACCGACTTAGCTTAAGAGTTTTGAATTTATGTTCGTTCCTAACAAAAAAATCGAATGCCTCCGTTAAGTTGATGTCATATTTCCAAAAAAATTACCTATCTCAGTGAGCTCCTACTTTAAAATTCAACGTACCTATTTTGTTTAAATTAATATTTATGACATTTTATTTAAAAGAGATTTAGGTATATAAGTATGTGACGTCTCGATATTTTTGAATATCGACTGACTATTTATAGAAAATATTTAGTTAAATAAAATTTGGGTGACCGGTTCTGTAAATTTTCAGCGTAAAATGTGTCAGTGGAATATTTGAAACAATTTCTGGCGGTAGGTATAATGCTCAATGGAAGTGGAATGAAGTTAGATAGATACAAATAAGCCCAACTTGAATAGAGCACGCGCCGCGATACCTTTACGGGCACAATGTGCTTTTTGTAGCTTTCATGTATACGATTATTTCTATGTAAATGCTGATTCAAAACTACAATCATAATTTTGTGGATATAATCAATAATTCCGCAGAATGATATATTTAAAAATGAATGAATATTTGGAACGGTAGGTAAATCTTTGTCTCTTAATTCTTTATCTTAGCTTATTAACTCTTAAGCATATTCATGATAAATCTGACGCCAACATAATTTATCCATTTAATAAAGTTTGCAGTCAAAAAGGTTACCTATACAGTGAAAACTAAGCTGTGACAAAACCAACACACAAATAAACTACTTACATGAAAATATCCAAAAAATCAAAATGCCTTTAGTGGTCCTTCATGATTGCTTGAGCAGATACGTCAAGTCCACTTATAGTTAAGTGGAGGAGACACCGAGGGCACTTAATTAAGTGCCGTAGAAGCCGGGGGGCATCGTGAAATTGCACGTAAACCCCACTCATATAGAGGCGATACTTTACTTAGAGCCTTATTATTTTTCTTATATTCTCACAAAGCCTTTTCGGTAATGAAATCGACTTTTTGTAAAACTGCAATGTTGATGTTATGAGGGATCAAAGGCCGAGTTTGAATCCTGATTTTTTGCTTCGTTGCCACTTATCACGATCGTTTGAGTGGCAGTATTGGTATAAAAACTATCGCTCATTATCCGGGAAGACACAGAGCCTTGCTAGTTGTTACTTCTCTGTTCAATTCTAAGAGAGAGCACCTAATAGTGGTATCTTATTTCTGTGAAATTTTCCAGTCTCAACCAGGAACTTTTATTGGAACTTTATTGTTTCCATAATGATAACAAACTAAAAGCTAATAAAGCCGACCCCAACATGGTTGGGAAAAGGCTTGAATGATGATGATGAATGATAATAAACTAAAAGGGTGGAATGTTGATGAAAACAGCATTTCTTACTGTTTTCTTTCAGATGTGATTTTCTGTAAAGATAGGAGTATTCCGTATGCCTTGCATGAACAGATTTTCCTGAGAAAAACTGCCCAACATGCTTACATCTTATTTACTAGGAACAGCAGCAAAACGATCGATAGTCCCGACCTGACATTCCGTAAATTATGTCCTATTATGCAGGGAAAGATGAATCGCTTGGCGCTAACTTCGACAGCGCAGCGACAAGTTGACCCGCTGTTGTTACTGAAGTTCCATGTTTTCACCAATACTGCAAAACTATGTACTTTACCACTATTACGTTTTTCTTAAACACACTTTGTTTATAAGAAATTAATAGGCATTTTTTTTTGCTCCATTAAGCACATTTTCAGAATATTCTTAGTGCGATTTATGATTAATCTAGATTACGTAATTTATTTTCACATAGGTAATAACAATTAATATTAACATCGACCACAATAATAGTACACCAAACACAACATATTATTATTCGAAATATTTATTTAATACCCATTCTACGTGAACGCGGTTACAGTCTCACTCCATTATCGTAAATATTAACCTCTGCGGGGTTAATGTGTGCTGAAATACAGAACAAATACGAACTGAAGTTAATCTAGGCTTTATTTTTTATAAACCTGCGATAGCTTTCACGGTCTTTATTCTTAAGGGATCAGCAGAGGTTGGAGTGTAGCCAGCACGATGTTATACGGTGTCAATTGATCTCATGCATCAATAACATTGGCACACAAGCTGTGGGATGCAGTCAGATGTACACGGAAGATGTATGAAGATTGTGTTCGTGTAGGAAAAAATAACTATTTACTTACATGAAGTATTTTTGAAAAATAATCGAATATATTACATCATAATATAGAACAGAAATTTTGTAGCGTTATTGGCATTATATTACGATAATCTTTCTAATGTTCGATCTGTATTTAAATGTAGTGGCGTTTCAGTATTCTACCGTAGGTATCTTAAAACTTTTGAAAACTTTACCTCGACTACACCTTTGGAAGATCACGTTCATCCACAAAGTACGATATTATCTCATAGTAGAAATAGTCGTTAAAATCGTGAAGTCAGTACGCTAATTAAGCGGTGTTGGAGTGGAAGCGAGCCCGCATCCTCCAATACAACAGTTTACAACTCCCTGGCTAATGCACTTCTTGTTCAGTAGTCGGGTGCGCTCACTTGTACTAGTTGTTGTATCTTGCTTGCGGAATATAGGGGTTTTATAATTATTTTCTTTTTGTAGGAAAAATTACGCATTAAAAAAAGAACTGGGGAAAAATTTGTGTCTATCATCAGTATCATTCTTTCCTTGATGAGAATTAATACAAGTATCAGCACTTTTTATTATAACATAAGACGATTTCTGCTGTTCCTTAGAGTCCCGAGAGAGTCCCGCAACAGATTAAAATATAGCTGTACTATAGGTAAAATACACAGATGGTTCAGTAGATCTATTGATCCCTACAACGTAATAATCAAACAAAAAATATATATTTTAACTATTAGGTAAAGTACCGCAATTAATGACTTAGAAATACGATTAGAACCTTTTTAAGCAAAATATTAATAGTTTGCTTTTTTTACAATAATGGAAGTTCTTTATTTACATACAATACATATCAAAAACTATCCTAGTAAAACAAACCAAAAAAAAACACTACCTATAACTAAAAATCGTAATTAATTAGGTAATTGAAAAAACCTCCGAATGTACAAAATATTATATAGTCGGGAAATTTCCACGAACGTGAAGTTGTAATTTATTTATTTTCTCTGAAGAGTTATCATGAGGTTCCATACGTATATATGCAAGTAAATAATTAATTAAGTAATTATTATGATGAAATATATTTCTTCTGTGGGCGAGCCTGCTGTAGTCAACAGTGCATAAATCCTGACTTCGAGCTATTACCGAGAAATTCCTGATGGAAAAATTCAATAACAATATTTGTATTTATGTCCATATTCTGAGGAAGTTAATCTAATTTAAGAGCTTTATTGACAGTGACATCCTATAAGGGCGAGTAAAAATGGCACATTATTTTTATCACAGCTAATCGACAATTGAAAGAAAAAGAAGAAATATTATTTAGAAAACAATTGAAATTGTCGATTTTGTAGGAATAAATTAAAGAAGAACAAAAAGAGCTACATAATCCAGAAGTATGTATGGAGCCGTACACCAACCATTACAGGTTTAAGTTGGCAGAAAAAAAGTTTTTTCATATTTTTTTATAAGTTTTTATATAGATAGATATTTGTGTCCTCTTCAGACTACAGCGTTTAAAACTGATTGTGCTACTTTAACTAATGTAGCAACAGAGACTAAAATACAACTTATTTGTAATAATCGTAATGTGGTTGAATGGTAGCTATGTATTTCTATGAAATCCTATTAATTGTTGCATTGAGCTCATTTGCTCTAATATTAGATTTCAATTATAATTACCTACATTTCCATTAATAATCCTTACATTATTGCCAGTTTAATTCAATTTTGTGGTTTGTGGTTTCCAGCACTATTTACTACCCTTTTTGTTTATATGTTCTATTTAGATTTAATTTATTTATATTAAATCCAAAAGATACATAGGGTTTTTGTCTGTGGAGACCATAATAATGCTAGTACCCATCTCATAAAAGGACAGATTTTCAATTTTAAGTAAGCAATACTGAGAGGGTTTAGAAGATAAAATTAAAATAATGCCAGCATCTTATGTATTCTGCTTGTTTAAAGGAACGCAAAAGCGTATACATACGTGTAGATATGTGAGCTAATGCAGATGCAGGCTCATTCAGAAAGAGTACCCTTGCAGTAATAGCAACGCTACAGTTACTTTATATTGACAGACTAAAGTACTATCATTACATTCTAAAATTCATAACGCTAGTCATTTAGGATTACCCAGAAATGGCCGTGTGTGGACGTTAGATAGCATTGCGACATTTATGAAATTGTGCTGCGCAGTCGTTCACAAAGATATACATTATTCAGGGTTCACGCTAACGCTCGACTCTTCGCATTAAAGCCGTTGACTTTTGTACGGCAGTTCTGAACTTTATTTTTGTGACATGGTTTAATTATCACTGCGTCTCTGTATGTCGGTATGAATTTTGCTTTTAGAATTTTAGCTATGCATTTTGTATGAATAGAAAACTTTGTTTTTGCTAAGATATTATTGCAGGTTTTTTTTTGAAATTCGGAATAATTGTGGTATAGTTCAAATATTAACCCGGAACGCACTTCCTGAACGGCATGCGGAAGGATAATGTAAAGCTGGATAGGATCTTCCAAAATAGTTTTAACTATTCTTCCTAATTTCATTAAGCAGAAGGGCCAAAAGCACTAGCAGCAGGTTTCAACATTTATACTGTTTTTTTTACACGATTTACCAGTGTTTTCCAGTGTTTCACCATTCAGTATTTCACTTCTATTCACTTTTTAAGTTACCTTGAGACAGTGTTATTTTGTACCTATATTTACCAGCGCCGGCATAAAAACTATGAATTTTTAATGGAGTTACGAACAACGATATGCTAAGTTCCTCATATTTATTCAAATTGCTGTGTTTTTTGTAATTACGCTTTGTGCTAGGTAAACCCACGCCGGTGTTAATGGCTGAGACGGGGATTTGTGAATGTAAGGCGAAAACTTTCCTCTATGCACTGAAATCATAATTAAATGGATTTTCTTAACACGGAGTTGTTTATAATACTATTTTTCTCCTGCTATTTCTGCAGAAACCCATTAAATTTTGATCTTAGAAAAAAGTTTGTTGTGAAGGTATGAAAATTCTAGATGGGCGAGATACACAGTTACAGGTACATATCTAATGAATCTAAGTAAACCTAAGATTAACAAACCTCAATTACCCAGCTTTATGAGATTTTTTTATAACAGTAGTAGGTTTGAGAAGCTAGTCGTAACTAAATAATATATGTACAATTTTTCCAGGAGGGACCTATTATAATAGTCGAGATTTCTAGACATTTGTCAGGTAATTCGGTTTTGTATTCTTACATTAACGTTGCAAGGTATTTCCTTGCTCACGAATGTTGCAATTCGTTTAACTGGAAGACGCAACTATTTTGTATACATTTGGAGACATACGTACTTGAAACTTATACTTTAATTAAAATAGTGCTCTCTTCGTTCTTAAAATTTATGTACGATGCTTTTTCTAAAACTATACCTTATTAGAAACATAGGTATTCGATCTAAGCAATTTTTTTAGGAGTTGCTTAGATAAAAAATAACGAAGTGATTTGTCAAATAACAACCATTAAGTGTATTTTTTTTAGTAAGTGTGAATCCGCTATATTCTTAAGCCATGTTTACGTCAGTAAACTAACATTAAATTAAACTCAAAGCCTAAACTTTTTTGGGCAAAGTAGGTACCTGTGTCCCTCACAAAAGGTCATCACGTAACGCCAGCTTAGTGAGGCTTAAGTTCCACTTTCTGAAATTAACAGTTTGTCCACAAACCGCTTATTTGTGTAACAGAGAGTTCTCCATCACGGGCCACGCATATTCACAGTACAAAGTATAAACATGAAGTGTTGTCACCCTTTTTGGATGGACTCCTGAATTATTAATATTACGCTTAACCGGAATTTGTTACAGCCTGTGGCTTAACAACTTTTGGGTGAAATAAAAATATGTTTCCGTGAAATGGTGGCGGTGAAACGAGTCTTTTAATTATGAGTTTTTGGTGACCAAAGGATTATCATACGATATTCAGAGTGGACAGGGCCGTGTGGTCTTTATAAAGGTTTCGGTGAAAGCTATTATTCAAAGAGATTTGTATGTTTAATTACTTTGCTTTTATTGTTAGTTGAAGTCCGTGTAGTACTTATTCGAAAACTCATAAAAATATTAATAAAATAAAGCTTGACTACTACCTACATAACGTATTGGCAGTAGTCAAACTACCTATCTGAATATAAAATATGAATTGCAAAATGGACATTAACTACGCATTAGGTATGCGAGTCCACGTAGGTATATTAAGTAATTAAAACTTGTCACATTTGTTTGAATAATTATATCTGATGAGTTATTAAAATATGCAGAAGAACGTCGAGATCCTTAATGAAAGTAATGCCATTAAGTTAATGCGTTTCACGCCGATATAAATTGCACCGTTTAATCAACCTGAAATGTTTACACTTACCTACATTTACATAGAGTGACAGGAAACAATACCTACATTATGTATAATTATTAATTTAATGTACGAGGTAATTTTGCTTTTTGCAAAAAACATCAATTTTAAATGACATTTCAATCTAAGAATTTAATTTCCCTGAAATCCATAAAGCCACTTGTCATCGGGTATTACTTTGCGAGATAAAATCGAAAAATCCCTTTTACGACTTCCAATAACGAATGGAGAAATTCGGTGCTATAGGAACGCGCACGACATAAATCATGTTGGGGCTCGATATTTTATAGGTTTTAATTTTGGCATTTTATGTTGTGATAACATCTGCGGACGTAATGGGCGCGCCAGCCGCGGGCTCTTTACGAGGTCTGGTTTATGACGCGGCTTCTGATCCCCTCGTTACAAACTAAACCGACATATTTTTTCAACTGATCCACGACATTATTAGCTAGTTAATTGAATGTTGGTTGTGCTATAGGCAATGATAGATATATATTTGAAGGCCATTATTAAGCTGGCTTCAGGTTACTTTATGCAGGTTAACTGAAACTCTTAATTCAGCGAGATGATCGTAAAAAATCCTTCCTAGCGAACCTAATAAAATGAGACTGAAACAATCTCGGTGGAAGGCAACATTATTTGCGTTGCGACTGGACAAAATATTTCATCAAAATGCAAAACAGCACAATTTCCCTGCAGCGAGCCGCGCGTTGGAGAAAGAACAGAATTAACTGGACGTTGGAAAACAGATAACTTAATTTGCATAACTCGTTCACACGGGGCATCGCCAGATAACCTAATTTGAGCTGACGGGTTAAAACGAGCGGAAAAAGTCTGGCAAAATGTTGGTCTTTTCACGTCAATTATGTATTAGAGCAAGCTATTGGCCGCTATTAGGGGTTCCTTTTTTCGGTTCCGTTAGTAAATTGGTTCTCCGTTCTCCGTTATATCGGATTAACTGTTTATTGTGTTATGGTTTAATTGCTGTGCAGACTACATTAACGGCTTGTTTTTGTTATTGGATCTTTCGCTATAGGAATTCCGAAAGCCACTTGGAAGTAGGTACTTATTCAGGAATAAATTATAGTTTAAGAACTACGCAAAATCTCAAGTTCAGCACAAGGAAAACACGCAAAGCGAAAAAATGCAAAAATAGGGAACCTGCGTGAAATGGCTTGAACTAAATCATACAACGTAAGATATCATTAAAAATAATGAGTAAAATATAAGAACAAAACTATGTCCATTATAAAAAAATATAAAATTATTCAGCCAACACCACAACCGGGTCTATTGTTGCCTACTAACAGTTATACGTTTCTTATTTTTCATTGAAACACGCGGAGCGAGCAGTTACCATTAAAAGGTCCGACGTTTGCCCCCCGAGAGCTCTTTCATCGCGCCGTGTGTGAACCTGAAGCTACGAACCAATCAAAATAACAACAACACGTTGCTTTTGTAAGAAAAATAATGCACAACGTTGAAGTTTCATAAAAAAAGGTGGTAAAACATTTTTGAAATAAGTTGAGTAATTTATGCTGAATTGTATTTATGTGATATTTTACAAACCTTCACCTTTTCTACTTAAAAATAATATAATTTCAACAAAGTAGTTACAACTATAAAAGAACAGTTATCTAACACTTTCAAAAAGGTTTTATCAACTCAACAAGTTTACCTGTTGATGCAAAGATTTTGTAAACGAAGTTATCCAAATTGTTTGTAGGCATCCAATTATTTCGCATTTCATTACTGTCACCTCTGTCCTTTCGCAGCTCTGAAACACATGTGTAAACAAGTCCCGGTCTCTTGTGTGAGTGGCGCGACACCTGAAGATATCCGGCTGACTTGTTTGTCGCTCATTCATTCACTTCAGATGGCATACAGATAGCGTCGTTGGCGGCTAGATTGAATTGCTCTTTCATATCGCTACGGCTTTTCGGTAAGGGAGAATGATGAGGCTGAGATTTGCATGTGTGAAAGAAATTGTGATAAAATGTGTAAAGTATAATATTAACTGTCTGAAAATGCAGGTTCCGTCCCAATTATTTTATTACTCTCTTAATGTCTTACTCCAATTCACTCAGACTTAGGTAACTTTACCTTTGAGTTTGAGTGTACCTCGCGGAACACCCATTGTGGGCTTTTAAATTTCGCATCCACTCACAAAAGCAAGGAACGAATCATCTAATTAGACATTACGTCTGTAACATTTCCGAAAATCCTTTGTATTGCAAAATTTTATGCGTTCTTTGTTCCAACGGCATTTTTAAAAGAGTTATAGCTGTTGGAATTTGAGCTTTAAGTTTGGGTATGTAAGGTTGTTTTTGTTGATTGGTGGCGTTGAATATTGAGGTGGTGACAATCGCGGAGCGCAGTAGGAGACCGTTCACTAACGAGCCCCCCGCCTCCTCATTTTCATTTTATCGTCGCGCCGCCCTCGACGGCTACTATTTACAGTTCTTTTGCACCACTGTCATAAGGTAAGTATCTCATTTTGTAATATCCTAATGAGAAATTTTGAACGTCTTTATTTGTACGGCTTAATGAAACTGTCTGTTGAATGGTAGATGAGTTCGTATGTTTGTTTTCTACATACGAGTGTGGGTTTAGACAATACGCCATGACGCAGCAACAATGATGTTCATTTGACATTGACATTGTCAACATTGGCGTAAAAGGAAAACCGGGAAACCAATCCACATTATTCTAGATAAAATAAATTAAATGGAAGTGGACTTGTGAAATGGCCTTCAACGTGTTTTTCATTCCTTTCGAGTACAGCTGCGTTTAAACAAGAGACAGCAAAACAATTAGTCTGTCATGTACGAGGACCTGAAACTAGGTTACAAGTTCATCGAATGAGCGCTTTATTGGAGCACTGATTTATAAAAACTTCGTAAAGTATATGTTTTTTTTTATTGTGGAAAATTGTATGTTTACAAGAATGGATATGGATAACTTTTATGTATGTCAAATTAATGGATATGTCTGTTTGAGGTTTCTTATGTTGGTAGTAAGATTTGAATAAAAAGTAAAGAAGAGGGTATTTCATTCGTGAGTTTTATCAGTAGCTAAACCACGTGGAAACCCACTTGGACATATTAATTTGTGATCAAATTAAATCATTATTATATTATGTAAGGTGTGCAATGGAAAGTGTTTTAACCAAGTCCAAAACAAGGAGGTTCTTTCAACAGTCAACTCAGTGAAGAATACTTGTACAAAAAATAAATGGAAGGTATAAGGCAGACTCAATCTACGGATATAGGGGTGAGTGCTGACGGTAAACTAGAACTGATGAACAAGCGGAACTTTACTTTGATCAGACGCGAACCTACGTACTTATGTAGTTGATTGATTAAAGATATTTTCCCAAGTCAAGGAAACACTTCTACAAAGAGGTTCGTATGGAACCCTTCCTATGAAATTGTTAGCCTGATTTTATTTTACTACAATGTTTTGATATATTGTTCTTTAAATATTAAATGAAGAAACCTTACCTTTACTTCTATACAGTTAGAAAAATTTACTACTGTACGTGAACGTTTGAAAGAATACAAGTGATTCATTTTTCAAATATTTTATTTTAAAATTAAGCCTTAATTATACCATTTGAACATACATACACAGATATAATAGGAGAATGGAGACTAGTCAAAAATTATGGCAAATAATGAGTAGTAAGCGGAATTACGTAACAAAACGTTAAACAAGTACAATAATGAAATACCTACTGCGTAATTATTCATAATTAATTAATAATTCACATAAATATAATAGTGAAAACTGTCAGTAGCTTACAATCCGGCTTTGTTTCAAAATCTTTTAATTATTAAAATGTTAAATACAGAATTCAGGAAATTAGTTTTGAATTATTTAACCAGAATATTAATTCTGTTAATTATTATTTGCATTGTCAATTTAACGCATGCTTCAAACTGCTGATTTGTTGACTGCAAAACTTGACATCTACAAAAAAAAGTACTTTTGTTTTTTACCCTCAGTCCAAAGGACCACCTTTCTAGCTGTGTAGTCTATTTTTGTTTTTCATTTCTATTTGTAGATAAGTTATTTGTCGATTCTTAAAACATGTTACCAAGCTCATCTTAAGATCGAAATTAAGTAGAATATGAAGAACAAACAAACATTAGAACTATCCAACGTAAGAAAAATGTGCATAAAAAAATTAAAAATGTGCTCCAAGAAGAATCAAACCAGATTTTACAAGTACATTTACAATACATTATTGAACTGCAGAGCTATAACTGTGTAGGAAGTAAATAAGACGACGATGGAAGGTAGCATTGACATGTTGACGTCCAAAGTACCGAACACATGAATCCGGACGGGACGCGTGCGCACGCAACGGAGCAGATCCTTCGCTAGTTTGTAGTATTCTTCATCTAAAAATAAGGGTTTTTGTTTATTTATTTGGTTAGGGAACCAATTTTATAAAAAAACTTTTCTCCTGTTAATTGTAATACAATTCAATGACTTTTTATTTGGCCAGACCAAATCGAGGAATAAGATTTGTCCTATTAAGATAAAGGCAATTCAAAGTAGGCTAAAAATCTACACTTTTTCGAAAAAAAGACAGATCCAAAAACGCCTGCCCTTCACTATTAAAATTGAATATTTATACTAAGTTTCTCGTCAACAGCACTCGAATATTAGATAGGTACTATTAGGCTGTAATACCGTTAACCATTAAAAGTGCATTTTTTTAAGATGAGTGATATTTTGATATACATATACTAAACTGTATGAGTCTTCTATGTTATTGTCATTTGAAACTAAAATAATTAAATGAAAAGCTCAACTTACTTCCAAGAGTATGAACACAGAGCTCGCACAATCTCTGTCGCAGCTGTTGTGAACTGTTCTGTATCTTCTGCCCAGCGCGGGATATCACCAGCAGTGCCAGCAGGAACACTGACATCGAGAACAGGTTCATCACCAGCGTCTTCACCGTGTGAACACCCTGTGAATAACCACACAGGTATGATTTGAATAAGTATGGAATTTTTGTGAGATTTGTTCAAATAAGTATTCGGATTTAAAGTGTTCCAGTTTTTGACAAAATTTCTTCTAAACAAATGAAATTATTGAGATCTTCTTAAGTGATAATTCTTCAATCGTTTCCTCCTCTTATTTTAATTTATTGTAATATCCAATCCAATAAAGTAAGTACAATCTTTATAGGTACATACCTCGACGGTTATGATAGCAATGGAATACAACAGTATTATGTAATACGCCGTCACTATCAACAGCATGATAGTCAACTGAAACAAAACAAGTCAAAATTTTAGTTCACAACCACATTTTTAAAAACCCCAAAAAAATAACAACTTATTTGGCGCTTAATTTGGTCATTTTCATTTACCTGTACACTGAACATTGAGTTGCACAAGTGTGTGCTCTCGTTAATACTCTCGTATGCTTGCGCCCATTTATTTATCTTCTCGTAATTTAAAACAACACGAGGCAGTCCTTCCACATGTCCCATATTTCTCTGATTTTCCATCATAGCGGACAATTCGCTGTCTATTGATCGCGAGATAGCTCGCAGCTGCTCGGCCACAATCAATAAAATACAATCCAATATAAAATACTGGAATATGTAGCGAAAATCATTCACGGTGACGCTATACTCCGATACAGTGTTAGAAACCAATCCATTTTCCAAATCCTCTGTCTTTACTTGCATTATGTAAAACACTATAAATTTTATACCAATAAAACAAACCACCATCCATATCATAACTTTTTGTGCTCTTTTCATTTTTTTATTGTAAACATCATCTTCGAAAATATTGTAAAATTCGTCGAAATTTGAGAGCAGCTTGTAAAATCTTTTCGAGAAATATAATGAGGATGTCATGACGTATATGGAGAATGCTGTTGAAGAGAAGAAATATATCCGCTGAGCTTTTAATTCTGCGTTTTGTCCGTGCACGATGTTGTAGTAAACATTAAAGAACATGTGACCTGTTTCGAAAACTACCCAGATGGTAACGAGACAACGCGTGCATTTTCTTAGACACAAATAATTTCTGAACACGCACGTCAAATTCTCTATGATCAAAAGATATTTTAACGGAGTGAGATTCAGTTTTCTCATTTTGAACTGTTATCAAACAAGTTGTTATGATCGATAGATGAGCTGTGTGCGTCTGTCGCGTAGAACGTAAACTACTACACTGTTTGTAAAAGTCGTTAAGTAATGGTACAATCAGATGTTTGTTTTTAATCAAATTGTCTAATAAAAGTGATGGTTTTAAATTAATTGTTTGCATTGGAAATAACCTTGTAGTCTAATATAATAAAGTGCGCTTTAGCTGAAAATAATGATGAGGACAAAACCACAATAATCGAGACATTGTTAATTATTTTAGCTGAGCTCGGTTGAGGGCTCATCAACCGTAGCGTTGTGGTGCAAAATTAATAGCGGCCAGATATTACCTACTGTAACGGGTGGTAGCGACATTTTTTAAAAGACCTGGTCGTACAATAATGTGCACGCAGTTGTTTTTTTGTTATCTAACGAAAAATTTAAAGTTAGAGATCGTATGGAAGAAAGTTTTTCAAATGTAACCAAAGGATAATGAAAAATGACAACTTATAACAAACAAATAAGTACCGAGATTTTGTTCAATTTCTTAAGGATAGGTGAAGGTGTAAGTAATTGTTAATCTCAGCCTGAATATACCAATTAAAAGTATCATTTGTACAATAAAGCATAGCAGCAAGTTTAAGCTGCTGCCTATTTTCAACTTCTTACATCTTCACCTATCTCTTCTCAATCTCAACCAAATTAAAAAAAGCATCATTCATACAATAAAGCGTTACAGCAAGTTTAAGCCGCTGCCTTGCACCGCTGCAGCGCTGACGATGCGCTGTCGCGACTGTTTGCACAGCACTGCAGCGCCTGTCATGCGGTAATGGATATTGAAGTGTTCAACCAAGCTGGATTTTTGTTACTGATAAAAAAATATACCTATTCGTTGCCCAGTTAATGGGACTCAGTTTCCGGATATCGAATTCGGTCTGGTATTGTATTTTGTTTGTTGGTTTCGATGGGTTTTCAACTTTTTTTCATGATATGAAATAATACGGGTTTTATATTTTTTCGAAATAAATGAATACCTTATTTTAACATTTAATAAATTAATAAAAATCATTTTTATTCACGAATATCTTGCAAACGGTTATCAAATATCCGCTGTTTACCTAGTACATGCACATATTTTGAAAAATAACCTTTCGCTTGACTTGATAAAATATGCTCCAATAGAAATTGACTCGAACTTGAAAGCAAAGACGAATAAAAGTTTATTTTCAATTGCACACTTTAGAAACCATTTTTCTAAAGTCGCCGTTTATTTATCCATTCTTCTACTTTATCCGAATATTACATTTCTAAGAAAAAAGTAATAACTCAAATATTCGTAATGCTCAAACAAAAATATAAAAACTGTCTGGCGTTTAAATCAATAATTCTGTTAAAGCTACATGTAGAATATTAATAAGTTTGGCACTTTTGTCTGCGAAGTTTCAAATAACTGTTATAAATTGAAACACAATGGATTTCAAATTAGATTTAGGTAATATAAAAATGTAAAAAAATATTGTTATGGAATAATAAAATATTAAAAACACTATATCTGAACATTAACAAGAACTACAGTCAGTTATCTTGCGCACAATTTCTCTTCATAGCAATAAGAGATAAGTTGGGCTTTACAGAGCGGCGGGAAATAATGTGCAGTCGGGATGAGCACAGATATTAGCGCAATTACACACGCGAGCACGCTCAGCACGGCCCCACGAATAAAGGTATGCACACATTTACACGAACATACATTTCATAAAGGCTTCGACGGTCACCATTATGCCATCGACAATATTGCAAATATCAGCCCTTCAATGCGAATTCATCTTTTGAATATTCAATGAGGATTAATCGACAATGTAATGCATCTATATTCGGAAGTCGGATTATATTTTGATGGTTTTGCGATTGTTTTTATGTAAGTATTTTTTTATTTTATAGAACCACAATAGGTACGACTACTTTATTTCAAGCCATGATAACTTTAAGTACCCAGTACATGTTAATAATAGATCCTTTATTAAAATGATACAAATTAATGAAAAAATATCGCTGAAAGAATTTGTTGCCATAATGGAGAGCATTAATAGTGAATTCAAAGTATAAAAATTACGGTCAAATCCTTTATTTAGGAATTCTAACGCTTTTTACTGTCACTACACTACACCTATGTCACACAGAATTAAGTCTACACAGCGGTAACTAACCCAAAACGTCACTTGAAACCGTAGCTCCATGTGTAAGTACCTTAAGGTCACATTAGTTACATGCGGCTAGCGGCGCGCCACAACGCGACGCCGTCACGCTCTGCGTAGCGTGCCGGTGTGTGAGCACCTTTACTAATAGCTCCGCAAAAATTGTTATTGTAGTTGCTGAGTCTTATCGCGTTGTGTTGTCTGGAGTGTAGTTTAAAATATCAAATTACTCGTATCAGTTTTTATTTAACGAGACAAAACATTAGACGATCTGTTTTTGACATTTTTATTGAGATTTAAAAACAATAATTGCATACAAATTATCCTAAAAATAAAAGTTTAGTATCAAAAGCTCCTTTAGTTCCCTTATTTGGGGTCAAAATGGTTACCAACGTACTACATAACAGTATCAAATAACAGTGACCCCTGGGGCCTATCTGTAGTTAATTGTCTCCCCATGGTACCTAACGACAGATGGCGGCAACTTGAGCAGCGTGGTACCAAATTATGCCATCTATATGCTTCCGACGACCGTCATGTTATGGTTCTTCAAATAACAACAGAAAAAGGGTAACTATTTCCCCATACAATTTTGCATGGCCCGGCGTAGGTACAATGCTACAAAGCGTAGCAAATCCGTAGCGGGTTATAACCGCGTAGTATTCGTAGCTAAGCTCGATAATTCAATACTTTACAACATTGAAAATTGTCTAGAACATTAAATTATTTAAAATGATTCCCCATCAGTGAAGTTGTTAAACGCTAAGAGGTAAATGACGCGCACGATTCGGCAATAAACCTTAACATAATGTAGGTAACGACCCGAGAGATACTAACTTACCTGACGGCTGAGAAAAGTTGAGGGTTAACTGTAAAAGTTAAACAAGCTTTAAAAACCATTAATATTTAACATTTTCATATTTAACTAGCTCGCTCACCACTTTGATTCATTTGTTTTCGGGGCTATTAATTTCCAATCCGTTTTAATTTGCGGCGCCGGATTATTTACATTAACGAGTTCGTACTAAAGTTGCTTTTATGTAATTAAAGTAGTGATAGTATCTATGGCCTTATTTATATACTTTTTCGAAATAGAAATAATCACATTTATTCGTAACTAACTCAGAGTATATTTTTTTAATTGTAATTGTAATTTTTAACGAATTATTTAGTTGCAATATCCAGTTTTTAACACAGCTTCTTTTGCTACAGTTAATATTACAGGTTTGAAAGTGATCATTTTTAAACGTTAAATAAAATTGAGTAAGTATTTGTTTACAGTTATTAAACAATAAATATTTTATGCGATGCCTGCTATGATAATAACTCTAACAAAAGTTCATCAATATTTGATTACTTTAATTCGTGTGATATAAAAAAATTGAAAACATTTAGACGCCGAAAAGAAATTACATTTTATATTCGGCTGAAAAAATATGCAAATGGTTTTAGCGTTATTACTGTTACGTAAAACCTAATGTTTCCTATATATGTTACACGAATATCACTCTTGTATTTATAATTCTGATTTTAATGAAGGGTTGTGGAATACAGTGGTTCCCAAAGATAATCTGTGCGTGTAACACGCGGTGTATACATTAGTACAATATTGACAGAGGCAATCGGGCCCGCGCCCAGCCGTGACTGGGACAAAGTGCGGTCCGAAGTGGCCCCGCCTGCGCCCGCCTGCGCCCGCCACACTAATGGAGGGAAAACGGCCGATTACAATTACGACCCACCGAGTGGAAAGTTGAGCTTTCATGATATTAACTCAAAGGTCGAAACGTGTTAAACCCCACGTTTTAATACCCGTTTCTTAAACTTTTGCATACAACTTCTAATGGAGGATTTACGAGTTCTCACGTTAAAATAAGTTACGATGTCCTCTTTATTCCCGGAGTGGCGAGCGTACTTTAAATATATCTTAGTTGGAGCGAAATTTATTTTTGTGTTCGTGCGTTAGAATATTATATTTTGCGTTCTTTGTGACTTTTATGAGCTTGTTTAACAATGAAATGTTCGTCCAGTATATGCATTAATAACAATTATATTTTGTAAAACAATGTAGCTTGTTAAAGTTATGAATGTCTTCAATAGTACCAGCGTAATTTTACTGGGGTTTCTGTAGTAGCAATAGTCATAATAATGAGCAAATTAATACTATAACAATGCGATTGTTTTCAGTTCTCAAGACAATGTTTTCAATTAGGTATTCACTTCGCTGATCTAGTTTCAGGATAATGAATTTTATTTAGCTGAAGCTATTTCACGCTTTCCAAAAACCATAGTTTCCGTTGACTACCAAGAGAATCTCTAGGTTTCGATTATTCTTTTATTGTGTATACCTGCGTTTAGGCACGCATGGTAACACTGGGACCTTTTAACAGATTACTCCCTGCTCCCTGGCCCAAAGGTAAAGCTGCTTTGATTTCGTGGAGTGCTGACATCATGACACAAAGACGCAATCATTTCACAAGTGAACAACTTTCAAATGACTATCTTCCGTAGCTGTCGATTTGCTTCAGTGGCCTTCATCTACAGGGTGAAAATATAGATTTGTCTTAGAGTATATTATCACAGTTGTTTTTTAATTCGAATCATCGATGACAATTTTAGATAGCTGATTTTCTTAGCGGATAGGCCCTGTCAATGAGATAACTCAACATGCATAACGGCATGAACGGCATGGTTAGTTGTAAACTAACGGCAGTTGTCTTTTCTTCAAAACGTAAGATTTTTTATCCAACTTAAAGTTAAAGCTTATTCCTGACCAATAAAGACAAAGTGACAGACGAAATCGGGTGCTGCGCTTGTAGCGTTATGAGAATAAGAGTTTTCAACATCTTTTACCGAATCGTTCGAATGGAAAATCGCTAATGAGGCTGAACGCAACTCAAAGAGGACATACTCGCCGAACAAATTTGCCTATTCCGACTCAATTCGAATATTTCTTTTATTATAAATGCTGTTATTACGCGATACGAGCATGGGTAATTTATTTTTTATGAGTTCCGTTTGGAAGTAGATTTTGGTGGAAAAAATAATTTGTTTGGCGCTCAACGATTTTTTTTTATTCGCAGTTTTATAGCTTAATGGCGTTCAACTACTTATATACCGATTTACGATGCATTTTTATTTAAGGTATTTTTTGTTTCGGACACAAATTGTGTATTTCGCACGTTTGGTGAACATATTTCCGAAAAGTGTTTTTACCGTGATGTGACTTATGATGAAAAGTTGCAAGAAGTTTAGACTAGTATATGTAATGTGGTAATGGAATTTTCCTTGAATAGAACAATACGACATGCTCGTAGATGATGCAATATTGTTTCAAAAGTAATAAATTAATTCATGGACAATAATAAATTCAATAGCCGGATATGATCTTTCTAGTGCTACGAATTATTACAAATGGAAATTCTTAGAAAGACCTTTTACATAATTTGTTGCTCAATCGTCTGATAATAATTTCTTTTCTTCGGTCTACTTTACTTAAACCAACACAGAGTTACGAAGACAATTAAGATATTAAACTGAAGATTAATAACGAATAATGTAAAAAGGTAGACAATGAATAAATGTTCCCTTTTTCTTGATAATTCCTCCGTGCGGAAAATCGCAAAAGGGTTTTAAAGTGCTACGGATAAAGGGGGGGTGGTGCGGATTAAAAGTAGAGGGGGGGATGGCGCGGGGGTCGGTGTTCGCGGGGGGAGGGGTGCGAGCTCGTTAGCGACAATTTTTCTCAAAGCTCTCGCCAGGGAATTGTCACAATTCCGATTGTGACGAATTACGCCGGGAACAATATGGCGCACTCTTTTTTATTTAATGAAATAGAACTTAACGACTATTTCAAGAGGGATGTAATCAATTGATCATCTTAGTAATGCCTTGTCTACCTTCTTTAAGCTTAGAACCTACCTATAATATTTCGGAAAGCCGTTCTAACAAGGCCCACAATACTTGCGACAAGAAACCTAAAATACATTTACAAAATGATACCCAACCAATTTTATTAAAAGAAGATTTAATGAAACCTCAAAATCAGATGATTAACCATTCCCATACAGGCTCCGAGCCTCTTTATCTGGGAAGATTTCATTTCTAATCCAATAAATTGGTTCCCCGAATCCATTAAATTAATACGATCATATCGGCCGGGAAGCGAACATCTACGTACAGGACAGTATATCAGTAAATGGAGGTACAGCGTACATAAATTTAAAGCCAGTACTTTTTTAAATTATTTTCCGTAGCGCGTGACGTCATTGATGCAATCCGGCGTAGTGATTGTATTAAATGGTAATTTATTTTAGTTTGCCTCGAAGGCGTGCCATGCCGCTGTTAATTACAAAACTAATTAAAACTGCCGATTCTGTAATTAATCTCCTCGCCGCCGGAGAAGGGGACGTCTGGCAAAAATACCTATCTATACACAAGTTGTGGTACATTATCGATGTCCCATTAAACAAGTTTTCTTATTAGAATCGGTAAGATTCATGTGACCGAGAGTGCCGTAGCACAAACTACTACGTACTACATGTAGTAGTACTTCTACCTACGCTACAGAAATGCTAGTTACTTGTCAATATAGCATTGCGTAGGTATTAAACTTGTTGATTCTTTGTGAGTGGGAAATTATATATTACTATACGGGTACAAAAGTGACAGTATCCGTCAGTCAAAGGTGAAACAAACTTATGAATCACAATCAATACTTACATACTTAGGTACAAATAACTACCACTTTAATAACAAAAACAAACGTCGACTTCTAACAGCAATACCTATCTATGTAAGAGCCCTTAACTAATGTAACGCAATAGGGTTTTAATATAATAAAATACGGAGTGCCGGATAAAAGGCATAAAAGACGACAAATTGATTGAGAGTCGCTAGTACGGACGACACCGCACTGAAACAGGGTTGTAGACAGATTGGCCGTCATACAAAATGGAAAATGAATATTGAAGCATCGGAAAGTAGTTAGGAGAATGTACTCTGTATCTTTGTGTAGTGTTCTGTAGGTGAACAACAAAGAATGTCCATCATCCATGTTTCCTCGAAACAGTTTTGTGTTTGATGTTCATACATCTGTCATTGAAATAAAACTACCATTATGCACTACATACATTTACATACCATAAAAACATTATTTTACTATAATAATTAACGGCATTACTAGTAGTTACTGGCTACTTTATCAAAATAGTGGCTATCATTTCACGTCTTAGGTAGTATCAATACAGGCCAAACCAAACCAATACAAACTACCCAGGTCAAAGACATAAAGCAGCCTCCAGATAAATAGTTACTGATGATATTTAAATCTCAGATAAATAATTTGCACCATACATAATCATTTTTATTTACCACAGACATATTTTTTTCGAACCAGTATTATTCGTAAAACTACTTTTGCCTCTTACCAAGACACCTCTTTTCCAGTCTTATGTGTAGTTGACAACCCTGCCAGGCTTGGAGCGGTGGTTGCGGATCTAATTCCAGCATTATATCGACGCTCTGACTATCAATATTAGTTACAAGAACAGAAGCGACGGCACATCCTATAAGTATCTAAATAAGGTCACAAATAATACTTGTTATATTTTAAAGGAAAAAAAGATATTTTTTATTGTATTTTCTTTATTATATTTTTTATACTAGATAACTATTTAAGTGTATGTAAATAAGTTAACAAAACTCTATTTTACCCCCATAAAAACCTATTCCCTAAACATATTAAGATCACTTGATCGTAATTAAGTTATACTGTAGCTATATATGTAGGTACTTAAATAAACATTGGGTAAATATTCACATAGAACTTACAAATAGAATTAACTAAACTTTTGAAGAAATACAATCTAGTGATGTATTGCGAGAGTAACAATCTTTGATGTTTCCCCACTTAATAAACGTATCCAAAAATAGAACAAAACAAAAGTCAAACTGGATAAAGATACAAGTTTTTACGCGTGGGGAGCAACCCTTGGGCGCGTGGGTGAGTGTTAAACAAATCTTTTAACTATTGGAAACGTGTCAAGCTGATTTCACAGCTACACGATAAAAGTATAAGGAAAACCGAATTTTGTAAAACGTGAATAGAGAGCTTTTCACCGCAACGCGAGTATTAAATATGAAAAGCGCCGACCGACGGCCCCAACACACCAGGATTGCATGAAAGTAGTTTAAAGAAATATAATTTTAATAAAATTTCACATTTTTCTGCACTAATAAAATACGTTCGAATCGCATGGACTTGGAAACTGTTCAAACTTTATAAATATGTTTTTCTATGAATAGAAAATGAACGTAATCTTAATAATATGAAAAGATGGAGTTAGTTCCCCGTGAAATAAAAACATGAATGTAGGTGCGGCATACAGTCTCAAAAAAGAGAAAAATAAACGATTTGGAACAAAATAATAGTTATTTGTTATACAAGAGTGCAAAGTTGCTTTTTAACCGCGGGCTCAATTTTGATGACCGAGCAAGCGAAGGATTCTAAAATTGAAACACGAGCGTAGCGAGTGTTTCAATAATTAGAATCCTGAGCGATAGCGAGGGAATCAAAAGAGCGCAAGGTGAAAAATCTTTGCACTCGAGTGCAACACGTAACTTTTCATCCCACCTCATCGAGGAAATTACTAAATGCAAAAAAAAACAAAATGGCGCGCACATATGAGTATCTAGACACACGGCAGTGTGTCCGCCAAGTTCGAGCAAAAAAAGCGACACACCGGCCGTGGGTTATATTACACGAACCATTTCGGGCCAAATTCGACCCCCCTATAACTCAAAATCTATTTTATTTACACATTTCAAATTTCTAGTATCTGTTGAGACCCCCTCACTTATCTAAAATACAAAATTTCATTAATATACCTATTGTAGGTCTTGAGATATTGACGTCAGAAAATCGCTATTTTTACTATACACTCACTGACTGACTGATTCACTGACTCACTCATCAAAAACCTAGACCACTTCCAATGGTCGTATTGACTTGAAATTTGGCATGTAGGTAGGTCTTTATGTCAAGGTAAAGGGAAAAATCTGAAAATGGCCAAGTGTGAGTCGGTTTCAAAATAATGAAGGTGTAAAATACCCAGTGTAAAGGACAATGGGCAGATTGGTATACCCCACCAATAGCAATGTCATATATATCATTGGATAGGCCTTTTTATGTAGAACAACATTTACTATGACAGCTTTGCTTAAATGTTTGTCCGTTCTGAGATATAAATCAAAAACTGTGCAAAAGTTAGAACTAAGTAATCTATTGATAACTCAAGTTTTTAAAGGAAAATCTAAGTACTACCAAGTGTAAGTCTTGTAAGTGCTACCTGCTGTGCCCGTTAGGGTCCATAATTGTTACTATTATGTAGCATTTCAACCTTTTATTGTATCAACTGGATTTTGGGCGTAATGAGAAACCGCACCAATAGCAAAGTCATATATATCGTTGGATAGGTCTTTTTAATTGGAACAATATTTACTATGACAGCTTTGTTCTATTGTTTGTCCGTTCTGAGATATAGATCAAAAACAATCTTTCAATCTTTCTGATCAAAATCAATCAACAATTCTTTCGGTGTTAGATAGCCGATAGCTTTTTACCCGGGTTCGTGCAGAGGTTCCCACGGGATGCGGGTGAAACCGCTGGTGCTACATAATAGTAACAATTATGGACCCTAACGGGCACAGCAGGTAGTTCTTACAAGACTTACACTTGGTAGTACTTAGATTTTCTTTTCAAAACTTGAGTTATGAATAGATTACTTTGTTCTAACTTTAGCACAGTTTTTGATCTATATCTCAGAACGGACAAACAATAGAACACAGCTGCCATAGTAAATGTTGTTCCAGTTAAAAAGACCTATCTAACGATATCTATGACTTTGCTATTGGTGCGGTTTTTCACTACGCCCAAAATCCAGTTGATACAATAAAAGGTTGAAATGCTACATATAATAGTAACAATTATGGACCCTAACGGGCACAGCAGGTAGCACTTACAAGACTTACACTTGGTAGTACTTAGATTTTCCTTTAAAAACTTGAGTTATCAATAGATTACTTAGTTCTAACTTTTGCACAGTTTTTGATCTATATCTCAGAACGGACAAACATTTAAGCAAAGCTGTCATAGTAAATGTTGTTCTACATAAAAAGACCTATCCAATGGTATATATGACATTCCTATTGGTGGGGTATACCAGGTCCCATATATTTGTGCCCATTGTCCTTTATACCCCTAAGGAACTAAAACGAACTAAATTTATCTATATTTATATAATATATCTTCGAATGGTCGTACCGATCTGAAATTCGTTACAAAGGTTTGTATTTAGGCAAAGTAAAAATCTGAAAACGGCCAAGTGTGAGTCACTTTCGAAAATAACGAATGTGTAACTTTGATCCACGAACATAATATATGATAACATGTCATGTCAGTCAGTTGGTAAATCTAGTCCATTTAGTTAATCTAGTTCATTTCTTTGTAAGAAGCATAGTCCATATTCAAAAATCTGAAAGATAGTATAAATGAGACATTTCCTTAACTAACTTAATCATAAGAAAAAATAAAATAAACAACCTTACAAAAATAAATGAAATCCCACCCAAAACAAAAATGTGAAAGGCTGCCAAGTTCGATAATATGGAAATCCTTCGCCTATAAAAGAAGTGAGATCTGAATAAGTACCAAGTTCCATACACATACCTCAGTCAAAAATAGTTACTTTTTAATAATGTTACTTGGCAAGTTTTAATAGAAAATTAAATACTTGATTCATTGCGTTTAGTAGGTTTATAAAAAGGTGTGTGAAAACTTGCCAAGTAACATCATTAAAAAGTAACTATTTTTAACTGAGGTATGTGTATGGAACTTGGTACTTATTCAGATCTCACTTCTTTTATAGGCGAAGGATTTCCATATTATCGAACTTGGCAGCCTTTCACATTTTTGTTTTGGGTGGTCAAATTAAAAAGAAGTGCCTATTAAAGTTCATTTATTTGATAACTCAGTTTAAAAATGAAACGAGGTTAAAAATCTATGTAAAAACAATAATAAAAATTACTTAATTAATTGAATAATTATTTTAAGCAGTATTTTTTTTGTTTAATATGTATTTGTTTGAAAAATCTTATCTTATTGTCACAAATGGAGTATTGCACACCATGTTCTAAATTCAAATCACTTTGCCGCTCTAGAGGATAAAAACGACTTTTGCGCTCAGATATCAAAGGGTAAAACTACTCTTTCCGAGATGGTAGGATGAAAAATCCTTTTCCACTTCGCCATCGACGATATACATATGTAAGTTATATTTTAACGTTAATCTTTACTACGTTTTTCTAAGTTTCTACATCAAAGAGAACGTTTGCTTTTTCTATAAAATACCAAAAGTCGCTGAAAAAAGTTTCATAAATTAATAAAGATTATAACAGCGTCGCACAATTTCAAACTAGTTTAATTACTCACAAAGTCTATATCACAGACTTGTATTAATTTAGTTACAAGACAGAGATTGATTGCGCCGGATGTCGTCATTATTTCAGACTTGTTATAATCCCGACCTAAATTCTAATTCCATCTCAGACTTTACTATTATTAAAGCAGAATTTGTAATTTGAACGTGGATTACACTTTAGATATTAGTTCGTGCTAAAATAATCATAATGGTAGAGCTAAATTAGTATAATAGAAGGTTATTAATCTGTTTAATAGACTGAACAATGTATTTGTGTAATTAAATTAAAAATCCCTCCTTCATTGTTGAAGATTTCGTATAGTATTAGGTACCGCAACCTGTTTGATTTAGATATTTATTTCGACGTCTCAAGGGTCGTTTGTTAATCATTCAATTCTTAAATTTACCAATACACTCATAAAATAAGCCGATTAGAAGTAATCGTGTAATTAATATTTTACTTAATAATATGCTAGTTAATACATACACACAATTCTTTAGAGATGAATGTGCACCTAATAGATACAAAGATTACATGTAGAATGAAAATTATACACACACAAGTTGTTCAGACTTCATGGTCATATCCTCTTTTCTATCTTTATTTTTCTTCCTGCCATGACGGGTTTCGCTTTTGTTTTCACTTCTCTTTGGGAAAGTCAAAAATTTGGTATCGCCCGCGGTTCGTCGCGCGATAGAAATAAGAAAAACCCTTAAAAGCCTCGCTAGAAGTGCTGTTCGTTAGTACCTCGATCACCCGGACCCGTGAAAAGACAATACGAAGCAAGTGCAGAGAAAGTGTCCCGCTGGCCGGCCGGCATTCGAGCGCCCCGTCGTCGGCAGACTACCTTCCTGTCCACTTCCCTGTTTCCCAGGTAAGTTTGCCTTTTTCACCTACATTGAGGGTCACGGGGTTTCAACGGGGACTTCAACGGAGTTTGCAGTAACGCCACAAGTAATTTAAATACGGTAAATATATTTGTCGGCGCATTGATAACATTAAAATTATGAGCGGGTAACCCCGAATAGAGTAGTAAGTGTCACGACGAGTGATGGCAGCAGTCATTCTGGTGACAGGTGCCAACTGAATTGTGCACATAGTAACCTATTGGCTCGAAATCTCATTCCATCTTACTGATTGTGAATAAAATGGTGAGGAAACCAAATAATGGAACGGTGGACTACACAAGCGTGCCTTTATTTTTGAATTCCGGTCGTTGCAACGCCCACGAAGCAACGTGACAGCCATGACCGCCGCGAGGCTCCTTCTGACGCTCCCACATATTATTTTACTGCATATAAAACTTAATTTAATCAATAAAACTATTAGTGCTTCTATTATTAATTTAATATACTTGATAAGATATGTCTACGGTTATAATGATTAAAGATAAAGAAAAATAATATTGCTTTAACTTTTTACATTATGTTGTCGATGCGTATCTGCCATTTCATGTCGTTATCAATCCAAATTCCCAGTTTGGTACTGTTCACCTCTTTAATTTGTGTCTCTTTATATACTGTATTTCGGAAATATTGCGCTTATTGCGGGTAGTTGTTTTTTTTTATTTAATTACTAAATTAATTTTAGCTAGCCATTCTATGACTGAGATCTTATATTACGTATTTCATGTAATTAACTTTTATTTTTTATTCTGTCAAGTTTGCAACTTGCAAGTTGCAAGACTGGATAAGAAGTCGGTTGTTAATACAGTTTGATTTTACCTTCACAAGGCACACGCATAAAGATAAGCAAGTTAACCGCTGTTCTCACCATTATATCCATAACTCATGAGTGTAAGCCCTCGAGATCGGTGTAAGTTTCCAAACCTGTGATTAATAACGCTCAAGACGGGATAATCTGCTATTAAATACCTGTGTAAAGCCAACCGTATCGCTTTACAAACTACACACCCACGGCAAAATATACGCTGAGTTTGTAACAATTTCTTTACATATTATGTTCGCGTATTTAGATAATTAAAATAGGATCCTCGTAACGGCAATTTGATGAAAAGATTTGAATTGCGAGTGGGTATATAATCCAGCTTTGTGTCCGAACATTTGTACAAACGACCTCAATTACTCATCTTTTATTCTCCACTCAGTTTGATGACTTTCCATTACCAAAATCATAATCCTTCATGAAATCCTCATGCGCATTCCAGTCCCCCGGATTTAACGGAATAGAAATTTGACATTATGTAAACACTAAATTCGAATAATTCCGTTTGTATGATAAGGTAATGGAGTCGGTGGGTGCCGTATTTGGGATGTGTTATCAAATGGACCCAAAAGTTCGGCCGGGCCTGCCCCGTCTGATAATACCTACTTGGAAGGACCGTTTTCCATCAGACCGGATTTTGGGAATAAAATTACCATACAAACGTGTTATATACGGTAATATACTGAACCGTTTTGGAACTTTATCAAACTTGGTAGATTTTATTCTATGGTGTTTTGTTTTACTTACTTTCCAACTTTGTCTGTTTGGGTTAGCCAATCGGAACGTCAAGTGGTTTAGCTGAAAACTGTAATTTAACTATTTAACTATCATTTGTATCTTCCTCTTCTTTCTTACTTAAAACCACTCAAACTTACAACTAACTTACTACCCACATCTAATAGTTGTGATAAAACTGAGTCAGCAATTTCCCGGGCAAATATTCTCGTAGTGCGTACGAGTGCGGCCACTGCGGGCAAGTGTGGGCAATTTAGTAACATTTTTGTGTGGCCGCCATATGTTGCGAGTGGCCGCCGCTCTTAATTGCCTCTGTTGGAACCCTTCTGCGGATTGTAGATTGCGCTGCGGTGAAATAATTCACAGAGGAACTTCTGTGTGAATTAGTTCTGCCTATGTGCTGTGGTATTGACTTAGTGCGGATGAGTTTCAGGGGTGGAGTAAGTGGTAGCTTTGTACGTATGTTGTATAACTTTACTGTCTATAAGATTGTGAAATTAACATTTTATTAGGTGAACAGTTCTTTTGTGAATATTTTTTTCTTCAATCAATGTTAAATTTTACCTTTTACTACACGATTAATTGCAATAATGTTAATTGCAAACTTTTAGGCCTTTGGATCCTTTGCAATTCGGTACTTTAACTTTTCCATGTTTGAAGGTACGTTAACAATTCCGTAAGAGTATATCAAAAGTTCAGAACTCCACATGGAAGTAACGTGAGCAATATATCTGGAGTCTGTTAACTGATCGCACTGGGATTACGATAGTTTAATAATATCAGTTTAATTATGACTTCACCTACCGGGATAGTATCGGTCTCGCTGTGAATAACCCTGTATGGATCAACCTTACATTAATGCTTTTAAGAGGATTACTGACTAATTGATCCCCGTCGGCCGAGACGAACTGACTGCCTTGATCCCAGATTAATTGTTATTATCTATAGCCTATATAATGGAAGGAAGTACCTACTCTTGAGTTTCCCTTTGACGTAAGATCGAGTAGAAAATAGGATTATTGTTTGGCGATTTGTGGCTAGATTTTAATTATTTCTTATTTGTCAGTCTGTGTTTGTAAAAAAAAATGAAAAATATGCCATTTTGACTATATTATATGCTACTTTTACTCGAACATTTAGTTTTACCAGTTCCAAAATTACCATCTTTATATGCAGGCTGATGAGGAAGTGGTCATGTCTGCAGACGGTCTTTGAGTCCAGCGTCCAGGTGGACTGACGATCGATGAAGAAGGTGACACTTCGTGGATGGCTCCGAGTTGCCCAAGACCGGGATAGATGCAATGGTAATGATATTCAGGATAACTTTGTAGGAAAGTCTGTGATAGCCGTATTTATGTTATTATGTCGCAATTTACTATCTTTTTAAACTTTGATTCTCGTAAGATATGATGGCTTCCGGAATATAAAAATACTGTGTAAAACTCTTTATTAGAACTCGCAACCTTTTCATTCAATTTGTTGTAAATAGCGCAGTTAGTTTCCCTTTTTATAAGGGATGCTCAGAAGGGCTCGGTAGTAACCTGTGATACTTTAGTATGGCAATCTTTTGTTCAACGGACAGCTCTCGTCCTATTCCACAAAATTTCTGGAAATCACAGGCTACAGTATTTCTACTATCTTATCCCAATTCAGAAATTAATGCTATACATACTTATGTATTATTTACAATATCCTAAGTAATGTGCAGTTCAACCAAATGCACAGCCTAATGATAACTATTTTATTAAATTCTTCTATTTATTTAGTTCTTTTTAAGGTATATAATATCTGTTATTCTTATAGTACATAGTAACTAGTTCTTTTATCCATAAATAAGCCACAGCTTTCATACTAATGTGGTTTAATATCTCCTATAAATAAACTCAAAGATCTTATGTCAACAAAGTTATATTTGTTTGAGCTTTTCTATCATCAGAAATCCAAGTAGATATTCACAAATCAAAGGCTTTCCACGAAATTAGTTTTCGTATGAAAACCACAATATTGTAAAGGAAAATAAATACAGACGTAATAATGTGTGACATTATTATTTTATTGAAAATATCGGGAAAATAGGTAGAATAAAGAAAAACATCGTAATATAAATAGACAATATTATTGTATAAATTTTTGTATACATATTAATATGTATAACCGAATTAACTATATTATTACACTGACTAGATATTTTTCACTAAACAATTTGGCAGTTTCGTTTCTCAACTTCCTGAATCTTGTGAGCAACCTGAGGACAAAGACAAACAGAATTAATTACATTGAAATGAAAAAATAACGAAGATTTATTAAAAAAGAAAATACATCCGCTGAATTAAAAAGAGGGGAGAAAAAGACGGTACCTTACATTTATTGACTGACTTAAAGAAGGATTCACATTTAGTTCTGGCATTTCAATATTAATTTTGTTTCCTTACCATGGTCCGGGCAGTAATGTCGTCGGCGTCTCCGTCGCCGTTGAGCGTCGCATGCGTCTACGCAGGTCTCTTCTGTACACAAAATAAATTAATTTATTTACAGAGTGTACAATTACCTCTTTTTAGGACTTTGAAGTATAAAATTAATTAACTTAGCTATTTAAAAAAATTACAAGACCTTGTTTTTAAAAAATGCCATAGTTTTACAGATTTAAATGCTTGTAATAATTGTTTTAGAAAATCCATCAGATTCTAGTCCAAAATCTCACTATCACAGCGTTTTCACACGAGTGAATTTTCCGAGCGAAACTGGTGTTTTGCTCGGACTTTTCTATTGTGTTTTGTCGGAAAATTCGCCAGTGTGAAAGCGCTACCAGTGGACGATAAATGATAATGAAACTTCAACTACCAATAAAACCTTTTACTGTAGCACTAAAACTCATTATTCTCTTTACCGTCACAGCAGGCGGGGTGGTGCGGCGGCGCGGCGTCGTCCTCGTGGCGGGCGAGCGCGCGCAGCTGCAGCGTGTAGGCGCGCGCGCCGCCCGACGACGCGTTCGCGCCGCCCGCGAATGTCGCGTATGGACTTATTTCGTACACATCTGATGACAATACTCGATAAGTGAGGTTTTGAATATAATTTAGCCGGACCTAAAACAGTTGTGTTATGTTTTATACCAGCGGATTTTCTGCTTGGATTTTCGGAACAATAACGCACGGGCGTCTTTTTGTACCGTCAATTTATTGTCAATTGTTTGCTTTTGTAAAGATATAGTGCTAGGTTTTCCGGCTCGGAAAATCCACCAGTATGTAAGAGACGGACAAACTGAAATGTGTTGCGAGATATATAGGCAACTTATGATTCGCTCTAGTTAATAGTTTATTACTATTCAGAACCACTTTTATGATTGAATAAGGAAGGGAAAATTAAAATACTAATGAATAACGTTTGTTAATGGCATTTGTAGCAAACAACCAGATTTTTTCAGCATCAGAATAATGCAAATTGAATTTCCATTAAAGATACGTAGACAATACACACAAATAACCAGTACAATGCCATGTGTCCACAACAGAGTACTCGGAATAGGGTAAAAACCAAACCATTATTCGGTACCCAATATATCCGTATCTAAATAAATAAGGCTTTAGTGAGCAGCGAATTTCATGCTCTTCATGTAATATAATATTTATGCGGAACAATTTTTACGAAAAGTTAATTATTGTATCTGCAGGCCTTTGTACTTTATAGAGTTGAACAATGTGATATTACAGGCCCGGCCTAAGCTTAAAGGGATATTTGATGAAATTGGAACCAGAGTATTAAATATTAAATTCCCCAGAGTGTCTTGAAAGCCTGTAAAAGGTTCTCGACGCATAAAAATTCTTAGTAGCCGTATTCCCAAGGTTTTAAAGGAAATTGATGATGAAAAGTATATTGAATAAAGATGTCGAAATACTTGAACTGTGCAGAATATTTTTACTTCCGTTTAACGTAATAGAAATTATTTTATATGTATTAAAAGTAGATAAAAAATAAAACGTGATCGTAAAACAAAACGTGCGCGAACCATCTCCGGGCGAAGATTTTATTTTCATTCGATTTTCTATGAGATTGTGACGCTCCGGAAATTCGTCACATCAGGATACCATCGGGCGAGCACGTGTGACATACAATGGAAAGCAACAAAACTAAAAAGTACTCTCTACTTCCAAAACAGATTTGTAAGGAGAAAATAGGCTAGTGTAACACGATTGAAGCAAACTTACGTCAAAGACTATTTTTGAATTTCCTCTTTAAAAACATTATATTTGCGTAGATTTGCTATTATTTAAATACATATTGGAATAATCACTCCTTGTTCCACGGCATGGTTTTTCAAACAATTGACCAGTAGCCATACACAGATGACGTTTGAAACCGAACGACCGATTTTTGCCATTTGCAAAGTTTCTCTAATAATGTGTATGCGCGACAAAAATTCACCACTTTGACCGCGCTATAACTCTTTCAAATTGTACTACACTTCAAAAGGAATTCATGTTTTCTTACCTGGCGGGTCTGGTGGCAGTTTTGTAGCTTGATGTTGTGGCGCCCTGTAGGTCCCACAAGTGGGCTTCTCAGCGCTCGTCGACACGCGAGCGACGGCCCCGTCAGTCCTGGTAGAAAAACGTATAAAAATAAATAAAGGAAAAAACCTACCTATAAGTAAAAACAAACAATTAGACGGCAAACCAAAAAAATAAAAAAACATATATAAATGATTAAAATTAATAGTGTGTGACGATGAAACCTTTTAATTAATATTTATTGGTATTATATTTATGTACCTATTTATTTCAAATGCTTCGTGATTTCAAAGTGACCCAGATTCGGTGGTCCCAAGTGTAATGGGCGTACATATTCAAAACGATACAACATTAGCATTTTAAATTAAAAATTGTACGGACAAATCGCCTCCCTAGCGATTCAATAATTATGCATCGCCGAATTAAATTGTAATTGTAAATTCATGGTTCCAAAAGATGTAATTGGTTTTGCAGCGAATATTAATAAATCCTTTTTTTTATGTAAAACGGCCTTCGTCAGATTAAATCTGTAGAAAGAACTTGAAAAATGAAAAACCTGTCGTCGATATACAAAGACTATTCCGATTCATTGTACCCACAACGCGTGCTTTACAGATTTCAGTTTTCATTATCGAAATGGATATTGATGGTGCATTCCCGAAGTATAGGCGACGTTTAACAAACTGTATCTGGGTCACGTTTAGTTCCAATCCAACCGTTTATGAATATAGCCAGTGAATATTCATACAATGTAGAGCCTGAATTTATTACAAGTCGATCGTAAAACACGTTTACAGCCGTGCCTGTTGACTTACTAACTACTGTGGATTATTTTATGGCTCGTATATTTGCAGTGTTGCCATTGTTTTGTTAAGTTTTGATAATTACTGTGCAGTTCTGTGCAACAAGGAGGACCATTAAGTCCTGGTGGTCTGGCAAGCTGCTTTTATTCCTTTACATGTAAAATGTTTTGTGTTTCGGTTTTATTTTTCTACGTATTTCCAGCATTGTAGAGAAGTGTGTTGAAAAATAAAATACGAATATTCTAGAACATTTTGTTTCTCAAAGTTATTTAATACAGTTTTAATGGATGGGTACTTTTTCACAGAGTAGGATCGCAAATCAATCATGATCAAAAGTCTATTGTTCAAGTTGAAACGTTACAGGCGACTGTTGAACAAAGTTGGCAAAACATTAAAACAAAAAGTTTGCTTTTGAACAACTTTTAGTTCACAAAATTGATGATCAGTTTTAATACACTACATTTGGATCGATCCAAATTGTTAAGGCCCCTTATATTGATAAAATTACTAAGTTACTATTTATTAGTATTAAGTCGTGTTTTTTGTAGGTAAAAATACAAAAGTCAACAATATCAGTCCCCTGACTTTCACACACTGACTTCGCATTTCACATGTCTCATTTGTCGATCACATATAAAACGTACGTGAACACGCAAGCCGACGCGGCGTTAATAATTTCCGCGTAAAACGTAACGCAAAACGAATCACTCGCGTCAAAAGGAACGTTCACCCGTCATGTCATACGACTCTCCAAGACTGGGTGAAAAGGGTCGATGGAGCGACACCGCTTATGTCAGCACTTTGTCACGCACAGATCACAAAAGCTAACGATCCACCTTTATTTTTACTAATAAATATTTTTATCGTACTCAGCTTAATTATTTGTCTTTGATCAATTTTAGTCGCGGTTGATGTTGATTTTGATCTCATTTATTTGAGATACTGTCTCAGGCACTTTTACTTAAAAACTAAGCTGACAACAGATAATTATCTTATCTTCTTTCTGAATATTTATTAAGAGAGTATGTTTACTAAAATCAATGGACAGGGTAGGCCGTGTCTTCGATTTTTTAACGCTCCAGACACTATTAAGTAGGTACTAGAGTAAACGAACTAAGGAAACGAAAATAAACGAACGAAAAAAGCTCGCTGTACTTCAAAATATTAGAATATTTTGCTTATCATTTTTCTATTAGAAGAATGTATTTAATCGACTTCACTTCTAGGTTATGGACACAACACATTTGAACAAAAAAGTTTAAAAAAATCAAAACTTACCGTTTTCTCCTCAACAATATGGCGAGTATAGTGAGCGCTGCGAGAGACAACGCGGCACACAGCGCAAGCAACAGCGCGAGCTCGCCCGCCGTCGCCGGGAAGGGCGCGTCCACCTCCTCCGCGAGGTGCCCGTCCGACGCCTGCGTGGCGAACTCGAACACCTCGCGCGTCCAGCCCGCCTCGTTGGACGCGCGAGCCGCCACGCGGTACCGGGAACCCGGTGATAGACCTACATGTACGTACAGTCAACTTCAGGTCAGTGGTAATAGTTTTATAGGAAAATCGTACTTATTACTATTGAGTTAATGGGCATGACAGTTACCACTAATGTGCAGTTTACTGTACTTATAGTAATTTCCATCTATCCTAATATTGTAGAGAGGAAATGTTTGTTTGTTTGACGTGGATAGGTTCCGAATCGAGCGATTCCTAAAATTCTCTCCCTTTTGGGAGGCTATATTATTCCCGGTAAACATTGGCTAATTTTTACCCGAGTACCGGAAGCTGTATTTTATATTAATAAATACTCGAGTGTATGATGAAATTGTGATCGCCATAAAGCTGACAATGTTAAAGTTTCGCGCAGCTGTTACGTTCGATTTATAGATGGGTCGTTAAAACTTGGGGACTTCCAGCTACCTACTAAAATAAAGTGTACGGTATAACAAACAGTAATTGTTATCAACAAATTATGTTTTTAGCATGGGAACGAAACGTACCTCCTAAAATAACTTCTCCTCCAACAGGTACATCCCTCGCGCCGGCCACACCTGACCCTGCCCACTCTAGTTTCAAGGCCACTGGCCCACATCCCCCATCAGTCCAGGCACTGGTGTCGAACCTCGCATGTGTTGCATTCGCTCTGATCCACCTCGCATCTGGAGGAGCAGTAGGGGGACCTCCAGAGGTCCGCACGGCAAGTTCGGAACCCGGAGCCCCTCCGGCCGAACCGTACGCTCGATACGCGGAACCACAACGGAGACCAGATAACGTCACCGGACCGGGAGTGGCCAATTGTATTCGCCATTCACCCTAAAATGCTCTTGAAATGTAAGCAATAGATAAGGCACGTTCAAAAGGCAACTTAAAAAAGGGCAATGAAACATTGAGAGCCAATTATGTGCCAATATTATTAATTTGCCATAAATATGAAGACTAAAGCTAGCTACCTCTGGTGACGCCAATCTCCAATGTAAGCTGTATGTCTTAGGTATTGCATGTCCAGGAGCCCTTGGCGCTGGCCTGAGTTCGAGCTCCAGTTCCCTGGACCTCGCTTCGAGTAAGGCCAGGCCTGGTGGTGCCGGCGGTCGTAGAACTATGACGCGCCATGTCGCAGAGTCAGAACCGTGAGGGTTCTCCGCGACGCATGTGTAGTTATCAGCGTGGGATAACTCTAAACCTGTGTACGAATAAATACCAATGCAAATACATCTTTAAAAGATTTTCTGAAAACCAAAACGATTATGAGACACTGATATGTTTCTGTTACCTCGTATGAGCAAGGCGTCTCCGTCAAGATGAAACGGTGGTCGTGGATGCAGTGGAGTGCCCGCTCTCAGCCAGCGCTTAGCTGGGGGCGGAGCACCCCCAACAACACAACGCAGTGACAACGACCCGCCCGCCGCGCCCAGAGCCACGCCGCCAAATGATGAGATGCGTCCCGGTGCTAAACCATCATTCAACTTGGATCAATATTTGAATTACGAACAGTTTCAAGTTTGTTTTGAAGGACTTTTGAACTATATTTGACCAGTACTAAACATTCCCTTGATTCCTGTTCAGTTTTGTCAGACTATCACGTTCTTAACTTTTCCGGATTTAGATTTGATTTAGCAAAATTTAGAGCTCGTAGTACGAGTTTTGAATACAATTGAAAACTTTTGATCTACGAAAATTTTGCTGTTGAAACTCAAACCAACTTAATAGAATCATTATCAAGAGAATTGTGTTAATTGGGCTTTTACGAATACTTATCATAAACATTGTTCAATATAATATTATATCAGACCTCACAAGCATGTTATGAGAAAGTGATATACATATTATTTGCAGGAAACTCACCCAATGAGCTGGTCTGGCAAGCCACAGCCGGAGAAGGTGGACCTTCGCCAGCAGCAGTGGCAGCACGGACCCAAGCCTCGTAAGTACGCCCCGCGCGGAGACCTCGCATGGTCCGCATACATTCTGAAGTGGTCCCCTCAACTTCGGCACATGCATTTACGCGGGTAACGTTGGGCTCTTGTGACCTAGGAAAGGTATACGCTTTGTTGTAGATTATAGCAAAATCAAAAATATTGGTTACTCTTGTATACCTACAACTTTTGGAAAAAAATACAATATTATACCCCTAATATGCTGGCAAACTATAAGCAAGATATTTATACTTGGACTAAATTGAAGAATTCATTTGAAATTTCGATAAAGTTGAAAACCGTCGGCACACCACGTAGAATTCAGTTTCTGACAGCACAACTTTATGATCTAATTTATTCCGTGAACATCTATGCAGATACTCAATGCTACAAGAGGAAATTCCTTATTCGCAATAGAAACGTTGTTGCTTTGAAGGCAACGCTTCCCTGCAGGTAGGTATCGTCCGGTACGAGGGAACGTTAGCACAACAAACTAGCCGAAGTAACGCGGTTAGACGTAGCTCAATTGGAGCGGTATTTAACTTTGATTGCTGAACAACTTTGCTTATTCCCAGGCAGGGTACTGTTTCAATTATTTATTAACCACGCTTACGGCGGTTGAACTACGTTATTGCTTTTGTAATGGCCGGGAGGATATAGATTGTGGAAATGAAGAATTTTGCATACAATTGTGTATTAAAATGGTGTATTTGTTCAGTCCTGTTTCTTTTTCATTATTTTCTAAGACGATGATGGTAAGCTCTTAGCTGCCAAGATGAATGACACAGTATAAAAGACGACTTTATTTCCCAGGGGGGAAGAATTTTTCCGTTGTTGCTACCTAAGACGTTTTGAGTTATACACACCATTGCTTACTATTCATCATCTGCCTAGCCTTTTTACTTATTTAAAGATACCAATCATGATTGCCATCAGTTCTCGTCACTCTATGCCAATATAGGTCCGGTAGCTTAATGAAAACATTACCAAAGCCGTTATATGAATGCCTGAACAGTTTACCTGGTGCAACGCAATATCCCTTTCGCTTTGTCAGTCATCTCAGTGCGCTCGCCGTATAATCTCATTAACGCTCTCAGTGGAGCTCGGCTATCTATGTAGTTAGAACCATCGAACTATTCAGATTTGTTGCCGGTGAAATGGCGTCAGATTGCTACGATTCGATTTGGATGTACAGATTTAACAGTTTGTTGCATAAAAAAGTAGTATTATTTCTTTATATTGCAATTAAGATTTTAGACAAAGGTTCGATATACGCGATCAATCTCCAATTAGAGTTTATTTGAATAAATCCACTTATATTTGTTGGTGAGAGATCATCAAATGACCCCACTACAGGTGCAGCGTGAGAAACTGTCTAGCTCTTACAGACCCACCCTATTCTCAAGCCCTTTGCCAACCAGAGCCGATAACTCTTTCGAACAATAGTAGTACAGCAGCACTTACCCAGACAGATCCTTGACATAGAGCGTGTAATGCGTGAGCTTGCCGTTGGGCTCGGGCGGCGGCAGCCACGACGCGCGCAGCGACCGCTCCCCCAGCGCGATCAGTTTCATGCCACCCGGCGCGCTTGGCACTGATATACAAGGACATGTTAATTACAGCCCACGATCGAAGGAGGTAAAGAGTACTTTGAATACTTTGTACTTTGATACGAGGAAAATAAAAAATAATTTTATTGAGGCTGGCAAAGATCAACAAGTGGGCATTATGAACAACAAGTGCACAATTTGTTAGTTAGGTACCTGTCAAACCAAAATATTTTTTGTTAATAACGAAAAAAAATAAAAGTAATGAAACCAAAAAATTTAAACGCTTCGTAATAAACCCAATGAGCTTTTTAAACACTTGATAGTGAGTAGATGATAGAGTCTGCCAAAAATAAAATATGTTCAACAGAATCGTTTGAGTTTTACACAAAGATTACTAAAGATGTAAGTACTACGTAACAATAGTTTAGTTCCCTCAACTTACCGTCTTCATCAGTCCTGCAAACTTGCGGCGCGGACAGCGGGCCCTCGCCGGCGGCGTTGTGCGCTCTCACGCGGATCTCGTATTCCGCGTACGGAGTTAGACGAGAAACTGTTGCTTCTTCACCCTACATGGACGAATTTCGTAAGAAAATTGACGAAAATAAATGTACTGGATGTAATCTGTAAGCATTTTTTTCCTATGGTAAAATCATTAAATGATTCCTTTTACTGATTAAAAACCCATCGTGTTCCTTCGTAGGCCTTTTATGTACCTACCAGGGAAGCGGTGCGAACAATGTCGCAGCCCCCGGCACAGATTATGTAATTACAAGTCTGGTGTACCTATCAGTTGGATTATACATATGTAACAATACCATCAGCATACATTTTATATATCATATATTATATCAGCATATAATTAAGCATTAATAATTTTATATCTGCCACAATTGTTGCCGTTTCCTTTTGACAGTTCAATTAAATACATTTCGTTTTTTAATAATAATTATAATGCAATTTGAACATAGGTATTGTATTTCATTGTAGTTGTAGTTGAATTTACTCCTATTTTTGCCAATTGTTTCAGGTTACACCTCATTTAAAGCCAAACCCCATCTTTCTAAATTCAAATCACTTGAACTGGTTCGGTTCTACAGTGACAGAATTACTAACAAAGTTACTGACAAATATTTATAATATCCATAAGCATCGTAGTTAGCGAAGTAAAGGTACAACGTTATGACCATTCGTCTGTAAAAAATCATCGTATACAGAAATAAATCTCATAGTTACCTGTATCCTTAGATACGCATCCTGTGTCGGCAGCATGGGGTCGGCGTCCCGTCTCGTGTATTGTAACGTATAGTGCGTGATCAGCCCGCCTCGGTTGTCTATGCCCGGCGGCCGCCATGATACCCGGAGAGATGAGGATCCGCTAGATATGCAGGCCACTCCTTCTGGACTGCCCGTTGGAGCTATTCAAAACGTAAACAGTACTAAATCTGAACTTGACCTCAGAGAAAAGAAATATATAGATATTCTTAATAGGTGTAATAACCCACTGGCCTAGTTACAAACTATCCTAAATAAAACAAAAATCAATCACCTCATCAAGAAACAAATACACCTACAGTGTTTTGTTTGATCAACATTAATGATCCAACTTTCCTGAGACTAATAAGATCTCCTCAAAGATAAACTTCTCAAAGATCTATTCCAGCAGCTGTTAAATATTGTTTGTATTAATTTTATACTCTTGAGTTAATGTTCAAAGCTTTTTCATCTCTAAACGGTTGCAAAGCAATTCCTTAATAACAATCTTCTAAGATTAATTACGCGAAAGCTTGTTGAGCGCACATGTGACTTATTAAGAGCATTAATTATGTCTTTTCAAGTCGGGATCGTTTAATTTTAAGGAGAAAAGAGCAATGTTTTTACTACGCGAATAGATTCTAATTAAGTTGATTCAGAAAATAAACAACAAACAGTACCTAGTACCTATCCATAGCGTAGAGACAAGCCGATAAAATGTTAAGCTTAATTCTCGTATTCGTAAAAGCGCGCTGTACTGTAAAACCTCTCTGATCGATTGCAACAGATGGACAAACGGATAGACGAACAATTGAAACTATATTTCTTTTTGCCTCCGAAATATAGTAGCTACCTTAAAAAGAATTGGAATTTCTATTTTTGCATGAAGAAATAAAAATGAAACAAACGCAGAATACAAAAGTGCCATCAATTTGTACTGAATCGTTTGACCTAGATCGAGAAGGCCACAGTCCAATTAAGCCATTTTGCATTTTGATGGGAAAATTTACGATCGTCGCTTCACGTCGATAGCGGCGCTCAGCTATTTACTACTACGACAAAACTTGCCTTGTCCAAGTTTCAACTCCGATACACTTCTGCGGCTGACGGGACATTAAGCAAATCGATCTCATTCATTTTCCAACTTTCAAATTTTACACCGCTTTGAGGGTGATTATCGAAACCAGGAATAATTCTGGGAAACTTTGTTTTTGGCTTCGCTCAAGATCCCTCTTAGCATATTTCGTAAAGATAAAGTATTGAGAATTTATCGGAACATCAAAGTGAAAAAGTCTGAAGCAGTAAAGTGATCAATTATAATAAAACTTTAGCTTACCACTCATTTGGTTCATATTTTTACTTATTTAACAAGAGGCATAATAATGCTATTTTAGCAAGCATATAAAAATCTAAACTCACGTGACTCAAGCGTGTGTCGATAATGTGGCGGGGAGAGTGGACCAGTGCCCGCCGCATTATAAGCTCGCACGGTAATCCCGTACCGCGTGGCCGCCTTCAGTCCTCTCAGAGTAGTGCTGGTCGCGTCAGCACTGGCCCCGCTTTCTGAACCCGGACTGTCGCTAAGTGTCCCTTTACCCTCTTCCGATACTTCCCACCAACGAATAGTGTAGCCTAGTAACGTGCCGTGCCATGTTTCCCGCGGTGGTGGCTATAGGGAACAAACATGTTATGGGTAACTAGGAACAGTCATGGATAGAACTTGGTAAAGTCGTAGAAGTTTACATAGACATTGTGATATCTAACAATTAGTGAAAAGCTATACCTTGTAAATGGTCCTAAAATATAGAATTGAAACGTAAACACCATCACAACTTGAACATGAACGTTGAACCCATCAGCATATTTTACGTTATCTCGGAATAAACGAGAGTGCTGTATAAAATACATAAAAAAGTTAAAGATAATGCCTACCTGCCAAGTGATATGAAGTTCTCGCGCCCTAAGTGCCCGCACGGTAATGTCGCGAGGAGCTCCTCCGGGCGCTTGCAAAAAAACCACTGTTAGAAACGGCACCCACAAAAAAACTTTGCACATTGACTACAAACTCTCAACGAACAATCAACTTTATAGTCCACAGGATAGAGTCGAAAATGACTTGTAACATAAAGGCGTTTTCATCCTGTGAACAAAGTAGAAGCACATTCTCATACATCCAACACGCATTTACGAAGCTTCCTGCGGAAATTGCACAGCACTGTTTTTTAATGGGCGGGAAAGCTTCAAGTTGGTCTCACTTCGAGCCGACCTTCAGGAATATATTAATGATATCTCCGCATATTGTGCGGAGGTACTTTGTAAGCGTATGTCACAGCGATGTGATTTACATAATTTATACAGGAAGAATTAGGACGGTTTCCATTTATAGGACCTAAGTAATTGAGTGAGGTTATATGCTTTTATGGAAATGTTTTATAATGCAACTATAAATAGCTCTATTACTTAGCGACCTTTTCAAAGTGACACCCAAAATTACCTTTGCCATTCTATTGGGTGTTTGTAACTATCTTATTTGGAAATAGGATTAATACTACTGAGGTAATATAAAATGACACTATAAATACTATACTATGTATATTTTCTATTTTGGGTCATGTTACTCTCACCCACGTTTTTAGGTCACCTTCCCAGCTCTAGCAAACACTTGTAGGTAATAGGTGTGCTGTATACAAATATTACCTTCCTCCCGTGTAGTGAAATGCAGCGGCGTGGTGTAAGGCGAGGCACCGACGTCGTTGTACGCGGCCATTCGCATCGCGTACCGCGTGTCGGGAGAGAGGCCAGCCACGGACGCGCCTGCCCGGCCTGGCCCTTCAGACCTATGATGGTATTTTGAAAGTGTATTGGTTGCTTCAGAATAGCTCGTGTTGGGACAAAGGACCAAGAAAGACACTCTTCGTAAAGTTTATAGTTCACACTTGTTTCATTTTTAACCCGCTTTACGAATAACCTTATCTCTAGAGGTAATTCTTTGAAATTATAATATTATACTAACAATGTTAAAGTTAATGTTTATTCCTTCATAATTTAGTAGAAACTTGGGAAATAATTCTTTGCGATTCTAATTTAAAACTAAAACATCGTATAAAGTCCACGACAACATCGTAATAAAAACTGGAAATTAACTTGCAAAAATTACGGAAACATTAATTGGCTGGTCGGTTGATTTTTCCCGTCTAGCCGAGTTATACAAAGGATTATAAAATTTCAGTTCTCCCTGTTGGCCTAAAAGCTATTAAAGTTTAAATCCAAAACAACTGTTACAACGTAGCCGGTACCTTTTGTAAGAACTTGATTTTTCTGATCGACTTTTCCTGGAAATACACTTCAACCGCTATTCTTCTTGTCACTACTTTTAAAACCCTGGTACTTTGAATGACAAGTAGCTAGATATAAAAATTTTGGATTTGCCTACATTCAGAAAAAATATCAGATTATGATGATTGGATTGTTTAATAATGTAGCTACATGAATAAAATCGTCGTTCCAAGAAAAAGTAATTGGACAATTTTACCGTTCCTACACAACTTCTGGAAACCCAAACACTAGATTTATTAATCTAAGCCGGTTAATACAAACTTAGTAATTCACTTTCTCCAAGTTGCGCCTAAGTTGGAAACTGAGATAGCTATCAAAGGTAATAAAGTTACCCTCGTGTGTCACTTTGTCTCAGAATAGATAATTTGCGACGACACCGTTTGTAGATCCCACTAAGTAATAATTTCTCAGAAACTGATGTCATGTTCACGATGGTCAAGGGAAGCACAATAATATTGCAAGTGCCAACAGTGTAAAATAGTTCAACGACATGATTTTCAATTATATTAAAGAAGTCTAAGTAATAACATTTTTGCAAAAATAACTTAGATGCGCAGAAAGTTCGGAGTACCCAGTACATAAACTTACCTTGGAAGTGAACCTAGTAACAAAAAAACAAAAATATTAACAAGTAAGAAAATATAAACTTACGCGACGTGCAATAAATCCGAGTTCGCCAATGTGATGTTGAGGACATCTTGAGTGTCCCAATTGTCGAGCAGAGCGGGCAGCGGAGCGTCGAGCGGCGCGAGAGTGAGCTCGCGCGTCAAAGCGCGGTATTGTAGCGAGTAGTGGGACACTAGCGCACCTCGCGCGACGCGCCATGTGACGCGCGCCTTACGTGACCATACTTCCGAAACACGCACCTCTTCTGGCACGCTTGGACGTTCTGTGTGAAACGAGGATTTCGTCAATCGAAGTTACTTCAAGATTAATTAGAAAGTCTCACGACCGATTTTCAAAGTTATCAAAACTCGGAACAAGTTATTTGTACAGTGCGGAAATGAAACCAATAGACTTGTACTTGGGGCCAATTTCTAAGTCATTAACAGTTTCAAAATATTTTTATGTCGAGGATTGCAAATTATTATGGCACTTAGATGTAACCCCAGATAAAGTGCGGTATCTGACTTCTAGTAGATATTTACGTTAGGAAGCCCACTTAACTGCCTTCACGATATATTAGAGAAAATATAACGACATCATACTCTTTACGCCCGGAAAATGAAAATTTTAAACTTGGTATATTTTATTTACGCCATATATAATCATAACCGAAACATCACGTGTAATAAATTACACGTTTGTAAGGGTTGAGGCGGGCAGCGCAAAATGAAATCAGAAAACCCATTTTATGTGCTTTCGCACAGGTCAGAGAAATAAAGTGTTTAATAAATGAAAGAAGGCAAAAGGTCGCACTCTCGTAATCTAGAACCTAATTAAGAACTTTTTCGCAAAAGATTTTATTTTCTCTGGTATAAGTTAGGGTCACATAAATTGGACTTTCATTTTAATTACGTGTCACGTTCCCACAAAATGGAGTTTTCGGCTGCGCACTCTTCGTTTTCAAACGCATTCCTTGCCTAACATGGTTTATTGTGGCAAAGCGGCCATCTTATGCTGTGGTACTTCTGTAACTATTTCCCTACTCGAAGCTGCAGTAGAGTGGAGCCACGTATTCAGTATTATCGCGGGCGCACATTACGCTTTATGGCCCTCGACGCGAGTACATGACGACCGGTGGTCGGCACGGGAACAACCACTACGTATGTATTGTTTAACTTAATGTTGTTTACATGTTAAATAGGGATGCGAACCGAACTGCTAGGATTTTGAGCAAACAGACACTGTTTAGTTTTAAGGTGGAAATTCGAAATGTTATGCAATTGCTGGGTAAGTGTAACATAAAAGGATGTAAGCATAAACGTAGTTGTTAAAATATACAATTTATCAAAAATGGTAAATATATAGATTCATATTTATTTTGTGCTTGTTGTTGATTGCCAACAATGATTGCGAATAAATTTTATTTTGCACGACAAATACTATTATTATATTAAAACTCAATCGAACTGCATACAAATATTTTAATGTTCATCCAATAAAACATTCTGAAAAATGTTGTTGTCTTTTTTCTGTGAAAAGCTATAATTTCATAGCTATTGTTTTCATACAATGTATGCACCACAGAATGACGTAGGTAGGTACTATTCATGGAACTATATAGAAACCTATACCTGTTTGTAATCGGTATTCAGTATGCCTATGCCTACTGGTAAAATCCATAAGTCCTAACTACTGGATAAGTTACACAACTTCCCGTAGCATTTATCACTACTGCACCCTTTGATGGTAAATACCCTTATATTTTATGACTACATAACAAAATAATAGCCTACCTTTAACAAACAGTCGGTAGACCAGCTCATCACTGCCATACAGATTGCGCGCCATACATCGGTACTCCCCGGCGTGTTCGGGGCCAGCGTGAGGTATGGTCACCTCTGATGTCATCGCTCCACCACTAGTCTCACGGTTTTCGACGCCACCTGAGCCACTAAAACAATAATATATTTTTAATGAATTATGCTTGGGTTATATGTTTTTTTTAATTACACAATCACTTTCATGGTCATGATCAGCTTTTTTATCGCACCACAGCTAGGCACGGGACTCCTCTCACACAGAGAAGAATTCAGCAAACATTACCTATTTAATATAAATTCCTTGTGAAAAATGGAAGATGCTCTTTATTTAAAAACTTATTACTATGAGTCAAACATTGAATGTAATTTTAGACTATCATTTTTCTGCAAGAAAATATTGAAATTGATTTATAAATTAACATTGGAAGTATTGGAACGCGTTATCGAACCAAATATCAATACAGGAAATTAAATTGTCAAGTCTTCACGCAAAATGATAAAGTTGTGAATTCTCCCGTAACTTTAATCAATCAAATAAAGTGTTTTTGATTGAAAATGTACGAAAGATGACGCAATCATCGCGGCTGTCAATCGCAAAGATTTTGACTGAATTACGGACCTAAATAAATCTTAGCAATACCAGTAAAGAGCCTTATTACGAAAGATCAAGGAATATCTAAGTATACTTACTGCAGAGATAAAGGTCTAGAGTCATGAGTCCAATGCACGTGTATCTCTGGCTCCCCTCTGACCGTGCAAGACAGTCTCGCTGTAGTTCCTCTTACGACCCATCTCGTCTCACCGCTTCCACTTCTGCTGAGTCTTGGAGGTTCTGTTGGGATTTTGTTAAACCGTTAAGAAATATCCCTCGATAGCACACAAATGCATGTCTTCGATAAAAGGAATATAAAAAGTGACAGACAGTCTCTCACTTTGCTATGGAGGTCAAAACAAGAGAGTATATGGTTCCATATTATCAGTATTCAGCTCTGAGTATCAAGTTTATTTCATTCGACTTTGGTTAAACTTCTAGAACAAGTTAAATTGTTATCCATTATGTTGGTTGCTTTGTCTCATTAAAGAACAAATTAACATAGAAAATTAGTCACTAGGGTCAAAGAGAGAGTTAAAACTACCTCAATCGAACACAACTTAGAACTTACCTCTAACATCGAGATAGAATGAATGGTGTAGGAAGGAATGCTGTACTCTTGCAGTGCAGCGATACCAGCCTTCGTGTTCAGGACTAGCAGCTCTAAGCCAGACAGTACCATCTATTAGGATGGAACCACCGCTAGTGTCTGTAGCTTCTGATTGGCCCCAGAGCACGTGACGCCAGTTGTCACCGTCTAAATAATTGAATAATATTTCATCATCACCTCAGCATCGACAAGGAGCCGAGCGACTACCTATCTAACCTCCTCAACCCAGTTAACCGGGCAACCCGGCCTTGGTTACTGGCTTCTGACCACTTCTGACTACCCGTAACGAATGACACTGACAGCAATTGATTCATATTTCGATAACTAGTAAATCTCTTTATATGATTCGCCGCTTTCCCGCGGTTTCACCCGCGTCCCGTGGTAACTACTGCCCGTACCGGGATAAAATATAGCCTATGTTACTCGTGGATAATGTAGCTTTCGAATGGTGAAAGAATTTTTTTAAACTGTCCAGTAGTTTTTGAGCCTATTCATTACAACCAAACAAACAAAGTTTTCCTCTGTATAGATGTCCAATTATTCTTATCGATATTGTCCACCTGAAAGTGCCTAAATACCTATAACTTCTAACTTAACCATGAAGTTTCTCGCTGACCAACAGTACCTAAGTCAATTTCCTTACAAAAACTTTGCGGGTCAACGGTCGCGTTTGTTGGAACAATTTTGGCTTTGCTGTTACATTACGTTTATTATTCTTGTTTAGATTTTCTTCGGCGTATATCCCTCATACTTTCAGCTGCTTTTTATTAGTCCTAATATACATGCATGATCGCATTTAGATCAATTAGCCCATTCATATTAAATGCTTTTCAAATAAACCAACTCACTATAGAATTACCACAAGTCCACAACGTAATACATATCAACATATAACATGACCTTTGTTTTCTATTATATGCACGTAATCGAAATACATTATTGGATATCCCGGTGCCTGAAATTATGTGACCACTGAAATTTGGTTATTACCTATACAATTCAGTTCACCTCCATTTGAAATTAATGCTATTATGCACGTTTGTTGGAAAATGAGGGTATTAAATTAGATAGGTAAAATCCTTCAAATAAATGGTTAGTGTGTTTGACCAATAGAATGTAAAAAACCATTTTAAGACATATTTCTAAAAATAATAACGTTCTCAATTCGACTTTCATGACTTGAAATTTCAAAAAAAAAACCGACACCTACTGAATACTTTAACGTGACTTTTAACACGCATGACTTTCAATCGATCATGATTAGAGTTCCGTATTGAACATGTTAACAGAACTTTCGAGAACATCATTCTACTTACCCGTAGAATATTCCCAAGATATCCTCGGCGTGGGTTGTCCCTTAGCCGAGCAGGGCAGGAGTAACGCCGCTCCGGCCGACACCGACGTGTTCTGTGCTCGCCACACCCATGTCGGCGATTCTGTGCGGAGAGACTGCTTTATATGTTACGCTGGCCCTCTTAACAGTACAGAAATAGATCAGAAGAGAAGAAAAAAATGTTTAGGTAGTACATGCGGAACAAAGTAGAGAAGAGAGTAAAGTATACAAGTATCATTCATAAGAATTTAACTAGCATTACTGATTACTATGGAGCTACATTAAATGAAGGTGATCGTTGCAAACCAAGTCTCGATTCTCAAATATTTTTTCTGATATTTTCAACAAGATTATTATTTTAATCCTCAATACGATACCAGAATTCAAATATGCACTAAAATACTCGAGTTGCTCATATAACTAGGCCACACATGGTACAGTGCGACCAGACTAAACTTAGAGGTAAGATAATAAATACCTTTGACAATCAGTGAAGCGCTATGGCTGACTGTTCCGAAGTCGTTTGTAGCTCGGCAAGTGTACTCGCCGCTGTGGGCCGAACTTAGATCTTGTATGATTAATAGAGAGAAAAAGTCCATATTTTTCTGTTCAACCTGATGAAAACCAAACAGAAAATGTATGTAGAACAATTTTATGTTTCGCCAATATCTGTTTTAGATTGCTTATTGCTCTGTCAAATATACACTCGACCATAAATATCACTATGCAAATGTTAATAATAATGTGATATGTGGTGAAATGCAAATGGCGCATTGTTAAATTAGAGCCTGTATTAGCATAATTGGCTGTTAATGATAGATCAGCGAGATATCCCCTTGTAACACAACTTACTTTGAGCATTGAAGGAATAGGCAAGTTATCCTTATGCCACGTGAACTGTATAGGTTTGTCTCCAGATATCAAACTACAGGTAGCTTGAGTGCTTCCCCCCACTTCAAGTTCTTCGGGGAACTGAAAGGGGGCTATTTTCGGCGGCTCTGTTGACAATACACTAGATATTTAAATATTGCCAGAAAGTTGTAGTATTTCGCTCAAGTAAACGAAGTCCTTACTATGAACGTCAAGGCGTATGGTCCTTCGAGCAAGTTCGCCACTCTCGGCCCTCACTTCACACGTGTAAGTGCCCGCCGCCGAACTTCTCACTGAATTCAGTCTTAAAACTCCTCGTTCGTCACTCGATTCTAATATGCTGTCTACTATTGAACCGTCTTCTCGTTTCCATACCACTTCCCTAGAAATTTACAAGTGTTTTGTATCATGGATACCAATGACATCATTAAAACTTGTGAACCGTGTTAATGACTTACTTAATGGGATATCCCGAATATGGGCAATGTATTGTCACATCAGTGTCAGTCTTTACGTGTAATGCTGGCAAATATCTGATATTTGGTGGACCTGTGACAGAAATAAAACCACTTGGAACCTCAATCATTCTTTAGTTTAGAAATACGCCATTTATGAGCTCACCTACCATAAACATTCAGTCTTGCTTGGTGTGCATGAGATCCTTGTGAATTGGTGGCGTTGCAGCCATATCTACCTCCTTCGTCTGCTGTCCTGATTGTCACACTTAGAGTGGATACTATAGTTCCCTCTTCACTTCCTGGGACTGCTTCTGCTCTCGTGTTTACACTATACCTACCATAAGAAAAGAAGACTTAAGACGTTAAGAAGACGACTGTATTGCTCCAAACTGGCTGCCGTCTTCTAGAAGACTCCATATTAATTTAAAGAACAATTTTAACAGCAGTAAAATTTAGGGCCCTTTTTTGACTTACTTATCTGGAGCAGCTGGTAACGGTCTATCATCTAACGTCCAAAGGATCCGTGGCGATGGAACTCCAGTGGCAGCACATCTTATAACAATACTTTGTCCGATCCTTGTTACCGCTCCACTAAACGTTGACACCAGCCTTGGAGGCCTGTCTAAAATACGGAATCAAGATAAATGGTTGTATGAAAGTTTACTTTATAAAACACGAGTCTAGAAGGTAGCTAAGGCAAAGAAGTTTTTGTAAGGATTGCCTTGATTCTGACCTGTAAATCAAATCACCGACAAGACAAACACAGCATTTTTATAAACATATTTTTTTTTCTCAAACTCATTTGCCTTAACTACCTTCTTTACAACTTCCAATATTCAATAATTACCAGCAATAACCAACTCGGCGCCAGCAACAGCGGAATCAGAATGATCATGAGCAGTGCACTGGTATAACCCCGCATGGTGGGACCGCACTGGACCAACAGTGAGACGGGACTGAGGTGCATGTAGCGGCCGACCTTCGTGTTGCCAACTCAGTGTCACCCCACCACCACGACCTCCCACCACTGAGCAATTTAGGTGTCCTGATCCGCCTGTGCCTATCATCTACAAAAGAAGTCACATTACGGAGTAAGTTTATTGAAACTCACAAGCAACTACAGTCTTAATGGACCTTATACAGGCTGTATTCTTATAAAACTTGGGAGTACCTATTTTTATTGGCCTGAATGTTGGTAAATGCCTACTAGGTTCAGTGAATTTAATTTAGAATTTTACGAGTATACGGAATGCAGTAGTGGTGGTTAAGGATTTATTATGAGAGTGCTAATGATTCAAATGAATCTAATTATGTACATAGGAAATATTTTTTGAATCACAAGACCGTTCATATTTCTATAACTTACCAACGGATTCGGCGACACACTAACAGTCAGCGGTTCATAAACCACCAGCTTAACCAACACTCGTGACGGCGACTCAGGATTGGCCGAGCACGCGTACCTCGCGGCGTGGTGCGCGCGCGCGGCCGAGAGGACCAGAGCCCCGCCTCGCACCGTGCCCTCGCCGGACACGGCCGCCCAAGTACCGGACACTTCCTGCCGCTGCCAACTGATGATTAAATGCTATACGTTCAGTGGGATGAAATGGTAGACTGAACTAGTGGTGAAATGAAGTTCAATGGACATAAGTAGACGCTGTTATATAGAAAAAAGAACAGCTTCAAATTAGACCCGTTTAATAGTTTGTGCATCTGTACTTTGGGTACCAAAAATGATGTTGTTTTTATGAAATGTTCCTTATTCACTAACGAATATTCTGTTGATATAAATACTGTCGGTATGACAAATGCAATGAGTGTAAGTACTTACCTAACAGCGTGTCCAGTGATATGTCGTAGTATGCACGGTAAAACAACAGTGTCCCCAACACGAGATTCTATTGAATTCAGTTCAATGTTTTCCAGCCAGCTACTATCTATACAAGAGAAGAAAATCACGTGTATCATTTCATTGTATAAAGAAAATTTAGTACAAAAAGGTACACAATAAGGTAAATCAGTCATTTAAAGGATGTCGAAATGAACCTTTGTATATCCATAATGCTATTCTAATCATGCGTATTCCCTCTTTGACGATTAAACACAGAGCAAATCCAGTAAATCTAATCTCTGCAGATTGTAGGGGACATTCTAAATGCATATAAGCTTGACTGACCGTCGGTAGTGAGTTTCAAAGGCGGACTAGGAGTGTCGAGCGCCACGCATGAATATTCCGCCTGTATGTCCGCTTGAGTCAGGTCTAGTCCAAGCAGGATCCCACTGGCCCCGGACACCCAACGAGGTTCTAAAACAAAATTGAACTTTCTAGAATAATTAGTCGTTTGATGAAAATCTCATGCAAGAATTTCAAGTGACTCTCATGAAATATGAAAAGATGTTGGAATTTCATGGAAAAGGTCAATGTTTTGAAGAAGAAGAACTTCTATAAATAATAATTACCAGAAGAAAACTTAACAGGTAAATAAAGTTTGCAACTCATCTTACCACCACTCAGATATCCAGAGGACAGTGGGAGCCCATCCTGCAGCCAAGTGATATCCACTAAGCCGACTTGCGGTGACAATTCACACCTCAGTATCACAGCACCGCCGATCTTGGCCGGAATCAGCTGCCGAGCAGTATGCGAGAGGACACTATCTTCCACTATAGAAACAAAACACGAGAGAATGCCATTTTATTAAAATAAAAAAAGAAGAATGAAAAAAATGGGTGTTATGATTTCAAAACCTGCATTATATAGTAAAGTAGTAGTTCATTTGTTTTGGCCAAACAAAATAGCTCTGCCTTTACCGAAATAGAAACTTTATCAAAACAGAATCCTGTACACTGTAGTAATGGACCTACTACGAAACTTTGTAACTCAAACGTAGTAAAGAAATGAACAAAAATGGACCTCGCATTCACAATACTTGTACATTTGGAATATTAAAAATGTTCCTTTATTTATGGCCAGATTGGGGTCTGCTTTAAATCAAACAAAAATGGTACAACATAAGTTTTTAATTTGTATCTCAGTATTTTATAGGTACACCTCAATGTTTGCGGACTTGTTTAGGAAAATATATACAAAAGAAGATGTTTTATTTTACATGTTTTGAAAACCATGAGACATTATAAAACTTTACGTTCATTTTAATAATGCGTAACTTGAGACTTTCATAACTTGTCAAAAGAAATAACGAAACAAAAATGAGACGGAATAATAAATAAAGGAATAATTGCGTCCGACATGGCTTTGTTTGTGAAGCCATCTTAGGCCTGACTCCCGTCAATTTCAAGCTATATTTAAGTTCGCCTTTTGTGTAATTCTTTTACGTCATCTTATTGCTGCCCAGACGAAATAAATTGAATAAATATGCAGAGCTAAAAATATAATATACTTTGAGAAGTAAAATAAAGAAACTGTTTCGTAACGCGTTGTCTTTTGATTTATTTATCGCGCCGTTTTTAGTGCCGGATGAGGTAAATCTCTAGGTAGCTTAAATTAGTTAGTGAACGTTTAAAAATAACAGTGGATTATATACTAATTTACCGATAGATTGAAAAACATAGAAAAATCAGTAACAAGGTAAATAAGTATCGCAATATCAGAGTGTCGAATACTTTCTTCGGAACTCATTTGAATGAGAATAAGCTTCTACTGCGCCCCCATTTGTTGCCTTTCAATTTTCCCTTTGTACTCAGCTTCATTGTAGGGGAAAATATTAAAATATGGTAAGTAAAATCTGTAAGTTGAAAGCTAGTTCATGAGTTTGTAAAGAGATGTTCTTACTAGCTACCACTTACGATTGTGGAACTCGTTAACGTGGCTGCGTTGTTAGGCATTAACTCCACTGGTTTTGTGTTGTATCGAGCCCCGTAACGAAGTTCATTGAGTTAACGAGCTCACTGAAGCATTTGTTTGGAGTTGTCTTAACTGACAGTCTCAATTGATTAATGTGCCTCGAAATATGATGAGGAACAAAATGAACGAGTAATCGAGTGGTTTATTCAAAACTCAGGATAACAAAACTCCGCGTTTGTTATACAGCTGTAGCAGAAAGTTACGACGTAACCACATTCATACATTGTTGTGCGTTAACTAAATATTACCGTTTTCTTTTCATCACGAGGGTTTGTACCAATTTTTTTTTTTTCATTTTTCATTTTGTATCTTGAATCTAAGTCGAGTTTAAGCTGTACTTAGACAATTTCATTTAACTGATTTATTACCCATATCCTAGTTACAGTTTCTAATACTTTATGAAATTCAACGTTACCGTATCCAATACTAAACATAAAAGACTGCTTTAAAGACGAGACGAGAGTTTTTTTTTTTACTAGGTCAATACAAGAATGTAGTAGAAACGTTAGGCTCGAAGAAACAAAATTATTTTCAATAACAGACCGTCGGCTTCGTTATAACAAGGTTATTTTTCCGAGATGAGGGACATAATGTCGCTCAATCTTTAATTAAAACTTTCCGCGTCTCGCTGGAAAAAGTAATTGGAGTGAAAAATATTCATCTTTTCAAATACCTAATATTAAAGTCTGGAGGCTACTGGTATGGAAAATAAGTGTTGTTAATATGAACTAATTATTGTACACAAATATAAACTTAAAAAAAATGAAAACAATAATATGTATTCTTATGTTTTGAATTAAAGTTCTCAAATTCGTTCTCAAATTCCTCTCTAAATAAATTATTTATGTCTGAAAAGATTTTTTAAAAATCTGCAGCAAACCAGCGAGTTGATAAAATTCTTTTAACTAAGCCAATTACTTTCGAAAAAAGTAATTAAGAAGTTTATTTAAATAAACAGATCATGACTAATTTGATAAATAACCCACTTTTGTTTCTAACGTCCCCGAAAAGTGCTTCCAACTTTCCAACATTTTGTGTTCTTAATGAATGTTGCGAAACTTAAGTTACATTATTTTTCTTTCTGTAGCCCTCAGGGACGGCGAAGATTTTAACAAGACTTATAGTGAGGCAGCACTCAGTGCTTATCTATTTACCTAATCGTAATTTAAGCCCTGTTCGAGCTTGCCTTGCGGATTCTCAGGAAACAAAGAGAAAGTTACGTTGCTACGAACTCACTCTAATGTCATTTTTAATCCCTTAATTAAAAGTTTTTCTGCGTAAAAAAACTCTGGAGCCGTGGGCTGTTTTTCATTTTATTTCATATTTCCCCTGCTGTAACGGAAAGTTAATTGGTCCAACTCGACTCGAAGTTGTAATTTGTTTTGCCCTCTTGCCGTACATCTGTTTATTTCACAAGTCTGTTGTGTACAGTTTTTATAATTTCCATTATTGCCTCTGCGTAATTGAGGCAGAAGCTACGCTATAGGTATCTGTGTGAAAACGACGATCAAAATAATAAATATTTTCGGTCCGCAATTATTTATTCATTACAAATGTTGCTTTACGAGGTCAAACCCGAATAAATCTCTTTGTTTGAATAAATAGGTACCTTTTGTTCGAACAGAATTTGGCTAATTTTGTATTATAATTATGGTAATAAAGAAACACGAGTAGTCGCAAATGGATGATATTTGTAATCAGTTCAGATCTCTACAACGTGAGAACAATTTTAATATTTATTGTTTTGTTGAAAGTGCTCTTAAATTATATACCAACGTTGTTATCTTTAGAAAAACGTAGTCTTAGATTAAATAACATGGAACTCACCGGGTTGTAACATAACAGGTCTGGATAGTACTGTGCCTGCTCGGTTCGACGCCCGACATCTTAGCATTGCGCCAGCGCCGCTTCCCGCGTCCATCAGCGACCGTCTTGCTCCAACCACTAGTCTGCCGTCACTTAGCACGTGCCTAGGGCAAAAATACTTTCTTAACAACTAATTGAAAAAAAATATTTAAAAAAGTCTATGTATAGTGACAGCCGACTTAAAAAACTGTAAATATATGACTGAATATTGTCTTTCTTATTTATTCTACTTAGAGCTAATGGAACGGTACCAAAAGGGGACTACTATTAGACGTATAATTTCACATCGCTCTTGCACTGAAATGCGGACCATTTTATCTCGTCATATCGTAACAAGGCTTCTGCACTCGACATAAAACTGCGTTTAAATTAAATTGATAGCTATCAAATAGAAATGGCACAGCTACAATATCTATTATTCTGGAGTAGACGCTTGTCAATTGAGAAAACAGAAAAAAATAATTGCTCTAGTAACCAATGAGTAGGAAATGAAAAGCTGAAAGAGTCAGACACGCTTTAATTAGAAACTAATTAAAAATAGCGGTCTCTACAAGTGTTAAGAATTTCACCCGTTTTTTGTGGTAGACAAGTGGTCAAATGTCTTCTACACGATCTATATTCAGCCGTTTCAATAGCATTTCTCAAGTCGAGTTTGTAGATATTTATTTGCGGCCCATGGTAGTGTGCTTGCTTAACCAATTCCATGTGATTAACCCAATATTATAGGGATACCAATTTTAACAGCCTTATCATTAGGGGGTAATGTTTCTTAACCTTAGGATATCTCTGTGGTAATTTATCGTAAGGTTTTTGCACTGTAATATTGACTTTCCAAAAATAAAATTATATAATAAATACTCTTTCAAATGACTTATGAGGCATGATTGTGTAGCTAAACAATCTGTCACTCAAAACCTGCATGAACATAAACATGAAAATGATGAATTCGAAAATGGTCGACATGTAATTATTTTGACGAGACATCTAGCTTCGAACATTTACCAAAATGATTGACATTCAATTATTGTTTGCCTTACCATACAAAGAACATGTGTAATAAATACATTTTACTAATAAGATATCTGTGTATCAGAAAATAATTTTCAAACTGAAAACACGGATATATGTATAAAACTTTTTAACAGCATGAATCTTGGCCCAAATTTATGTAATAGGTAGAAACTTATATTAGTTACACCAGAGTCTTAGCTACACCGACAATTATCTCAAAATTCCACCTACGAGTTTCCCCTATTCCAATTTGAACACCGCAACCGCAAAACGTATGCACCAAGTTACCTGTTCCGAAAAACTTGAACGAATTACTGTCATCATGCGGTTTCATTTCCATTCATTTGTCAAGATGTAAGAGGCTCGTTTACAACGCGTCAAAACTTTAACCGGCGGTATCGGTACGGAACAGCCGACTAGGAGATGGAACTTGGCTCGTATAAAAGTACGTTATGACGGTAATCGTTAGCAGTAAAGATACAGCCATTTCTTTAAGCGCCAACTTCTTTACGTTCATGCACGATATTTGTGATCATCTTAAAATCCTGTATTAAGCTTCCGATATTAAAGCTGAAATGTAGGCGCGTTTTTATAGGCGAATTACGTTTCGGTGAAAATATTTCCGCTAAAAGTAGGTTTATTCAAAAATAGGAATATAATTTCTTCTTGGATTTACCTTCGTTTGTAACAAATAGAACAAACAGATTTAGATTACACTTCTTGGAATAAAGAAAATTGAGGCACAGTTTTATCGAATCTTTTATTGACATATTAAATATGATAGAAGTTAGCCGTTTATTCCGTTTAATGAAACTAGCATTAAGCTTTAATGATTAAAGGTTTACTTACGTAGTTCTTAGTAGCGTATTTCAAAGTTTTCAAGACTACGTCTCAGCGGTCTTATAAAGATAAGTACACCATGTTACAACAATAGAACGTTCACACCTACTATTTATCGATAAAAGTCGTATATAAAAAACAGTTAAAGATTCTTTTGGCCTCAGAAACTTCCATTAACGGGAGTTAGAAACTTCATTCTTAATAAGTTAATTTGTGAGTGATTATAACGACGGGCAGTAAAACTGAGTGTAATGTACGAGAACTAATAGCTATATTGGCTTCAGACGCGAGACTATAATAAATATATTGCGACTAGCTTCCGCCGGCGCCTTCGCCCGCGTAAAGTTCGGTTGTATCGCGTTTTCAAGAGAATTCTTCAAAAGTCGGGGTAAAAACTATCCTATGTTCTTTCTCAAAGTCAACTCTATCTCTGTACTAAATTTTATTAAAATAAGTTCAGTGGTTTAGACGTGAAAGCGTAACAGACAGACAGAGTTACTTTCGCATTTATAATATTAGTAGGGATGGAGAATTTCATGTTGTAAATTCTTTATTGTAAAAAAAATTTGTCTTCCTAGCATAATATCGAAGTGTGGTTAGTTAGTTAGAAAGGAGCTCTTAATCAATGTTTCTTCGTTGAATAATGCTTTGTTATGAAATTGTTATTTTAATCAGAGTTATGAATCTATTTACTGGGTTATTTCCAGAAGCATAAAGAATTTAATTAGTGCACCAGACTGTGGAAGAAAAATAATAACTACTGGAACAAGTTTTAATTCATGCTCCTAAATGTTAACAGTGATTTAATAAGATTATGAGTCAAGGTTGTCTTAAGATTGATATTCTCAACTCTTGTACTCAGTGGCCGAAACAATAATACGTTTCCTATAAATTATTTAAAGTCGAACAAAAACAATTACAGATCTTTCCTATTAAATTCCTATATAGGTATGATAATGAATATGAATAAAAGAATGTAAATATGATAAGAATGAATAAAAACGCTTATGATAAAAACCAGTCCCGATAAATTATCTTAAACTATAAATTATTGCTTTCGACGCCACGTTTTCTCCCTACTTTCAATTCCAGGCTAAAGTAAAAATTTCAGTTTTATGTTACTTTTATAACTTTATAGGTAATATCTAAGTGTTTTTTTCCTGCTTGACGTCGTGATTAATTTAAGGGAACACATTTTTGGCAAATTTTAGTTTACGGTCAAAAATCAACTGCCTTTTTTGTCTCAAGAATGATGTTTGAAATGTTTTCTTTACAAGATCACACTTTTACCTATTCTTGAACCAACATTTTTCCTCATTTTCATTTCAGGCTCTTTTACCCAAAGCAAATTATCCTTTTATTGATTCGGTTTGAATGAACACCAAAACACTTTAAAACATATTTAAGTATGTTTCGATGTTTTTTTATCTAAAATGAATGCTTCTACATTATTACAAAAAATATACAGAAGGAACATTACGCAACGTGCGTTACGTGATCATAACTATAAAGAGTGCCATTATATTCAATCTCTTCCCGTCATCACACAGTCGTTGCTGACAGGTTATCTTCAGCCGTCTCGATATTCGATCATTGCCAATTTTCCGCTGACATAAACGTGCTATACAACTTTGTCTACCTACCTATTGATATGGAAATGGAAATCTAATTTTCTATTCCAATGTTTTGGTATCTGGGCTTAGTTCTGCGTTGAAACAATGTGATTAGATTGATCGTTCGGAGGACGAGTTATTTTATGCGAAGCAAAGTGAAATAAAAACATGCTTAAATACGATATTTAATATTTACGACATGAACACGAGAATTCCGTAGCGGTGTTTTTAAAGTCTCATGACGAAAATATTTTTCAGCTTTCATATAACAGGAAAATAAATGACCTGTCCATTTTTATTTCCCAACAAGTTTCATTCAGATATTGTGTACCTGGTTATCGTGTGCTCAGGCGAGCTATCTCCACGAATAAACCTTAAAATAAGTTCACAGGTGAAATGTCCAAAAGTTTCCAACTCGGCGAGAGTAAACAACGCCTTGTTACTTCTTACTGCTGACACGAGTTGGACGTGATACGTAACTAACCCAAACTACGTTTATTTTACCGCACAGAATATAGAAAACGACCCTCATGCCTTCACGGAGAGCTGTACAAGGTTTATTTAAGTTTCACGCTACTTGGTGTCGCTAACTTGCCACTCCCGTTCAGTATGCGAAAACTTTAAGTCTGACAGTGTCATAATAAGCCGCAGACTACATAATTCTCGGTGATTTTAAATGAAGACGTAAAATAACCTTGATAGTTTGTGAAACGAAACGTAATATCCCTTTGTTGTCAAGGGACCAAACATAATCATGCCGATAATGGAATGTGGAATCACGTTAAACGAGATCCCTCTTGTCTAGCCACTATCAGCTCTGTAACAATAGATTCCATTAGCGTTCAAACAATTGGGACGGGCACCTAAAGTATTAACTGATACTTAATACTAAAACAACCTCTGGCTAATGTTTAATCGTGCTTTAAATGGGTTCTGTACACATATAAAATGAGTATTTTTCTAAGATTTCTTGTGAAGAAGCTGTCTTACTACGTTATAAGAATTACATTTGAAACAAGAGCGGTTAGCATCGTTGAAAAAATATGGTAGCGTGTGAACGTGCCGTGGCCATTTATCGCTGCTCGCTGGCTATAAGTCAACTGTCACCATAATCGTTTGTTTCATGCTCACTTTGCCGTCGCCGGGAGTGGAGTGTATGGTAATTGAGAGTTACTTGCTCGTTACGCCGAACCAGCGTCTTGTTACATTTCTACAGGATAAGTGCCCCCAGTAATATTTTACTTGGGACAATGGAAATTATTTTCAAAATGAAATCTGGTTTTCAAAGTGCTCCGTTATAATTTCAGTATTATTTACTGTGCTCGCAAAAGTTTGTTCCAACGTTATGATGTTATTGTGTGTTATTTTTTGGTGTAAGTTGGCAGCCGCTCAGGACATGTAATGGCACTAATGAACAACATACAACATGCGTACGACGTGGTACATCGTATATTTTCAGGACTATAATTCAGGCAGACTATCTTAAGTAGTGAACTGCGCTTGCAATAAAATGAACATGTCACATATTGGAATGTCCATTTATGCAATTCTTTGTCGCTATTTTAACAGAGATGTGGGTAAGGAGCAAACTTATTAATATCTGAGATGTGTGAGACCAAAACGTCTTTTCATATAATAGACAAAAGCACGGGTGCAATTTACTAATACTTTCAAATTCCTGAAGACTACATCGAGATACTCTTGCTGAGAATTTGGTACAGCGTTAAGTTAGCGAACACTGAAGACTTTAGTAATTGCGCCTTGGAAGTGTATCGGAGATCGGCAAAGTTTTCAACTCAACACATAGGTAGGTCTCTCCAACACGTCCTCGCCTCGCAACTTACCCTTAACGGACTCTGATCGGAAACTCTGCCAATTTATTAGCGGCACCCCGCGGGGAAACTCGAATTAGTTACCCCACACATCATTTTGTGACTGTGTTGCTCTCCGCAGAAAACGTTAATTGAGCATTGGCTACGTTTCATTCAGCTACTCTATAAGATGAATAGAACATTCGTGCAAGTTCTTTATTTTTATTTTGTAAGGTGTTTAACTAAACTTGTTGTTTTATACGGTTTAATTACTTGCCGTAAGGGCAATATCAGTACGACATTGTACAGAGAAATGAGCAAGCTTAATTGAATCTAAGTGTGCAAGACAAGTCTAAAATGGCTCATTAACGAAAAATCTCATCAATCACTCGAATGGCCAGTCAATAACAATGCACATTATCTTAATGCACTTTTAAAATAACTTTAGAGTATTAAGTAAAATGCTAAGAAACTTTGGCTGCAAAGTTTTAAATGTCTCTTCGGTAAAGTTGGTGAAGTCGCCGGCACACTTACACAAGGCCTTATTAAAAATACAAAACTCGTCGAGTCGCTTGCTGTTAGTCATTAGACACTGTGAAGTAAAAACTTTGGGACACCCGGCGCTTGCGTAATGTTGATACATTTTTCTTGTGAAATTTCAACCGAGATTAATTGACACAACTTTGTCATAAGCTTTTAGAGATGGATGTTTTATTCTGCGGAAGCATTGCTGGTCACTTACTCTTAATTAATATTGCGGTAACTAAATACGGTGCTTTACAGTAAATGTAAGGACAAAAAGTGAAAAAAAACGCCAAAAAGTCTTTATTCTTCTAACATGTTTCGTCCAATTCAAAAATTGTAGCTTGAAAAAGTCTCTTACCTACTACTGGCTAACTATAAGTACAAGAAAGGTTAACTAGACGCAGGGGCTTTAGAGTAGGTATATAGCAATACTTTATGCTTTGTAAAACACATTAAGAAAATGTTTCTTAACAATACTCAAACCCAAAGTTCAAATCGTAAGTGTATCAACTCTCCAAATATTCAACCACTTGATCTTATGAGTTTCCTAATTGATATGTAATGTAACATAAATTCAAAGTAAAATATTCAACTAGTACACGTGTTTCAGAACGTAGCGAAGGCATTCGCCTGGGGTGCTCGCAGTAAATATTAACTTGCTCACTCCGGTATCGCTTTCTTGTAAAATATAGGTGAAGTTCGAGTAGTTTATTTAATGGACCCGTCGCCGACTTTCGCCTGCACCCTAACACCCAATCCTGAAGCAATCTAAAGACCGATCAGACGATCAGTCGCGCTTACTCTTTAGAACGCTGAGAGTGCCGCAAGACTACGTACAAAATAGCGCTTAGAAAACTTTTTACGTATCTATTGGAAAAATCTTTACTCGACTTTTTAGGATTCTTTCAGTATAATTAAATCTGAAAAAGGATAAGTGCACAAAGCATGACAGTGTGAAATTTTAAGCAATAGCTAAATAGTAAATAACAACCTCGTAATGTACATTAGATTAGATAAACGTATTAGATAAACCTGTGCATCCATTATTAAGTAATACACAATACGTAATAATCTGTTAGCAGAATTATTCCTATTTCCTCTATTATCACCTAAAACCGAATATACCGTTAATTGGGAATTTAGGTCGAACAATTTTAATGGAAATCCATTTCCTACGTCATACGGTCTACAATGCTACTGGCTTGTTAAAAATGTAATAGTCCAATGTTCACTGAATTGTTGCATCGGCGGATTGGCCAATATGAAATAGAAAAAGTTCAATTTTATTGCAATTTATGATTTATTGTTTTCATTCGTTTGTGGATTAGCAATAGGCAAATGGTAGTTTCGAATTGTTAATGCTTTTTGTGGATATGGGTGAATATTTTAGTGATGCTTTTTAATCATGTAATAGGATTAGGGTAAAGGCGGGATAGATGCCCCACTTTTTGAAATATGCTTCTAATTTAATAAATATTGGTGCTACATTAATAACACCTATGAATGTAACTAGTTTAATCCTTTATGTTTATTTGTGATTTGTCTTTTTGGACCTATATACTACACGTTTTGCAGATTTCAGCTTTTTGTAGAACTCAATTTTTGGGGATAGATGCCTACCCCTATGGATAGATGCCCCACCTTTAAAATACTAGCGAGGATAGATGCCTACGGTGTGGGATAGATGCCCTTCATACTGTATAAGTACATTATATTAATAATATTTATATATTTTTTTACTTTAATTTATTTGAAATGAAAAGTATTTTGCAGTTTTTTAAATCTTTTTATATTTATTATCAGATTAATTAAAATTAACACAATAAATTCAAAAAGTATTTGTTCAACAAAAATAATGTATTTTAAATTTAAACCCTTATTATAAAATATTAATTATTAAGTTTCAACATGCAAAATCATTAAAATCATTCTTTCTTAAAAACTAAAATAACACAATATACTTAGCATCATAATATTTAACCGGACAGTGCCTTAAGTTTTCCACATCTTGAGCAAAAAATTCTGAAAAGTGTACAGGTTTCATGTAACCAGTACTGACAAATTACACATTGAATCCAGTCGGATTCAGACTTTATTTGTTGATAGTTTTTAAAGCATTCTATGCAGTTATTTTTATTTGTATCTTTAGGCTCATCCCGTCCATCTCTTTTAGTCTTCTTTACCGGCAAACCTTTAGTTTTCTTTCCCTCAACTTTTTTCTGAATTGTCTTCATCTTCACTGTTTAAACTGTAAATCATTCGTAATCAATAAAAAGGGTAAATACCTATAGGTACATAAACACGTGAAAAATATAAAAAACACAAAAATATATTAAAAATATATATTCAAAGCACTTATAATACATTCAGGGTATACGTGGTGTATAGAGGGATAGATGCCCCTAGGGGCACCTATACCGTTAAAAATCAGGGCATCTATCCTTTTTGACAGGGTTAGATGCCCTAGTATTTTTTTAAATAAATAAGTACAATAGAGCAACTATTTACATCAAAATGTATACTTCATGAAACAATATACATACGTAATAAAAAATTTGACGGAATTAATATCGACTTATAAAGTTATACAACAGCAAATACTCACCTTTAAAAATTTGACGCTCGCTTTAAGTTCGCCGCGGAGATGAATTCACATACGAGCGAAAAGCAAACTCACCCCTCGACGGCGCATGGCTAACTTAGGTGCGGGGTGCTTGAGGCTTCTAGTTAAACGGTTGTTTCTCAATTGCGAGCATTGGAAGTTAGGTTTTTCAAAAATGGGGCATCTATCCCGCCTTTACCCTACGCAAAGTATTATATGTGCCTATTTAAAAGTAGCGGTAATCCTCTTTTATAAAATGAACTTATAGGTAATCTCACCTTAATCCAGGTATAGTAGTCAACAGTTGCCCTTCAGCGGTGACCCAATGCACGTCCGGGGGCGGGTGGCCGGTTGCCCGGCAGAGTGCGTGCGCGCCTCTTGTGGCGGGCCACAGCACGCGCGCCGGTGGTTCTGTGACAAACCGCGGCCGCTTGTCGCTTGCGCCCACGGCTTCTAGTACTGCCAGAGTGATTAGCATCCATGGCAGCTTATACTCTGAAACAACAATGTACGTATGAAAATCAGTTCACCAGTGACGAAGATGACATAAAGTGACCATATAACCTCTACCTCTATTCTGAAGTCGTTAAAAGCATTGAGAGAAAGTGTACCAGATTCAAAATAATATTTCTCCAGTAAATTAACTTGAAAAATGTTTTATCATCTAGCTCTTCTAAAAATAAAATTATTTGATATTAGAAAGCGCTTAGTACGGTATTTCAAATATTTTTAGATGAACGTTTGATCATAACTGGGAATACCTGACATTTCGTAGCTAATTTTATAACCAGTTGCGCACAACTTACTTCCTCAGAAATAAATATTTACAACGCTTTCACACTCTGATCAAAACCGAGCGTTTTCGCTTGGATATCAGATCCACCCAATATAATAACTTGGATTGTGAAAAAAAACACGATTCAATTTATCCAAATGAATTATTATTAGTATCGTTTGTTGAAAATACAATATGGCGGATTTTCTCAATAAGCATAAACATTGAATTTAATTTGGCCATTAGTAGGAATTAATCCAGAAATTAGTCTTGATTACAATTAATTTACCAACTTTCCACCACCATAAATCATAATTAAGTAGAGAGAGCATCCAGAAATACGAAAACAGTTACACGAGTGTTTGTTTCAAAAAGTTGAACTTTAATTTCCTTTAGCGTTTTAACATTCTGCATCCACGAAGTTGTTCTCCCTGGCATAATCCATCAAAAGTGAACCAAAACGAATCAACTGCCGGATCGAACGCTGAGTTGCGTTTTAAAACTTTTTCAAGGAACGCTTTGTATAAAATGCTTGGAGTCAGCACTTTTCACTAGTAAATTAAACTGGCCTTTTGGTAGATTGCGTGGCTTCTAGGAATCCCATTCGTTAGCGGTTCGTTTTCTGTTTTGCTTAATTTCAAAGAGTGCTTATAATACTTTGCGGAAATCTCATTTTAAGTTAGATAAGAATTCAAAGCAAAGCTTAAGTTTACTATTTCTAGAAATAATAACACAGGTGCTGGGTATTTTCATCTGCACAAATAATATAAATAATATTCTCAGAAGAAATGCAATACTTCAGCATTCAAACGATACTTTGATACGAAACTAGATACACCTACGCTATACATTACTTGTCAATACGAGCGTAAAAATATGTATATTTTCAGTATTTCAAGATGAAGCGGCGGTGTCGTTCATACCGGGGTCATAACATAAATCAGAGAGAACCTCTATCGTGAGGGGTGACGGTTTATTTACTGCCGAGGTGCGACCCACTTGCCGGGAACATTGCTCAGCTTTTAAATTGAGATTTTAGTTCACACATTCGTATGTTGAAATGTAGCTTTTATGGGTTAATAGTTGGGTGTTAGGAAACTACATTTCTGAAGTATAATATCTGAATATAAGTGAGTATAATAATTTTGTAGAATTCACCTGTCATTGGCAGAATCGTCGACATTGTCATCGACACGGATTGCCATAAATTAAAATAGAATAGAATAGAATTTTGTAGAATAAATGGTGCTCAATTCAAAATACCTATAACTCGTATTATAAAACACCACAAAATTTTTTGTGACCTCTGAAAGAGATTCAGTTTGTTATTTGCTACCAACATGTTTTCTGCCTGATCCAAGTTCTACGAAATATCGATGCTTTTTTTAAACCAAAAAATATGCCAACGTGCTTCTTTATGATATTCTGTTTCGTGTTATAGACGGTATCGTCTCTTTAAATCTTTATTTAACAAATATTTTCAAAGTGACATAAGCTTTTGATACCTACTTATTACTGTTACAGCCTTTTTTTTATACTTATAATAAGACAAACATTCTTTCAAGAATGATTTTGAATGAAAAGAATTTAAGTTGAGTAAACCCTAGAGATTCTGCGCTACTTCTGAAAGCTTTCAAATTATGTAAAATCGTTGTAAAGAAGTGAAAAGTTTTAGCACTCCTGAGATTTTAGCTTGCAGGTATTCCAATATTTTTGTAAAACTTATATCAACACTTTAACTTTTGAATACTGAATCGTTATCTAAAAATTAACAAGTTCTTAATGCAATGCCAATAGATTTTATTAAGATACTCTCAACTCTATACTTTCATCATAAAACCGTCCATTACGAAATTTGCATAAAAACCGAATAAATTAATCTAAAACCAACCTTTCATTATTTCCGCAATCACTGAACACCGCTTTCCAAACTACCCATCTAAGTCATGATTTCAAAACAGTCACAAAAATCCACATGCTTTACAATACACACTGCAGTTCCAGAGTCATATTATTTTAACACATTTTTACTTCAGCATCTTTACGGAGATCGTTCGAAGTTTTCCCTCCAAAAGTGGTAAGGGAGTCAACACATGTTTCCCCGACGGCGTTCGCACGCGGACTGGGCGCGAGCGACTGAAACCCGCCCTCGAGTTCTCGACTACTCTCAACTGAAACGCTACACTGGCCAACTTAATACAACCGACTTAAGTTTGATTTTATAGGCGAATCGGTACTCCATAGGTTCTTATGTTCAATTGCGTTTAACTTTTCGTAAATATAGAGTTTTGGAGTAACTTGGAACTGACATAATTACCTAGCATAAAAATATTTGTAGATGTAGGTAATAAACATATGGTGATTTTCTGACTGACTGAATAAATGAGTTTGTAAGGTATTGTTTTTCCTTCCTCTCACATGGTCGTAAAGCTCAACAATGTTGATTAAGCAAAATATAATTATATTATGTCTACGGTGTAAAGGACATAAAAGTCGGAAAAACAAGGTAATAAATAAAATGAGCTGATTTATTGATTACAGATTTTGCTAGTGTGTAATGCTCCTGCTCCACCTGCGTTAGCGTTAACGTTAATGTCAATGGCCAACTACACGTTACTTATAGCATTAAAAATGCGTGTTGGCTACACTTACGCAAAGAGTTAATCCCTCATGAAGTAACGCGTTAACATACATTAAAGAGATTAAACTCAGACACACAAAATAATTCTAAAAACTAAAGCTTTCTCATTTGACCATTCCATTATCGTGCTCGTAAAATGCAGTTACAACTTAAACAAAGTATCTACACTCGTCCTTGCATGCGTGCAATGAGATGGCATTAATGTAGCCAACATCACTTAGCGCTATAAGCTACGCACTAAAACCCTTTGATGCGTCCAAAAAACCGACACCCGAGTTATCGCTTAACGTTTAATGCTATTTATATTGCCATTAGTATAAATTGACATTAAAACGTTGGCCACATCTGCGTAATGACAAAATTTAACGCGTTAAGACGCAGGTGGAGCAGTAGCATAATACAGTAAAATTGTTCTGTCGTCGCATTGCGCTGGGAAAACTGATCAATCAACATGCTTTTATTTTTCATTTAATAGTTTATTGAACTGCTCACGGTATTACCTCTACATAGGTACACTTACATACGACACAATACTAATTTACTATACTTAGTCCTAGCATGTGCACAAAAACCTGCAGTATAGCTTTTGTCGTTTCAGAATGGAAATATTCCCGCAACCACTTTCAAAGCTATTCAAGGTTTGTCTTATTTCAGTGCGCCATTGAAATGGAAACATTTAATTGCAAACGGGCAGCGGGCACAGTTGCATTCAAATCGGCTCATACCGGTTATTACTGGACCAAACCGCTTTGGGGTTGCAATGCGATTGTAAATGTGGGAGCTTGTACCGTATAAGAAAATATACGGCATTCGTGTTATACCTCCTAATGGGTTCTCATTATTACCGTATAAGCGCTATAAACCAGGTATTAAATCCAGCTAATGCTGCTTTTAATAAAAACATTAAAAGGTTTTTAGGTAAAGTAACATTTATGGATATAGATTGGCTTAGGCAAGACCAAATAGTAACAAATAAATATAAAATGTTATTTCCGACACAGCTGAGTAAAAACTGAGACTCAATATTAAACCAAAGCAAATTACTCTTTCACGACCAAGTTTTCCTATACGAATAAAAGTAACTTAACATAACGTTATTTTCTTAAAAGTTATGTTTCAAGGTGAAGCTATTAAAGGCTACAACTTTTCTTAATAAACATTTAATTAGAATATTCAAATGAGTCTAAAATAAACAGCATTCAAGGCCTGCCTGAAATATATTAATTCTATTAAAATTGTTCGCGGACTATGATCGGCCATCGCGCGGCGTGCATTAATTTGTTGGACTCAAAGAAAGATTACATGTTTAATACCCATCGAGACTCATATTGGCATTTAAAGGCTTTTAACTGTAGTAAATTAAACCAGTCTTATGAGATAGACTTGCAGTTTTCCTTTTAATGAAATCGTAAACAAGTTGATAAGTTGAGAGTTCTACTAACTTAAGTACCTATTTGCTATGTTTGACTCACCTGATATTGTGATGAAACACAAACTCCATCTTCAACAGTAACAATTTAATGTATAACAATTGTGGATTCGTGCGTATACTTCGCTAACTTCTACTTCACCGTATTTTCATTCCCGCCATATTCTTTTCCACAGACCACACTGTTCACAGATAAAAAAATCATAGACACAAAGAGTTTCGTTGCCCAAGTAAAACTGTGCTGTAAGATATAGTAGGTTTTTTATAGTTTTATTTAGTCGCGTAAGATATTTCAAACAGAAATTAATAATTTCATTTTCTATATAATTTTAAAATGTCTTCTCAATAAGACATAAATAAATATTAAATTATAAATAGACTGACGTATTTAAAAGCGCCACTCAAATATAACGTTCTATTTTTGAAATATTCTTCACCAAACATTTCAAATCGAATGTTCCATATTCAAAGTTTTGAACGTGGTACGTCCTTGCCAAAAGCAGAAAGGGTACGGTTAGCTATCAATCTTTGCATGCATCTAATAAGTAGGCATTACGAGTTCCCCCAAGATTATCGGTTCCTCATTCAATAGATTGGAAAAGAGCCTCGATTTCCCTCAGAATGGCGGACAAAGTTGGAACGCAGAACATTAATTCTACTAATGCGTTATCCGTATTCACAGATATTACATTTCACCTGCTGGAACACCGAAATGTTAATATTAATAAAGAACCTCTTTTCATATTTACATTTTGCTGGTTATTGAAAACATTTATTTTCGTATTTTTTGTTTGCGATACCTAAATATTCACAAAAACATGATGAATGGATGAGTGAATAATGTTTGATATGAAAAACTGTTTTATTAAAATATGTAAGAGGTAAAGTAAATATTTGAGCGAATATCAGCTCTCTATAAATATTTTCAAGAATGTACATACACAGTAAAACACTGGTTTAATACTTTGTCCTCTTACTTTAGACACCTACAGGTTTATCACGGACTAACATAATCACTTTAATACTTTATTAAATACCCAATAACGATCAGATAAGGGACCATGCCATGTGGACTTAAAAAAAACCTTGTACATAATATGTAGATAAAGTTTATTGTTTACGATTGTTTTATTGTAAACGTTGTAGTCGGCAGCGTGTTTATAATATATATTTCATTATTGCGAATAGGAATCAATTAGGTATACTAGGTACCTATATTTACTCCAATATGTAGAAAATACTCCCTTAAGTATTCAGACAAGTGTCATGTCTGTTTTCATGGGTTTTCACACATTTTCTCTCAGTCAGCGATGGGGCGGAACACTGCAATCAACACTGATGAAAGAAGGAGGGTTCCTACAAAAGAGTATTTAACCTGACGTGTTAATTTAATATAAGCACTCATATACCTACAGGTTTTAATATTTCATACTTACATCGTCTATTCTGATTCACATTAATAAAAATCATAAGGTATATCTAAACCTCTGGACAAAACGTATTTTTTTACGTTACGAACTTCTTTTTTTTGCGAATTCTGCCTTCGACTTCGGTAACAAAGAAAATTTTCACACATTTATCTTGTTCCACAGCTAACTACGTCAGTTTCAGGTTATCTACATATTTAGACTTGCTAAAGAACATCTCGGCTGCCTAAGGTTCAATTTTGTGGTAATATTCAGGGAATTTAGAGCGCCTCTGAGAGTGTATCCTTAGTAAGCTGACTCAGCAAAGTTCGCAGCCCAGCCTTCAGGATCGCTACTTAACAATCTGCTTTCAATGCGGGCGCCAAAGATTCTCATTGGCTACGTGAGCAGTGCAAATAATTTTGCCTTGTAATGAAATATTTTTTGTAGAATTACCAACTGAAAATAGTAACCTCTACGTAGTCGTAGTTAGAAAGTAGCACAGCTCTGCCCTCATATCCGATAAGAAACTATTTTTATTAAAATCTAGCCGTTTTCCCGCGGTTTCACCCGCGTTCCGTGAGAGCTACTGCCCGCACCGGGATAAAATATAGCCTATGTTACTCGCAGATAACATAGCTTTCTAATGGTGAAAGAATATTTAAAATCGGTCCAGTAGTTTTTGAGTTTATCCACTACAACCAAACAAACAAAGTTTTTATCTTTATAATATTAGTATAGATAACAAAATAAAATGCCAAAAAAATATTTCGGCAATGTATTAATTTTCTTTGTTTTCAAAAATAGAACATCGCTCCGGCTGGACATTCATTCATGTAAATTCGAATTTCGAATCATCGACACTACAATAATTCATAAGCGTCAATAGCATAATAATCGATCGCAAAAAATGCAGATTTTTCTTTTACACACATCTGGAAGGCAACTAAGGTAATGAAGTCCCTATTTGTTAATATTTGATTACATGGTTCCAAATAATTAAACAAAAAAAACTATAAGCACGCATAAAGTAAAACTAAATTCACAGCACTAATACGAAACATATGTATGTGTAAACCTATGACCAACATGTATAGAGGTACAAATTACTAATGATTCCAGCCTTTGCGCGCAATACTGTTTAGCTAGTTAGGCACAATTTAGCTGAACGTGATGATTCGTACGTGTTCGGACGTTCCGTGGCACGCGCGCACAGAATAGCCAGTTATGCAGTTAATGCCCAATGACTGGTAACATACGCAAACAGTGTTATTCATCCGGGAATAACATAATGACGTCCGTATTATGATGATGGTATGCTAAATTGCTAATGAATATCAAGCATTCGAATTTTAAACAATGGAGGTATTCGTGTTGAATGCAACGAGTACTTTGTTTAGAATTTGATGATGAATAAAGGTAGGTACGTTTTAAATGCCAACTGTCGACTGCAGATGCCACGACTGGATTAAATAGTTGCCCTCAAATATTGACTATTTATATGCAGAACTAGCTGGTGCCCGCGACTTCGTCTGCGCAGGTTTAGTATTTCGAACAATATGTTTACAAATTGTAGCCTATGTGTTATTCTGATGTATAAGCTATATTATTGTAAAGTTTCATTAAAATCCATTCAGTAGTTTTTGCGTGAAAGAGTAACAAACATCCATACATCCATACATCCATACATCCATACATACAAACTTTCGCGTTTATAATATTAGTAGGATCTGCAAGTGCGGTCGGCAGTTAGTTTTCAATACGGACCTTAATGTTGTTCTAATCATAATATAGGTTTTCATACCCTTGGTTGATTTACGCAACGCCCCATAATTTCCAATTTACTTTAATCGACTTTCTTTCCAGCGTTATACAAAATTTGGCGGCCTAGGCTTCTGTTATTATTCAAGCGGAGCATCTGCCATCAGCGTTCGTAACAAAGTTATGGAAATGGTAATTCTAAGGAAGATCTAGGGCCGCCAGCCTTACAGTTCAGACTGTGAGACTTTCGTGAATTTTGGTTCGCAAAAGTAAATACAAAAAAACAGAGGTATTACAAGCCTAAAAAACATTGTTAACAAATAAGTCTGTAAGTAACATAATACTACATCATGTCAAACTTTAATCGCCGAGTTTTTTACTCTTCTACTTTCCTCGAGCCAGATATTAAGAAACACTTTCCAATCTTTTATCTTAAACACAGTCCCAAGTTCACGACATTCTTTTAAAGCCTACAAAATTTCTACCTCGTTAAAACTTCAGCCCTTGGAAGATGCTATCAAAATTTCAAAAAGTCCCTTCCTTCATTTACTCTCGAAAAAAATAACAATAAACTGAAATGACCAAAAGTCCATTAAAGTTTATTATTTAACAGTGAAGTTAGTCGTCCGGGCACTAAGTGCAGGTTTATGCAAAAGTTTCGCGCCAAAACTGTAATACCGTTATTCTTAACTTTGTAGGCAGCTGTGAGCGGCCACCGGTACCGTATTCTTGAGCGACATAATTTACTTCAGCAAAATAAACTTTCTCATAAAATATTGAACATATTTTTTCATTCGCCAACGTCTTTCTTTTGTGCATAAAACGCTTGAATATTTATGCCTCTTATTAATATCTATAAATTGCTTGTAATAAATATTGTACATACACATATTGGTGTATATGTGGTATAATATATTGGTAAACTTACAAATTCTGAAATCTGTATTTTTGCTTTCTGGTACCTATGAACTTATTCATAATTAATTTATGAACTTATAAATAACAATAATTAAATGAAATGTCAAACACGTTCAAAATTATTTTCTAGGTATACATACATATTTTTCCATAATCGAATGAACGGATCAATGACTAAAGCTAAGCAATACATAGAATAAACATAAAGATCCAATAGCAGTTAAGTAGTGCAGATTGCAGGCTAATTAGCTACATGCAGCGTAATGACCCAATTCACTCCGGCGACTTTTATAGCTTCCGCGGTAACTTCGCGGAGAACGATGCCTTTTATTTTTTTTTTATTTAATTCTTAATTAAACTGAGACCTTATACATATATACCTACACCTAGTTGGCTGATTTGGCTTTTTGTACCTAAAAAATAAATAAGGTTTCGTTAAAAACTGAAACCTGTAAGCGAAATATACCTCGTTGCGGTGTTGTATTGGACTGACGATAATTAATTAGGCTTTCGTGACTAATTGAGTTCTAGCTTTTTTGAGACGTCTAGCTAGACGTCTTAATTTTACTTTTTTATGTGTTTAAAACACACACAATATTAATAGTTTAAAGAACCCAGTGCCAAACCTCAAATTAGTATCGAGCTCTATCGATACCTGACCCGAGCGAGCCAGCCAGCCCAAGCCCAGCAAAATCCCTGCACCCAAGTTGGAACGTACAGCCAACACTAACGAGATGTCGTATATTTTCATTTACTTCGGTGCCGTATTCCAAAATTCAGGTAAGGACCGGCTTCTATCGATAATTGGCTTTTCTCTGCTTTGTTTTCCGGGGCAGTATACTTGCTATATAGTCAGATTAACTGGGACACAAAATAGACTAACCTGGTAAGTACCTATTGTGGAATACGGCTGTGTTTTGTTTTTTTTTGTCGTTATCGCATCGAAAGAATGAAATGGTAAGTTTTATTGTTTATAGCATCATAGGTATGTAGATGTATTGTGCATTAAAGTAATACTTAGTTATAATTTCAAACAACAAGAGAAAGTTCTGCCGATAAACCACAAAACTTTTGTTATTGTAGAGCACGTGGTAAGCCGGTCGCCTCCGAGAGCTTTTGTGGTATCGTATTCTAACTTCCAAGACCAAGACAAGAAAATAACAGGCATAGAAGTAGGTAATCGTTGTTCAAAAGTCTGACCATTGTTGTAAATATGGAGTATATTCCAGTACAAATTATTACTGCGTATGGAAGTCAGCTTGTAGTTGCTTCATGTAAAATATTAATATTGGCTAGAATTTCCAACTCCGATATTTTGGGCCAATTCTAGGAAAATAATAAATCATTTTGGCCCTATCGGTGTATCAAAATAGAAGTAAGATATTAATTTAATATCTGAACAATCAGGAATATTCCTAATAAATTACAGAATTAAGCCGCCGTCCAATATTACTTAACGAGCTAAATCAATTACTTCCCCCATACAGAACGCCCACGTACACAAGTTATTGTGACAAGAACAAAGTTCGTGTAATATTCCGTGTCGAGGTATGAACGGTCGTCAGTAAATTCGCTGCGAGTAACATGCCTAAACTAAGTTCTTTCAATGGCAGCAGTTTACTAAGTTCTAGCATGCAATCATGTTCCATGTAAATTTAGAAGTTCCTCTTTTGCAACTTTGTAATACAACACATTAAGAAGTTGGGGGTAGTTTCAGTTTAATGCCTCGCAGGTAAGGTCTAGACGCGACTGATCTTGCTTTTAAGGAAAAACACTTCGCTACTTAGTAGCCGTATCGATGGCAATCCTTTTAGCTCGCAACTAAGTACTTTGAGTACTTAATAATGTCGTTGTGAGCATAAATCTTCCCGCGCGCTGCTTTAGTGTAGATAGTAACGGTATGCACATAGCTTAGAACAAACGGATTTTCAAACGAATGCTTTTCTAAATTTTCATCCTTTGGCTTCAACGTACTTTTTTCCAATTGTGTTGATAATCCTTCATGTTCATAAATATTTATTCCTGTAAGTCCAGATATTTTGATCATAATACATACAAGACACCTCAAGACACCATAATATTCAAGTCCCAATACGAACAGATCTAAATTACGTACGTATAGGCGGTAGCAACAGATCTCACTCCCGTTCAGTTCACGGCACTTCGAGACAGGCCGCGACTGTCCGCAACTTGTACTGTCGCGCACACGCTAAACTTTACGGACAACTGTCAAAGGGCAACTCTCAGAGCCTAGGTAACCGTTTATTGAAGATATTACCATTATTTTGAGACTGAGGAATTCTGTGTTCGGTTGTCTCTATGTGAATCGGTGTAAATATTATAGAGTACCCTACAAAACTTTAGTCACTTTAGTTTAGCCGACATTTTTTTAGGCTCATAAATTATAGAAATGAATGGTTTGAAGTATGGAAAAACACATCAGGTATTTTTCCGTATCAGAAAGACAAAAACTTTGACGAAAGACACGATTTACTTAAATAATAATGATAGTGCTCACGTGAAAATCCCTATCCAAATACACCTAAGCATTATCAGGTACATTGACAAGGTTCGCAAAGTAAGTGAAAAGGTAAATATCCTCAAAATGCGCTTATTCACCGACCCCGGGGATTTCCCCGTCCCTTCTCGTTGGACCCACAGTTGCTTTGTATAAACAAAACTAAAAAGTAAACCAAACTTTCGAGATGACTGTATCCACCTTAATTTGTTATAGGACTTCATTAATGAAAGAGAAACAGTGAAGATTGATTTGATAACTTTAGAAACTTTATAAATTCATCTTAAAATAATAATTACGGTGAGTATGACAAATAAAAGTACGTATTTTTGACCACCAGTAAGCGATCTTAAGTATTTTCGCGATAGACTATGCAGTATGCTTTCAACGTACTTGCTTCCTATATGGTTACTTATATACCTGTACATATATTTCTCTATGACACCTTATGTTGTACATTAATCTCTCAATGTCACACATTTTAGTATGTAGAGAGTTTAGATAGCATAAAATGTTTAATAACTCGAGTAATGGTTAAGTTGTTCACGTTATGCATTAGTTAGCTAAACAAGAAAGTTCTCGCCACAGCGAAAGTCTGTGTATTTTAATATTCATACAAGTATAAAAGGCTTCTCAGTTAATTCTTGTCTGAAACTCATCAAGTAACCACCTGACAGTATTTACCTCATCAAACGTTATGTGTAGTGGTGTTTGAGAAACATCTTTTGACGATAGATACACGTTATGGAAACTTTTACAACATTCATCTTGTGGTATATTACTAAAAACACATAATTTATAATATATTTAGTATAGTTATATAATAGTTAAAACACTACAATCAAAAATTTCAAACATAAAACACCTGACGGTACATAATGGTTACATAGCACATTGTAAACTGCATTCCTACCCTATACATGCCAAGACGTGTGTATAAATCCTCTTCAGAAGGAAGGACAACTTAAACACTTAAGTATCTTCACTTTCTTTATAAACTAAAAATTACAAATAAATACAAGTACATAAGTACCACAATTTCCAGATACAAAAATGTAATCTACGTCACAAATGGAGCGACGACGGCTCGAATATTCAAGGCGGAGTTTGTTCAGACAACATTTTATACAGCGTTTACTTTATAAAATCTATTAAGCCGTCCGCGATCAAGTGTTGGTACTGAACATTTTATTCATGCCGGTATTAATTCCTCCAGGCTCGTCCTTAGTCTCACTAAATCTATCAGCTTTCGGCTTTAGTGAAACAAAGAGCCAGCGGCCATCTCTAAACGCCCTCGCCTCGCTCCAAACGTATCGGGATACTATTTAAAATCGGTTTGACTTAACAGACGATTATTGGGTTGGAATTAATTGCTATTCGTGCTCGAGTTTTTCCGTTCCGCTTCGTGCTTCTTTGAAAAAGTCTTGCGTACCGGACAAGTTTTTATTTTTTAGGTTTTATAGCCTTCGGGTGGTTAAATCGATTACAATACAATTACGAAGAAATTGTGCTACAATGTTCTTAAACAAGTGATCTTGCCTTTGGGTAATTCAATGTGTAGTCAAGTCTAGCTTAGAGCCATTTATCAGGCCACGCAGTGGAGCATGTCTTAATCAATAGTTTATCGCTAAGCTTCTCTCGAGCATAAAGCACGCAGTACCGTCGCTAGTTTTCCTAGTCAGTTAACATTGAAAGTACTCATCAACGGACGACGGCTACAAAACGTTATTATCCTATAAATATTAACAAAGGTCGTCTCTACTTTATAAACAATAGCTTTCTTTTGTTCTATTCATTTTCGTTCTTACTTTTGTCTTGAACATATCAATAAACGCTTATATGTAAGTATACCTAAATAACAAAAGGACTTTTCCCATTCAACTATCAAATTACTATTTTTCCTTCAATCAATAATAAAACGTACAACAACATTGTGTAGAATAAGTGTATTACATTATTCCCGTATTAGGTAAATCTGTGCTCGATACGTAAGGCCGTAATATCGGCCGTAGCACACGGCTTACATCCGGCGCAGATAAGCCGCACTTGTATCCGTCTCGCCGGCACTCAAGCCTGTTGTGCCCGATTATACCCACGGATTCCCTTTAATGTCGCCTACTTTATTGACAATGTATTTTCAACGGTCACACGGTAAAATATATTTGCGGAACACAAAAATTCTCTGTTAAACGAGAGAAAAGTTGTCATGTTTCTTTTGAAAAGTAGTCTTGAAAAGTGAAATATATTTTCATTTATTGTATGATACGTCTTCAAATAAACAGTTCTGAAGTTTTGAAAAGTTATGTAATGTCTCATGTTCTGCACCTTGAAAGCTAATTGAGCTATCCACATACTATAGTTCTCTTACACATCGGACGAAATAAACAAGCCATTACTACGGTACGTAGGGTGTAGTTTAAATCTCCAGCAAAGGCTACAATTACACGGTCGAGTGGCTTAGTTCAATGGTGCAAACACACCACAAAGATCAGACTGTAAGGAGTACGGAAATGTCTGTTTACATCACATGAACCGGGGACACACTAGTTAGGAACGACGTGCACGCGACCCTTCTTTAAAGAGGGATATTTATTTTTAAAACTTAAATGGTAACTGGTAAAACCTATTATATTGGAAAGAAAGTCTTGGTAATAACGAGATTATTGATAGATATGTAATTGTGCCAGAGACTAAAAGGATTCCAAGGGATGGCTCTTTATATCGTAGACGGCCAACTTACATCCAGATAGAAAGCCCACAGCTTGATTGGTCTCCAATGATATTGTGTTGGAAATGTACCTACTGATCAGATTACTTGATTGAGAGTTGATAAACTTTTTTTACGGTATATTATCATCTTAGCTTGCGTTAACTTATTCCTCAACAACCACATTACATTCAATACTGCAACAGCTAATCATTTCTTAAAACATCCTTCGACACTACACTTAGTGTGCGTCTATCCTGAAGGAGCACAGACAAAAGGCGGGTTCACAATAGAGGCGCGATGCGAGAGAGCATCGCAGATGACAGAGCCGCGATAATAGAGCTCCCTGTTTAGCGAGCGCGTCCGGGCCGCACGGAAATGGCGCAGCCCTACAGACAACCTTCATTTCCTGAGTAGTCCTTTTGGCAGAACCCGAGGGACGTGATGTTAATCTCTGTTTTTCCTGTCATAATTCTGTATTCTGGCTGTACTTATTAGCTTTTTGCAAGTTGTAAAAGCAGTGGTTGCTTTGTCGGTTTTTTTTTTTGTGACAAGGATTGTGTATTTGAAGGCCCGAAGTTTGCTTGTTGCTGGCTGTTCCCTCCGGCATCGCTGACAGTAACATATACTTTTTATGAAACTTTTTTTTGTCACAAAAACCATAAAGTACCGTCGAGATCAACTTACCTTCATCAACACCTATGTATATAGTAAATCATTTTTCTAAAAACCACCAACATTAAACCCCGAACCCATCATCGTCCAACGCGAACGAATAGTTGTTGTTGTTCTAACAATAAAGCTGACAACGTCAGTTGTTGCAAGACAACAGGATCGCGAGTGTCGTTGTCACGCGTCGCGCTCAAATGAACAACAACTGTTAACAATCCGTGTCGAAGAACTGGACACTGGCCGGTTTATCGACGAAAATGCTCCTTTATTTGCCGTTGGAAATGGAACAATGGAAGTTTATTTGTTGAGAAGGCTATAATTGTGTCCAGCGGTGAAGTTCAGGAATCTGCACAATGAGATATCTATTGGAAATTTTATTTTTGCGATATTTTGTTATTTGTTGCAGCTTTCGTTCTGGCTATCGGATGCTGTGTTTGCACCTACTCACTATTGTTATTATTAGTATAAAAGTGATTTATTTTCATTTGTTTCTTAGGTGTAAATTATAAATTATGACATCACCCTGTCGGGCACAGCAAATTAAAAATAAACATCTTTCATAGCAAATGTGAATCAATACCCAATTTTCTAAATAGTCGACATTTAAGAGCTAAGTTCTTTTCGTGTTATTCATGTCACGGTGGGTCCGCGCCATTTCTTCTCAGCGGCTACCCGGAAACACGTCTCAACGTAACAACGTCTGACATGCCTACTAGACAAAAAGGTTAAAGGATACCCTCTCGAACACCTTAACGTCCTTATAGACAGATAGAAAGGTGTGAAAGTGCTTAAGTCATGGTTTTCGTTTCTTATTGAAATACAACTACAGCAGATATACCTTTAAGAGTAGATACTGTTAATGGAAAGCGGACAGTTATCACAATCAGTCAATTTATACTCTATATGCAATGACATACTTAAATCACAGAATGTAAGCAATAACTTTCTCTGAACATAAACTTGCCCTTATTCCCGAAACCATAGTATTTTACAAATATAACATAATTGTATTAAAGGACTCATAACTTCTATCGAACACGGATGTACGCAAAAGGTCGGCTGATATTTATGAAAATAGAGCATCCAAGGTATCACAACTCAGTCTTCTCTGCATGTTGCTAAATTAATATATACGACGCTTGTCTATTCATATACAGGCTGTGTTCATTCATGTTACTAACACATAAAAAACAAAAGGCTCTCTCTTCCTGTGAACTGGACATTGGAAGCAGATATCAAATCAAGTCTTTAACTCACAATTTAAAAGGTAAAAACCTACACCAATATAATCATGGAATAGTAGACTACCTAAACATTTTTCAAGTTCCGACCATACATCACTACGGGATTCCTTTTTTAGTTGTCGATCAAACAGTTAACCTCACCATATCTGTTAAAGCCGAACCTTACTCAAAAACTCAACTTGTATCGAGAACCCATCTTTCTTCACACTATACTTTACCTCATATATAAAACATGCTGTAGGTAGTGACGTGCATGGGAGGCGATAGAGTGAAACTTTGGAATAAAGACTAACGCCAGTTGTGAGCTTATTCAAATTTAACCTAGTTCACCGCAAATAGCTGCCGGCGGTAGGTGCTAGATTTAGCGCCGAGTTATAGCAGGCTTCAATATTACTCAACCACATACTGTTAATGTGCTCATATTGAATAACAGTAAAGTTTAACATTGAAGTTAAATAACGGAAAAATGTATGGATTGTGAGAAGATATAGATGATCTTTTGCGCTGACTTTGCTGATCCTTAAAGCGTTACCTATACTCAACTAAGAATTGGTTTTAATTTATAGAGATTTCTGTTCTGTTAGGTAAAATGTTAACGTAACTTTTATCGTAAATGTAACCGTCTCTTGCAATAAAAGAACGAGGAAGTTGAAGCTACATGATGAACTATAGTGCGGCTGCGAGGCGCACCAATCTGTCATCGTTATAAACTTTTACTACATTACTCTGCGCGGTATGTACAAGCTCACAATATTAGATTTGCATGAAACTTGTTTCGTAACCAAGACACACGGCATCACATCAACATCTCACAAAATAATGTAAAATTATGCTAATATTTCGAGTAACATTATACAGAAATTTTCTCAAAACCCAAATATGTAACCGATCCCGAATTTCGGAGACAATTATTGTATTGTAACTTAATCTTCAGTGGAAATAAATTGAAGACACCGCTGAAATAAAGTTAGCATAATAAAAAGGCTCTTTCAATTCGTTGAACATTGAAACGGCGAATGATGAGTAGGTTAGTACATTTTTTGAATGCGGTATGAATATAAAATGTGTGTGGGTATTCAGAATAAGGGCACAGGTGGACAGCGCCGCTAAAAGCCGATCCGTGTAGCGTGCAGTCCGCCCCGGCGCGTATCAAGCATTTATCATTGAGTTTACACGCGGCATACATTACGCTTAACTAAGTACCTTTTTAGTTTCACCTTCCGAAAAATGGCCGCCGACACGGTTTGGATTTTATTGTGGCTTTTTATGGTGAATCCTATTTAATTATCTCGGGATTTAACGAGGTTGTTCCCATCTTTATTACTCCTACTTAATTTCCTGTGTACCCTTGATTATATAAACATGACAGAAAAGGACATATTTGTTATATAACTTTATGGGCAAACCCGTAAACTAATATATCACTGTACGAAGGTAGACTCTCCTTGAAAGTTTTTGGTCAGTTGTTTGAAACTAAACAGAGGTACACTATACCTACAAAGACACGTGAACATATTATACCTCTATTGATAGATGAAGGCAAAGATAGATATAGATTGAGTACTACTACTGGTTTTATTAAAGTTCACTGTGTAATTAGAATTCATATGACCCTGTTTTCTTAACTGTTTAGAACAGACTCTAGAATTATTTTACTCATATTTTAGAACCGCACTATTTATACGTTGAATTTAATTTTAAGCACCGCTTAAGTCTCTCTCGCGTTCTTGCCTACACGGAGCTTAGTTGAAATATTATAGAGCTTAGCTATCACTTTTATTCGCCTATATAGGAGGTGGGATAGAACAAATTTACTTTTATTTGAGTGTCAGTCATGCATCGCGGTGAATGCTTGGCGCTCCATGTTCACGGCTGAAATTCAAATGGAATTCGTTGGAAATTCACCTCTCACAATATGGAGTGCAGCGCCCCTTCTCCAGTCAGTGTACAGTTTCAGCTTTTTTTTTTCAAAATATAGTTCAGTCTCACTATACTGTAAATATAACAATACTAGCCTACGGGTTTGTAGAAAGAACTCGTTTTTTATCGCTGTATATTATATTTAATGAGAAAAAAATACGATTATCTCTGCTCAGCAATTTCCACAAAATTCTATAAATTGAATTTCTCCTGTCTCTTAAAATATAATATCGATTTCGTCCACCAATCTTTAAAACGTGGGTCCAATATAAAATTCATACCTCAAACTCGAAATCGGAATTCAGCACCGTAAAGTATTTCGCACTCAGAACGGAATGAATAATTCTCCATTCATATTACAAGAGAGGCTCTTCCATTTAAGATTTACAACTCGATAGAATACCCACTGACTACTGCCGGCAATTGAATACACTCAAATGAAACTGCAAATGCCGTTTTCAATATCTTTCCCGGAAATAACATTTCGAGTAGGGTTTCAATTTAATATAGCACGTTGCTTGTACGTTGTCGGGTGTCTTGACTAGTAGTTACAACAACAGAATTCTTGAGTCGGCGCTGTGTGCCACGCCTTACAAACGAGTAATAAGTGCAAGTGCTGCCAAATTACTTCGAAATCGCTGTTTGAGACGCTCTCTGAGGCTTTGTTTTACTACAAGCCAGAAACTTGACTTAAGTTGGATATATTTCTTGTGACGTGTGACGATGTTCACGTTCACGTGCTATACTATACGTAGTTATTGACGTTTCTTAAGCGGCTGTAATAGGTCTATAAGAAACCTTTGAGTTTGTCACGGGGAAATTGTATCTTGAAGTGTACCACAATTTTATTTCACTTGATTACAAACTCTAAAACCATGTTAAACAGAAAACAGTACCTACATACTGAAACACCTCAAAAACATAACAGAACCTAAATCCGCATGATACTTAGTATCCAAATCTGATGTGTATTCAAAATCCGCGCGCCGACTATTTTCCGGGGCGCAATCTTGCATTGAAAGAGTTATTCCGGCGCTCCATACAGGGTGGCACAAAGAGGCTTTTATCGCGAGCGGTCGCTGAGTGCCAGTGCCGACCGCAAACAAAATCCGACACACGATGAATACCGCTAAGTAGGTTACATGTGATATAATCTTGAGATTTACGATACTGGAAAAGTAAGTGCGACGTGAGTGTTTTTTGATGCGTGAATGCGATTTAGATTGTTGCTTGTGTTTTTGTTATCATTCGGTTGGGGGTGCTGAACCGCGATGTAAATAAATAGTTGTAATTTGTAAAACTGGCTAAGCGACTTGCTGCGAAGAACTGAACGAAAAAAAACGTAAATTTTGTAAATAATGAAAAAAAAAATTAATCGTCACAGTCAAAATTAAATTTCAAAAACGAATAAAAGAACGGATACATTAAAATGGCATCCATTAAAGTTACGCAAGAGCGGCACAATCGCGTCAATTATGTGCAATCTCAACAAAATGCAGCTTAATAAAGGATAATGAAGGCACCGCCGCTGTGTGGAAAACTGTTTACAATATGTTTAAAATACGTATAAAGTGTACAGAATAGTCTCGTACAAGACTATCCCATTGAGCTGGCGGTTGAACGTGAAAGAGGTTTTTTTATCGGGGCGCGGTGTGGCGTGGAGCGCAAGTGGCGAGCAGCACAGATAAAATCTAGCTTTGCTATCCGAGTAAATACGTGAGTGAAACGTGCCTTAGAAAGAACCCACTGGCTAATACCCTTTTGCTGTGTAGATTTACTGCCAGCGTGTGTAACGTGCACTTCAGTAAGTAACACTGTTAATTAAAACCTACGGATTCATAAAAAGTAAAAATATTACTTAATAAACTCTTTAGTCGTGTTTTCATCGTGGGTTGGTGCACATTTAACCTTATAACTTTTACTCGGTTTTATGTCTTCTTTTGTGTTTTATTTAGGAGGTAGATATTTAAGCTGACAAAGCATTCGAACACCTCGACTGCAAATAACATAAATCGTCGAGCGCCAAGGGTTACAAAGGATTAAGTTTCCGACGGGGAAGTCTCAGACAATGCATTTCCCGACACCCAATAATCCGTCGCACAAAGAAATGAACGTGACAATACATTTGAAACAAGTCCTGTGTGTCGGGCGTACGTGGAGCGGTAACCACAGCGAGCATCAGAGGCGTTATGTTACCTCGTAAACGCACGAACTGTTCTCCAACTACACATTTCATAGTACGTTTGATTCACAGTACAGGTAGAACTGTGATATCTTTTTCCATTATTTTCTCTCTATATTATTCTCTCTCTTCTGTTTATTACCATTTACTAATCAAGATTGAAATCTTTGTTTTTCCATTTTCCGAATTACGGACCCGATTGACCGAACACCAATCCGCACTTTAGCCTACTAATAATAATAAGCGTCGTAACTAACGAGAATCGTTTGTTTTCACTTGCTTGTCTTTGCACCTGTTCTTAACCAAAAAAAAGATACAATATGAATCTGTTACTCACTCAGCCTAAATAGCACAAAGCATTCATCTCGAAGCGGCATAAGTCAGGCCGTTTAACATTAACCCCAGCTCGGCAACTCACCCTCATCGTCTCGCTCAACTTACAACAAGTTACAACTTCACTCAGCAGATACGGTAATGACAGTCTGGGTTACAACTACATTTACAGCCTTATTCAACAACTTTGCTGAGTAAGGTAGTTTGTAGCCTGATACATAATTCACCAACAATTCTCAAAAGATGCGATTTATCAATGCAAACCAGTCATCGATCGATAGGGCTGTTTTTTTTATTTGTTTAGGTTCCTTTGATCGTAATCGGCAACGATTCGTGTGCATGCAGTGATTACCTGTAAGTGATTGTTACACTTTATTCTTATTTGTTGCTTCTTTCTTTGTTTGTGTCAGTGTATACAACTGTTGGTGAACCAAATAAATAAATAAATAAGTAATTATATTGCGAATGGTAATGTTAATCTCTCACTTTCACTTTAAAACGTACGATAATATAAACTAGTTTCTAATATTCTCTAACATTATGCAGGGAACTATGTACATTAGTAAATAATGGAGTACATAAATATATATTTTTTTAGCGTTATATACTTAAAACTGCTACGTGGAAAATACAATCTCAGCGTAATATAGTTCGTGAATAAAGACATCGTACTCTAAGTAGAAGCCATTGGATACAAGTAGGGAAAGTAAAATCTGACCTTAGATCTAGATTGTTCTGCCAAAGGGCCCCAGTCATAGTTGTTTTGTACATGCTGGAAATATGATTTGAACGAAGATTTTGTCTCTGTCTGAATACGAAGTTAATTTAAAATAACTATATTAGAATAACCAGAGCTATTATTATAGTATTTTATTCATATCAACTTATTTAATAGAGATCATCCGATATTTGAGTTCTTTCTTCAAAAGTTTATCTTTTGTAAATCAATCATCGTTCAATATTGCCAGAAGCTACTTATAGAAACGTTACTAATTTATTGATAGAGGTAAGGTTTCTTTAATTTAACAGTAGAATCTCATGTAGCCAGCTATCATAAGTAATTTCTAACTAAACGTAATGAATTACTGGTACTTAGGAAAAAATAATGAAAACATCAAGGAGGTTTTCTTTAAATGTAATATAATTTATGCATTAAAAAAAATGTCTCTGAGTTTTAAAATGCAAATACAAAACCATATTCACAACTCAATCTAAGATGCCTTACATGATAAACGCGACTTTTTCCTAACGAAACGCTATCAATGTGAAGCATGCTCAACAACAGAGGCACGTACTACGTTAACCTTCTCTCGTAGCTGAATAGCTACGTCGTAGCTGATAGCTACGCCGTAGCCGGCGTAGCGCGCCTGTTTAGCCCTGTCGTTTGAGATAAGGGTAAATTCAAAATTTCGCTGCGGAGATAAGCTAATGAGAATAATTTTTGGACTGCCTCACTAGCATATTAAACTGTTGTGTTATAATGTACTCATTTTCGCTACAGGGTTAGAGACGAGATTTTGTGTGAAATAAGCCTTGTGTTCAACGGTAAATGAAAATTCAGTAAGTTTCTAGAGTAAGGTTGAAAAATATAACGTAAACTTCTTGTGGCGTCTTGAGATTAAATACTTTAAGCGGATTTCGTTCGAAACTATGTCGCCTTCAGTGCTCAACATTATGACGTCAGATCTTTTACTGTTGTTTGTATTGTATGCAAAAAATAAATGTTACGTGAACGCCATAATCATGAATAATTACTTATAAATGTTGCTGTTCTTTTTCAATTTAAAAAGTCTTACATCGTCATTTAGAAACGTTGTTTATGCAGAGAATTAGTAAGTTTTTATTAAAATATACCTACGCTTGGCACCGCAATACTTTCGCGCAAAAACAGTAAATCCTCATAATCCAACCAGCGTCAACATTTCGGTGCAAATACTCAGAGCTAACTCTTCTGTGTTTTCTCAAAATTTTTTGTTCTTATAACCACGGTCTTAGGGTGCTGAGATTTAACCGCATGATGAATAATATAATATGTTTAAGAATTAAATATTGCGCTGTGTGCAAGGATTTCTTGCATACTTTCAGTTCTGCAAACAGTGGTATTCACAGTGTTTCTTGAGTCTGTTTTAATAACTTATATTAGTCGAATACATGGCACTTGTAGGCGTGACGTGACGTTCTATGTTGTGACAGGACCAGAGGGTGAGACCAATACTATAAAAATATTATCATGAAATAAAACACAAGAACAAAGTGACAATACAGAGACAATAAGAAAAGTGTTAATGGACACATTCTTAGTTATACTTTCCTAGCAAATTAAGACAAAAGTGAATTACTTATTATCATTAAAGCTAGATTGTAATTTTTTGTGATGTTATCTTATAAGGTCACATCATATACACAAAAAAAGTAGTAAATGAAACAAAAAAGTACGTTTTCTTAACGTCGTTGATCGTCCTCAAAGTGAAATGGAAAACTAGAATGCTAATGTTAATGACTTCTAGAAGCCTAATCGCTAAGTTTACCATACTATGTCGTCGAGCTTTAAGAATTTATATTCCACCTGGGAGCGATCATATTGCTTATAAGTTTGTTATTTATTTTATAACGATGAAAATTAGATTATTATACCTTGCGAAAAGTTTACAGGTGTTAAGGTGTGAAATTGTTTAAATAAATGGAATAATGTACAGGTTATATCGTTATGTTGCTCTTTTTTGAAGTTATTCGTTTATTAGTACACTATTCTACTTTGCAGTATTCTAATATGAATGGCTTGATGTGGTGTAAAGACAATATTATAAAATTAAGTCATTATCAGGCTCCCTGATGGTACAGATGTTTTTCTTACCCACAGATTTACCTCACGAAAGTGGTTGAGTCATAGATAATTCTACCTTTGTGTGAATGCAAACGTCTTTGAACTAACTAATTCTAATAAGTAAGGATATATAGTTAAGTTATAGTTAACGAAATATTTGTAAGTATGTACTATGTCGAATTAGATTTAGCTATCTGTAATGGCAAAGTGACTATGCGAATATAAATAAATATGGTGCTTTCATGAGACGAAATCCATATAACGCATACTATACATGTAGAAAACATTATGCAAAAAAATCTAGCCCTACTTTTAATAAAATCAGCAGCAAGCCCCATCACTCGTCTTCAACACATAAGAAGAAAGTCTTGACGTAATCTCCATTTCACGACAATTTGAAATCCATGCGAAGCGAGTGTCGACGCAGAATTTAATAACTACCTCAACGTGTGACAACCGTTTGTCATCCGAGACGGGTTATTAAGGTCAACAGGTCTGGTTATTGCAATCTAGTTTTTTCACCTACTATTATTATATTAACAGGTGCTTTTGAATGCATGAATATATGTATGTATATGTCACGATAAACACATTGGTAGATAGATACAATTTTAAAACTGTAAAATTTCTATATATTTATAAAGGTGTGTATCTTTTTGTACAAACTAAGTCATACGTCATGGACTATGATTAAATGCCACTATGTTTGCTTGATAATCGATAAATAACAAATCAATGTTTATAGATTATCGAGCAGAAAACAAATAGTCGTAGTACCCATACAATGTAGGTATGTAGGTACGGTAGACTGCACGTCAGTGGTAACTGTCATGCACCTTAACACAATAGTAATAAGTACGATTTTCCTATAAAACTGTTACCACTGACCTGAAGTTGACTGTACCTACTATCGTTAATATTAATCACTTTTATGAAACCTTCAAGATTTTTAGGTTTAATAATGGTAACAATCTTACGCTTCCATAAATTACGCCTTTCCCTAATTAACACTGAAATAAATTGTGTCATAAATAATTCCGGAGTGACCATAATTTTTGTGTTATACAAACATTTATAGGCTTGCTACTTTAACAGGAGTCTTTAGCCCCTTTCTTCATTACTACTGAGAAAATATCTATTCTTCTATATAATCAGTCTTACTTATAAACGTGAATTAAATAATAAGTTATACTTAAGGGGTGTTTAAGAAAAAATCTTACTCATAAACGTGGCTGAACTAAATAATTTAGTATTTTTAATGAGTTGTCGCCACACCTTGTTTAACCGTTAATTAAATGGCTGGATTTTATCAGCATTTGTTTATTGAGTCAATTTTAATTTATTTTATTGTTGCCATTACATAGATGACAAATATTTTGAATTCGGTAGTGTTGAGAATAGTATGTTTTTATGATTATCGTTCATTTTATACTAAAATGGGTCAATCACTTAATTTTAAGTAGTAGTTGAAACAATACTTAGAAGATGATTTGTTGATTTTTATAAGTAAGGCTGAATATACTTAATGATAAAAGATGAAAAAATTTACAGCCTTACTTATAAAAATCAACTAATCATTGTTTTAACTAATTACTACTCAAAGCCTTAAGTAGTGATTAATTTATTTTGACCTATAAACGTTGCTTAAGCATGTCTTAAGTAATGAACAGGTAATGACATAAAAACATACTAATTTCTCAACACTACCGGAATGTTGGTAGCTTAAAAAAATATTTGTCATGAAAACGTTGTGTAATGGCAACAATGGCATCCGTAAAATATAAAATTAAAAAGTTGAACTGTCAATAAACCGGAAATGACAAATCAGCTGGTAAGAATCCAGCCATTTTGCTAATTAGCGGGTTAAACAAGGGTGTGAGGCTACTTAATTCGACAGCTCATTTAAGACATTGCTAAGAAAATGATTTATTTCAGTCACGTTTATAAGTAAGATTTTTTCTTAAACACCCCTTAAGTATAACTTATTATTTAATTCACGTTTATAAGTAAGACTGTTAATGTTTCATTCATATTCATATATTTATTTGCATTCCATAATGTTACAATAGATGTGAATTCTCTGACGGCCGTGCTCTCGCTGTGGCGGAATATTGGGCTGACATAGTGTAGTCTCATATGACATGTCATCGACTCGAAAGAAGAACAATAGATGTTGAAGAGGTTTAAAGCTAGGTGCAATTATGAAGCCTGTTAGGGCACAGCAAGCCGCCTGTTACCAAATTTGAAAAATAAAAAAAGTTGCATGTTTGTTTGTTCGTATTCTAAAGGATCCGAGACTACTGAACCGATTTGATAATTTCTTTCACAGTTGAGAAGCTACATATATAAACACTTCTCAATGATCATAGTATCCGGTACGGGCAGTAGTTCCCACGGTATGCAAGTAGGTACAACCACGAGAGCACGGCTAGTTTAGAATGAGTCTTTATTATTCCTGCTCAACAAAAGTAACTGAAGGAAACAGTGCACAGAAATCCCGGAGCGAGCAATAAAGTGATTGTTCTAACGACGTTCCCTGTTATACAATGGCCAATTAGTATTATAATAGAGTTAAAACTATGCCAGCATAACAGATACATTTATTCCCTGGAGAATAAAGTTATTTGCATACAGGATAATAGCGACAATTACGACTTAATTATTTTATTGTAGAAATAAGTTTTAGGTAGCTCAGTGAAAGATGTTTTCACGAATAATCATATCTATAAGATAATTTGCTCAATACTCAGACACGTCCATGAATGCTTTACCGTGGTTATACCAAAACAAATGAGAATTGAAATAAATTCAATTCAATAACAAAAGAAAAAAAATGTTCCTTCTTAAAAATTCACAGGTCCTAAACATAACAAGCTTATTGGTGGTCGGAGTCCATTGTGGCAATTATGTTAAATAGATAAGACGGCAATACAATGCTAGAACGAAGGTCCCGCGGTTCCTAACAGTCCCGGGGTCCCAATAAAAAAGCGTTTTATATTTGAAGAAATTCGTATGATCTTTATCGTGCTTAAGAATGGGACATAGAAATTTTGGAGAATTTAAGAAAGTTGTGTCTTATCATGAAGGTAATATAAAGTTAGTTTTTATGTGCTCCTGTTTTTATAGTATGTATTTGTATTAGAAGCTTCTACTTTCCATATTTGCTTGAAATGCAAAAAGGTAAATACACACGTAAATTATAGTAAATACCCGATAAAATAAAATATCTACGAATTCTCTTTATCAAAATTATCTATCCCATTTGTGTGTAGTTCATTCAACCATAAGTGTGTAATAACATACTAACATACATAAAATAATAGCGTGTAATAAGTTTGACACAAAACTGAAGACATCAAAGTGAGAATTTCGAACATCCGAAATTCACAAAATTTGCTATTACAATGATCCTTTACAGCTCGCTTTATAAACGCTAACCATACAAAATTAAAGGCGCGTTTATTATCATAATGCGGTGCGTAAAAAGCTTTCGCTCGTTGTTCCGCCAAAATCACTTTCCCTGTGAATTTTTATAGCATTTTATTGTTTATGCGTGCTACCCAGCCTATTACAGCACTTTGCTTGTGAATTATTTGGCAACTTGCTTGCGCACAACACCCATTACACGATTTATGTACCATCCCAACAATGTACACAGCAAATAATACAATGCCCGTTAAAAAATCGTGCGCCGCATGTTTATAGCACTTTACCAACTTCAACTGTACTTTACCGAGTGCTTTTTGCTGCTATTCAATAGCTTTGATATTAATATTTTATTAAGTAAAGTTCGAGATGGGCTATTTAGAAGTTCGTGACTCGATGTGTTTGCAAGCGTAGTCTTAGAAGTGAGCAGTGCGATATGGAGTTAAGTAATAATGCTTAATAATCTAATTTCCTTTTACCATAATAAATATTTCTTTTTTTAATTCTACTGATAGTTTACCTATTCTGTATTTTCATTCTACGTATAAGACGATTACAATATGTTCTATCTATCGCAAGCAAGAAAGCGATATTTGCACGTAAATTCCAAAATAAATAAAGCTCATAATTTTCGCTCCACGTCTCTAAAGCTTATATGAACCACATACCTTAAACAGAATGAGATTTTGAATCCTCTTAGCGTTCACTATAATACCGTCGCATTTTCTTCTAATTATAACATAATGTTACGTAGTGAGACCACTCTTGATATCTAGTACAGTACCCCGCAGGAAAACACACAAATTCATATTAAGAAAACTGGAATTTTCTTCTTTATGTGCTTGGTTTACAGGTCAAAGTTGTTTGCGCAACTTTATCACATGATACAGCTATTAGTGCGGACGCCTGTACCTTTTTTATGGTAATAATATTCAAGTTGGAGAGTTAAGCTGACAACGCCGCATATATTATGCTTATAAGGTATAATTATCCGTAATTGAGCAGTCTTCGTTTTATTGTTTGAACTAATAAAAGGCAATATCAACTGTGTACCTAATTAAATTTTTATTTTATTCTGTACTGAGATATAAAATAAGGATACATAAGATGACAGCTTTATTTAATACTTAAAATTTCCATTTAATGTAAATGTAATATTTGTGTCAAATCTGTACCATCACGTTAATGCGATTAATATATAATTAATATTTTATGATTTGAAAGATGATAGATGGATCTATCAAGTCAAATTACGATTATAAGTGGAAAAGCTTATATTCGTGTTCCAAATCATCATTTTATCCTAAACGACAGGAAAAAATTGTGGCAATAATTTCTTGAAAATATAAGAAGTCAATCAAGTTAATTGAGTTTCTTCTAAACTGTCAAGTGATAAAGCCAGATAATAAAAAAGAGGAAAAATAGTATTGAGTACTTGAAAAACACTCCTCCTGCATGAAAAATCGCAACGTTATTGGTTTGTTGTTTGATTAAAAGTTATTGAATGCTTTTATAACAAAAATATTAATTTTACCCGTATGTACTTGAATACTTACCTAGATTGCTGCAATTAATGTGCCTGAAAAACAATAATTACAAAAACCTATTACAAAAAAAATGCGATTACAAGAGAGTTAAGAGATTTCAACATCAATTCAACGAAAAGCTTTACAGTTTACCAATACGTAAAATCAATTTTTTGATGTATTCAGCGTAAAAGCTGCACTTTCAATTGATCATAGTCGTAATATACAATTCAGAGGAATATTCAACAATAAATGAATAGTTTAAACATAAGCCCTTTATCTACTTAGACGACAGAGCCGCGTCGACGGCGCACGTTGTTCCATGCGCTCCTCAAAGAGATGTCAGCATCCCCAGCGGGGCCCAGTAGGGCCAAGGCCTGCCGGGGTTGCGGGTTGTTCGAAAGAGATACCGCGGCCCTGGTACATAAAAGGCCTACGACGGAATACGACGGTCTTTACGTCACGGCTTTTAGTCAGTAAGAGTCTGACACTTCCTCACCGCTGCTAACCCACAGCGGGAGGAGTCATTTGACGATTTTTCACGTCGTTAAAAAAAAAGCCCTTTATCACTAATTATGGATATTTTTCACAACAATCGGAACAGCCAGCAGCGTGTAACTAAGTCATTAATTACTATCCCATTTAACATTGAATTCGCACTAGTCGGCGCTAAGTCTAGAGTGCTATTAAATGGTACACCGAATGAAACATTTATTGGCGAGTAAAGCTTGGGCCGTATTGGTGTTGCGTCATACACGACTTGTATTCATATGAATACAAGTACATATGTATGTACTAGTGTTGCTTTGGATGTATGTTCGTTTAACACATATCGGATTATTTCCAGAACTCTGTTATGATGCAAGGTAAGTGAACAACGTGTTCTACAAATCCAATTCACAATTTCTAACGCACGCCAGGCATTGAGAATACAGGGGGTCCCCCCACAGCGTTGACTTCCACGTAGTGACCCCTGGGCAACGCCGCGCCTGACCACCGTAACGGAGTGGCAGGCCGGCGGCTAACGAACGCTGTGCGTCGAAACGGTAAAGTCGGTAAAGGTTTCGAAACTGTCGGTGGCAATGCCACGTCTCCCGAGGGCCGCCTCCGGGCGCTGTCTCCCCAAAGGCCCTTCTCAGGGCCAACCCAAAGGCCCTTCTCAGGGCCAACCCAAAGGCCCTTCTCAGGGCCAATCTCGAGATGCTTCGGCATCAGAGAGCAGCCGCGCACCATCCGCGGCTAGTCTCATGAGAGGTAATGATCTCGTGTCGACCGACCTGTCCGACACGGAGTCAGAAATGAGTCGAACGAGCGGTGTCGCAACCCGCCAGTCGAGGAAGAGGGCCTTCCTCAAGCGGGGCTCCGGAGGCTCCTTGGACGCAGCCGAGAAGCCCGCCAAGCGGGCGGTATTAGAAGCCGACGACCAGCCAAGCAGAACCAGCACCAGCCACGGCGCCTCCAGTGTTCTCTACGCGGACCACTCCGTGGAGGAAATGGAGCGCATGGCTCTGGAGGATCAGATGGAGATCCTAGAGGTGGCCTCCAAGTCCTCAAATCTAAAGGGGACCTTCCAAAAGGCCCTGAAATGCCGGGCAGCGAACTTGCTCGGCATTATAAAGGAGTTGGCGAAGCGCACCACCTCCGATGAAACGCGGCGACTGCAGGCGAAGGTGGATCGCCTGCAGAAAGAGGTGACCGCGATGCACGCGCGCGCTGCCGAGCCCACGACTCGGCCTGAGGGGACGTCGGAAGGTTCAGCAACGAGGCCCCCCTCCTCTAACCCTGAGGATATCATCCGCAAGGTGATCATGGAGGAGAGGGCCTTCATCAGGGCCTGTTTTGCCGGCATAGAAGACCGGCTCCTGCCGGAGACGCGGCTACGCCCTCCACTCGCGGCGGATAAGGCGCCCGGACGAATGCCCATTGCACCTGGGCCCTCAACGGCTCCAGCCCAGTCAGAGCCCCAGGTGCTAAAGACCGCCAAGGGCAAAGGAAAGGGCAAGAAGACCTCACCAGCCCCGACTACCCAGACGGTCCCTCCTGAACCGGTGAGGGAAGACCCTCTGCTGCCCTCTACCACCCCTTCCAACCAGCCTTGGATTAAGGTGGTAGCGAGGAAGCGGAAGGGGAAAAAGTCGGCTCCTGAGCCCCCTGCGGCCAAGCCTGCAGCCTCAGAGGACAAGAGGAGGAAGCTCGCTCCTCCTCCAAGAACTGAAGCCGTGGTAGTCACGTTGACTCCAGAGGCAGCGCAACGAGGGGAGACGTACGAGTCCGTACTGCGGCGGGCTCGTACAAACGTCGACCCTGCGGAACTTGGGGCTGGCCGAGTCACGTGCCGGAAGACCCAAACGGGAGCTCGTATCTTCGAGTTCTCGGGGGCCCAACGCGGCACCAAGGCGGACCTCTTCGTGACTAAGCTCCGAGAGGCTGTCGCGGACTCGGCCAAGGTTGTGAGGGCCGTCAAGTGTGTGGCTCTCGAGGTGACCGACCTTGACGACTCGGTCACACAAGAGGAGGTGGTGGCAGCGGTTGCGGCGGCGGGGGGCTGCGCCGTCGCATCTGTCAAGAGCCGAGGTATTAGACCTGGCCGCAGGGGAATGGGCACCGTGAGATTAGAGTGCCCGGTTGTAGCTGCGAAGGTGGTTCTGGCTAAGGGTCGCCTCCCGGTTGGGCTCAGCTCGGGTGGGGTCCGGGTACTTGAGGATGCGCCGATGCGCTGTTTCAAGTGCCTCGGCATCGGGCACACCCGGCCTCTCTGCCCGTCCACTGCCGAGCGATGCGAACTTTGTTTCCGCTGCGGAAAAGGGGGGCACAGGTTAGCCACCTGCGAGGCTGCCACCATGCATTGCGCAGTATGCGCTGCCAGTGGTCGTCCAGCCAACCACGTGATGACGGGCAGGGAATGCCGACCGCCACCAAAGAAGGGCAAACCGCAGGCGCCGGTGCGACCTGCCGCTGCCTCCGCCACTGAAGCTCCAGTTCCAGTGCCGGTCACCGAGGGAAGCGCGATGAACACCGACTAATGGCTGGGCATCGTAGACGTGTTCTTCAAGCGAACATCAACCACTGCAGAGCAGCCCAGAGCCTACTGGTCCAAACCTTTGCGGAGTGGTTGGTGGACGTGGCGGTTGTCGCCGAGCCGTACTCTATCCCTGGCAACTGGCTGGGAGACGACAACGGCACGGTTGCATTGGTGGCGCGATCTTCCACGGACTCCCCTCCCCTATCGCTCTTAGAGAGAGGACCAGGATACGTCGCCGCCTCGTGGGGGGATATAGCCCTTATAGGTGTGTATTTCTCTCCAAACCGCCCTCTCACGGACTTCGAGAACTTTCTCGAGGTCCTCGCCAGGGTGGCACGCGGAGTGGTGCAGCACCGGGTGTTGGTCATGGGCGACTTCAACGCAAAATCTGTGTTATGGGGTAACCCAGCCACCAATGCCCGAGGACGAGAGGTGGAAACCTGGTCCATGTCGTCCGGTCTGTCCCTCCTGAATAGGGAACAGTTCACACATGCGTGCGACGGCAGGGGGCTCCATCGTGGACCTCGCTTTGCCTCCCCTTCTTTGGCGGCCTGTGTAGTGGACTGGCGGGTGGAGCTGGTGGAGACGCTGTCCGACCACCGATACGTGCGGTTCGATATTTCCACCCCGGGCTCCCAGGGGACCCAGGAGGTCGGTCGCACTTCCCACGGTGGGCGCTCTCCCGCCTAGACCGGGAAGCCGCCGTGGAGGCGGCGTTCGTCCAGGACTGGCTGTCGCCTCCTGTAGTAGTCCGGGATGTGGACGCCACAGCGGTCCAGTTAAGAGTCTCCCTGACCGAGGTGTGCAACTCTAGCATGCCCGGTCTCATCGTCCGCCTCCTAGGCGTGCCGTTTATTGGTGGTCGGAGGAGTTGGGGGATCTACGGGCCGCCTGTGTGGCAGCCAGGCGGGCCTACACAAGAAGCCGGCGGCGGCGCATTCGCGACCTCAACAACGAGGACCGCCTCTATGCAGTCTACATAGAGGCCAAGTCGACGCTGACGGCGCGAATGGGCACAGCCCAGGATCGCGCGAGGGCGGAAATGTTTGAGGGTCTGGACATTGATCCCTTTGGGAGGCCGTACAAGGCGGCGTGCAACAAACTGCGCCCGTACGGTCCTCCAGTTGCCGAGACCCTCGAGCCGTCGTTGCTGGATGGGGTGGTCCAGTCCCTGTTTCCACGCAGGGACAACTTCACTCCACCAGAGATGAGCGCCCCGCGGGGTGCAGCTCCGTCAGCCGAGGAAGTCCCGCCGGTTACTGAGGACGAGGTGGAGAAGGCAGCTTTCTGCCTCAGGGGGAAAAAGACGGCCCCAGGTCCGGATGGCGTCCCGGCAAAGGTGGTGGCCATCGCCACATCGCAGATGGGAGAAAGGTTTCGGGACCTCTTCAGTGCGTGCCTGACGTGCGAGAGGTTCCCGAAGCTATGGAAGGAGGGCCAATTGTGCCTTCTTCGGAAGGAAGGGCGGCCGGTGGACTCCCCATCGGCATACCGACCCATCGTTTTACTGGATGAGGTCGGCAAAATGTTCGAGAGGATCCTCGCCGCCCGAATCAACAGACATCTGAGCACAATCGGCCCGGATCTAGCGGACGCTCAGTTTGGTTTTCGAGCTGAGCGTTCGACAGTTGACGCCCTGTCCCGACTAAAAGACCAGGTGAGGGAGGCGATGGATGCGGGAGACGGACTGTTGGCTGTGTCATTCGACATAGCCAACGCCTTCAACTCCATTCCCCACTCCACCATACTGGAGGCCCTCCGCTTCCACGGGGTGCCTCCGTATTTGCGGGGACTTTTGACGGACTACCTGAAGGACCGCACAGTCCTCCTTGTGGACAAGACGGGCCAGCTCCGAAGTTACGGCGTCGAGTCCGGTGTCCCACAGGGTTCTGTTCTGGGGCCGCTCCTGTGGAACATTGGATTCGACTGGCTTTTGCGGGGCAACCTCCCCCGTGGCACATCTGTCATTTGCTATGCAGACGACACCCTTCTGATTGCCCGGGAGAAATTTTGAGAGGCGGCCAGCTTGGCCTCGGCGGGCGGTTCACTAGTGGTGGACAGAATCTCCCGCCTAGGGCTGACGGTGGCGCTGCAAAAGACCGAAGCCGTGTTCTTCCATGGGCCTCGGCAGCACCAACCGCCCGATGCTCATATACATGTGGAGGGTGTCCGCATTAGTACAGCCCCAGATGAAATATCTGGGCATAGTCCTCGATAGCAAGTGGCGTTTCAACGCACACTTCAGTGGCTTGTCGACGCGCTTGATGAGGACCGCGGGCGCCCTCATGGCTCCTCCCGAACATCGGGAGGCCCGGCGACCATTGCCGGCGTCTGTACGCCGGCATACTCAGAGTATGGCCCTGTACGGGGCCCCAATCTGGGCAGACTCACTGTGTGGTCGGAGGAACGCCGCTGCCATCCGAAGGCCACAAGGGCCATTGCACAGCGGGTGGCGAGGGCATACCGCACAGTGAGCTTCGCGGCGGCGTGCGTTCTGGCGGGTGCCCTCCTGGGAACTCGAAGCTTGGGTGCTCGCCAGAGTGTACGACTGGACGGCGGCGCAAAGGGCGCTAGACCGGCACCCGGACCCGATCGAACGGGAAGAAGTGCGTGAGGAGGCGAGGGAAGCAATCACTGACACTGGGCCGAGGACCTTGCCTCGTCAACGTTTGGCCGCCGGACGCTGGATGCCATCGGGCCTGTCCTGGATGGATGGCTCGATCGGCGGCATGGCTGCCTCTCGATGCATCTGGCGCAGGTGCTGTCCGGGCATGGCTGCTTTGGAGCGTACCTGCACCGAATTGGGAGGGAGGAGACCCCAAAGTGCCACCATTGTGAAGCCGAGGTGGATACGGCAGAGCACACACTGGAGGTGTGCCCATCGTGGGCTGAACCCCGCCGCACTCTGGTGGCAGTGGTCGGGGATGACCTCTCGCTCCCCAGTGTGATTGGTGCCATGCTGGGAAGTGAGGAGGCATGGGACGCGGTAGCCTCCTTCTGTGAGGACGTCATGTCACAGAAGGAGGCGGCAGAGCGCTTGCGGGAGAACGACCCTCTCGCAGCACCGCACCGCAGACGAAGAAGGGGTGGAAGACGGCGAACACAACGTCCGTCCCCATCCGCCCCGGGGGGTGATCAGCGGGCGACAGGCGCGGGGGTGCCACCGCCTGTATTACAAGGATCGCCCCTTGTGCTCCGGCCATCATAGGGACCCCTCCCCACTAGGGGGAGAAATGAGGGGCCTGCCGTAAGGCGGGCAATCGCCGGTGGGGGGCTGGATGCCATAGATTCCCAGACCCCCTCCTCTCAGGCGAGGTCGGAGTGCCGCTGGGCCTTTTTAGTGGGTATACCGGGAACGTCGTTACCGGGGAGTCCCACATACCCCTCTCCCGTCCCCCGACGGGAAGGGCATGCGTAATAGCATTTTTTACCCAGCGACAACAAAAAAAAAGGCATTGAGAATACATATTCAAAATGGTTATACCGATAACTTTATTGTGTCAGACTCACTGTACAATTCTACGTTTTCTTATTTTGTTTTAGGCTTACCCGAATTTGAACCAATTAGACCAGGTACCCATGACGGTCAAAATCACAAAGAGTCACACAATTTCAAAAAGAATCTAGATTCAACTTCAATAAAACGGCCTTCCTACTCCTGATCAACATTATAAGGCCATACATAATTAAATTATAAGCTTTAACAGAGTGTTCTCCTTGTGTGGTCAACGGGCGATCCCAGTGCCCGCATCATGAGCGGCATCGTAGCGAATGCATATAATATGACACAATTATGTGCAGCACAATGACGACACGCCTGCATAATGGCTGCTGTAACCGGACAGCTAACTAGAAAAATAAAACTCATTCCGTGTAACTGGGAATATAAGATGCCTTCTGATTTAATTATGAAGTAGCCTTCTACGTGGTGGTATGCTAATGAATATTACGAATGCGAATGGGAGTGGCTATACATTCTTATACTTATATTCATTAAAAAAACAGAACCATCGCATTGAGATAGAAATCGATAGGCTAAAGGCTAAAGGCTTTTGACAGCTATATGAGGCATTGTACGTAAATAATTAAGTGCTATCGAAGAATTCATTATTTGATTTTGTGGGGAACACTAAGGTACACTTTAACAGAAACATTTTGAAGATATTACAACACTTCATAGACAGGTATGGGTCTATAATATCATTCAACACGTCATTGCCCTTACAAAATACGAGTGATAGTTTTACCTATGATAATTCCAGGGAATGCATTCAGTATTTACCCGTCTATTTCAGAGACAAAATTAATTTAATTTCGTGAAAATCATCACCTGAGTTTGCCCCTGTCCAATCAACGTTATAAGTAGACTGTCAATGAAGCTATTAGCGATCCTCTTTCGATAATTATATTTCCAATGCATTTCCACTAATGGTAGAATTATTGTTAATAAATTATACATTAGCTGATTATATTAACGCGAGTGCAAATGAATATTATTCATTAATTATTTACTACATACGCACGCAGCTACGTTACATTAAAGTTGCAAGTGATGACGTATTTTAACATAGCTGATTTATTATTAATATCATTGTTTATTAAATTCAGTATTTTTTACCATTCCACTGTTACCCTAGGTGGACCTGGTTGGGACCTTTTGAAAACTTTCTAACGAACCACTCAAAAACCTTTTTGTAATAGAAAATGTGTCCTCTATGTTACGTGGTTCCAAAAATGAAATAAAAATCTTCATTCGTAAAAAAAGTTCTTAAGTTTTCTACCAATCCGAAATTGTATATGACGAAAATACTCATGTATCTATCTGTAGAGTACCTATGTTATATTGGCACAGCAACATATTACTGATATCTCTGCGCGTCATAAATCTCAAAACACCAATTTATTCACCCACACCTGCTCCATACTTAAATCCATCAAAGTAAATATCACCGTAACATCGCATGGGTACCAGGTAAGCAGTGACGTCATAAAGCGTTTGTCGTTGCACCCGCTTCTTCATAGGAAGGTTATATTCTCACATTTTGTGCATAAGTAGGAGACAACCACATGACCCGCTCCTTGCAGTTTAAGCCTTATGTAGGGCGACAAGGAGATTATTCAACGCTTTGAAATTTTATATTGAATCTATTTTTCTATAATATTTCTTTTTGTTTACCTATATTAGGCTGGTTCTTAGTCGGTAAAATCTTGGTTCGTTTTTAGACGGTGTAAAACCTACTAGCATACCGTGACTTAAAATGGTATTTCTGTTTTTTCTATTCAGTATCCTCGTTATCGTCAAGAATCATTTTCATTCCGGACAAAAATTCAAGAAATAAATAGGTAGTGTGATAGACAACTAGATATAATTGATTTCTTTCATTTCCATTCTATTCATTTTGACTATTGGTGGCGTAAAAAGGCACACAACAAAAAATATCCGATCACAAAGAGGAAATCCCAAAAAAACATCCAAGATGGTGTACAATAACAGTAATAAGGGGTCAATGCAAATTCCGTTGGACAGACATAGTCGACCTACATGGACGGATCACGGGGCTTTAGTTAGAGAGTTCGCGGTAATCCGTTTTCCATTATCGCTAGCGGCATGACCCGCTCCCCACACAAATCCGATTCCTGATGGACGCCTCCCCACCATTGTGAATATGTAGCCTTTAGAACGACGCCAAATAGGTTATTAACTTGCAAAGCAGCCGGCCCGTGTGAAAATGTGTATCTAGTGTCTAGTGTAATCTACTCCGAGTTGTGATCACCGTATAGCGGAACTGTATTATGAAAATGTCATTTTGGAACGCAATCCTGGCTGTCGTGATTAAATGTGGTTGTCTTTGTGGTGTGTAGTCATCTGCCTAGCCTTTTCCCAACTATGTTGTCTTTCAGTGTTTTATACAAAGCAGCTGCCTATCTGACATCCACGACCCGATACCCCTTGGCAAGATTTGGTCAGGCTTTCTAGCTTTGCACTATCCTTAACGACTGCCAAAGATGTTCAAATGACAGCTGAGTGGGTACCGGTTTATCGTGCCCTCCGAAATACGGAAAAACTCGTCATGACAACATTGTCACCCATCCGTAGACCTACCGCACCAAGCGTCGCTTAACCTTATGCTCGTTCTTCGAAAATCAAATTACATGTGTGTATGTTTAATTCTGAATTCGCAGTGCCCAGACAAAAAATGTGACAAATGGCCTTGATTATAACCTCTTAGCAGATTATGGTCTAACTACAAATCAACCTACAACTTTGCATTGATTAAGCGGCCTGCAAATTACCCCTAAAAGCAATATATTTGGCTGCACGGCACTGCAGCACCAAGTTCGAAACCGCAGTGCCTGAGTGTACTCTTTACTCAAAGCACTTCCCGACTGCTAAGTTACAAGTTAGTTCCAAGTGCAGATATTAAATTGACTACTTAATCACTTTAAAAAATAGGCTTGGAAGTATGGTCCTTCGTTTTCAATATAAAGTGTTGTAAAAACATTTCGAGCGCATAATTTCTTATAATATTTGTCTTAAACTTATTTTAACTAATGGACTCACAATTAAAATGCACAAAGTTCAAAAACAAATAGGTAATCTGGCCCATATTCTACAGAATTTTATTCGGTGACCTACATACTAACAAAAAAGGGCAAAGCTCCTATCCTACCATGCAATGTTTATATTTAAAAACTGGTTGTTAGCACAGCGGAATTGGCTGTTCGCACTTGATGAAAGCAAACATTCCGACACGGCATGCGACATAATCCGATTTCCAATTATTATTATACAAACGAGCGCCCCCTGCCGGACATATTGGATAACCAATACATGTGTAGGGGTATATGCCTATAAAATACAAGCTGCTACTAAGTTGCATTAGGGTCAATCTGATACATTGTGCTTACAAGGATATACTTAACTAGAGACCCGCCCCAGTTTGCATGGGTAACAGATGTTATTATACATACATATAAACCCTTCTCTTTAATCACTCTATATATTAAAAAAAAACGCATCAAAATCCGTTGCGTAGTTTTAAAGGTTTAAGCATACATAGGGATATAGGAACAGAGTAAGCGACTATGTTTTATACTATGTAGTGAAGAGCCTGAAAGAAAGCAGAGGATTCAAAACTTTAGAAACCCTTAGCTCTTATTAAAAACAATGAAGTCCTTTATGTTCACCTATTATTTTAATTGGAAAGAAAAATGCTATAGGTAGTTGCATATTTCTTTAAAAATGGACAACAAAAATAACAACTAATATCTATTTAAATAAAAATAACAATAATTTTCAAACAATATAGATCTATTCAAATCTATTTTACAACGTTTCAAGAGAAGAAACAATATTTTTATTTCAATTAAAACTGATTCACAACTGTAACAGGCAACCTTTTAACTCAGAAAAAAACTGCCTATTTTCACTCAAACACGTTCAAATTTGAAACCTCGAACATGAGGCGAACGCAATAAATAATGGCAGATCCATTGCATTTTATTTACGACGCCACGGACAGTGTAACGAGCGCGCTCAATGGAAGGGAAATCAGTTGGGTGTCCCAGTCATCGATCGCGCCCAATGGCTCGGAACATGTACGTATTGTTCCATTTACACTTACAAATCTAGATACATGTACCATGGTACATGCATTGCAGGTACTACTGAACGGATTTCAATGGTTTTCGAACGTTCAAATGTGGGGCAGGCTCAGAATCCTAGGGTAGTTGATGTTTAGTGTGTTTCGTAGACGTATCGTGCAAAAGATTTGATGTGTTCGGTTTTCGTCATGCATTACTTGTACCGAAAGTTTTTTGTAATTTTGTAAGGGTTCCGTTCCAAAGGGGTGAAAAACTCTGTTACTTCGATATGTCCGTCTAATACCAGGCTGTATCTCATGAACCGTGATTGTTCGACAGTTGAAACTTTCACAAATAAACTACCTATTTGTGAAGACTAGAATAGAATAAATATAAATTATAGTTGCAATACCTATACATGTTACAGAACTGATACCTACATAATGGCAACGAACTTTTCGTGAGCAAGTATGTCAGATAGCTTGTTTAATAGGAAGCTATAGAATTTGTAACAAGGCTATTTCTAGTTTAATATCCCTGACACAATAACTCGTTGCTACCAATAAGCATTAAGTGATCGATCGCATTGTAACAAGCCCGGTAGGATCTCTTCAGCACAGATTAAAAATTTTATGCGCTCCAATATTTACGATCCATTTACAGTTTATTGGTATCTGAAGCAGTAAACTGGGCTGTTGTTGTTATCTTTAGAGTGAAATGAGATTCCATTTTGAAAGTATATTGATGCGATCGGTGAATAACTACGATTCTCACCTGCCAGAGCGCATTGTCGTGCAACGGAACGTTACGGAGCGAACTCTCGCGTATTTCGTCAAAGAGGTTCCATGCCGGAAAATTAAAACTTTGTGGCTTCAATCCTGAACTGAGGTTAAAACAGAAAAGTTCACAATCATACTTTGTTCTGGATTATTTCTAGAATTAGGAGACTGTAATTTTTACAGAATCATTTAACTTTTACGTATAGGCAGTGTGCCGAACTAAAAAGTTAAGGAGTTTCCATCAAAATGCTTTCTGCAAAATGACATAATAAATTTTATAGTTACAAAACAAAATTCTTCAATATACACTTCGCTATACATATTTATTTATAACCATGAAAGCGTGGGGCGGAGTGAAGAAGTTATGAACCTTTGATGTCTGCCGTCGTTACTCCCGCCTGATTAACTGCTGTATAAAGCTGTGTTGGCTTCAAAATAGAATATTACGCTCATTTCCCTTGTGTACTTGCCAGAGATATCATTGAGTGCAATCCAGCTATGAGAATTATTGAGATTCGCTGCCGGGTAGTTAGCTCGAAGATTCTTGCAAGGAACTTAGAAAATCTAATTCATAAATGGATTTGTAGATTACAATGCTACTTAGGGGAAGTACATAAGGAAGTAAATACGGAGAGTACATAAGGGAGTATAGAGTGGAAGCACATAGAAATAGAGTAAATTAGGGTTGTGGGCAGGCCCTTAGTGCTTATTACGCCACTGACTAAAGTACTCATCTTAGGATCCAAGAACTGTTTTTTCTACACATTTGTACCACAACATTGTGTAATGAAAATTGTATCTATCAGTTGAAAAATCTGCCCAATTAAACAAAAAGCAAAACAAGAAAAAAATACTCATAAAAACCAGCAATCAAATCCCGATAACTACAACACTACGTAGCGAAACCGCGTCATTATTTTAATGAACATGCAACGCAAACGTGCGTCAGCGTCGGAGATCGACCGCAGCCGTGTCACAGCTGTCATCGAACAATGTAACGCGAGTTATTATGCTGCACAAAGCTGCAAGCCGCTACAAAAGCGACCGCCAACAAAGTTGCGCGCCTATCCCGTAATTATCTAAATGCTCTACAGTTCTACCCAAAGGTGTTGCCATAGACTGATAGACTCGTACAGATGCGTCGAAATTGTGGGTGTTGTCTTTGGTCTGGTGGTATTAAACCTCTTTGAAAACAGCTTTTTATAAGGCTACTGAAATTCTAAATTACATTTAAAATAAAAGAAATAGGTTAAGTATCAATAACAACTTTTTAGGATAATTAATGATCGGAGTTTGAAGAAAAGGTATAATAAAATAATAATATATAAAGAATTTGAATTGAATTGAATAATACTTATGCGATGATTTTAATTATCACCATATTTATTGACATTATAATTTATACATTCCTCACACTATTAACACATTTCGATTTTTCATCACGTTTAAACAGTTCACGCTTCCTAGATAATGTCTAAATCACGTTTCCAAAGTTTTCCAACACTGTCCAGTCTTGACAAAGGTTTGAACCATGATAATTCATTTTTCGACCACCAGCCATTTGAAATAAATGATATTGCAGTCTTTGTCATTTCGAGGATAACATCAGTGGTATGTAATTTTTTTTATCAATGAGTTGATACTCAGTAGAATAACCGAAAATTAATTTCCATTATTACGAAGGTACATAAGTATATAAAAAATATATAATTAGGTACACTAAATAATATCAAAAGAGGCATATTTAAAAAATACTTACTTATTGATTTGTAATAAAATTTTAAATTATATAAGTTTGTTGCTATTGAATAAATTAAGAGAAAGTCAATTGATTCGCATAAAGAAAATCGCGTTGGCCATGCAACCAGTCCAAAGTAATCGTCAAAAAAACAAATGACACGTCAATGACGTCACGCACGAAATGACAAGGACAACATTATACCTTGGTACTCTTCTATTAAAAAAATGACAAGCCTTCATTCTTTTTCAGATGCAGTTATTAAACATTCCCTGACCTTCATGAATCATGTTTTAGGTATCTTCAATCCGATTGAACATAGAATTTCGTGACAAAAATTAAAAGCATTTTTTTTTATTTGACGTCCTCTTTCAGGCAATTTTCCCTATATTATTATTAAAAAGTATAAAGTATTAATAATAAAAGCCTTTTATATTTTATAACATAAAACTTAATTCCTTATTAAACATTCCTGAGTTCCTTAAAACAATACGTAGTCATTAAGAACGGAGTGTCCTAACTACACGGTCGGTAGTCCCGGACAACTCCGCGAGGAATTATTCAGGCGCCCTTTTAAAATGTGCTTTTAGCCACCTCGTGTAATGCGATGTCGTTTGCGCAAATTGTAATGGCCGCTACGAAAAGTATTAAAATTTATTACGACATCTTTGTGAATTTGAGAAAAGCGCGCTAATGAGATACGAAATTATGGACTTATTGTCTGCTCGTGAAGTACGAATAATTTATGCGATTAACTATTTAGATCTGATGTTTAATGGATTTCATTTGTTTCTTACTGAAAGCCCTGTGCTCATCAGCTATTTTATAATAACGAGGTGCTTTGTAATAAACAGTTTGATTGTAGTAACACAATAGCGTAACCATTAGTCGTACAATTAGGCGTTGCTACAATCTGTGCAATGCTGGAATCCTCTCTGTGTTCAGCTGCTTACGAATTGATAAAGACACGTACAACTAAAGTTATAATTATAGATGGTAGAGAGCAAAGCCGAGTCTCCGAGATCCCGGCGGATTATGCAGGAATTTAGCAGATTAAACCTTCATTACTGTTGTTCGGTAACTTGCCAGGAATGCCGGCCGAGCTCAAAGCGAGATTTATACCGGCTCCATCTGGATTCCGCGATCAAAACATTCGAATACCCGCATAATTTGCTGAATACGAGTGTTTTATGTAAATACAATAACGCCGGATCACCGATGTGGTGATATTTTAAAAGAAAATGTCACCGTTGTTCTGCAAGAAGCAGGAGAATATTGTGTGCCGTTCGTTCGTTAATCTGTGAACGTCTCACTTGGAATTTATAATGAAAACAAGCATAATATTATATGTGTACGAGTTGCCTTACTAAGATAAGTATTGTCTGTACACATACTGTCTATGTTTACCTAAATATTTGAAGAAGCCTTAATATTATGTTTGTAAATACCTATAAACATACAAAGACGTTTAGGTAGGTAGGCAGGCAATAGTTTCTGACTGTATTAGCCTATCGGACGGCTATGGTCGGTAACGGGCTATACAGATTATAACTGGAAATAAATCTTATACAACCTACTACAAACTCAGTGCTAATACTATCCCAGATACGTGGATAATGTTGGAAACTTTCATTTTTTTCAAGTTCATTTGGACAATATTTTTCAAATGAAAACAATCAAAAATTCATTACCAAAAACAAATGATACGTAACGAAGATTTAAGCCTAAATAAATATTCAAAATCTCAGTCCAATATGTCTTTCTGATTGGTTTTAAATCCATTGGAAGTTCCAAGGTATCCCGAATCTTTATTTGCTTTTGTGGCGAGCGGTTTGTGGGTACCTACTAATGGTGAGGTAAACGAAAATGCTGAAAAATGGAGCTATTTCAGTGCTGAGCGGAACATCAGACATCGGTAATACTCGGCTACGTAAAGAGAATGGGAAATTGCAAGATGATTGTGTATTTAGATGCAGTTTCGGAATAAACCGCCGTACCTAGCATGACTGGGTTTTACGATGGTTCTAAACTGTACATAATAATGAGTAACATCATAAAATATTCATCAGCCATTTCAGTTCTCGAAATCAATTACTAAAGAATTGATTAAATATTTTATTTTTTGTTCACGAATAACGCTCATATTAAAACCACGAATTACTTTAACAGTCACACATTTAACACTTTAGATAAAATACAAAGAAAGTGTATCCAGTAAAACGTGCAGCTACTCGCGCTTGACATTATTTCACGCTCAACGTTATAAAGGATACATTCAACCTGTAAATAACAGACACCACTACGAAAGGCTATTAAAACTTTCCGGCTAAAAGCAAAACGCGCAGAATATTAAACGCGACTGTCATTCTGTGAATATTTACTGAATAGTTATTATTTATCACACGCTGTTATGATGAAAAACTGTGTAGTGTTGGCAACGACGGAGAAAGAAGAATTCCGCTAAGCCGGTATGGATGGCCCACTGAGTCAACCTCCGACGAAGCGACAACATCTTGGATAAATGCGGTGGATTTCATTGATATTTCGCATTTCCACTGTGATATATTCACTCTTATGGCATGTTTAATCGAACACTTTTGTGATTTATTTGTATCTAGTATTTATACTGTGGGTACAACGTAGGACGTTAATAAAAAAATACAAGAAGCATTATTTTCTATTAGGTACGTATTTTTACCTACATAAACAAAGCTCGTGCAAAGATGCAAGATAAAGCTCTTTTTATAGTAAACTAACAGTTTTCAACTTATAAAGCTGTTTAAGTGAAATATATTTTATCTAAAAGCAGTCGAGTCATCTCCTAGTATTTTCGGCTCAAACTCTTCCAATTTATCCGACTTATATGTACGTACATAGATCTGCACACGCATATAGTTTGACCATTTTTTGGTGCAGTTGACAGTGGCTGCCTCTTTTAACTATCTCGTTGGTTTAGCTGTCACATGCGGCTGCTGAGCACGAGATCTCGAGTTCGATTCCCGAAGTCGACTCCCGAGTCGGGCCGAAATCGTTTCGTGGGTTTTAGAAGACTTTCACAAAGCAGCCCGGAGCCTGGAAGTTGGTGATTGATATACCCGTACATCGGTGAGCACGTACATGTCGGTCCTGCGCCTGATCTCTCTCTGGTCGTGTCGGATTGCCGTCTATAAATATGAAAGAATATGAGAGAGACCCAAATGCTTGTGCACTATAATATGTCCCGCGCAGTTGGCTAATCTTACATGAGAACAGCCGCCGTAGCCGAAAATCGGTTAGGAGGAGATCATCATTGACAGTTGCTGTTATTCATTACGCAACAGTATTTTTCAAAACTAACAGCCGTCAACAACACAATATGCATTTTTAATATTCCCAATAATAATACAATTTCAATCAATTAAATGGAACAAAATGGCGGCGATGTATTCGCCACATTACTTCACTGCGGTCGCATACAAATTCACATCCTTCCGATCAATATTCGATGCCAGGGATTATTGATGGAGCAGTTTTAAAACGTTAATTATTCTGCTTGGTATTATCACTGGTTTAAATAAAACGCTATTATTTTCCCTTTGTGCTTAATGAGCTTTTGTGATCCGAATGGACTACGATTTTACCAAAGCTTTTAATGCAATAAATACAAAAGAGGTCACTTTACCTTGGAGTGTCCATAAAAATATTTGTGGGCATCAACCTCTCTTCTCTATTACATGATACCTACCTATATTATTTTGTGTACAGTGCCTATTGCATTTTTATTTTTAATTTGTTCCTTATGCTTTCATTTCGCAAACTTCAAACACATTTAATCAACAAAAGAACGCAAAATGGCAAGCACACTAAAAGCTTAAACCTGCGCTCAAACGCGCCACCTACACCTTCCAGTATCTTTAGATCCGGGGCGTCTACTATATGAATTTCAAATGAACCTCTTGAGCCAACTGCAAGCGCTTGAGAATCACACGCTTAGCTATTCATGCATTCCTGGTAAATTAACTATCAGTACTTATGACTGTACCAGCAAAGTGTCGCGATTAACTACTGAATATTGCGTACGCTTCATCAAAATTTCATGACGCTTGGCAAATGTTAATATGTGACCTATACCTACATAGGTATATTGTAGTTGTGTAGAAAAGTAAATAGGTAACCTAAGCCTGAATACACAACGGTGTCAGACTGTTACGTCTGACTTCTAATTTAAGTTGTGTTTAAATAACACCCTTATGAAAAACTTTTCTGGGCGTGAAGTACCTATGTACATAACATTGTTATGTTGTAATATCTCACATAATGTATATTTTTTTAAACTCCTCATAACTGCAACATTCACACAGTCCTCACGTAAAAAGTAGGTACTCAGTAGTTTTAAATGAGCAAAAAATGTTTAATAATTTCTTAGTGGTGTCGCACAGAACATTTGTTACGCGCAATATAAAAAGATAACTAATTAGTGCAAGTAATTCAGCAACATTAAACAGGAACAACTAGACATTAGCCATTTTCTTGATTAATCTCTCTTGTGTGAGTTGCGCAACAGAGGAATTTCATTATTTTCCACACACATCGTATTTCATCCGTTTTCTTTTTTTTATCTTACACTGCAAACTTTTCCTTGCTTATTGAATTTTTAATTAATTGCTTTGTAATAATGTTTAATTACATTTATTTAAGAGCGTGATTACATTCTGAAACCCTTTTAGAATATTATTTTCTTCTTACAATCTTTCATCAGTATTTTCTTCCTTTGTCATATTTTAACATAATCGGAATCGAAAATACTCGAAAAAAAAGCAGCTTACAATACTCCACATACCGAAACAGCCCAAAAATGATAATAAAGGATAAGCTACCCGCAACACGATCAGTAAATCATGCAGCAAGCGACAAAGCCATGGAAGGTGGCCATGCGTGGCACAGCGCGACGCCGACTGCGCCCAACCAGCCTGTTTGCGAACAACGCGCCGGATTAATCGATTCAATCGTCCGAGTGATTCGAATGCTTCGCTCACTGGCCGTATGCTCGTCTGTGGCGTGCCTTTGCTTGGCCTAAAGTTACACGACATTTTTTAAGTGACATTTAGTGCCAGTCTGTTGAGTTTTAAATAGAGATTGTGTGTTTCTTGGTCTTAGAAACGAGGTCTCCAATTAAAATACAGGTGGTTCTATCAGGAAATATACCATTAGGTGCACGCATTTGCAAAAAGGAAATCATTTTTCACAGTTAATAGCCACACACAATAAAAACACCGCCCACAACATGGGCCGGCACTAGTTAATAAATAAAGTGTCACGCATAATTGCCGGTATTGCCAGACATTAATACATCGATTACGGCGCGTACATAAATCGTGGTAGGGGCTCGCTTCGCCGCTGGCAACCCCGGGCCGCCACGAAGGGCTCTCATGTCCCCTTCGTACAACCCTTGTACTACATGCGCCGCAATTTGCCACATTCTCCAGAGGTGTGCAGTAAAGGGAACTGTTTCTTAAAGGACTAATTTTTCACTCCAGCATATTCTTTGACGAACCCAACGGAAGGCTACTTAGAAAAGGGTTCATGTTATAATACATACCTACCTACCTAATATTAGACCGTGCGCACAAATTCATTTTTTGTTAATTAAAATGTATGTATCCAATTACAGGCTAGTACTTTTCAGATAGTCATCAATAGTACTCAGCCTTTTAGAATAAAAAATAAATTGGATGTGTTTCAATTGATACATAGCCGAACCTGAACAGTAGCGATGATTTCGATTGTTTAAAAACAATATCTGATTGCATTGTTACAACGAATATATCGGATATATGCGAGCACAAAAGCTCTGCAGTGAAGTGGTACATCGGTGCACACAATACACATTCGAATACTCGCTGGAGTGGCCGTGTCGCGATTCTTGTAATATCGAGTGGCAATTAGCCGGCCAGCGATCTGTCAGAATATTTGTTTTATTCCACTATAGTTAAATTACAAATAAATGGGTTGCATTTCGCGTAAAAGGACCGTTGAGCGTAATTATCTGAGCCAAATGAGTGGTCGGAGTTATGTTCACGTTTTGTCACCAAATGGATATTATTATGTCGGGAGCTAATTAAATGACCATCATTTCAGTTAATAAAGAATCAACTTCATCACGTTGAACATAAATAAAATAGTAATAATTTCACTTCATTGTTCATAGCTCCATTCCAACAACAGCAACTACATCATAATTGTATGTAACCCACAACATTCCAATTAACTCTAAGTGGAGATTATGAACTGCGTCATTAATAATATCTCTTCATTACGAATCCGTATTATCAGTCACTCTATTTTATTACAAAGCTCCGGCATTAATCAAATAACCATTAGTCGAAGTGGATGCATTTTCCTCGAACCTTGCTTTGTGCAGCCCCTTTACTGTGTAGAGCGGCGTGCCTTATCTGCATCAAGCGGTCTCATCGTACGCCGGACCCCATAGATACTTGAGGGAAGGTAATAAACGAAACACGAATTCCTTGCTCCAAGAGTAGCCAAGATTTTCCCCATTCATGTTTATTTGTGGTAGTAAAATAAAATAGTGAGTTATTTAAATATTAATGCGCACAATATGGAAGTACGTCACTTGCGGTGCTGCGGCGCGTGAATGAGCATGTATAAGCGTAAAAGCGCCCTTATTGCAATTTCCACTTTTCCTAATAACCCCCCACATGTGGCTCGCACTGCACGTTACACGTAATTTTGCATATTTTCGCGGTTAAGTACCCTTGTATAGTAATTTATGTGCATTAGTTATGAGCATCAAAGAATCGCGGAAACGCTGAATGGCTGTAAACTGCTCTCTACAATAAAAATGACGCACTCAAACTCTGAGTAAATTAACTGCTGCAACCACTAAGTATTGGTCGTATTTCTTTGATTTTTCAATTTTATTTGAATAGCTAGTTTTAATTAATTATCGTGTGCCGCTAATTAAATACAGTACCCAGATGCAAACCTCTTATAAATATTTGCAAGTACCTAAGAGTTTCCATCTAGTTGCACGATATAATAGCTATAGAAAAGGAGCTTGGACCATAAAATTATAACACCGTCCCTCCCACTTGAAATCTTTTGTCGCCAAACAAGCTGTCAAGGGTGTGTCTAAACAGAATTTAATACGGTGCTAACAATCGAGTATTGTGACATGTAGTGAGTATAGCCGAGACTAGAGGGAGAGACAAAGCACTCGAGTGGAGAACTCTCGACGCGTGAGACCGTGAGGGCGCTCGAACAGTCTTACTAATGGCCACTCGCGGAAACGGATCGATTCCGCAATTTGTTTTCTAGACACCGCGATTCGATTATAAGTCATTTATCGATGGTTAAAATATTCATGACTGCAAGTCTCCGCTTTGTTGTTAAAAAATAAAATTAGGTACAGTAGCATTCTTTAAAATTGCGTTTATAATAGTGTCTTTGTTATTTGATCAGTTTATTTTATTTGTTTAACATATTCACATTTGTAGCAGAAATCTCAGTCACAAAAAAGAACATCTATGAATAAAATCGCATTGCATTGTTTTGTTTTATTTCATTTCGTATAGGTACATTTTTTTCAGTGTAACGTAAATCCTTTGAGCGCGACGTTCATTTTTGTGACAAATCATTTCAGCCGCAGTGCAATGTAAACCAAAATTCGCGAAAATATTTTGCAACCAATTTTAAAATTTTGGTTCGCTCTGTTTTCACGGTGTATTAAATTAATAAGGTTGACGTCATACCAGCCATATCATCAGGATTTTTCTATATAGATATGTACGTAGGTATACCAGTTTCAAGTTTTAAAGTAGGTACATAGATCGAAATTAAGAGGCACAAAAATTTATGAATATGTATGAGTGATCGGTGTTTGAAACGCCGATCCATCACTTTGTAAATAATGACATTAGAAATAAAACAATACATAAACATACCTAGGTAATTCATTAACTTTGAAGAATTCATTACCTATTGCCAAAGAAAAAGGTACCTTATAGGTAAAGGAACCTGCATGTATATTATTAAATGCAATATCAAAAGCTATAATAATAACTGTCACAAAAACTTAAGTCCAGATTAGCAGACATGTGTGCGTCGTACGCGGAGGAGTTATTATGATAATTCGAGGCACACGCGAGGCACGGCGCCGAGGCGAGGCGTCGACACAAAGCGCTGGCACTACAAAAGGCAGGTCACAGAGAACTGCAGCCAGCAATCAGCTAAAATGGAAGTCTGCTACAATTATTTTAAACAACTTTATACTTATACGACTTCTGTTGCCTCGATTTAAGGATCGTTTTTGTTTGAGTATTTATTTTTGTTAGATTTAATTTCAATAAAAGTGACTTTATTATCGATTTTATTATTTGCTACAGTATTTAGATGAGTTATTTCATTCGAGTGCACTATTCATCAATTAAATTATACGTATGGAGACGGACACCTACCGCATAGAGCCGAGCATTTTGGCACCACCTATCCTATTAATAACTCTCAGAAAGCAGGTGTCGACGCAATGAAGTTTTCCTGAAAAGGAGATTAATTAAGACAAACTAAGTATCAAACCAACCTTTAAATCAGAACGAACGGTAAAGTAAGCTATGAGCTGCTCACTTCAGTCGGCACAGGTAGTATATTTGCTAGAGCTTCGGGAAACGCAGTAATTGTTCATTATTGGAGCTTATTAAACAAACTGGCTGGCTGTGGCGCTGCCGGAAACGGAAGCGTGCGATGCAGCGCTTCGGCCGGAATCGGACACGTTCCGGAGCGTTATCCGCGCGAGCACTTCCGCCCACTCGGCTATCACTTGTTACCACCATCCCACCATGCCACCAGCCGCCATTGTCCACTGCACTACTTCAATTTTTCACTGTTGGAAATTGTTGGCGTTTATTTTAAAATATATTTATGTACTTACGTTACAAAGCGATAAATATTTACGCAGACCAAATAGTGCGATGGCATCGCAGTGGATATGTACGTGAGCTGATGTGAATTAAATTTTAAACAAAAGGATATCCGCATTAAATTGGATTTATATGTGTCATGAAAGAATGGACAAAAAATCTGAATATGATTTACTTAAATCGCATCCTGAATGCTGTTGTCAATGTATCCTATGCTATCACTGAAAAAATATCCATGCTGTCACCGAAATGTAGTTTTTGAGATCTCATAAAGTATTTCACACAAACTGCATATTCCATCTGCGCGTGCTTTGAATCAAAGTTTTTTAAACCTTATTTTTTTCCATAAATTCTACCTTCCGTTTTCAGGAAAGGTATTTGCATTTTCATGAAAAGCTCAGTTTTTGATCATGCTTGCTTTTTCTCGGAGCTAAAGTCTACAATGTGAACTGTTTTTGTGTAACAATTGCTGAACGTATTGGCACATGTATCTAAAACTTCAGCGAATGGCTGACGCCAGTATTGGACGAATTCATTTCAGTTTCCTGAGGTTTTATGATACAATACAGTTTGGAATTCAAGGCAGTTACTTTATACCATTTATTTGTCAATATTTTGAGTCAACACCAACCAGAATTACAAATTACCAAAATCTTTAACTTATTCCAGTTTATTAACCAAAATAAAACATAACCTCAATTCAAAGGGATTAAAAAGTACTATAAGCGGCAATAACCTACAATCGAAGTGGAACGTTCATTATATCAATATAAATCTGAAACAGAACTGAATATTAAGCAAAGAGGTAAATTTTAATGAACCTCAATAATTCTGGTGCGAAAATGCAGAGCGCGAGGCGAGCGTGACATGGAAATCTCGGAGCTACGAACCATATAAAATGCACCATACAAATATAAATATCAAGACTCCATTTTGAATATGAATTTAACTGAAAAGATTTAAAGAGAGATAATATTAAAAAGCATGAATCGTTTGCTGAAAATGAATTTTAAAACTGGTACTGGTCCTTTTAAATCGTTTTACGATTCATTTTTGCGTAAGGATAAATAATTCTTTATTTCACTGAAACCTTTCCTGTTCATTCTGGCAATAAATACCTTCTTTGACACAACAAAAAAAACGAATCAAACCGCTATGAAAATAATCCTTCAGACACATACATCTATTCCACAACTATTCCTTATTTACACAACTATGTCTACTCTACACCCTTCGTAGTTCTAGGCAAGCGAGCGCCTCTGACCCACCAATTTGCCGACACGCATGCTTGCACACCGCGCAGCATCATTCGCCGATATAATTGTTACCTCCGAAATTCACGGCACTACTACCACTATGCATGTTAAATTAATTAACATTGGTCTGTAAATTCTGTGATTATTTTTATTTGGATCTACATTTGAAATTATTGTAATTTTTAATTTAGTTAAGCTGCTTTTCGACTCTGCTGGCGGTATACCTATAGTTAGAATTTCGAGTTTGCTTGATGTCGGCGGTATATTTAGAAACATTCTAATTTCGTTACATTTTGTCTGCGATCCAATTACCTCTTATGAGAAAATAGTTTGGGTCTTTTATCTTAGACAAAACTCGCATTCTAAGACATTTATTACTATTTGGCCTATCAAAACACAGTATCATCCTTTCCCACAACACAACCTTAAAAGAAAGTCCAATCAGGAGCAAAAAAAACACGAAACCGCGGCTTATCTTGAAGGAGTTACAAAGCCTCAAGTCTAAATTCCACGCTCCAAATTAAGTGGAAACTTAACCCGCATGCAGAGAGTACAGGGTAACTTGTTAGACCCTAAGTGCACGGTTTTATTTGGTAGCTTTAAAAAAATCTGCTGACCTAGTTTTGAGATGTGGAGATGCTTAGGAAAGGCCCGTTTTTTGATGATGATACCATCACTAATTTGGTTCTTCTTTCTTCTTTCGAGTCGATGACATCACTAATTTGGTGTAGGTTTAATAGTGTTCCCTTTTTAGGTGTCTACTCGTTGAGTCATATAGATTTTGTAAGCAGCCGAATGCAACTTACAAATACCTCAAATCCTATAGGTAGGTATGCTGCACTTAACGGTACCCTTGATAGTAGGATATCGGATTGATTGTGCCAGCTATTCAATTGTGCGCGCCCATTATTGACCACCCTTAGGGTGCGTCCACATCTGGCGAATGCGCCGCGAATGCGCAGCACGCGAGCCGATCGCGAGCTGTCCGCGAGCTGCGCGCGTGCATTTTTGTTCATGCGCCGCTTCTGCGCCGCCCGCGCGCAGCTCGCGCGCGACCTAAGCGCCGCACGCGAGCGGCGCGCAGGCGGCGCGCGACGTCTGCCATCTTCGATAGTACTGAGCCAATATACGGAACTGTAAGGGCGAGAACTGATTGCGCGCAGATCGCGCGCCGCTCGCGCGCTCTATACGAACCTTGCGTGAGTTGCGCTAAAGAGGCGCACCGAACTATTGCAGTGACTGCACGCGCGCAGCTCGCGGACAGCTCGCGATCGGCTCGCGTGCTGCGCATTCGCGGCGCATTCGCCAGATGTGGACGCACCCTTACATTAGGTACAAGGGTACGGTCCACCAGTAGGTAGTGGAATGCGGTGACTTATGACCCCAAAATCTGGGAAACACTAACATTTTTTTTGGGAATTAATATTCTTTTTTAAACTATAAACTTAAACACGATGTAATATTCTTTCATCCCGTGATCCTGATAAACTATACAACAACATAATATTTCACATTAATGCCGCTTGTCGGTCCCAGCCACGCGACGATAACGCAACGGATCGCGTCGGTTCCGGCTCGCTCGCGACACCTTCCTCTACTTCCGACGCGTTATCTATGGTCACGCCACCCTCCACTGGCTGTGAATTATACATGTATCCTGCATGGTTGGCTATTGGACGATACCTACATGCTGTTTATGGGAACGATGGGAAGTTACATCTTCCTGAGTCTGTCAATGTAAAAGTGCTTTCATTTTTGATGACATTTATTGTTATTATAGTTAGGTTCTAACTGTTTCTGTTTCTTTACTACTTTTTTATGATAACTGGAAGTATCGTAATAATTGGACAATTCCTTAATTTCATCTGTTTAAACAAGTGAACGTTTCAGCGTAATTTATTTAACCCACTAAATAGTACCTAGATGGAAATTGTTTTGTAGGTACTAAAATATATTTAAAGCTTCATAAACAGCCACAGGTCCTATATTGCCAGCATTTTATATTGCAGCACTCTGTCCCCATCGCTCCTCTAAGTAAGTAATTTATGTAAACTAATGAAGGTTGAATATCAAAGCGTATGAAACCTCTTCTATTTCTCAGAATAAAAGCATCGAATATTCGCTCCACAAGTTTTTTATCAGATATTGAGACTCGAGTGGAAAATGCTTTTAGTATCACAGTCTCGAGTGTAATAATTTAAAAGTGTACTGTCTGCATTACACACAAGTATATATTTTAGTATTATTCTACTTGAAAATCTTTTTAGAGTGGGTATCATAAATATTTTTATATATTTTTATGTGTTGTTTGTTTTCACTTGAACGCATTAGCCATTAAGAGATGTGAGTACCTAAGTACCACTATTGTTTTCATAGGATAAAAGCACATAAATACCTAAGTTATAATAAATTGCTACTGCTAAATTGCTGTATATATCCAGAGATGTACTTATAAAAAAATAAGCTGCATAAACGTTACGTTTCGTGAACGAAACCTATAAATTGCTGCCAAGTAAGACTGAAGTTACTGAGTTACCTTTACAATTACCAAGGGCTAAGTGTATTCATCATCTCAATTAATCAAAACACAAGTCCTCAATCTAATAACACAGGTTATCAGATAACATAACAGCGGTATAGTCTTAATGGAACATTAATTACTAGTTAATTCATTTGAGTAATGCAAAGGCATCGATTTGCGAGCGCGCGTTGAACAATCACCGTGATTTGATCAACTGGCGCGCTCCCACAATAGACTGACCTGGATCCTGTGCCGATATTTGATAACGGTGCCAATCAACTGATTATTAATTATCTCTATACTTCAATAGGTAATGTGTAGGTACTAAAGTACAATAAGTAAAGCTTTGAAATGGGCAACTAGAATCAAACTTATTTAAATACATTTTTGATGTTCATAAGTTGATTGCTTGTAAAATTCTCAATGAAATAAATGATTTTACTTTACTTATAAGTACCTATGTATTGGTCTATATTTTGAAAACGGTTAAAAACAAACATTGTAGTCTAAGCAGTAGTAGACAGTGTTATTAAATAGTTTAAACATTTATCATTGCGCCATGTGTCTAAATAACATTAATTTAGTTATAAAAAAAAAGAAAATTGCTTACGCAATCGTCCATAACAGTCACATTTTTTATACGGGACTTTGCCTCTGCAAGTCGTATAGGTAGGATTTCCCTTTAAAATCAAATACCTACATATTAGGTTAACTACCAGACTGATCTAGATAAGGAAAACAATTGCAGAACAATCAACTTGCTTGATCAGACAATAAATGATAAGGAATGCCTGATACGGAGCCCTTATCTCAGCGTTACGTAGATATAATATTAGGAAATTATAAGATGCATAGTGGAAATCTTAAAGTATTTCAGCACAATGCATTAAATTTGCAAAATATGAAAGCAGAAACACATTCTCATACTCAGTTGAAATGAAATTTCTACTTATGAAATAACATCTTAAACTAGAATTTTAATAATAACTGCCACTTTTATTTTATAGTTTCTTTAAGCTTTCGTCCTCGCTTACGTTTTCTTGTGATTTGGCAAATCGCACATAGCAAGAGGTTATATTATACGAAATAAACTTAGCTGTTGTGTTTGGAAATAGAACTTGGTGCCAGCCTCGAGCCATCAAAAAGCCAGGACAGCATAAACTTATCAACTTCCCATCACACAAAGTCAATAAAGTACCTCAGTAAAACGTCAACGACTACCAAAGAGGTCGAAGCACCAACCTCGGCATTGTATCGCTTCTGTGCCAATGTTACTCTGAAAAACTTTAACGACCAACTCTGCGAACATGAATACGCTTTTAAGGCCGATGGCTGGCCCAATACCGCTCCAGTGCATCAGACCGATGTGGCCGGAATTCGGTACACGCCACGGTTTACTTTTAAACTTTCTGAGCAAACTTTAAGTATTTTGCTATTCAAATATTGGAGAAGTTAAACCGTTATGGATTTGAGTAGGGGCTAATCGTAGAATGTCGTATGCCAATATTCAACAGGGAAGTTCTAGTACTTTGTTTTTTTTTCATCTTAGCAATGATTGCTGCATCTTCACGTTCGAAACAGCTGAACCGATTGAGATGTTTGGCATAGATGTAGAGGATACCCTGGAGGACCCTTTTTTGGCGCCACAGAAGTCATTCATTTACCTATAATACAAAAAGATCACAATGTATTTACTCCCACATTCCACCACCTTCTCCACGTTTCACTTTAAGCTTTCAATAAATTCTCCGTGCACTCAACGCTGCTCCGTAGACAAGGTAATGCAATATTAACGTTCCAGTAATGCACTATAAATATTAAATGCTATTCAATAGTTATAAGAATTGAACTGGGAACAAAGCAGTTTGTTTGCGGCGAACTGGCAAGCAATTCTTCAGGCGTCAGTTTTCAGCGCGCTTTGTGGCAAAGGCAGTCACTGCGACGGCCATTTTGTGAAGGGTCCGTATTGCAGCGCTGTACGATTTTCACGATTATGTTTGTGTTTGAAAAAAGAATGTTTCGTACTCGGCTGCAATTAACTTTCGTGTTCATCTGGGTGTGAGAGAAAAATGTTGGCCTCAATGTCGCTTGGGAAAAAGGGGTCTCTGCCCCAGTGATATTTTCGTAAGGCCGACAAATTCTAGTTATAAGTTCAACGTAACTATGTTACTTCGTTAGAAGTTAGGTTCTGCTCGTCGTGATCTAGTTTACTTTTTTTGTTATGATAACAATCCCTTGACAGCTCTTTGGTGCATTGATGGAACGTTTGAGAAATATTGGTTAATAAATAATTCTGAGACCAAATTGTTCACATTTTACAGTAAAGAGAAGGTCCTTCCATTTTTTTTTTTTTAAGTACTCACAAACAAAAACACCGTCTGTCACTTAACCACCGATCCCATAAACGTTAACTTAAATATCTGGCATACATATTTGAAGACGGTGTTTTCCGGAGTATTTCCCCTGGTGGTTCTGCGTAGTACGGAAACGCGACTGCTCGGCTATGGCGGGCCTAATGGCCTCTATTCAGCCTCCGACAAGTGACACTTGGGAGCAACGCGTATTGTTGCCGCCAGGGGTCGCGCGGACGCACCGAGTGTACGTACAGGCACTCCTCAACTAAATGTGCTAGTGTAAACAAAACACTGTGTTGTCATAGAAGACAATTTTAAATGGAATTCTATAAGATGCTGTGCCTAAGAATAAGAATCAAGCAGTGTCGATCATGCTGACACCAAGCGCAGTGTTAGCTGACTTAATACGCAGACATATGTAGTTACTTTCTCACTTATAATTATATTTAGGATGGAGTAGTTTAAGATAAAACATACATATCAACAACACTACCTTTTGCTTCAATACCTACCTTCATAACACATGCTCAGCTAATTCTCTACTGACAAAATATCTAGTTACCTATCTAAGTTAAGCCAAACTTCCTACACATACCTACTACGCAAGTATACACCTACATAATAATGTATTCAGAACGTAGATACAAATTGAAACAATTGGATTGGTTCGTGCCAGAAATATTAGGGGAAATTGGCAAGTTCGCGAGAGATCGGCAACTATTCGCTATAGGAAGACAATGAAGTTATTTATCTACTGAAATAAGAATATAAAATAGATTACTTGTACGGAAAAGATTTGACCAATTCAAAACAAGGTAACCAGAAGAAATCCATCTCATAAAAAGATTCCAAAATATCTAAGTACTTATTCTAATAATGTTTACACAATTAAAAGATTTCAATTACTTCAAAGTTAAAACTCGTCCATAGACCTAATAACGCTAAGTGCCCCGGGACTAACCGATCTAAACACAAAAAACATTTCGTGGACTTGAAAAAGATTGCCCCCGTTTCGTTCCATACAATTTCTTTAATACAATGCCTACTTATTTGTGTAATACTACTTCAAAAAACCGGAGAATTCTTGAATATTTTCACCCAGCACTCGCCGAAACCCTCGTGGGAACATAAAAGGGAGGGCTGGCTCTTTTTACTACAGTTCGCGGCAACCTTTGGAACTTCATAGCTATACATTTTCAAGTCTGGTTTAAGATAAGGAGCCAGGTATATTATTACCTGCTCTGATATTGAGCGAGCGCTTTTTATTTTTGTTACGTACTAACGTATATTCTTCTTTTGATTATGTAGAGTGTGGTTCAACCTTGGTAACTTGGTGCTTAAGTTTACGAGGTTCTTACAAAGTTCATTGCTCTTGTCAAAAGTCTTTAAAGTCCCATGAATTTGCAATAAGAAATTTTAAACTGTGGGAAAGTCAACGTCATGTCTAGAGGTAGCATCATTCTTGTGAAGTTCCACAAAATAAATGGCCAAGGTGATGACATTATTGATATTTATATTTTAGATGGCGTAAAACGTTTAACATATGTTAAGGACCATTTTATGAAAACCAATCCTACAATGAAAGTAATGTCGTAGGTATCCAACTTTGAACGAATATGGCGGCAACTTGTTTTTTCTTTCAATGTGAATCATTGCCAATTTTCCTCTATTTCTCCAAGTTACTTTCAGTTAGAGGAAGAAGTACTCGCGCGCTGCATTTTTACGAGCTCCAATGGATTGCTCCGAAAAATCGTTCGTGTTTCGCACAAACTTCAGTAATAAAAGCGACGGTCCACTTGCATTCAGAAAGGAAGTAGGGGATGGGGTGGTGGAAAAGTGAAAAATAAAAAGTGCCATAACCGGGGAGTGTTCGACCGCACCGCGCAGACGAGCCAGAATTTAAATTAACCACTTCATATTCCGGTCTGTATGCGATGAAATATTTATACGGGAGCCGGCACACATCACCTCACCATATTAAAATAACAACGCAATGTCTGACAATGAACCATAACTTTTTTTCCGAATTAGGTAGATACTGTTTTGGTACGCTGGGCTCCGCCAACTGCGTACGTCCATCTGAATCGCGAATTCTGCGTCCATCAATAAATACATGAATATGAACAATAACTCGAACTCAATAGGAAAATCATGCCTAAATTAGAACAATCTTGCTAATGTCAATATGAAAACTCACTATACATACATATAAATCAATGGAACGAACTATTCAGACCTATTCGTCGCAAACGTTGGACAAATATTATGAAACTGCTTCTATTATTATGTATGACTACTATGACTAGGTAGTTTTAAAGCAAATAATTCAATTTACACAGCGAAATACCGACAAACACGGTAAAACCAGCGGAATAGTTCATTCGAATGACCTGTGCTAATGTCCTATGATAATAGATCACTATAAAGATATATTTCTATCGTAGTTGAATGATATTGACGTGTTTTAGAATCACAATGGTCTTTGTTTGGGATAGTTACGTCGACGGTCAAGATGACGTTAAATAGGTGCAGACGCTGACGTTCTCAAGTCTATTTACTGTGTCTACGTATCTAATTTCAGAGTTTTTTCACCTTCTTTACCTTTAGTTTAGGATTAGTTAATTTTTCAGGTGCAACAGAGGATATGTGTGATAAAAGAAGAGCTCTGATGTAAGATCAACCATTGCATATACCTACGCCAACGAGCCCCATATAATAGAAAAAGCAAAATCATAGAACAACGATGCTCAATACTCTACAACTATTTCCTGCTCGTTATAGAATTTGCCTCAAGCTGCAAACTTACAAGTGATTTAATTGGCCTTGCCTATAAATGAAGTCAGCTACTATTGCAATCCGTTTGAATGCTCAACGAATATTAGCGCACTTAGTACCTGGCTTTCGTGGGAAATACTAGGTAGGTTTAGGAATATCCACTATGATTATAGGTATACCTAATGCAGACTACGTGATTCAATTTCATCAATTAGCATGTTTCGAAGAGCTACCTATATTATATGGTCGCCCATGAGTTTTCTATCAGTCGTTTAAGGAAACCACATTAACATGGAAATCTCTGTGAGTATTATTGTAACGTTTTATGTGTTTAGGTATATTTCACAATAAAGGTACTAATTAACATAAAACGTACATAGATATATGTAGAATATCTACCTATCTGTCTCTACTAATAAGATATACGAACCTCAATGTTATAAAGTTACTTAATAATTAATGAATACCTACTCAAATCAAATTAACGAATGAGCAATGTTATGCAACAATATATCAACTCATGAAATTATGATTGATTGTCACAACCGCATCGAGGTAATGGAATCATCACTCATCACTCTTTTTGATATTATTTTGCTTTCAGAATTTCGGATTGACTATTTTCCTTGTATTTCTGATGGGAATACAAGAAATTCGTTCAGCTAAAAATGAGCAAACAACTCAACAGCTGGACGAAAAATCGAATCCATTAGCGAATCTAATTCTAAACGAAAATGAAATTGGAGATGCCAACCGCAACGGAGACAACACAAAGGACACTTTATCGAGAGTGAAACGACAATTCTATTATGATCCATACTACCCATACTATCGGAGACGAGGCAAGTAACGATTTTCCAATTGCTCTGGCTACCTCAAGTACCCATATACTATTATATACCATTTAGATAATCCTCTCACAGTTCAAATGTTAACAGTTGTTATCTCAGGTCGCTGATGCCTAAAAATGGTTACCAATTTTCCCAACTACCGTAACTAACCCTTCCTGATTTGTTGTTTCAGTGCCCATTGCAGTTCCTGTGCCAATCGTTGTCGGTGGCTTTGGCGGCGGCTTTATAGGCAGAGGGTATGGTGGTCGAGGATTCGGTTTCGGGGGCAGAGGCTTCGGCGGTCGAGGATTTGGCGGACGTGGCTTTGGCGGACGTGGCTTTGGTGGACGTGGCTTTGGTGGCGGACGTGGTTTCGGCGGTTTTGGTGGCCGTGGCGGATTCGGAGGATTTGGTGGTCGTGGGGGCAGAGGATAGACATAAGCATTACCTACTTTTTATTACCTACCTGTGATTTTCATAATGTTATTATACCTATTTGTAAATTAAACCTGTTATAATCAGTTATAATAAAATTATCGTTTTATTTTCATTTCGTCAATACCATTGAGCATAAAATGATCGGCAAATGAGAAACCTTCGCAATAATAACGTAAAGATGTAATACTCTAACTGAACTGAATGAATTGTTATCTTATGATTTGATAATACAAACTACAAAAATAAATGAATTCGTGGCTGGTCTCACTTTAATCCGCGTTTTGTTTCATTACTATCTAGAGATTATCTGTGGCAAGGGTAATTGACATGCAGTGACAGTTCGGACCCGGATGTCAACAAAAATATCTGTCACACACAAACGTCAGTAGCGTTAGCGATGCAAGGTCACGAACAGCAAGTTTTGGTGCTTAAAACTTAATTAATATTCGGTAATACGAGGCCGAGCCAAAAAAATCATAATTTAACTAGTTCTACTGTGCTCATGTGCTATTTTGCTGCACCAAGTTTTTCTTAGTGGATTCTATTTAAAACGAACAATGGATGGTTCTTACGACGAGATCATTTCTGATAACCCATTCTTCGTTGAATTGAAGACCGAATACGTTAATTTATTCCAACATTGTATAACACAATCTTGGGTAATATGTGTGCCTCGGATTGGAAGTTTGACGACGCGTGTGTTCACCATCGAGGACTTCTGCGCTCATTTGCTGGTGCCGAGTGACGAGCTGCCGGAGACGCACTACAGCACGCTCACCGAGAAACAGGTGACAGTCACTAACAAAGTGATCACGCTGGAACTCACCAAAGGCCTGCCTCTACAGAGCCACATACTGTTTGAAGAAACATTCTACACTGAAGACTTCATCAAGTACAAAGTGTGGTGCATTGAAACTCCTCTTGAACCAACTGTTAACTTCAGTGATAACACAATATCTAAAGAATATCTTACATCCATCAATGACTGCATTGACTTACTCTGGACACAAGCAGCTGGCCGTCAGGTGTTGGACCAAATCGAAAACAGTGTGCAATCGTTTTTGAAAGCTCATCCATCTCTACCTGTTGCAGTAGGACCTCTAAGAGACACAGTAAGTGAATTATACACACAATGCCTTCAAATTGCCCTACAAAACAGGAGACTAAGAGACAAATCAAAGTCATGCAAACAAGTTTTGGAAAACATAAAACTAGCTGTTGAGTGTTACATGCAGCACTTGCTGTTTAATGCCTTGTTCAAACCAATATGTACTTGCTGTGCCTATGAGGATTCACACCTCAATAAAAAAATAAGGAACATGTGTGATATCCAGCTCAGAGACTTGGACATCAAGAAGGAACTATACCATGCTGTGCCTAAAGCTAAACAAATACTTTCTAAGATAGACACATACAACACTGTATTGGAAAAGGTGTTATGTCTGAAACAAGCCTTAAATGCTATCAACAAGAATGATGATGGCAACAGTGTTGGACTACTGACTGCTGATGATCTGTTACCTGTTTTTGTATTCCTCGTCATAAAGTCTGGTCTCCCAAACTGGTACAGTCAACTTATGTACATGAAGGAGTTCCGGTTCAGCAGTGTTGGCAAAGGTGATGGTGATGAGTGTGCCTTCCTCATAACTACTTTAGAAGCAGTTGTAGAACATATACAATCTGGTGCGCTCGCTGGCTCTCCAGACCCTGAATCTTATTATTATGAAAGCAATCTCACAGAAGAAAACTTGAACACTAGAGAAAGGAAGAACAGTTTAACTGAATCCATCTCCACAAGTGATACCAACAGCAAAGAGGAAACATTAGAATATATTTTTGAACTAATCAAAGCTAATCATTGTGAACAAGTTCAGGCTATACTGCAAAAAAATCAAAAACACCTTCAAAGTACTCATGTGAATGGAAATAATGTTCTCAAAATTACAATGGATAATAATTTCACAGATGATGATGACGATGACAGTGATATAGAAATCTATAACAAGCTATGTCATCCTTTGTGTAACTGCAAGAAATGCTGTTGCAAGATTTCTAAGAATCTTTTAAAAACCTCCCCGACTGTCACTTCTAGGGATAGCCATGGGCTCACAGCATTACATGTGGCTTGCATCCACGGGAAGGCCAACATAGTAGAATCTCTAATTGAAATGGGTGCAGAAGTAAATGCAACAGACCTGAATGAGTGCACCCCATTGCACTATGCATCATCAAGGGGTCACCAAAATGCCTTGCTACTATTACTACATTCAGGTGCCAAGATAAATCAAGCAAATATTGACAAGAACACACCACTCCACATGGCAGTTAATAATGGCCATTTGAATTGTGTCAAAGCACTCATATACTTTGCAGAGCACAGCAGGAGAAAAATTAAAGTAAATTGTGTGAATGAGAGCGGGAACACACCACTACATATGGCCTCTAAGTGGGGTTATGAAGGAATTGCAAGACTGTTAATAGAAAATGGAGCAGAACCTTCTCTGCAGAATCGTTACAATAAAACTGCATTTGATTATGCACACAATTTGAAGATATTGCAAGTCCTCAAGTCTTGCACTCCTAACTTGTATGAATACATACACATCACAAGTTCTAATGTTAAAGCTCTGAACCTCAAGCCTGCTATCAGTCCTCTTGCTGACAATATACACAAAATAGTCAAAGTCAATGAAAACAACAATGTTTCAAAGGCAGTAGAAAACCTGAAGTTAATTGACAGGATTTTAAAAGCTATATCTTATGGAGATGTAAAACTTGCTTGCTTTTACATGAACATCAATTATTCTGCTTATGCAGACATGAAAGTTAAGCCTGAGACCCCTCAAAAGGATAGTCCCTGTCATCCACTATGTGAGTGTTCAGTCTGTAAGAAGAAGACAGAATCATATTCAACAGACTTTGACATCAACTTCACAGACACAAATGGTTTCACTGCCTTGCATTATGCAGCCAGATATGGTTTAGATGAGCTATGTCACATATTGATACTCAATAATGCAAATGTGAATTGTAGTAACAAGAAGAATCAAACACCTTTACATTTAGCTGCTTTGAATAATAAGACGCAGGTTATTCGCTTGCTGATGGACAATGGCGCGAATATTAATGCAATTGATATAGCTGGGAACACACCAATGCACAATGTATGTGCAATGGGTAACATAGGCGCCGCCAAGATGTTACTCAACTACAGACCTGACTTGACCAAGCTAAATGGAGCAGAGAAAACTGCATTGGTAGTAGCTCAAGAGAATGTTCACTTGACAATTATAGATTTAATAGATAAGTATACAAATACTTACAATGTAATCCAATTATATTAAGAAAATGTAATAATTTATAAGAATTATTAATTAATGTAGGAAATTATTTACATAGCTTTAATTATGTAACAATTTTTTTTAATCACTATCCAATTGCATTTTCGAATACATTCCAATGATGTTTAGTATGATTTTGTATAAGTCACAATATTATAATTTATAATTGTGTTCACTGTTTTGAGGATACTTTACGTATGTACCTACCTATATATTACATAGGAACTAAGCATTTCCATCACAATAGTGCATGAGTACATTATGTTGAAATATTAGTCTGTAAGCTTTTATAAAATCGTAGTTGCCTTAGCGTGATGTTGTTAGCATTTCTAAATTCTTGATTTCCTACTTCAGCTATTCAAATACTCAAAGATCAGATCATAGATAAAGGCTCATTTGAAAAGTTGAAATATCTTGTTTGCTCTTAAAACGACTTATGCCAGAAGCTTGCCTTTAAGTTTAAAATAAGTACTTATATTTTTAGTTATTTTTCCTTCTAAATGCTTCAATGTCTTATTTATTCTTATTTTGCCATTTGCACAAACTAGTGTCTCAACTATCTGTGCCATTGTACGTACTCTGTCTACCCACTGTTTTACAGGACTCCTCTAAGACTGATTTATTAACAATAGTATTTTAAAAGTTTTTTAGTAAAAATCATTGTTATTTTATTTTTAAGTTATGATGACTGACAATAAACTTTATAATGAAGCAATATTGCATTTCAATTCAGGTATAAAATAAAAGAGCAGATCACGTACATGTATTTAGTACATCTTTAATTGCATATAAATAAATAAATATATGATTAATTTGAGCATCCGAAAATTCAATGATCATTACAAACTGGATCAATTTAGAATAATATATAAAAAAAAAACTTTAAAATATCACTTGGTAAAATTCTTTGTATCATCTACGTATAAAATTCCAATCTCAATTTATATTTAGGTAATTAGTTTCGCTTAATTAATAACTTACAATCATTTGTTGCGATCAACGCTAATTAGTACATTCGTTACTTACATCATTTATGTTAAGTACCTAACATTATATTTACAATTTCCAGGAACATTATTTATACATTTCGCGAGTGATTCATTATGCGTCGTTATTATTTATAGCCTTATGTTCAGGACTAATTGTCCTCAAATCATTACCGTAACAAAAGAACAAAGCAGTATTAGGTATATGCTATTATATTTCAATCTAGACGTTAGAAGCACGCACCTTAATCGTACCCCATATCATCTTTGAACATGTGTCTGATTCAAGGTAAACAAGTTCACAGAAGTTTATTGACCTTTACTTGACAACTTGCATAACAATTTGTAACTAAACTTCTAATAAGCCATGTGTAGGAGTATATTTCGAGAAGATTAAGCCTCTCATCACCCTATTTGAAAGAATATTGTATGCGGAAATTAGTCACGGAATAGAAACCTACCGATCGCTTTACAAAAAAACTCGTGGTAGACACAGGCCTTGATATTAGCTAAACTGGTTCTACCACATGCATATTTGCTAAGAACAACTCGTAAATTAATAGTTTCATGTTACGTAACAGTTTAACCGTGTTCTAAGATGCGCTTATTACTGAAAGACAACGATCCATTAACGACAAAGTAGGATGTCACCCAGTTTGAACTGAACTGGCTGAGTCAAACACAAGTACGTATCATGAGTCAGTATTATAGTATCTATCTCGTTCCGCCCATATAGAGGTGGTGTGGGTTTTTATATATGGTGGAAAATCATCAAATGATCCCTCCCCGAGCTGCGCAAGTGAAAGCCACCATACTTGAGCCAGTGTACCAGTGCATCGATAACTATAACAAACACTCCTATAGCACGGTGTTCCGGATTTAACAATTAATCAGGAATGATATTGAACATGAGTCATAGTTGCTCTCGATGCTCATTAACCAGCAACTCTAGAAAGCACTATACGTGACATAAATAGCCACAGCCTTCGTCCGCAGCAGTAAATCAGTATTATTTACAAAACTCAATCGGCCGTGGCGAAGCATAATTACACTGAATGTCAAACAAGCGAGTATAAAATTACGATTGATCGCGATAACACACGCCTCGTACATTTGTCGAAGTCCGCATAATGAACCAGTCACGGTATCAAAAAGTTCCTAACTCTTTTGTGTTTTTACGTCTAGCACTAACTAGCTAAGTATTTGCACTCTATATCGACATTTACACTCGATATTTACATAACAATCATAGCACCAGAAACGAATCTCGTTTTCCTGAATTTGAATATTCTATTCTATTTTGTGATAGATAAATCTGCTATAAATTAAAAAAAAAAATTGCCGTTTGTGTGTCAAATAAAGATTTTTTGTTCTATATAAATAAATCGTATGTCGCAATCATACTCGCGTACATCCGTATCTTGTAAACCTGTAGCAATTATATTTTTCTATGAAAAAATTACATTCATCAAACATATTAATTCCCATATTGGCCCGTCGCATCTATCCACTTGTTTTTAGACATTTTTTATATTTAACTTTACATGTGAAAACATCCATGCTATTCAAATAGACGAATAGAAGCATATATAAATATATACTCGTAAATGTGATGCTTTTAAATGTCCTAATTTAATAAAGTATACAGTAATGTAATCTCCATTCGGTTCTCTGATTTTGTCGTGAATAAATTCATAACGGGTCTTTTTGCAATCGGCTCGCGGCTATACGAATGAAAGTACATAAACGCATAATTAATATCCGATTTCTAAATAATCCATATAAAATGAACTACCCAAAAATAGTTTTAAATTACATAATCTTGTTGATGAATATTAATAAAACAGTTTTCTAGCTATACTATAAAAACGTCTTTATGTCCATTACGTCATTTTAAACTATTGCAGATTATAACACTAGTATTTTGTCTTCTAAGTGTAGTCTGCATGTTAGAAAAATGCATTTCAAAAGTACGGTTTTGCTAGTCTTGCATTTGGTCCCATACTCTATGTCTATGATAGTAGGTATTCGTCCTATTAAATATTTACTATAAATAAACCTAATTAGACAAGGTCGCATAACTAAAAAATAACTAAAACGTTAGAGATCTTATAAAGTACTATCAATTCGTTTTTGTAATAAGTCCTATATTATTTATATTACTTCAATAATAATATATTAATTTTATTTTAATAAATAATATTTAGAAAAACGCTAATTTTGTGCATTTAAATTAGTCCCTTATCATTACAACCTGACCAGAAAAACAACATTTATCTTAAAAGAGTAACGATCAAGACTGAATTTCTGCGATTCACAGATAACAAAGTAGGTCTATAAAATAGATAATTAACTATCCTTATCATAAAATTATATAAAAAGAAAACATTAATATTTAAATTAATACTTTTAACATTTCCACAGCTGGGAACTAACACGTTATTTTTCTTTACAAAACAACGTGATCTATTCGTATTCGTACATCACATTTTACATTCACTCGGTCACTTTATGACATAAAACAAACTCACTCATTCGCCTAATTCCTATCAATTTTCAATATTAGTTCTAACTACGAAACCGCTATCGTTAATCGACTGTATAGAGTTCGATACAAATAGACAGGGCTACAACTATCTTACCTGATTCTCTATGACTTCAGGTCAAGTACAAACCTTTTTACTTAAAACTACACTTCACTGCGGGGGCAATGTCCACACTGGTATTTCTTCTCGTTTCTTCTCCTTCTTCTTATAATGGTGCCTGTCTCGTAATCTGACGTCATCCTGTCTCGTTCTCTCTTGCGCATCGCTCCTCCAATCGTTCCGTTTTCTCGGCGAACCTTCCTTTCTATGCCTTAAATGTTCTTGATTTTCGTCAAAGTAGACCCTACTTTTGACGAAAAGCCCGTTCTTTTCGGGGTTGCACATTTCGAGTGGTATTTCGTCGTCTATTTCTCCTTCTTCGTCGAGTTCTGTGACGTCATCTCTACTGAAGGTGAATGAGTGAGGGTAGTAACCTTGTAGTATGTCCTCGTGTCTGTATGCTTGCATTTGTAGCCAGACATGTGGCAAGAGTAGTGGGAATCTCCTTAACCAGTACGTTACGAAGCCGTCAGGTAACTTGCCTAAACTTTCTCGTACGTCCGTTTCTAATTCTCTGTAGTGATGTTTCTGTTAAAAGATTGTACAAGTTTAGAAACATTGAATGAACTTAGTCACAAAATTGAGGTCGTATTACTACTGTAATCACTGTGTAGAGTTAGGGGAATCAAAGAAAGGATGGATTGTACTAAAGACGTCAGAAAGAGAAGTATGGAAGAAACAAATGCTGCGCCTGTATATGAGACAAGCTGTTTCACCCGTGTCCCGTGCGGAGTTTTCCCTTTACCCACCCGTCGAAAGGTATCCTATGTTGGCTTCCCAACAAGTGAAAATCATTTTTCGAACTAGTTCATTAATTAGTGTACAAACAAACAAAAAATATTCTCTCTCGTGATTATACAGCATAGATTGTAATAATGACAAGATGATGATGAAGGAAAAAATGGTTAAAAAGTCATACCTTATTCCGTATAGCTCTAAGCAGATGCGCGGCGCGGTCGCCTCTATACGTCCGCCTCGCGCGTAAGTCACTAGCTACCGCCGTGCACACGCGAGCTCGCCAGTCGCCGCGCAGAACTTTACGAGTTCCACGTTCTAAGGCTGCTTCTGAACCACCGCCACCACTTTCGACTTGGTCGCTTACGTCCTAAGTGGTGGAAAAGAAAATAATTATAGAATTGAAGATATACATTTATACTTATTATTGGACACAGCAAGAGGCGATTGTTTGGCGTACATAAATGGCCATAAACATGTAGTTCAAATAAATTTTTATACAGTCAAAAGGACAATGCCGGATTTTGCATAGACCCCGACCTCACCCACCAACAGACTTGCTACGACTGTCGTCAGCCTTTTTTAATATATTATGAATGTTATGACAGTTTATTCCAAAAGTGTGGGGTTTAGGAAATATACGACGATAAACAATTTGCTCTATGTTTGTCAACTAACCTACTCGAAGTTGGGTAGGCTGATTTCTATTATTATTTCTTTGATGAAGAGAAGCTATCATCCTGTTTCATTTGATCTTAAGCTTTGCTCCTTCAACCATTCCGTTATCTCGGCGAACCTTCCTTTTTTTTATGCCTTAACTCTAAAGTTTTCTTGATTTTCTATCTACACGTTACCTGCAAGAAGTTGAGTATGCTCTGCTTGCCCCAGAACATGGGGTACTTGAGCACTGTCTCGCAGGGAGGCCGAGCGTTAGGCCGGGCAGAGATCATCGCGCGAATCACTATCTTTGTTAGTACTACTTCCTCTTCGGGTAACACTTTACTGTGAACAAAATAATAATGAATATAATAACCTACGTAGTTTTAAATTAAGTTAACAATACATAGGATAAGTAGGTAAATATCAAAGATTATTTTAATTGTGTGACTTTAGATTCATTATGAAAGAAGTCTTTTTTTTAATAACTTTTCGAACTACTGAGGTTAGTATTCATCTACACGGTGGCATAATACATTGATTTCGAGAGGTCAAACAAGTATCAATTTTTATGCAACCCTAAAGCGTAATTGGCACTTATATGAATGTATAATTTTTAAGCAACACTGATATTAATTAGCTCACACCTATATTCATAAAAGAAAATAATTGGGCACTTACTCAAGATGATCCAGATTGTAATCTCCAGTGAGTATATTGGCCTGTCTCCGCAACATGTCTCCGAACGGATGTTGTCCCTTCGACAGCACGTAGTAGAACACGCAGCCCAATGAGAATATGTCCACTGATGTAGTCTGAAACAATTACAATATAAAAATTAATATATGGAGAGAAAGCTTTATGGGGGTATTGAGATTTATGCATAATATTAAAAAACAATAAAATGTTATTTGCTTCAATTTAGAACTCGAACTTGCAAAATGTGAGCAGTTCGTCCGTGTGAATCCATACAATCTCTCTAAATAATAATGACACTATTGAACAAAGTGCAATATATAGCAATTGACCATTCATTTTATCACTGCAAGAAAGAAAATCATAACCAAAAAATTATATTCCTTACAATCTTTACTAATATTATAAAAGCGATAGTAATTATGTCTGTCTATAGCGGTTTCACAGATAGTCTAAAGCCATAACAGGCTACTCTTTATTTGGTTACCGAAAGTAGTTTTCTTGGGACACGTAGGATACACCACTGGTACAGCTAGTCAGAGAGATATCTCTAACTTTATTTTCTATAGTATGAATACATACCGTCCTCTCTCCATTAATCATCTCCGGCGCGATCCACCCGTCAGTGCCGGTGATGCCGGAGCGGCGCGAGAAGCTCATGCGCCCGAGGTTCAGCTTCTTCGACAGACCGAAGTCTGATATCATGGCGCGAACTTCGCCAGAACCCGTCGGCATTGATAGTAATACGTTGTGGGGCTTTATGTCTCTGTGGACTGGAAGAAAATGTATTTGTAAGTATTAAAATATTGTATGTAAGTACATATATGTAAGTAAAAAGCTGAAAAATATGTATGTCTATGAATAGTCTAAGTATTTGTTATTGTGCGTACTTTAACTACCTAGGTTAAGATCAAAAATGTAACATTGGTGTACCTAATAAAGAATATCTATCTATCTATCTATCTAGACATAATTATTTGACATTACTTGTATGGGGCTAATGTCAAAATGTTATCTAAAGTAAGCAATAAAACAATATATTTATTACTATCCTAAAACCTTCTCCCGGGTCTAAGTTACCTCCCCTCTAATTTTCAGCCAAATCGGTCAGGCCGTTTTCATGTTATGTCGTGACAACGGAAAGCGGGTTTCATTTTTATATATATAGATTTTTTCAAAAAAGCCAGCAGTAGCAGCTGGTTATGATAATGAAAATTAAATTCCAAAATAAATGCGCTTCTCACAAATAACAAAAAAATAACATCCTTACCAATATCCATGGAATGTAAATGAGAGAGTCCTAACGTTGACTGTCTCAACACTTCAACGGCGTCAATCGCACACTCGAAGTTCAGCTTCTTCTCAACGTAGTCCTGCAACGTCGCTGAACATAATTCTAATGCTATGTATCTGTAAACATGAAATAGTATGTAAGACACATCGTTTTCAAAATATATGAAGTCTGCGGATAGTTGAGAAGAAATATCGAAAGTAATTCAAGGGTCATACATAGAATTTTAAAGTCCAAAAATAAAAAATGTCAGCTTGTAGCTTTGTGTTACCTATAACAATATCACAACAATAGAAGACCAATATAAGCTATACACAATACATTAAAAAAAAACAAGTTTATAAAAATAGAAATGAATGGTAGTCATTTTTGATTTTCAAAGAACCTTTTCATTTTATTTTTTTACGAAGAATTACGGTATATAGACCCCAAAACATAGCATCCATATCTTCAAATATAAACCAAACACAATATGAATCCTATTCCCCACAAAATACATACCTAAATTGCTTATCCCTCTCCGTACAATAGTATCGTACGACATGAGCATGCGCGTCCGACTCGCGCAACAGCGCCACCTCGCGGTCGGCGAACGTAAAGCATTCCGGTAGTAACCGCTTTACTGCTACGGCTCGCTTGTCAAATGTGCCTCTGAAAAAAAAAATTGGATATTGTAAGATGGAGTTTCTTGCCCGTTCTTCTGCATAGAAAGCTACTTTTGGAATGGGCAACTAGAATCAAACTTAGTTATATTTTTAAGTGCTTGTAAAGGCCTAAATGAATTAAATGATTTGACTTTGACTTAGTACTTAACTATTTATTTATTAAATAAGATTCAACTGTCAAGTAAATCAATAAATACTGCAAAGATGAACTACACACTTTTGGATCAGTTTAAAGTGTAAATTGATTCCTCTCTGTAAATTCATTGATGTTTAATTAATTTACAGAGGAAGTTATTAAACTTTTGGCAACGCACACGTAATTTACTCTGTTTGTATATTATGAAAACTTGTTGCCAATTAGTCATTTTAATTGAATTTCTCCGTTTTAATATCAATAACAATTATACTAAGTAAAACCAAATCTTGATAAAAAATATTAAAATAATCAAATTGTCAGTTTCGGATGGCACGTTAAACTGTAGGTCTCGGCTGTCATTGAACATCCTTGGCAGTTGTTACGGGTAGTCAGAAGTCAGTAATTCTGACACCAATCTAAGCAAGGGGTATTGGGTTGCCTGGGTAACTGGGCTGAGGAGGTCAGATAGGGCAGTCGCTTCTTGTTAATCACTGGTACTCAGCTACATAAGGTTAGACTGAAAGCCGATCCCAACATAGTTGGCAAAAAGGCTCGGAGGATGATGATGAACGCTTACCTATAAACAAAAGTGCCTTCACAGCCCTTTCCGAGCACCTGATCAGTATTGAACGTGATCCTTCCAATGCGAACTTCTCCACCGCCGACCTCGACGAGCTGACCTGTCACCTCGCCGTTAGATGATGTGGAAGCATTTGAGGTTCTAGAACCGCCTTGGGAAAGTTGCTGGAATTCACGTGCCTGAAAATTGGTATAAAAAATTATAGATGTAGGTAAAATTCTAAGTATACATAGGTAACTTAAAAAATGGTTCTGTAGTATGGAAACTTCATAGCATTGAAAGGTATAAAAGTATGTTTTTTTTTATACGTAGGCAACGAAAGTCCTCTCGGCTACGTAGAAAAGAAAGATGTAATATTAACTTGTATTATACAAGATCGTACAATGTGGTAGCATACAAATAGATCACCATCAGCCCTTCTTGTGAGCTTTAGTCACTTCTCGAGACCAAGACAAATAGATATATCGGTTGATGTTATAACCTAGTCTGATTCACATAATGCTATTTCGGTATTTGAATATTCTAGCGCATTTCTGCTGACTTTTCCTACAAAAACCGGTCCCAAAAACTGACCTACTGGTGCATAATAAAACAATAAAGAAACACACCGTCTGATCTTTTCAATACCAAAGGTCGATAAAACGCGTCATTTCTCCTGTCGTATTTATCATGATAGTTAACCTATGACATAATCGAATGCCTGCCTTGATAAGGAGTTACAAAATTGCAATAAAGGCTTTATGTTCTTCTTACGGTTTTTAATTAATAAAGCCAATTGATATTACGTAAGTTTACCATGGCAAATTGCTAATTTTGTTTTGTTGATAAACAATTAAAAATAAAATGACTTTAATAAAAAACCGGAGGATAAGGATTTTTAAACTTAGCCTTGAATCTTTTCAGAAGTATAGTATTATAATCAATATAATAAGCAAGAATGGCGTTTCGTGTTCTAATTAAAGATCCCGCCCACCTGAACAAACTCACTAAGAAAATTTGCATTTCCATTTATCTCTACCATTGAACATAATATCATCGACATAAAATGTATCCTAATTATTATACTTTTATGACCTAGCGACGCAAAGCAATCTTTTAAGAATTCGATTCACCAATTCACATAATTTCGAGACAATGCAGTTATCAACATTACGTAACATGCATTCAGTGAAATTCCGTTATAAGTAGCCGGTTACAACGGACGTCGTGAATTGCCAATGTCAATCCTAACAACAGCAATGCATGATAAGGAAAATAAATGCAGTACGTAAATATTAATCACGTTGGAACTGGCGTGTTGGCAGCGACGGGCCGGCCGCGTGGCGATAACACTACTTTATTACTACGATGCTAAAAAAAAATCTAGTTACCTGATAACGAAGATACCAGAACATGCTGATCACCAACCCCACGAGGATAATTAGCGCCACTTTTAATACTTGATTCTCTTGCTGGTGGAACCACAAATACGCTCGCTTGTACCACAAGTCTGGTCTAAAGTCATATCCTTCGAATAGTTCTTCTGTCTGAACTGACACTGATATCGAATTCGGATTGGAGTTCGAATTCGACTTCAGATTGGTTTCGTTTTCGACATCATTTTCGCCTTCAGAGTGCACCTGTCCATTTATAAGTTTGATAGCACTGTTCTGTGAGTTGTGTACGTTTAAGAAGTTTGTGTTGGGCAGTTGAGGCATCCATGTCGTGGTTAGTTCGGGGACTTTGTAATGTCCTAGTAGGAGATAGGGTGCTGATACATGAAGGTTTAAATCTTTGAGTTTGTAGTGTACGTTCTTGAAGGGTTCGTATTGGGGCGTGTCCGATTTGTCCTCGGTCTCTGTGGGGCCTTCTAGAAGTAACGGCTGCGCGTGCCCGGTCGATATCGTGATCGTATTTTTGTCTACAAGCGATGATAACGCATACAGGCCGTGGTTGTGTTCGCCGACGTATAATGTGGGGCTGGAAAGAAATTATGAATTTTGATAATGCAATTCGTGTGTTATTATTTCATACTTATTTTCGAAATTGAATGGGTCCAGACAATGGTATCAGACAACTCAGGACGTGCGGGCAAGCTTCGCCCAATGTCTATTTTCACCACATTTTTAGGGTATCTTCGGTAACAGCATAAAATTATTTAATAGAACAGTATTTTAAATCATTTGCACAAAATTTAATCTAAAAAATAATTACTGAAACTTGTATTTCAAATGCATTTAAACACGCATAAATAGCCAACACACCGTGAAAATAAATAAGTTTCAATTTTATCACTTTTATTGAAATAAATGTTCAAACGATTTTGTATCTTAATGCTTAGAAATAGAGTCGAAAGCCGTATAGACGAGGAACAGGCAGGTGTAATGCTAGAATGCACCAAGTAGGTATTTGTTTTGTAATCTTTAGTATTGTAATCAGGAGGCCTTCAGCTAACGCATTATCTGAGCAAAACTGAAATATACTCGAGTGCACTCAGCTTCAGGTTAACATCGTAATTCATCATATTAATATAGTATCATCCATATTGTTATAATATGAATAATTATGGTAATTGGTAACGTGTTTTACCCTAAACATGTACAATTGAAAATGTCACAACATTTATTTATCAATCCTTCAGGTTAAATTACTACATCATAAATATATTTATGCCTATGTTTTAATGAGAATTTTGAAGAGTGAGTTGTCCTAAAGAACAAGATTGACTAAGTACATATCATTATATACCATAGAGACACCGTGGATTTGCGCGATGGTTGAATGAAAATAAAATAATTTTAATTCCTTTTAAAAGTATTTGATAAAACTATGGGTATTTTCCCAATTGATAACATGACTAATATAGGTCTTTAAGTGACTGGTAGAACGTAATTTTTTATCTATAACTTGAATCGAATTTTATCAAATCGATTACATCGATTACGGATGTCATGCATGTGTAACAAACAAACATTTGTGCCATTTAATACTGTTGCATTGAATGTTATTCGAGTGCACTGTTTAGGCACGCTATGTTACTACAATACGCGAGTAATTACTTTAATTAACTATAAGTTGGTCTATTTGATTTTGTTACTCCATGACTATTAAATAATATTAGAAAGTCATATAGTTAAGAAATAAATACTTTTAAAGTTAATGTAAAAACGATAAGCTTGACATATCTTTGATAAAAGCCTCTACATAAAATTAGACAAAAAAAACCTATATGATAAGAACTAAGTTACATAAATGCACTACAAAAAATAACATTTGCTCGCTAATTATCAAGTAAACGCCCACAGTTAAGATAACATTTAAATCCCTAAGGACTAGATCATTTATCGGGCCGACTAACGATAAGATATTTTTTGTTAAAATCTAATTAACAGCGCGGCGTAGCCCACTGATTGTAATAACGGTATCAATTTAATGTTACATCTATCTAGAACAGGCAAATGATTATTATGGGCTTTTTAAAACGTTTAACGAGAAGGAAAAAAATGAAATAAAATAAAGATGTCTAAACATCCTCATAATTAGATTTCTGTTAAAACTTACTAACTTGAGTAAAATGTTTAGCTTCTAGTATGACTAATTCCCCACCCAATTACTTACAATAAAGCAATAATATTATTATTTTCAAATTATGATATACTTACTACAATTCAATATTCGAATTCTTGATGCCCTGTCCATTGCTCAGGGTCGTCGCGTCCTCCATGATATGGTCCAGTGTGTCATCACCAATGGAATTGAAAGGCACAGTTATAAGTCCATCCCTGTCCAGTAAGTATGCAGCCACAACTGGAGTCTCGAAGTTATGGGACCATACTAAGTCACCGGTCTTACGGTCGAAAGACATCACACGACCGTTTGATGTCGATGTGAAGTGGATAATGCCTGCGTAAGGAGAAAAAAAATAAATTTGAATTCGCGATTTTGAAACTCAAAAACTGATAGGATATTGATGGCAACTGGGATAAGACTGAGCCTTTCTAATCTAAGCGTTTGTGAAGTGTTATATGCTATTTTAAATTAGCTATACCATGGTCAGATTACTGATAGGAGTTATCTGGCAAGGACATGAATCTATACTAAAATCATAAAGCTGAAGGGCATATTTGCTTGCATGTGCTAATATAGGGAACTACTGAAAAAATTTGAAAACAATTCGTGTTAAGTACCACAAGTAGTAGGTAGCTCTCAAGAATCGTGTTAAATCGCTGACGGTACCAGCTAGTACTTAAAATTTAGGAAGGTGCCATCAAAAATAATAAACAAAACAACATCTCACCATAATCATTCAGCATCTCTTTCCCCATAGCCAGCGACGTATAATCAAAGAACGTCACATTCCACTTGTGATTCTGATTCTTAGAATCATGCATCAGTATATTGTACTCAGTTCTCGCTACGTAGATTCCTCTCTTCTTGTCCGGTGAACAAGTATTGTCGTCGGAGTTCTTGAAAATCTTCGATTTGTCGAAGCCTGCGAGCAATGTAAACGTGTAAACTTTGGCTAGCATAACAACAACTTCGGACGGCGCTATGCGGCGAATTGTAATCAAATCGCCAAGGCTTGTTGTGTTGTGGTTGGTTAGTTTTAGATTATTCCAAGGTTAAGTATTTCAGATGAAATGGGAAGCTTATAAAAATGTACAAGGAAACTGCGTATAGAATGATTTACGAAATAAACCTGTCATATTTATTAATGAGCATAATATGTTTCGCTTATCAATACAAGCAGTCAAACAGCGACTTGAATACATCGCATAAACGATGACAAAACTAAAATTCTACCTGAATTTACCCATAACTACATATTTAAGTAGCACGAAATATAAAATGTATGTCATGCATAAAGTAATTTTTATTTTTCCAAAAATATGTAACTAAATAAATACTCGACTAATTTATAAATAAGTGATTGCAGTAGATATTATTTTACAGCGCAGTCAACGATATCGAAGCCTGAACCATCGCGTTATGAAACAAATATTTCAAACCTGAATGTGGCTCGACTATGAAATTGGTACTGAATAGTCATTATTTAGCCAGACGGACACTTGAATACCAAATTCACTAAAAAGTAAGTAAATTTTCATCTATCTGTAGGTAAAAAATTTGGTGTAAAAGTTTAGAAAGTAATCATCCAAGACTGGTGTATAAGTAAATAGTTTATAATACTTTACAGTTGGCCAACGTGATTTTTTTGTCATCTAAATCTAGTCATCACCGTATTTTGAAGCGAAATAAATGTGAACAAAATTACCAAAAAACGAATTACTTTTAAATCCCGCCCACCGATTTAATGATTTCCGATCCCATATCAAATTGCAGCAGTTTATCTTTGAAATGACAAAAACTATCGTCATGAATGAACATATGGGCCATATGCCTAAACCCGCGCGGTAATTACCGTATGTCGATAAGGCTGCAACATTATTATACCGAACTTATGTATCTATTAACTGTAGAATAAGTAGCTGTGTTTTTTAGATTATTTATATGGACTAGGACCAAAATAACGACAAGTTTTAAAATTAGATCGAGTATTCGTTTAAAGGTTGCAACAATAAATATCTACAGACGACCCATATTTAGACACCCGATTTTTGGGGGCTGGAAATTATGCCGGTGTGGTGGGAAGATATATGATAAAACTAAGAGTTAGCCAGCTTTTACAAACACGAGGTGAGGGTGATTTCAGACTATTTTTAGATTTATTCCTGACGAATACTCGTAATAGTCTGAAATAAATACATGATTAAAATATAACTTAAAACATACCTGAAACATGTTCCCTAGACCCAGTCAGAGGGTCAAGCATGAACCACGTATCACTCTTCTTCCCAGTATAAAGAATACCATCCGTCGACCGACAAGGCGCGTTTGCTACCAACTCCGGTATCGTAAAGGGTAACTTCTTCAGCATTTGCTGGTCTCCTCTAGGCCCATACATGTAGAGGAACCCGTGTCGAGGGTCTGGTAAAAACTGGGGCATCAGGTCTGCCTGCTGGTTCGGGACTTTTACTACCGGTTCTATGGACAATAAATAAAACTTGCCAGTTAGCAACAAACGAAATCATCATAAAATATATGGTCGAGAGTCATGCGATGCGTAGCGAATCTGTCACGCATTTGTGTTGTGTGTATTATGTACCGAACACGACGTATCACATGCCGTTACTTTACATCATAATACTTTGCAAAAAATCTAAGATTATCTATCTATAATGCACCTCTTTTGCACCACAGAGTATTTTGGCAGTTGCAGTTGGGACCTTACTTAGGGTTCTTTCAAATCAAATAGTGCGGCTTGTCGTACGGTCGCGATACCGGCGCCGCACGGTGCCGTCGCATGGTTTGTAAGAACGTCTAATTTGAAAGAACACTAAATATCCATTTTCAACAAGTTTATAACTCTATAAGCAAAACAAATGTGCAGTAAAGTATAGTGTTAGATCACTCACAGCTGATGGAAAAACACTCTTGAGAATAAAAGTTATACAATGTTATGGAATATTACTGTAATGCCAAGTAAAAAATATAATACTAGAAATTAATTGATGTGAACTTCACAAGTGAACCACACACAACACTCCGCTACTATATACTCTAGATTCTTCCACATGTGTCCATGTAATCTAACATAATATGCATAAAGGTGATAATAATTTGTAAATATAAAAAAATACTTTCTGATAGCATATTCTATCAACTGAATGTCTGGCCTGCAAGGTGATAATACTTCTTATCTATGACCTATTAATACTTATTGGAACTTTTTAATCTACTACATTGTAACCAGCCAATACCTTTCACGGTTATAGTAATTCAACTTTACGTGCCTCATAATAATATGAAGATTAAATATATACTACCAATAGTAAAACAGGTGTGTTTTATTTTCTTTGACACCACTGTGTACATATTTAAAGAAATTAAAATATGTTTTTAATATAATATGTCAGTGGGTTGGTTGGCTGGTTACTACACCATTTTTTTTTAAATTTATTGTGCAAAATTTTGATTCTTAACTAGCTTCGAAAATAAAATAAAAAGATTTTAGTGGGCGGAAAAGATTTCCTTATCAATTTTAAAGTTTGTTTACTAATTTAAGTTGAGCACTGACAATACTTATCAGCTATTATAAAAAATGGTTCACTTATAAATTGGTAGTGTAGGAAAACCCATAATCACTTGATAATGCTCTGAATGATAAGATCAATAGTGATAACATGTAACGTGTAAATACTTCAACTCACTTTTCTACACATTTCTCTTTGATAATGTATAAATTCAATATCTTAACATAAAAAATACACAGTGGTGCTAATCTTAGTTAATTTCCGATTCTTTCTAGAAGAAAAAGTTCAGAAGTATTAATACTTTTTTGTTTATCTTAATCTTTTTGTTTAGGTCTTGGAAAATACTAATGAGGACAGTGATTAGTAGATTACAATGTATTATGATATAACAGTTTCAGATATTTATTAGATAAGCAGAAACCATTACTATACTGGCATGTGTATTTCAGTGGTAGTCATCATATCTATATAGATAGATTAATTAAAGATACCTTTAATTCACAAATAAAGATATATCTGTAACTGCCTGTCTACTGCTTACTATAAAACAATAGAAAATCAATTGAGTCTCGCTTATATCTGCACTCTGGCATACAATGGGTTCACAAATCTTATAAGATATTAAAATTGTTCTCACAAAATTAAGAAAATATAAGAAAACTCATCTATATAGGACCTACATGTTTGTTTACAATATTATACCTATCCTACAATATTCTGATGCAATCAGTAGTGATAACATTAAATTATGTGCATGAGAGTGCACTTAAATTATAAACAGATGAAATGTGTTGTAAGTAGAAGCATTAATAAAACCAATAAAATAATGAAAACAAGTAAAACTATATTACTTTAAATAAAAAGAACTGATACCAGCATAGGCGATTAAAAGACAATAAAACATGTAATGAGTCAATAAATAGAATTGATGTTCAAACTAGCAAACTATCAACAAAATAAACAGCGAACTTGTGTTCTCAATGTAGCTATTTTATATAAATTGCTTACCATCTTTCAGTTTCCATATAATATTGCCAGCCAGAGGCTCGACAGCGACCATGCCGCCTCCTAACGTGGCAAACAACAGAGGCCGGTCATCAAATGCCCGCGACAATTCCGTACTTTCCTACAACAATAAACAAAACCCCGTTCAGCACATAAACAACAACCTTGTATTCACTTAATTCATAGACCTATCAATAATAAATGCGGCGCAATCGGTGCTAATCTCACCTTTCCACTACTACTGTCCACTAAAGAACCTAGGCTCTGCGAGCCAAACAAGAATAATATCACAAATAAGTACTTCATGTTTGTCACTAAACTTAATTCACTTTGTGTTTAATCAGGTATGTAATTTCCATTATTTTTGATGTAATAAACGTAAAACCAAAACACTGAAAGCACTACAAAAGAATCCTCGCGAATGTTACTTTTGACAGGTGAGGTAGAATGTTGTCAATTGTCACAGATAGCACTGAATCATTTTAGAGTTGACTCTTAGTCGATTATCGGGTTGATTTAGAGGTGAAATAATTGATTGAAATTGACATTATGGGACTGGAAATAAAAAAAAAATCGGTAAAAAAACTTTTAAGTCAAACGGTTTTATCTTATGTGCACTGAAAACTAGAAAATAAAAAAAATAGTTACTTACCTGTCAACCTACGTAGGTGGTCTTGGTCATATTAGACTAAAATAAAAACGTGGGGCCCATTAACTGTTGCTGTAGTACTTTCTTCTAGAGGTATAATAGGTGTGGATTGCATCGACTTACTATAATCGTAACTGGAGATTTTGACAATCAATAATGAGCCGTAGCGGCTTCACCAGCGAACGCCGAGCTCATGATCTACCAAAGTATAAAGATATGCTTTGCCATAGGTAGGATTTCAGAGGGGCCCCACGTTTTTATTTTAGTCTAATATGACCAAGACCACCTACGTAGGTTGACAGGTAAGTAACTATTTTTTTTATTTTCTAGTTTTCAGTGCACATAAGATAAAACCGTTTGACTTAAAAGTTTTTTTACCGATTTTTTATTTTCTAGTTTTTAGTATTTAATGAAAATGCCTACCGAATATTCCTCATTCTATCTAATTCATTTAGTGCATCATTATTACACGGTCTCTTATCTGATAATTTATTACAATCTAATTTTTTTTAAAGTCAATTTTTTTAACGACGCCAAAAATCATCAAGTGACCCCTCCCTGGGTCAGCAGCGGTAAGGGAGTGCCAGACTCTTACTGACTAAAAATACTTATGTTTCGTCGTAGGCCTTTTATGTACCAGGGCCACGGTAACTCTTTCGAACAATCCCGCAGCCCAGGCAGGCTTTGGCCCTGTTGGGCCCCGCTGGGGTTGCTGACAGTATTCTACTTGTGTAGCCCTTTCATTTGATACCCATATTGAGGGGGTTGTGGAAAAATATGTAATCCGCCATTTTGTGCCGGCGGCCATATTAGATTTACAATGTTATTGATATTTCTATATTGTATTGTCATCGGAATAAAAGGTGTATACAAAATTTCAGATTAATCGGTTGACAGGAAGAGGGTGAAATTTGAATTACCAAATTTGACCCAAGAATAAAACAAACGGGATGAGCTAAATAAAACCGTTTAAAAATTGTTATCAGCCATTTGGTAGCGGCGGCCATCTTAGATTTCAATTTTTCATAGTAAATTGTATTCTACTTGTTGAGACCTTTCATTTGATACCCATGTTGATGGGATTGATAAAACCTAAGTTATCCGCCATGTTGTAGAGGCCGCCATCTTGGATTTGAATTTTATGTAGTACATTGTATTCTACTGGTTGAGCACTTTCATTTGATACCCACATTGACGGGATTGATAAAACCTACGTTATCCGCCATTTTGTACCGGCGGCCATCTTGGATTTGCAATGTTATTGATATTACTATATTGTATTGTCATCGAAAATAAAGGTGTGTACCAAATTTCAGATCAATCTGACAACAGGAAGGCACTGAAATTTCAATTTCTAAATTTGACCCAAGAATGAATAAATAATAAAACAAACGGGGTGAGCTAAATAAAACCGTTTAATAAAATATACCCAGAGCTAGCTACTTAAAATATGATTTTTTTTTGCAAAGAAGGAATAGAAGAAATATTACCATTTTGGTATATATACCAATACGGCAAGTATTAGTATACTATACGTAAACCTTTTATAAATCAATTTCATGGTCTCTATGAGTACTAGTAAAGACGAGGATTAACGCTGAGCAGGATAAAATAATTATTATGAAACGATTTTTGGTTGTATCACTTTTTGCAATATAAATGTATAAAAATCTCTAGTAATCGACTAGTTTAGCAGTTGTAAGAATCGACTAAATAAACAGTAGTGACATTTTTGACAATTAACTGACAACATATTCTGACAACAGTGACTGTCTGACGGCCGCATTAGTGTCAAGAAAATCATATTTTTGATTCAGCGAGTGGAACAAGTTTAATAAAATTCAATAAGACAAATAGTGTTTGAAGTTTATTTACTGCACTTGTGATAGTAGGAGTGAATTGCAACTTGGATTAATGATGTGATGGTTCTATTTAAATAATTTTTGTTTATAATTTTGAACGATGGAGATCTCTGGAGTGGGTATGTGTCGAATGTATTTGCCAACAGCTTTAATTCAATAATTTTACCATACGGATCTATTCGCAGAATATGAAACTTGTTAACTTAAATAAACAGCGTACGTGAGTATGCGTATGGACCGGTTGTTTATCGGGATTAATGTGCAACTTTCGGTATTGTCTGCTGTTCCTCTGACAACAAAGACGATAACACAAACAATCGCTCACAAATTAATCGCTACTTCACCGCACCTAACGTGTTACAAATTAGTCCTCAGCATTCTGCGTTCTTGCTTTTGTTTTATTTTTAGACTGTGATTTATTGAAAATAATTTCGCTATTTTTATAATAGAAGAATGAGAATAAGTAAATAAAATTAATATAATTTTTTTTCTTAGGTATAAAATCTTTAGTACAATAGCGTCTGTGTTTTCAGGTAAATCACCAAATTCGTCACTAAGCTTCAGGTACAATGCCAACAATGAGGAGTTAGAGGAATTGTACCATGTCTGTGAAGATGACCCTCCAACTCCACAGTGTGACCCTCCTCCTAGCACACCGATTGAGAATGCCAGCCCCAAGAGAGGAGAAAGATCATCATCTATCATAGACAAGTACTTCAAGTCTATGAGGGCAGAGAAACCTGTTGAAAAACCAATTGAAAAATCTGAAGATGGCAAGTCTGCTGAAGGAAAACAGGATGAAGCGAAGCCGGTGCCCAAGGAAGTGTCATCATCCCCTATGAAGGATTACTTGAACCGCCTGGGCAAGCGGAGTACTCCCGATGTGACACCTGACGTGAAGGAAGCACCCAATGAGACTTGGAAGATATTCCATGACTTCAAGTTTAAGATTGCTCAAGCCGTTGAAGATATGAAGACTCGTTCAGTAGAAGGTTAGTTGAAAAAGTTTTTATGTTGCTTTATAATCGTGAGTGGCCAGAGCTAAGATAGGTTTTCTTGAATAATTCTCAGTAATATCATTTAAATTCTAATTTTAAATGATATTTGAATCAAGTATGATGCTGACCTTATTATTTTAATATCATGGTTCACTAATAGATTTAGGTATTTTGAAAAACCTTATGTAATAAATTACAAATAGCAGATGTTATTGTGTGAATAGTCCATTGTTATTGCTATAATAGAGTTACTCAATGTCAGACAGTCTTTCTGACTCTGTTCTTATGTTTACAATATCTTTAGGTGATAAATTCAACAAAAAGTATTATAATAAAATGTCAATAACAGATTAGACATTTATCAGTTTATCTGTCTATAATTAATCTGTTCTTCGAAACAATAATAAATAAAAAATAATTTGTAGGTATAAACATTCAAAATAAAAACAGCCTCCTTTTGGGGAATTTGGTTTCTCAAAATCTTACCAATAGAGATTCAAACTTCAATCTAAATTAGGGGAATAACCTAAAACTCTAATTTTGCCTGTTGTTAGTTAATTTCCATAATGTTATGCAAGAGACAATGTAGGGTTGCCCGACAACATTTTAATCATTATCATGTATCAAAAATGCAAAAAAAGTATTTAATTTATGTCCATTTTATAAGATGTTGTTTTGGTGAGTTAATTCACTAAGCACATAAATTTCCTACACCAGAAACCAAGGAAAAAGTAATGCCAAGAGAAAACTCAACATCCGATTCGGAAGAAAATTCAGCAATCAAGGACTCTGATCAGCAGAGTGTTGGAGATACAGACAACCAGGTGAGTTCCAGTGGCCAGTCTCCACACACCATTTACACATTGGTTGGCCACTACTGCCAAGATTACATGACATAGATTCTTAACTGGAATACAAAGGACCTTACAATGATATAGCTGTTAATATCTCGGTAATATTCTACCAGTTGGCCGACCACTGTGTACCATATCCACATTCACATTGATTACACTGTGACAAGTAAATATCTAAAGTATTGTATTGATGACACTGATAGCCCACCACAATTGACGCTGAAGATCATGTAAGTGATAAAAGTGAACAAGTTACCTGCATTCAAGCATTGTCAGTGTCTATGTATTGTATAGGTATCTAATACTAATACATATTTCCCTAAGTGTGCACTGCATCTGTCGCATTTTATTTGTATGAATGCTATTGCTAGATATATGCTAAATATAACTTGTTGTCCGTAATTGGCCGATGATTGGCTGCAAAGCTTAGTTATGGCATTAAATCCTGAAGTATTTAAATGTATATTTTTGTGATGCTATGATCAAGTGAATGTTTTTATTCAAAATGTTAGGACATATTGAGTCTACATATTTGTATTGCATCAATGAATGGCACTGTTATTTTAATGTACGAAGTCCGCTTCGCTTTGACCCTTTATTGCTCGGAATTTATCCGTAAACAGAGCTCTTAATTTTGTAATACTGATACTCTACATATACTCTTACGCACTGTTTGTTGAACTTCAAAAATTCATAATTACTGACATGTAAATATATGTGTCAAATCTTGCATTACACGACGACTGTAATTGTAAAAAACCTTTCCGTACCAGTAAAAAATCTTTCTCCAAAATAATAAAGAGAAAATGGCGTCGTCGTGAAATGCAACAAATACCTACATACGTTAATTCCCAAATTCTAAATTCAAATTCTGTCTGTTAGGTATCTTCCCTAGACAGCAGTATGCAGAACTTATCGGAAATGACGCAACCACTGACGGCTAAGCCCAATGAACGGGACCCAAGTCTTCCTGTAGATAACAAGAACTACTCGGATTCTAGCGATGATACACACAAGAATTTAGGTGAGTTAAAATTGGGCTAGCTACTAACTACTCAGGTCATTATCCTACCGGACAAATAAAACCTCTAGCGAGGTTAAACTTCTTGGTATTAACTAAATGACAAGAGGTCTAGTAATGTTTTGTAAGAACCATTTATTTCAGTAGTAACTAAATTGAAATTGTTTAAGTAAATGAATAGATAATTATTGCATGGAAATAATTTATTGTTTCACTAGAAATAACTCCGAGGTTTTAACCTCTTTATTATCAAAATAAAGGACCTTAATAAAGTGGTTAACACACTTGGAAATGTATTTAATTGAGCCCAATCTCAATTGTTCTTATCATCAAGATCGATGTATAATTCTCGCAATATCATTGGACGTTCCATAATTCACTGAAGATAACTTGCAACGGTAGTTGATATTTGAATAGATATGAAGAAGGTTTCTTTATTTCAGTACTAGGCAATGAATCAGCTGAAGTAAGAAGAGATTATTTAAATGACAGTATGATGGAAGTGGAATCGGGTGTTGAGGCTTTAGAAGATACCATAGATGGTTATGGGGAAATCCACAATGTAGATCCTCTAGTATCCAGCGGAAAGCCTATGGACACAGACCCATTACCTCCACCCCTTAGCTCGGCCAATTTCGGATCACCTCCAAGCAAGAATAATATGCAAAGCCCGCAATTGTCAACAAAACCTAGCTACTTCTTCAACTTTTCAATGTACTTTCTAACATTCCTCATTTTCATAAGCTACGTACTGTGTCCAAATTCGAATGTCTGGAACGGTTTTGTGCTCGGTCTGTGGTTCTTTTGTTTTACGAGCAATTTGAAGAGCTGGCTGTTGGACACTTACTTTAGCGAGTTGGATCCAAAAAGTTCCAACCTTCTTCAACTGAAGCGAAGCAGTGCTATGCCAGCCACTTACACTATACCTTCAGTGAAAGAACATAGGCCTATAAAAAAATATGAGGTAATTAAAACTGCTTCTTATTTACTGTAGTTTGTTTTAATGAGCAATTTAATAAAGTTTATTTTGACAGGGCTGGATAAACCACTACAGGTTTCCGGATTACGATCCGAGCTCATATCACATCAACAAGACAACGACGGCGTTTATGAAGCTCGAAGGTGAGTCACGCCACTATCATACATTCACCATTTTGATAGATTTTTAAATCAGTCATAAATATTTTTTTGGTAAACATAAAGAAGGATGTATTCATAACCGTTGTTCGCTAATGTCTCTACCCAAGTAATAATAGTTTTTATCTCATAATTATCTTATCAGTGTTATGTCAGTGCCTCATAATATTATGTTTTTGTAGGTTGCAACCTGAGGATATCGTATACTTCGACTAAAATACCAAAGAGGGAGCTATGGGATGAGAAACTGGACAAGGTAGCGTTCTACCAACATAGGCTGTACAATTTGACTGGCGCCAGGGTTATACTGCTGCCAAAAGGATTGGTTAAACGGAGGTAAGTCGGCTTCATTCAGAGCAGTTGCGCTGTAGAATGACACGAGTACTTTCTTGCTTTAGTGTAAACATATTGTATGTTGACGTTTTTAATCCTTATCGTTTAGGCGTTGATATTTTATTTATTTGTTGATATTTTTGTGTGCCTTCATGTGTCCGACTCGCACTTGATCGATTTTTTAAAAGACTGGTTCCTAAATTTATTTTTTTACCTGCAATTTGTTGCTCGATATATTTCGATGGCAACGAGTTTATACTACGTTGCAGCTTTTTTATCACGAGGAAAAGCGTAAACATTCCATAGTTATTTATAGGAACTTCCATATCAGCAAGAGTGTTGTTCGTAATATAATTAATTCGCCTTCCAGACGATTTGTCCTTTATCGAAGCTATATTTGACTTCATTACAATAAATGTCACAACCATTAATAATAGCACAGGAAATATGCTAATCTGTAAATTCGTTCGGCTTCAGTGAACAAACAGATTAATAATAATGAAAAGGCTTTACAAGGGAACTTGACTAAAGATAAAAAACTTACATTTAATTTTAAATCATTTAAATAGCCGATATATTTTATCCCAACATTGTGCTACATCCAATGAAATTACTTTCCTATTAATGTTCAGGAATTAGAATAAGCCTGCAGAGGACATTGAACCCTATTTCTTGTCTTCTCAATTAACACATTCAGAAAGACTCTGTAAAAAGAAATCGAAACATTTCATTGGCCGAACAGCCAATCATGTGTAAAGTTTTCAACAGCAGTCAAAACAAAAGAAAAACACTTCTTATTTTGAAACAACCAGTCGCTAAGAAGTGAAATTCGATAGGCTTAATTCAACAAAGACAAGTCACGTGTTAAATCGACCTATAAGAAAAACGTGTTCTTTAGTACTACGTATAAGCGTAGTGACGCGTCTATTAAACTAATATGCGTCTATAAAGGTCACTAACAAAGAACTGATAAGCGATTGGTGGAGAGGCCTTCGCTATGCGCTCGAGTGCAATTCACGAGCAATTGGGTTAATGAACTAGGGCGCAGCGCGTTTTGTATTTAGAACAATTCAATTTCTAAGCGAATATTGTAATTTTAGTGCGCTGTAATAATAGCTTTGTTTACTTTTAGAACGATGCTAGTGTTGTGACATCAGCAATGTTTTCTACTGATATCTAGAGCAATAATATTATGAAGTTTTTAAACTTGTAGATTTATGATGATGATTACTTCCTAACATTACGTAAATTTATTAGTAAACATTATTGGTTCTTAGGCTGTAGATATGGCGTAAATAATGTAAATAGATATAGACGAAAACTTATCTAAATAATCATAAAATAGTATATTCAGGATATTCTGTAATATACACAAAGACTACCTAAATGGCTTTGACAAGATAATTTATCCTATCTAATAAGAATTAATGATTGAAAACCGGATTTTTATCAGTCAAATATCACCACATTCGGTACAAGTGTACCAAACCATTTACGATTTAAAAATAACTAAAGGCGACCGATTTTAACATTCTAAAACTAGTATTTTATGGATAGATTGAAACGTTTATTTTAAAGAAATAAACGTGTTAAGTAGTAATAAGTTATAATATTATTCCAAAATAAATGTGTCTTTAACAACTTCGAGTAGATACATACATGACCTACTTATTTATTTGAATCTCTGGTACAAGAATTAAAAATTTTAATACAAATGTACCTAATGTTTTCGCAACATCACATCACAATTGGCATAATTAAGTCCACCGGATAATTATAACAGCGCTCCGAATTCTGCTTCCATTGTTTTATTAAAATGCTTATCATACTACATTATAATCTTTACGTATAAAATATTACACAATAGTACAATGATCTTCTTTTTACAAAAGACTGTTCTCTTTATAACATACAATGCAAACTATGTAATACATACTTTAAAATATTAAAAATGCCTTTTTGTGTAAACATCACCTACAAGCAAGTTTGTTTTAAATGTAGCAAAAAATTTGCCTCTGCTCTTGTTACAAAACTTCCGGAATTCCAGTCCTCTGATAAAATTAATTAAGTTACATATTTGGTTTACAATCATATGCTATTGTGTAACTCCATAGCTGTTCGATTAACAAGCTATTTTTTTTAAAATAAGGTCAATGTCGAAAGTATCTGGAATTAATATGTGTATTGCTGATGTACAAAAATAGAACTAAATAGCTCACGGCGTAGTTTAAATAGAAATAAGACAGCTAGTTAAAATTAATATTATGTGTCGCTATTTTTAGATACGCATGGAGTAGTCGTAGTGCTCTTCAGTCAAGAATAAAAAAACAATTGCCAATCACCTTTTGAAACGTAAATGTTCAAGTACACCTTTGTTTTTTAAAATCGTTATGGCATAGCAACACGAAGGAGTTTCGTTTATTCAAATACATGTTTTAGTGTGAGAGTGTGAGTGAATATGTTAATGTGTACTTATAATACTAGCTGTTATCCCGCGGCTTCACTCGCGTCCCGTGGAAAGTCGTTTTCGGATAAAATGTAGCCTGTTCTTAGTAGTTTCGGCGCCTTTTGGGGTACTAAACAAACAAAACAATGTTTCCTCTTCATTATATTAGGTTTAGTATAGATAGATGAATCCATGATTTTCAGATTATTCAGGGGAAGTACAGCTGTAGTGAGTCAACGTCAGTAACACAGTTCTAAGTTGAATTGTAATTGACGTAAAATAAGATCGTTTAATTGTTCACGATAATATTAGTATAAGACAATCTAGACAAAAAACGGACACTGCTAAATCGTCCTCTTAAAACTGAGTCACTATACTGAATAAGTAGCTAAATTTTTTAAACCAATTTACTGAAAATAAGAACGACTATCTTGTTTATATACAAAGTACGCTGAGTTAGACATCGTACTCTCAGTATACTTAACAAAAAAAAAACGAATTAAATAAGAACTCCGTAACAGGAAAACTTCTTAGTAACATACGCTAAAAAGCTTAAGCTTAATTGATAACGCACACCTGGACCCATAATGAACTTATAATTATTAAAAAACTTTCCTGTTCGTTGAGAAGCAAAATATTTATTGCATTATGTTTACATAACCTGATTGATACATATTAAAACCACCTGATATGCACAGGATTGTTGTTTGTTATCAAACATTGATCTCTATCATTATTTCAACTGGTTTTGGATACAAGAACTGGAATTTACTTAAAGAATTTCCTCCGGTTTCCCTCGATAGAAACAAGAAAGTAAATTAATTCCTTATCTAGGTCATTCTTAAGCTCTTAAGCAATGTTTACATGGACTCACGGTATTTAACCTCGCGTCTAGTATTACAATTTGAAAGGTGCGTAGTCTTAGTTACGCATAGAGACATTTGAGCATTGTCGTCAATCAACTATGTCTTTGCTGTTACTCAAGCCTATAAGCTGTTGACCTGTCTGGGTACTGTTGCTATCTTATGGTCCACATATTGTCCTACTCGATTTACTTACCCGTCCAATCATCATGTGCCATGTCTTTTCCGAAATATCGTGGGGTCGGCTTCCAGTCTAATCGGTTGCAGCTGAGTACCAGTGCTTTACAAGAAGCGACAGCCTATCCCAGTTACTCGGGTAATCCGATACCCATTATAAGACTGTGTAAGTAAGACTGGTTTTTAAATTTCCCATCTGACTACCCATAACGACGTGCCAAAGATGGTCAAATGACTACCGAGACTCACCAACCAGACGAACTCATCATGCCTAGAGGGATCCATCCAAGGACCGATCGCGCCAAGCGTGGCTTAACTTTGACTTAGCTACGAGCCCTTCTTCTATCCTAATTTGATTGACTTCCAGTCAGCCTCGACAATAATCATGGCCTTCTCGATATACTTACAACACTCATTGTTATTTATCAATGCAACATGCATTCCATTTGACGGATTATCTCGTTATATTATTATTCATTTTTATGTCCGATCCCTACGACACATTAGGGCCGAGCCTCCGACGGCACGGCATTTTTAAATGACGAGCAAAAATATGACGGAATTGTATAGCAATAAAGTTGTAATTTCAATGATACGAATTTCAAACAGTAGCAGTTTTTTGTTTTTTAATAAAAAACTTGACATTGAAATGTCAACTTTATTGCTATACCATTAACACTAGAAAGACCGAAATTTTGAACTACCTACAAAGACCAAGTGGGGTCAAATGACCCATTCATGGGTTGTAATGTTTTATTCGTGTATTATGGTTTAAATTTTTATTGATTAACATCTAATAGAAAATAAAAGACCTTAATAGTAATTAAACATCCATTATGTGTTATAAAATGTGTTGTAAAATGAAAAAAATGTGCCCATTTTTTTCATTTTTAGCTCCTTGTTTACATTACAAGAACCACACAAAGGCTTTTTACAACTAATACAAGATTTGTTGTTTTGTCTGCATTTTTGCACGTAACAATGACGTGACACCGTTTTCTCTTTTCGCTACGTTCTTCTTCAGGTTCTGGGGTATGCTATTATCAGGCTGTGAAGTACCTAGATGGCGTCATCAGAGAATGGGAATCTCGGGCGATAAACTATCTTGCCAAGTCAAGAATGACCTTTTTTTCTCGGATTTTTGTACAAAATCCAAGAATTGATTGGTGCCAAATTCATAATATCATGAAACACTTGTCAGGGCCAACGAGCAGAAGGTGCTTTGACACCATATTTCTTGGTCATTTGATCAATAACATCCAGGTACTCCAAATTTCGTAGCATTGTAAAACTTCACCGTGTTCGGCTTCTTTTTTGCTTCTTCTGGATCAACAAATACATAAGAGTGAAGTGAACTAAGAATCATAACTGATTTTGAAGGTTTTCCTTGATAAACTGTAAGTGCGCAGGTTTCAGAGTTATGAATATGTGTTTCATATTGAGGGTTGCATTTTTTTATAGTAGCTAGAATATCTAATCGTATTTTGTTTACCGTGCCAACTATTGATGTACGTTTTTCAATTAGCTTTTTGATAAGCTTACACTCATAAAAAATATATCAGTTGTTATATTTCGACCACTATTCAAGTATGAGTCCATTAGTCGCAATACAACGCACTCGCCTAAACTTTGATTTCGTGGATGGCCTTCATATGGGAAATGGGATGGCCTTCTCTCCCTAAATATGGGAAACCATTACATAAGCACTTTGAATCAACATCAATGCAAATATTTTAATTTAACTATCCACAATACGAGTATAGTCAACGAATTTACAAAGCACGCACGTAGTGGTGTCAAATGACCACAGCGGTCTTTCTAGGTAGATGATAATTTTTAATTCGTATCTATCTTGCTTTCGGTATCGACACATCAGAATAGTGTAAAGAATGACGAAATATTAAAAGTCATAAAACCACAGCGATTTCAATGCTTTGGTTTTGAAAATATGATTGACCAAAAACTTCATTGGGGTCATTTGACCACTCTGGTCTTTCTAGTGTAGTGATATTTTTACTCAGCGCTTGAAACTGTCGTCGGCGCCAGTCCTTACGTACTTACACTAATACGAATTGTGAGTCAACGCGCCGTGCGTTAATTCGTAAACACAATCATGAAATTAATTAAGCGAACTGAACTGTCGCTGTTGTTACTAGTGGAGCGAAATTGCGTGTTATTAATGAGTTTTTTGACTTGTTGGTCCAAGTATCATTAATACGTACCTGCTTACTAACCTGCCTACCTTCTTGTAATAATCATAACCGTATTCATCATCATGAATGTCGATATGACCAATAAACCAATTTTTAGGAATTTTGCCACGGTGAATTCCTCATTATTCTCATGTTAATGATAATAGACTCGTTACTATGGTAAATTAAACATAACTGCCATAACATTCAGAGTCGTAAAGGTGAAGATTTCCCCTCCAAACCTTTTGTTTACTACCAGCTTTAGCTTTAGCTTAGCTTTACTAACAAAAAAATATTGTTATTACTTTTTAGACAATGGAGCAAAAAATACCCAATATGCATTATACTAAACGAGAAAGAAAAGATTCAAGTATTAGAGAAGGAAACTTCTGTGTCCGACAAGAAGGCAGCAGAGGTCCCTTCTGAAAAGAAGAAGGAACAACATCAACACGAGGAGACTGAGACGAATACGAGTCCAGAGAAGAGAAGAAAGTTTGTGTGGAGGAGACGAGAAAAGAGGTGACTAACATAATTTAAAAGTAGTTTATGTGGATTTTTCTCTCAAGAAGGCGGGTGACCCATACTTGTGTGTGTAAATGTATGTACGTTATCTCTGTATGACTCGGTGACTCGACCACTACTTACTGAGCCCTTCCGACTAAATTGCTTTAATTTCATCGACGACGATTTTTGTGTTATTTATTTATTACATAGACATTTTTAGGTCACCTATCTCACGACAGATTAAAATGCGATTGTAATTTATTTTTTTCAACATTTTTTTCTTTCGTCACTTTATTGAAATTTTCTTAATAACGTTTCTTTTTCAGCAGTTCACATTCCGACGGCGAGACAGGGAAGGAGGGCCTAAGACATAGACTGGTTAGAAAAATGCACAGAGGTAAGATATTACTGAACTATTGCATGATGTGATTGCATCGTTGTTGTGAAATCGATGTAATACCTAAATAGTGACTCATTGTAATGTAGTCATTAGTTTGTGTTTGTGTATTGTTGTAATAGTAATACAATTATTCAAGATTAATGTTGTACCAATTGGGACAATGGATTGGAATAAACACATTTCTTAAACAAAACATCTCCCAAATTGTAACTAATTCAATGATGTAACAACTTTGGACATTGGATATGCTGAAATGGCTCGATTTATCTTCACGAATTCGGCAATAGTTTGACTGTACTAAAATTCGATAGTAGTTCATTATTTGATAACTCTTTATACGAATATGAAATCAGTACCTATATTTAATTTTCCCTGGAACTGAAAAACACTCATAATTCATTTTAAAACTTTCTTATTATCTCCCTTTAGATAAAAAAACAGACAGCGTTTCCACGGCAACGGAGCCCGTGGAGACTCAAAGCCAGAGTCACGTGAGAACAGAAAGGGCGCTCATGTCCGAAGACTCGTTCCACGACCATGAGATAGAACTTACCTCCAAGTCAGTGACCAGCACCAAGGATGAAATTGACGAAGAGTTGGACGATACTGAACTCTCCAAGATTAAGGACTTTTTGGAGGAGACGGTAAGTCGGACTGGCCAGTATTCATTCGATATTTAAACCATTAGGCGGTAAAATGTAGGTACAATAGTTTGGAACCTATACAAACTTTTTGTTTTACCGGGTAAAGATTATTTGAAAACAGAAAACGCAATTTTCAACCTTATTGCTCAGTCTTAAGGATTGATAAGAAAAAGTTAAAAATATCGATTAACATCGATGCACAGTGGCGTATTACATGTGACGAGATATATTCGCCGAATTACTGACCTTCTGCGTTTTTATTGACATAAGTTAACATCGATTGACCTTATAATATTCTACGAAATTAATCTACACTCATTCGATTTTAGGCATAAAAAAATGTAATACGATTTGCAGTGGTAGAATAAGCGTGAGGTTTTTCCTCTAAATTGTAACAAAAAACTTTTCTTTGTATTCGGAACTTCCTTATACTAAGTAGATATAATGATTCCCTTGATGCGTCATAACCTTGGCTCCTATCTATCGTTATAACGTAAATGATAATAATGAACACCAGCCGGGCTAATCGGGAGATTAATATTATTTCGAACAATATTATGAATATTTTTATCATGGAAGTCCCTAGCAACTATTATTTAATGTACAGAAGTGAACATTCACATAATTGTTATGTTAACGTCATACTTTACGAGTATTTTAAAGTATGTGTTATTGTGATGAATAGGTTTCCGGATGCTGTAATTTAGCAAAATTATTACTCGTTTTAACTTACCTTGAAATGCCGTGCCGATTCTAGGTCAATGTTCATTTCGGGGCGTAACAAATGAAACAAGTAGCCTTTTTTTAAAGATGGGTTACAATCAGATGACCCCTCCAGGGTACATAGAGAAGGAGGGTCAGCCTTTTTCTGACTGAAACTCATTTTTATTCCTTACTAGCTTTTGCCCGCGGCTTCGCTCCCGTCAACTGACTTCTCTACTTTACCCTATTTTTTTTTCATAAGAACCTTCTCAACAAAAAATAATGAGCCAAATTGGTCCAGGCGTTGTTGAGTTATGCGCTTACCAACACATTTTGCGATTCATTTTTATATTATAGATGAAGCTCTGGCAGGGTAACAGTAACAAGTGAAATGTTGCCCACTAACTGTACTTAAAATGTGCTGAAGAAAAATATATCCATAACCCATCTTCTCACACTTTTCTTCCTTCCTCTAATATTTCATCCTTCCAATATTTATCTTTTTCAATTGTTTTCTTAGGAAATGGAGATAGCCGCGGACGGCACGGGCGAAGGCGAGTGGAGCGTGCACGTAAAGAATTCCAGAGACAAGCATTCTCATCTGTACCTGTTCACGCGCACGGGAAGAGATAAACATGAATGGTAAGATGCGCTGATTTCATACAGAAACTTTTTCCGACTTTAATGGGAAAGATCATCTATTTGGTCTTTTAAAGCAATAAAAAGGTGGTTTTAACTACAAAATGAGTTTCCCACGAACATTAAAACACGCAATTCATAATTTCAGCCATATGACGTCTTAGGCATCCCCTATAACAAAACACCAATTTCTGATGAATAAAAAACGGTGTATAATAATAATGTTCTTTATTGTAACTGTTGGAATCAAAATACATATTCTTAAAAAGTTTATCAATATTCAGTAGCGACTTCCTTGTAGATATAAAATTAACTTTTCCTCGAATGATACTTAACCTATTTATAGACATTGGTTGTTGTAGAATGTTTTACATCATTATCACAACTTAATATCAATAAGATAATGAATTTACTAGTATTTGACTCATCCTCGTAAATGATTGCATCACTTTCTTTATATATCTTTTGTGAGTTGTGTACAATTATCTATGTATGTTTAAGTAGATATTATTTTTATCTATTTATTACCTATACTAGGTAGTAGGTACCACGTGACAGAATGATGGACTTGAAATTCAGAATATTATTTATCATGAAAATATAAATAAAACATACAGTTGAAATAGATAACTTCATGTAGCTTGAAAAGATGTAAAAAGGCTTCTCCGATTTTTTTATGAAAAATCCAAAGGTTACCACTAGACCAGCTAACAAATAAAAATACCGCATGCAAATCGGTCCAACCTTTCAAGAGCTATGATGCCTCAAATAGACACACATAGCTGTCAAACTTATACCTCGCACTCGCAACGAATATTAAAATGTACATTAAAATGATATATTTTTCTTCTCCAGGTACCGTCGCCTAGTGATAGCAATAAACGAGGGTAACGCAGCTTCTGCAGAGAACTCTTGCGCAGAAGATAAGACGGCCAGCGACGAGAGCAAGGAAAGCAAGGACAACATAGAGCTGGCTGTCTACAAGCTCACTGAGAAAGAAACTGTCGCTTTTGCTAAGTCTTCTGTGAGTATTTAGGCCTTTTTTAATGAATTTATCTATACTTAATACTATGAAATTGAAGTTTGTTTGTTTGAACGTGCTAATTTCTGGGCCTACTGGACTCATTTGAAGAAAAGATTTTATAAAAATATACACCTACGCTGCTTGTCATCCGGGTTTGCATATAGTGACTCCCATTGGATACGGATAAAATCGCTAGTTAAAGCATCTCATTGTTATTTAATGTTGCAATAAAAAAATAATCTTAAGATGTAAGAAAATGTCCAAAAAAATTTATGACAAGACCCTATTTAAAAACTCAAAATATTTGCTTACTTTCTTTTCACGAAAACACATTTGAATCTTGATATCTTGTTGTATTATTAATTCAATACGAACATCTATTTCCTACAGAGTAAAACAATAGATTCGTTAACTGACGGCGGTGGTGTGACCATCACGTCAATATCGCAGCCGATGCCATCAGACACGGACTACGAGAAGACCTTCTGGCCCTACCTCCTCAAAATCATACAGGTGAATTGCTACTTTATTTACTTGGCATAAGGATTCATTTTCATTGGTATCTGAGCTTTGGCAGCGATTGTCAACTGTTTTGTTTTAATTGTATGTTTTTACTGTTATTTAAAATTGTGTTACTGCTACAAACTTGCGTCCATTTCAAAATTTACAAAAATTCAGGACTTAGCCTCACCATTTTCGCCATCAAACGTAAAAGTTTGGCAAGTTTAGACTTAAGAAACACACCTATGTAATTATTACAATTTCAATCAATGAAAAAAAATCCTTTAATTTGTGGCTCAGTATTTAGTGCATATTCTAATAGGACAAAATCGGTTAACAAGTAAAGAAGAATGAACCTTAATCTTGTTGCTTTTGAGTGCAAAATCAAATGTGCGATATTACTTGCATAACCCAATGGTCCCAATGTAATACAGGCTACAATTATTTAAAACTAGTTTAACGTCATACGTCATGATACAGAGTCACGACATGACGTTAAAACAAACGTCAGAAGCGGCTGTCATGTGTCAGTTAGAGCCGACGCCGCGCGAAAGATCCAAGAATAAAAAGAAGAGAAAAGACGTTCGTTTTATTCATTTTATTTAGTTTGTTTTGGTACATAGAATTATGAGTAGGTACACACTTTAAAGTTGATTTGCTGACTTGTGTAATATTATTTTTATGTATTTCTTTAGTTTATTTTTTTGAGGTACATATTTGAGATTTAATTGATTAGGGTCTGTTATACTGTAGAGCATAGATCTTCAGATTTAGGTCAAGTACGTATTTAAAATATTTCAGGCACATTTCAGTACTTTTATAATTAAATTAATTTTACTCGTACAACTTTCACAGCAGAACAAAAACTCCACATCAGAATGTTCGTGCAGAATGCTACCGGCTGAAGTGACGTGGGTGAACACAGTGCTAGCGCGGATCATGTACGACCTGATGCGGGACCCCGTCATGATCAGCCGCCTGCAGAACCGGATACAGAGGAAACTCCATACCCTCAAGGTAAAGTGGACCTTATTGTGCTAGTTTAAGGTTTAATATAGAGTATACAGTAACGTGGGTGAACACAGTACTAGCGCGGATCATGTACGACCTGATGCGGGACCCCGTCATGATCAGCCGCCTGCAGAACAGGATACAGAGGAAACTGCACACCCTCAAGGTAAAGTGTGCCTTATTGTGTAGGCGTAAGGTTTAATGTAGAATATACAGTAACGTGGGTGAACACTGTGCTAGCGCGGATCATGTACGACCTGATGCGGGACCCCGTCATGATCAGCCGCCTGCAGAACAGGATACAGAGGAAACTGCACACCCTCAAGGTAAAGTGTGCCTTATTGTGTAGGCGTAAGGTTTAATGTAGAATATACAGTAACGTGGGTGAACACTGTGCTAGCGCGGATCATGTACGACCTGATGCGGGACCCCGTCATGATCAGCCGCCTGCAGAACAGGATACAGAGGAAACTGCACACCCTCAAGGTAAAGTGTGCCTTATTGTGTAGGCGTAAGGTTTAATGTAGAATATACAGTAACGTGGGTGAACACTGTGCTAGCGCGGATCATGTACGACCTGATGCGAGACCCCGTCATGATCAGCCGCTTGCAGAACAGGATACAGAGGAAACTGCACACCCTCAAGGTGAAGTGAACCTTATTGTATTGCTAAAAGGTTTAATGTAGAATATACAGTAACGTGGGTGAACACAGTGCTAGCGCGGATCATGTACGGCCTGATGCGGGACCCCGTCATGATCAGCCGCCTGCAGAACAGGATACAGAGGAAACTGCACACCCTCAAGGTGAAGTGAACCTTATTGTATTGCTACAAGGTTTAATGTAGAATATACAGTAACGTGGGTGAACACAGTGCTAGCGCGGATCATGTACGGCCTGATGCGGGACCCCGTCATGATCAGCCGCCTGCAGAACAGGATACAGAGGAAACTGCACACCCTCAAGGTAAACTGGATCTTATAGTATTGCTATAAGGTTTATTTTTTAGTGTAATATATTCTACCTCAGTACATGCATATAATAACTTAGGTGAACACACTGCTAACGCGGATCTTATACGATTTTATGAGCGACACCGTCATAATCAGCTGCTTGCTTGGATAAACAGGAAATTGCACCGTGCATACCTTCAAGGTAAAGTAGACCATATTGTGATAGTGTAAAGGCTAGGCCACACGGTGCGGAACCGCACCGCAACGCACTGGCGGCCACACAAGCAGTGCAGCATGGCAATGTTGTTACGGCGCCGTTGCAGCCCTCGCCGCCTCGTCTGCCTCGCGCCTTTGTCCGGTGCGCCTGCGGTGCATCGCCGGAGCGGTGCCGGACGTACCGTATAACATACCATAAATTTTTATATGTTGGAAACCGTTGCGGCACCGCTTAGGCGTCGCGCCGGAGCCGCACCGCACCGTGTGGCCTGCCCCTTTGGTTTATGTTTGGTCCATAGAATCTTGTAGTTGTCTGACCTTTGACTCCAGTTCCATGTTTACATTGAGAAAATAAATTAAGTGGCTTTATAATAGCAAACTTCTCTAACTTATGTCCAAGCTATTTGCCGATTTTTGTTCCAAAATTACGTACCATTAAAGACTATGTTTCCTCTCTTCAGTTACCGTCGTTCATGTCTCCGCTGCTGGTGACGTCGCTGTCGCTGGCGGGCGCGTGTCCGCTGGTGGAGCGAGTGCTGGCGCCCGCGCTCGACGCCCGCGGCGTGTGGCTCGACGCCGACCTGCGCTACGACGGCGGCGCCTACATCGCCATCCTCACGCAGATCAACCTGCTCAAGCTGAAGGAGAAGAGTAAGTGCTGCTTGTGTGACTAGCTACCGTCACTCATGTCGGCGTGTGGCTCGACGCCGACCTGCGCTACGACGGCGGCGCCTACATCGCCATCCTCACGCAGATCAACCTGCTCAAGCTGAAGGAGAAGAGTAAGTGCTGCTTGTGTGACTAGCTACCGTCACTCATGTCGGCGTGTGGCTCGACGCCGACCTGCGCTACGACGGCGGCGCCTACATCGCCATCCTCACGCAGATCAACCTGCTCAAGCTGAAGGAGAAGAGTAAGTGCTGCTTGTGTGACTAGCTACCGTCACTCATGTCGGCGTGTGGCTCGACGCCGACCTGCGCTACGACGGCGGCGCCTACATCGCCATCCTCACGCAGATCAACCTGCTCAAGCTGAAGGAGAAGAGTAAGTGCTGCTTGTGTGACTAGCTACCGTCACTCATGTCGGCGTGTGGCTCGACGCCGACCTGCGCTACGACGGCGGCGCCTACATCGCCATCCTCACGCAGATCAACCTGCTCAAGCTGAAGGAGAAGAGTAAGTGCTGCTTGTGTGACTAGCTACCGTCACTCATGTCGGCGTGTGGCTCGACGCCGACCTGAAGTGAAAGTAAATTAAGTCAGCCGCCAGTAAATTAAGTCTTTTCCACATTTTTCCATGATTTTAAATGGAATGTTATATAAGAAAATGTCCTTCTTTATACAGATATGACACTAGAAGATCAATTACTGGCGGCCAGTGAGGGACTGGACTGCGATATACAGACTTCTTCGTCGGCAGCCGCGTACTCGGACCAGTCGTTACGGGTAAGATTAACTCCTATTTACACTGTTTGGGCATATTGATTTAATTATTGACGACATTTCTGCCAACATTAAATGTTATATTATCCGATTCCGACGCTCGCCTCTTTCCCAGCAAAAAATATGTTGGACTATGCAAGTTTTATTTTTCTTTATCTTGAATTTTAAAAATTATTGTCATCGACATAGTTCTAGCTAAACTTCAATTACACATAAATGTAGCTCGAAATGATTAAATAAGAACATCCGTTATACCTTGCGAAATCGAATTTTAAATACTTTGAAAAAAAAGTTTATATTCGCACCACTATCCATCTACTTTACGAGAACTACACTTGGTACTTACCCTGTAAATATTGTATATATTTTAGATGAGAAAACCAGCAATATACGACTCTGACGTAGAAGACTCGGCGGAGTCGAGCAGCGATGACGAGAGTCCGCCCGTGCAACCGGTCGATAGCAATGAAACTTTAGCACCTTCTGAAACTGCGTATGTCCCACATCTGGCTAACAGATTTTACAGCTAATGTCGAAGTTAAAAGTTAATAGTTTAAAAAAAAACTAAAAAACACGCTAGTCCTGTATTGTCATCAGAACTCAGATCGTGTGCAAAATTTCTTCCAAACCGGTGATCCGGAATTGGGTCAAATTAAGATTCTAAGATTTTTTTACATACATACATTACATACATAGTTACAAATGAAGCTAATATAAGCGTGTTAAAAACTCATCTGAATTAAGACCAAATTCCTTTTTTAAAAATCGGTTAAAATAAGATCTCTTTAAAGGTTGTATTTCTATATTGCAGGTCACTAAGTAACGCAGAAGGAACGTCTTCTAAGAAAAAGTTCTTACGTATGGTCGACAAGATCGCCACGAATAAATATTTCCAACAAGTGAGTATACAAAATCATTTCCTGAGTCTTTTTCCCAACCATTGGGGTCAGCTTCCAGTTTAACCGGATGCAGCTGAGAACCAGTGTCTTACAAGGAGCAACTGCCTAACTGACCTCCTCAATCCAGTGCCCCTTGGTTAGACTGGTGTCAGACTTACTGGCTTCTGACGTACCGTAACGACTGCCAAGGATGTTACATGACAGCCGAAACACAGTCATTGGTTTCCAAGTCATACTTAGAAAGTACATAGTGTTTATATAGAAGAATATAATAATAAAAAAATAAAATAATACTTCAACCACAAACGTATTTGAAACTAGAAATTGGCAATCCGTACTACATATTTTATAGTATGTCTTAATTAACTTTATTGGTATCGTTTAGGTGACAGACTACAAGTACGTGAAACGCGCCATGGAAGGACTATCGAACACGGATATCAAGCTACACTTAGAAGTGCACGCGTTGGAAGGACGTTTAGCTGTCAACCTGCCGCCGCCGCCGCATGACAGAGTCTGGATAGGGTAAGAATTTATTTTGTAATTTTTTAAGACTATAGGCCGAATAATGTTATGTCACAAAATTTTAAGACTGCCCAAACATCATTCTGTCTGTGTCACACTTAGTAACATACTGAAATAATTTTAAGTGTCTTTGTGTTCACTTATGTTTTCTGCGACAGAAATACTTTTAAGTTGAACTTAAGTTGAAGTAAGTAATGTTTAAGTATTTCCAGGTATCAAATCATAGCGACTGCCAGCTAGCTAGTGTAAAAGTGTCTCAATTTCAATATGCTGTTTTCTCGCAAACCAAACTTGTCGTTTTTTTATTTTTGACTGTGCTAAGTGTAAAATATAAATAAAGGACAATCTGACCTTCGTCTCCATCTCCCCATTGTTCCAAAGGAGATTGGGCAAGAATGTATGAAGTTTGGTCCAAATGTCCACCACGAACGAGACCTATATAATTAAATAGTCCACTTAATTTAGAGTAACTTTTACTAAGAAAGTAAAAAAAAAAACAATGCCAAAAAAAAGTTATAGCCAAATATGTATTCTTAATTTTCGGTAGTTTTTGTATGTTGTCACTATTATTTTTTATTTTATTCCACTTCCATTTCCGCACTTTATCTAAAACTAAGAAGAGTAAGACACAATGATGAGACAAAAAAAATATATATGCCATAAATAGCCCATATTTTTTTACCCGATGGATGTACGAATCACTAACCAATTGAGACGCCAGAAGTGCTTGAATATACTCAGCGGTGCCTGCATCTAAGAAAGTTCGATGTAACTGGGCCCCGATTCTCCTAAGTTAATAATGTCAAAATCGAATAGAAATCGAATCGCAATATGATCGTAATAGCAGTTTTAACCATATCGGGCATTCTGCTACTAATAAAAGACCAATCGTATTCGATTGACATTTGATTGGTGTGCGATTGGTCTGCTATTTTGATGATTTTGGTCTATACGGTAGTTTTCTGTACAATCATTTTGCAATCGTAAATCATTTGCAGACAAAATGATTCATTATTGAATGACAGAAATGGATAAAAACGTTTATTTCAAAGAAAAAATAGCGGAATGCCACATACGCTTCAATCGTAATCGAGTCGGGATTGGATATCAGTCGAATCGAGTCGAACGTCAATCGAATGGCGCATAAGTAAAATTAGGAGAATCGGGCCCCTGGTGGTGTCTTCTCTCTAATAATGAACAATTCTATTTTGTCAGAAGTTACAGAAAGCACGAAAATCGAACATCACGAAAAGTAATTGAAAAAATCTATAAAATGTTTTATTTGATTTTGCTATAACTTTTTTCTGGCATTATATATTTTTTTACTTCCATAACAAAAAATGTTCTATATTTAACGGGCTATCCAGCCATATAGGTCTCGTTCGTGGTGGACATTTGGACCGGAATCGCCCATTGTCCTTTAAAACAAAAACAAAAGACGGTCTGAATGTCTTCCCATTTTCCCAGATTCCGCACGAACCCGCAGCTAATACTGAAAGCTCGACCGGCGGTCGGCGCTCGCACTCTCCGCTTCGCGCACATCACCAACTGGATCGAACAGAAGCTCAGCAAGGAGTTCGAGAAGGTTCTAGTTCTGCCCAACATGGAGGATATCATTGTTGACGTCATGACCCCCACGCCCGTACAGTTTGAGTAAAAGGAACCCTTATGTCAAAGGAATAAGGTGGGTTTTTGTAGCAAGAAGTTTGAGAAGGTTCTAGTTCTTATTGACGTCATGCCGAATGAAAATAAACCTTATATCCGAGGAATAACGTGGGCTGGGCTTTTGTCAAGCAATGTTCGATTTAGAACGCATTTTGATTTTCTGGCTGGTAAGTGTGATTTAAAATTACATTTACTTTAAATTAGAACGTTTTGTGGCCCGGTTACATTGTTTACTGATAAAGTCACACACTACAGATAGCATTAACTATCAGATTTTATCGGTAACCAGTGCAACTAGGCCTAAATATTATTAATATTTTGATTGCGAGAAATAATGAAATGGCAATTTGATAGTATTTTGTATGTTTTGAAAGTTTGACGCTTTGTGGTACTGTATTAATATATTAAGATTACTCAGGGTATAGGCACATGTAACATGCCAACTGTTATGTCGCCCAAAACGGTTCTTATGCTTATTATTTATTTAAAGAGAAACTTATTTTAACTATATTGTTATAAAGTGTACTAATAAATTATTGTGTTGGATTGCAAATTAATATAATTATAGAACACTAGTTGTCAATAACATTTCAATATCATTCCATAAATACATTTTAACTACATATTCAACAGTTATCAGATAACTAAGTATTCAATGCCAAACTAAATTCCTTAATTCTTTAAAAGTCGACTATCATTATTTAATTGCTTTAACGCTCTTATTTTCATTTATAAATATTCAATAACAACTTTGAACTCATAATTTAAATTAATAAAAATAAATGAGACGTTAATGTTCCTTTTTAATTTAAACAGCATAAAATATAAGACTTGACTTAAAAAACAACATGAAAGTAAGTAAAGTTATTCTGAATGCAACTGTACTTGAAACCATTTTACATAAAAAAAAACTACATATTATGCGATTATAAATATTATGAAAATTCTAAATCTTGCCATAAGAACACGATAGGAACTTGATAAAATTCCTTTCACTAAAAAAATGCCGAGCACTTGAAAATAAACAACTTAAATTGAGCTAAAAACACATACGTAATATTAAAAACATATAGCAATTACGTCTGTGCAATGATTAGGAATAAATAAAATATATAATAAAATAAAATTATTATAATTAAAAATAACACTACGATTTGTCTAGCGTAAGTTGTAAACGTAAAAACACTAATATAGTATTTACTAAAAATAGATTTATTGCGTAAAATATTTTTCTTTTGAGATGTTGTGAAAATTTTCCCATTTGTACTATATACACGTTAAACGTTTAAAATTATTAAATAAATATAAATTGCCTAAAGTTGTGGTAGTTTGATGTGCAACGTTCGCTCTTCATTTCACTAGTAGAAAGCATACGGTTCTTAAACTAAAAAATAACTTAAAAAAAAAACAAGTTATTTTTTTGAAAATTAATAGCTAATGGTACTATAGTTTGTGATTTTCGCTATCAAATAATTTACATATTCAATTATTAACGTTGTTTTTATTGGCACGACTACTGTTAACTCTCCTAGAGCTATATTGGTTTCTGAAATTGATATGTTAATTTATTTATATTTTCGCCACGTTTTTGTTTAAATTAAAAATTTATTAACTGTGATGCTGAGGCCGACATAAATTAGAAGTTGTTTGGCACGTTTAGACTAAACGACAACCTTGGTATTGATAAATAAACTGAAACAAGTAGTGATGAGAAAAGCAAGCGCTAAGTAACTTCTTTTTATTCTGCCTTGGTTCTACCGTAGCTTGTCTTTCTTCTTTTCTTTCCACGATCATACCGCTAAAACTATTTTATTTCAATCTTCATTATATATTTTGATGTCTTGAGGAAGAATTAACTTTTTTAAATCATCCTTCACCACTCAAACGAGCTTCCTCGCGTTACAAACAAATGTTTTCGACAATAATTCCGTCTTAACCTGTTATTAGTAATTGCAATATCAAATTTTATAAATAACAAGACTTAGAGAAAAAATATAAAATACTATTATATCTATTAAAAAATAAAATTAATATTTTGAAGAATATTGACCTGAATGGTTTGAGTAGATGTTACTAATATTTTTCTAGTAGTCGGCATACTTCCTAATCGTTTTTCTATCGGCTTTTTCGTCTCTTAATCTAAATTTTGGCACCATTACGTCATCATTGTTTTTCTAAATTGTATCGCACAACTAAATTACTCATTGGCTTGCACGACGCATAACCTTCATTTCTTTCTGAGTGTGTTAGTGGATATATTGCATTTTCAATTGTTTTTTTTTATTACTGATGGATGTCAAGTTTTGACTGTTGTTTTCACAGCCACTTGGAAGTGAAAATAACGCTATATAAAGGCACCAGCGATGAGGATGTATGTCCATTGGAAATATGACCAGAAAAAACCCTAAAGTATCAAGACTACGTTAAATCTTTTTCTTATTTTTTCCTCCTTGTATTTCAATGGACATAGATCCGAAATGTTTGATTAATCGTGTTGTAGATAAATGTGGTTTTATTATTGAGGAGTGCGAATATAAATTGGAGATGGTTCCGAACTATGAAGGCTGATAGTACTTTGCTCATTTTGTGGCGAAAGGTGACGGCGCGTGTGTGCTAACTTGTACGAATTTACGTGAGGGAATGATTGTTATGGGTCCTATTACAGAATGAGTGAGAGATTAAAACTAAAATACTAATTGCAGAGAAAGGATGAGAATCTTTCTAATTGTTCTGTAATTGACCATAACGTCTATTACCTACAGCTTAGCATTAATTCACTTTTGTATTGCTACTATTAATATATTCACATTAAATGCCAAATAGCCGTTGTAATATAGATACTTGTTTTCTACAACTTATTTTGCATAATGTATTTCGTAAAAAATCTTATGAATGTTTGGATCAATATTGTTGCCTACAACCACTGTTGGACTGTTTTAGTGGTATAAATTCTAAACTTGTACAATATTGATGTTCTATCACATAGTTATCTCGTTGTTATAAGTTACACAACTTGTTGATACTCAATCTCTCTGACGTATGTAGAACACTGAAGACGTATATTTTGTAAAGACATTGAATACATATCAGTTAACACGTTTCAATCTATGTACCTGTATTTTGTCTCAGTTTATAGATACACGTTATAGAATTCTGTAGTTACGGCATACGGATAATAAGATTTCTCTAACTCTATTCAAAAATTTACTTTTGGTCGAACAGACTTTTGAGGTGGTGGCAACAAGTCCGGTTTTGGGATTCATGATTAAAACGGCTTAACCTAATGTGTTCATAAACTTCTGAATACAATGAAGTCTTATGAAAGGTAAACAGTTCGACTTTCTGACTGTAAAATAGTATTTATTATTTATAATTAATTTGTTAAATACTGTCGATCCGATCCATATTTTATTTCTATTTATTTCAATATGTATATTTGTTTCGTTATTTAGTGAACATTTTTTATTTAAAACTCGAATGTAAAGGAATATATTTTGTTTTGTTTTATTTAAAACTTCGATCACTTAGTGGTTGGTATTTCACAAAGTGTACCAAATACGAATGAATGTCTATGTATATAGTCTATCAAATTATAAAGTGTTTATGTGATATTATATATAGTTAAGAGTTAAACCGTGCCGAGTAGTTTTTCTATGTGGTATCAGTTGTGATTTTTTCAATAAACGAATTGCTATATTTTATTAGTTTTTTCTTCCTTCCTTTCCAAAACTCTCACCCTTTGCCACTTTGTGTATGTTTTTGCCAGAGGTCCTCACTGCAATAGCGGGCAGGTATATATGTGGAAAATGAATTCAATAACAAATAACACAGGGTCATTGTATGTACCAAACGGTAAATAAAACAAGTCATAATTGTAAACTATTTTATTCAACAGTTTTTCTTCTTTTACATAATATTTGTATATTTATAAACACTATGTAGTCAATAGCTATATTTTCGTATATACAATAGGCACTTCATAACATAATCGTTGTAAACTATATCACATATCGACAACTACACTTAGAATTTTGTACAAAATATATTACTAAGTATTCACACAGGCTGAATGGTATATGTTCAGGCATATATTTCTATAAAGACCCAACAAGCAAAATCAGTACTTTAAACGTTCTTTAAGAGCATTTTATTTTCACTTATAAGAATCTTGTAGCATGCTACAAAGTTGAATTTGGGCGCAGTTATACGAGCATTTAGTTCTATAACTATCTTATAATCATCTTATACAATGTTATTAAGCCTTATAATATACTTGACGAAGCTCAATAGCGCCTTTAATGATATGAGACTAAACAATTACAAGTGCAAACACTCTTGTTAGTATCTGACGTAAGTATTTTATTAGAGCAATCTTGTTTATAAAGCACTTGTAATGGTCTTAGAAAATAGTTTTAAGTATATTTTAATACAAGTTATTTTCGTTGTTGCTTTGACTGGTCGTGCCGGATTTTTTGTGTTACCACGCACGTAAAAACGTAAGTAAACTTACTATTACTATTATTACTTGTAGTACTTTAAAACATCGGTAATATATTGTAAATATAGTGTGTGAACTCGTGGGAAGTAATATTTACTGTAAATATGTATCGAAATTTAGTTAATTTCACGGGGCCCTTCGAAAATTCCACATTAGTATAATGTTGCGAATAAATTATTTCATAAATTCTTATGCATATCGGCCATGTTTTAAAATTGCTCTTGATTAAGTCCTTTATGGAACCATTATAGGTAAACTAGTACTTGTAGCAGTTTCTGTCCAGACTACTCGCCTCCATTTTAAAACAAATTAGGGTTCCCTTGAAGTAAATTAAAGTCAGCTAGCTAATGATTGATTTTCCTTTTAGGATTTAATCAACAAGATGGTGGTCATTTTGATGTTGACTGTTTTGACCAAATCGTCATTGATTTTACTAAATCATGTGAGATGGCCTTGGACAAACACACATTTTGTGTTATCCGAAAGCTGCAATGGGTGTGGATTTCCAGTTTATTTAAACAATATGGATAGACCTACTCACTTCATTTCTAATCAAGAAAATCTAAAACTTTTCATGCATCAAAGCTTTTTTTGGTGCCCGAATTGCTCCCAGTACAGCATATATGACCATTACATAGAAGATGAATGCACAAATTGCTACTGATTTTGTATCCACATAACTTTTTACACACGCAAAAGTACTTAACTAATTTTAGAATAGTGCTATCCAATAAAATAATAATAAAACATTATACGGCTGGGCAACCGAAATAACAAGAAATTCCTTCCCGCGCCACCCTGTTTGACAAATATTTTGAAGGTACGATTATACAACTGCTATCTATCGAATTACTATCTGTATCAGTGGTTTATAGTACGGCCGCGGAGTTATAACCGATTTGACACATGACGAATTGTCAATTTTAGTGAAGTAAGGATTAATTTAATTACTTTATTTACATCGAGTATACACTTATATGTAAAAATATGTAATGTATCTACAGTATAAGGATGTTACGAAGTTTTTTTCCGATTCCGAAAAGTCGGAAGTTCCGATTGATACACCTCCGACTCTGGTTTCGGCTTCGACACTATTAAATCGGAAGTCGATCGGAGGCAGCGCCACAGGAACAGCAGTACCTAAGCATGTACGAACGAAATTAAACTTGCCGCACGGGAATCCCTCTCCGCGTGCTTTCTGTCGATTACTCTATCACTTCTTGTTTTGCATGTAATGAGATCGTGTCATTTGTTTCGTGATTGAATATTTATCGCGTCCAGCAGGCTCAGTAGCAAGCGAGCAACTTTTTAGTGGTTCTGGTCTAATCTATGATCCGTTGAGAAATAAATTGGAGACAGAGATAAAGCTGCGCAGTTTTGTTTATTAAATACAATTTGCTACTTTTGGAGTCACTTCATTTGCTTTAATTTAATTAATTGAATAAAGGGAATAATAAATATTAAGAATCTGTCAAATCAGTAATAACTCAGCGGCCGTATTATAGCGGTAGTACCTACACAGCTGCAGTACGGGCGCCAGAGGTGCGGGGGGCGGTTGCATGTCGAACCAGTAGCTGTCTAGCAGTAGTAGCACCTGAGTTGTCAGGAAGAGCGCGTGTGCTTAATGTGAGTAAGGTGTATCGCCAGAGATTTACGTATTTTTACTATATTTGAAGTAACTTTCCTAGAGTATAGTAGCTACTAGTATTTCCTAGAGACGGACCTGATCACGCGTTGTGTTGAAACTCTCTACGAGGCAAGGTCAACGTGTTTCCACAAACTTGTGGGTGATTATATTATTCTTTTTTTTCTAGTCAAACATTATTTTGTTTACAGGTTCAAAATGCCATTTAAAATTGTTCAGACCATTGAAAAGGGTAACATTGTATTGACATGTGTACCACATCAATGGGAGAGCGATGGAGTTTTGTATTGGCCCAGAAAACAAACCCAGTCACAGACGAGTAAGTTACAAAAGGATGAAGGTAGTTGGCCCGATGAATCTTGGGAAAAAATAAACTGTGCGGTAAAAAGGCGGAGCATAAAAACGTATCAAAATGCAATACATGAAATTGATATAATGAGCAATAATTCAGACACAGAACCTGACATAGAATACGTCTCATCAAAAAAACAGCGCAATTGCTCTGATCTTCCACAGCTGTCATATGATAATATGGCAGAAGAAATTTTAAAGGTTTGTACAGAAACTTCAACTCATCTTGGCGCGCGGCTCTATGTGTGCGTAAAGCTTGTAGGCATAGATACCATGACTGCGGGTGACTAACTACTAACAACCGCGGGCGGCTGATTGTGATTTGATTGTTGATCAGACTATTAAACTGATTAAATATATAGAAATGTAACAATAAAGATTTACGTGACGTTAACATTATCCTTATTACTAACTAGCCGTTTTCCCGCGGTTTCACTCGCATCCCGTGGGTATTACTGCCCGTACCCGGATAAAATATAGCCTATGTCACTCGTGGATAATGTAGCTTTCGAATGGTGAAAGAATTTTAAAATCGGTCCAGTAGTTTTTAACAAAGTTTTCCTCTTTATAATATTAGTATAGATAAATATATTTACAGTGTTTAATCTATACAGTGTTTTGTCACGAACTCTCTTATTTTGGAAAAGAGCGAAAAGACAAAACACTGTGTAGCGTATGTATACACTATGTAAATATTTTTGTTAGTAAGGTATATATATATTTATTATGATATATTTAACAACTGTATGTGACATTATAGGTATTTTCAATTACTGAACCTGCACACGTGTTGCTCGGACGACGACTGAGCGTCACCCGCTTCACTGTCACACAAATCAAAGCTGCATATTTATATATATGTGCACACGCACTCTAGAGCCGCGCGCCAAGATGAATTTAAGTATACTTATGTGCTTTTGAATTAAAGTTAATTGATTTCAAAGTCGCTTCTGAAATACCTGTTTATAGTGCATGTAGCTGACGTGATATTTTCACAGATCGTGGATCGATTTTACATTAAGTAGGTATTTCCTTTTGTCTGAGAGATTATATGAACTTAGACTGGTACAAACAGCGTCACGCTGTGCTAGTCTCGTGTATTAGCGTCACTATGTGGAAAGGGCTAGCATTATCGTGACGCTCGCCGCGCCGTCTGTACCACACGAACGAAACCGTTGCTTTCAAAATTGTTGTCCGTTATTTTTAAATGATTTCAATAAATTATATTTTCAGAATAATGAGCATAATGCTTCTTCAGCAATAATACCTGAAGATGGAGAACAAATAATGGTGGTAAGTTATAAATACGTAACATACAAATATATTGATGTTATATTACGCAGAGAATATTAGACAGCAACATAGTAAAATGTGCCGTTACTATAAGTATATCACCGTTCCAAACATATAAGCTCACTGTATTGTACTAACTTAATATTTACTTACATAAAAAATAGTATTGCCGTCATATTTAGCTAACTCATGATTGTTATTGTTTAGACTAATTACGAAATCACGACACCGAAAGAGTCAACTCCATCTGAAACACCGTTGAGCGCGCCGCAAGAAAATATTGAAAAATACATTGTTATTCCTGAAAGTAATCAGTCGGACACACCTATAATATACTCGTACATTAATAAAGAAACAAGTTTATCAGAAGAACAATGCGAATTAAAATCCATGAAAATAGATATCACCACTATTAAAAGTGACCTAAAATCCATAAATGACGATATGAAGACTATAATGGGGACCCTGAACACAACACTAAATAATCAAGCCGTATTACACGAAACACTGAAATCGATTTTATTACAAGTGACTGAAATACAAGTTACGAACGAAGAATTCATTAAAAAATCTATTACAGAAAAACAAAACCATTCGTTGATGTTAAAACCAATACAAGATTTAAAAGATTTAGAAGAGTTTGAAAATAAATTGATGGATTCTGATTATAGAGAAGATTTACTAAGAAAGTTTAGTGTGTTTGGCACTAAAGGGACAGGGAAGGGAATCACAAGAGCATATACAATTATTGATATTTTGTTTGAAAGAAAGTTTTTCAAATCGTGTTCGTGGACTGGAGCTTCACGTTCCCAAAATGAAACAACAGAAAAATCTGCTTAAAAGGTTTCTCTAAGATGATTGGTTTCTTTTGAAGTTATTTATAAACAAGACTCGTCGTTCCATTTAACTGACTGTCATAATTTTTAAAACAATTTTGCGAAATGCCGATCAGCGGGCCAAATCGAAGCAATTACGAACTTCCGCAAGTAAATGCAGAGGAAAAAATAGCGCCAAAAGGACTTCTTCTGAAAATCCTACATCTACACCACAAACCACTGGTAACCAATTAGAAGTTGAAGATGTTACAGAGGAAATTTTTGTCTGAAACTATTTGATCTAATTTTTATTTGACTAAGTGACTTTTGCATCAATATTAATTATAACACGAGAGACATTAGACTACCCCAATCTGTCTTTGACAGTTTGGGATAGTCTGACGTGCTGTCGTCACTCAAATACAAATAGATCAATATCCCTAGTAACTAAATCAAATCATTTCAGACAAAAATTTAGTCTGATCTGATTTGCTGAAATTATCTTCTAAGTTGTGTAGTTTTAGTAAATTTTACCAGACTGCGACGATGCTCAAAATTAGGGTTATATATTTGACCTGAATTAAAGAATATAATCTTATATTATATTATAAAATATTTCATTTAAATTTGCCATAAAGATGATTACATGATCTTAATGGCGAAGTTAAATTGATATATTTTGTTTAACTCGTAAAGTTTTATTAGTTATAAGATTTATTAGTACAAGGAAGCTAAGATAAATTTAAAATTGTTGCCAGCACATTAAGCAACCCCAAAAAATCTGACAAATTTCTTTAAATGACTTTCAACTTTATTACACATAAAACATTCATAATATAATAAGGTGCTTATATGTTATGGATTACGTTCAATTTTGAAAATTTGTCAGATTTTTGAGATAGGTTGATGTGCTGGCCGCCGTACAAAGAAGCTTAAAAATTAAGTTTGTTGAGACTAGTTATAAGGACTACAATAGATGATTATAAGATTGATTAAAAAAAAAGAAGAGGCCCATACCCAGACATAGGTAATGTCAGGCTAAAATGACGATGATGATGAGTGATTATTTTATTAGTCAAACTGATTATGAAGACTACAATAGATTATTATATGACTGATTATGAAGATGACAAAGATTATAAGACTGATTATAACGATTATAAGACTGATTATGAAACTGATTATAAAGATTATAAGACTGATTATAAAGATTGTAAGACTAATGTTTAATTTTGAATAAAACATAATTGTTATAAAGTATCGTTTTATTTTTGCTCTTTAAACTTGAAATTTACAGGGTATGTAACAATGGTAAGAAAAATATCTCTGAATTGTAAGTAATACTAACTAGTTTACATTTTATATTTTGAACTTTGCATAATACCTCCGATTTTTCAATAGGAGCACAATCGCATTTATAAATATTCAAAAAGAAGATTTTAGTGGTTTTCAAAAGCGTCGAGGATATTAACAATGCGATATCCCGTGATTTCTATTTCAAGCTTAGTGTTGTCTTTAAGCTGATGGATTTTAATTCTATTACATGATTTTTGTCAGTAAGAAACCACTTGTCTTCATCTTTCGATGATAAAATATATGTTTCTAGGTGTAAAACTAATAAACCGTTTCGCTGGTTTTTTTTAATATATGGATAGTGTACAATTTCTTCGCTAAGATGCTCCGTTTCGATTAACTGCCTTTCAATTATTCTTCTTGCAACTTGCTGTAATGGTTGTTTTCCATGTCTGATAGTTTGTTTAATAGCGTATAATTTATTTTCAAAAGGATATGCATTAAAAGTTTGCAGAATACCAAATTTTCTTACTTCGTCAACTATATGTGTTAAATTATGTATGTTACTAGTAATGTAGTCTCGCCCGTAGAAGGCCTTAAAACTTTCTGTAAAATCTTCTAACATTTTTTCAGCAATTGGCAAGAGTGGCAAATGCTTTTCATTTGAGCAAATCGTTATGGCGCAAAACAAGTTTAAAAAATGATAAAATGGTTCTGGTTTGAGCACGTGATTTAAAATTATAACGCTTAGATAATAAAAAAGATTCGGAACCTTCCAATGGGCCAAAACATCTACAGATCTCATTGATCTGTGAATTTCTTTGGGCATTTGACAATTCAGTAAAAAGCTATTGACAATATCAATTTCACGAGCACTCCATTTGGTTAGGTATTTTCCCAACTTTCCGTCACGCCATCCAATCAACAACCGCTTCATCAAGCCAAGGTCTATTAGGTGTAATGAGTCTGCCACAGGAAAATCCTCTATCATATCTATGTTTAGTTTCAATAACGGAGAATCATGCTTATGGTGTTCTTCATATTTTTTAGCACGAAAATCTTTATCGTTTCTTTTAGGACAATTGGACTTAGGAAATGTTACAGTATTTGATTTATGTGAGTATTCGCCAATCACCGTACATTTCAGACAGCCATGCTTTCCATTAAAATTTGTGACACCTGTAAGAAATTAAACATCCATATTTTTCATTCATATTAAAATATCAGATATCAGATAATTCAAATAATATCAATACTAAACTTGCCTTTAATCAAGGCTCTTGCTGGTGAATCACAAATGAAGGCTCTTAATTTGACTTTGATTTTAGATTCATTTGGCGCCAACGATGTATCTAATCCATATTCTTCAAGTTCGTTCATTTCTTTCACAAAAGACTCTAAATAAGCATTTAGATCAGATGGTTTTCCTTCACCCGCATAAATTCCTTGAAAAATAATATATCTATATAAATAATTTAATAAAGTAGGTAGTTAAAGTTTCTACGATATTGAAATAGTGTTATCTTACCAATCACAAAGGGAGGTATGTGGGGAATTTCAAAGATGTTACACAAAATAGGCCAGAGTTGATGTCTTGAACTTTTGTATACAGGCAACCCATCTATGTTTACATTTAACGAAATCGTATTTCGTAAAGTATTCAAATCCAGCCCTGCAGTGTATTTTTTAGGCATTTAATCAATCCGTTATGCCAATACTGTCCTGGATCTGAGGTTGTAATATGCACCGTTTCTTTGTTTGTATGAAGTAAAGTACGAGCATCTTTGGGTAAAACATTACCTAATCTTTTGTTCAAAAAAGTAAAGAGTTCGTTTAGGGCCAGGTGAGGTATATTAAATTTTATAGCCCAGCTTTGCATGTCTTTCAGAAATTCATGATTATTGTCATAGTCAGTGGTCTCTTCGATATATTCTTCTTCGCTGTTCTGAACTTCTTCACTTTCTGAGTCGTGGGAAGACGTGGAAAATATTTCTGCTCACGGAACCCTCAATTATTCCGCCTAACGCACTTGATTTTATTTCTGAAGACCCTGACATAATTAATTCTTTATACCTATTTTTTACCTTTCTCCTGTAACCACCACTTTTCAATCGTTTCCAATCATTTAAGTTCATATTAAACTGAATTCTCACAATGGACGGGTACAACTGAATGTTACAAAATGGCTGACGTTTACTAATAAAGTGTTTGATCTACAAGTTTATAAGTTTTTTTTAACTTATAGCGCTCTTATTAAGTTCTAAGGCTAATAAAAGTCTTGAGCAAGACTATGACGGCACAAACTTGTAGTGGTCTCAGCTAAGGATGTTATAATATCGTTTTCTCTCACAAAATGCTAGTATAGGATCAAAATATTATTCAGGATTGTTTAGTCCTATAAGTGTCCTAAAAGATAATCTTGTAGTTAACTATAAGACTGATATATAAAAACAATTACTCTTGAGCATATCTATGCTTGTGAAATGCTGCTACTAGTAAAAGTGTCTTATAAATGTTTTAGAGGTCAGTCTTGTAGCGGACTATAAGACCGAGATATAAAATCTAATGCGCTTGAGTATGTTTAGGCTTGGCAAATGCTGTTATAAGTCATAGAGTCTACCGCAATACCATAACAAGAACGTTATAAGTAGTAATAGACTTATAATTTTTCTTATAGGATTACTTTGCTTGTTGGGGAGTATGTATATAAAATAGAGCATCTGTCTATGGAAGCACTAAAGAAGACAAGATTATTAGCATGACAGCACCATAATTCTATAAATAGGCGTATTACAGCGCTTTATAGCGTACTATGATTGTAAAGAGAAAGATGATGGATTTAGAGAGCTTTCACACTAGCGGATTTAGCTGCAGCATATACGCTCGGTGTGGCCTGAGCGTGGCTAAATAGCGGCTAGTTTGATAGCGCTCTTATGGAACAATTCCAGCTTGTCATATATAATGTTACACGCTCGCCAAATATTCATCATTGTTTGTCAGACTCTCTTAAAAGTTTACTATCGTAACAGTGGCACTAAATAGTTTCATTATAATAATAAAAAGAATCTGTTCTAAATCACACTTAAACTGCAATATATTACGTTACATCTAATTATGGTGCTAAATTAATATGGCTTTCATTATCCCACTTAATAATAATATGTACAAAGTTGAGATCGATCTTACGTCTAACTGAAGATCTTACATATTTTGGCACTCTGGACCACATTTTCATTACAATCTACAAATAAATCATTTATCTACAGTAAATATAAACATTTGATACATAAATAGAGATACTTTTGTACAATATTGCATTAATACGCAAGCTGATTTTATGGCAAGCAATAACATAATCTAATTATGGATAAAACTCTCGAAATAATAGGATTTGTAGCAACAATGTTACACTGTTGAACTCAAGGAAACTACAGCTTATAACAATTTGCTGAAGACTACACGCTGATTCTACAAAGAGAAACATCCAAATCCTTCAAGTGTCTTTTTCATCATCACTGATGTCAACCAATCACAACACAGCATTTGAACCCAACCGTCGAGTTTGGCACAGTCCTAATGCTGCAGCAAGCAATGCGCTGTGCCGTCAGCGTTCCTTTTCTTGACGAGTTCTGTCCAGTCATCTATCCTGGGCGCACAGACTAGGGAGTACCTGCCGAGTCTTCTTCGCGCCATGACGAGGAACTCGCCAGCCCCGGCCGCCGCCCCACACACCGACGAAACATGTACATGAGCGTGCAAGCTACGCGCTTTCCGTCGCTTATGGTTCCTATGTGTGGTCCGCTCTAACGTGTTGTCCACGTCATACCTGGAAAGATTAGGTTTTATTAGCAAGGTGAACTGCCGCATTCTAGAACGCTGCTCCAGTAAGAATAAGATCGCGGCTGAGCGTAGATTTGGTGACACTTGATTGGTTCGTTGTTTTTGTAATGCGTCATTATAAGCTTCGAATACTGCTAACAAAAAACTTCTGCGTTATTATTACACTATACTACTACTATGATTTTTATTATATTTTGTTCGTAGTCTCGTAAATTTTAAATTTATGTAGCTAGGTAATCATACCGTTTTTGGAGCTACGATGTTCTACGACTTAATTTACAAGGTTTTCATTGCAGTGGATAGACGCATCTGAGTGCCTAAACATCACGGTCCAAGAGATTTAACATAGATAAACATTTTACTGCAGCCAGCACTTTATGAGTTTACATGTGGACAACAGGTTCTAGATACTATCTAACACAATGTTCTTATGTTCTTACATGGGTTTCCTAAAAGTACCCTGTGTATGTTTGTGCTATCAGATCAATTTGTTGGGTATGTTGAGTAGGGTTACATTTACTTTGATTAAAATTCCTACTTAAATATTGTTCCTTTCCTAGCAAAATCTCGAGATTTCCTTATAAATGGAAGCGAAATATTTTGTTGTAGAACATTTGAAAATACTAATATTTCCTGTTGTTATACAAGGCTTTGTCTTGTTCATCGTATAAGTTGAAAGATTATACTGCACAGTTTTGTAACCACTACTATTAGTTAGAATTATGCAAGCGGTCAGTCGCAATTATCTACGCGGGGGACTGCAATTACAGGCTATCTACTTTTTAAACGATTCATTTATATCGCGTGTGACCGCAAACTATCAATAGTAACTACAGTCTCTAGGTCATTCGTACGGCCATATTGTGAATTTATAACATTAGCATTTGCCATAACGTAGCAAACTAAACAAGTTTTTGGACTTTGGTCAGCGTTCCGTGCTCGCACATAGGTACCTAATGAATTTCTTAAAACTTTTGGTAATCAAAACTTTCAATCCACTATTGATCACCTATTTTCAGAAGTCAAGTAGAACTAGGCTAAGAAAAGGCTATTTTCTTAGGACCCTTCCACTCATTTGAATGTTGGTGCCCAATGTGACTAACCAACTTCTAATAGTCAATTACAAGATCCTGACCTATAATAATCGTCATCTTCAGCTAACTCCGGCTTGTCAGGCTCCCCAGCCGTGGCCCGGATGAGCTTGGTCAGCCGCAGCGTCAGTTGCGTCGTGTCCAAGTCTTGGCGAGCCTCGCTCATCACGATCACACCTCGTGACACTGGAAAAAATATTTAACATTATTATTTTTTCATTTTAGATGAGGTTGTTTACGCTAGCAAAAAAATGTTTAAATATATATTCAAATATGTTTTTTTCTTATTTCGGAAGTTGAATATCGAATTATGCATTCGTAGCAAGAAATCAAGGCTTCTATGTTCGTTATTATGCTAAATAAAAGATATACTGGATAAGTCAAAGATCTGACAAAATATTCCGTAATAAAAATAAAATATTCTATTCCAATACCTAGAAATAAAATATGCAAATGAACATTCCTTTTATCTAAAACCAAGTTCTTTATCAAGCGTATTTAGATTGTTTTGTTTGAAAGCGGAGTTTTTGTTAATTATAGTAATTGCTACAGCACAAACAAATTAGAAGTTATAAAGTTTAATGACGGAGCTAGAGCTATCTCGAAAGCGTGTTTCGTGAACACAATTGACTCGGTGACGAGTTGTTTTTCCCCAACTAAGGCTCAGTTTAAATGTTAAACTATTGTCACGGCGTCATTCTTTCACGTTTTATATGCGTATCATTTTATTACGATGTTGAGTTAATTTTACATTGAATAATTTCGAATTAATTTCAAGTCAAATCATTTTATATGCACGGCATATTTTTGATGAATTCGATGTTTACGTTAAAGTAATTTGTCATCGTATGCTTAGTGCGTATAATGTTAACAGGAGGTATTTTAATGCGCAACAGTATAAACTTGCCTCAAGTATTGCAATAAAGCCTAGTGCAGATTATGCCGTAAACCGATCAATTAATTATCCAATATCCACAAGCAAGGAGTTTCTAAACAACTTGACTAGAAATACAAGCAGAAAGCTACATGTTCAGTTTATCTCGTTGAAGTGAGCTCAATGTTGAAACTGTAGCACAATGTATCTCGCTCAACGGCTAGGCACAGCCGCGACACCAGATTTATTGTCCAGATATTAATCACTATGTCCCCATTGTTAACGGCCAGGCGTTTTTGTCCGCTCCGTGAGTAAGCGCAAAATGTAGCCGTATTTTTTCTACGGCCAGCTTTTGTTTGAGCAAGATAAGTGAATAGTCCACGTCTTTGGTAAACGGTCATCCACCCGAGCCGGCCCGATAATTACATAGAACGTCCACTAACGAGCCATCATGACTATCTCTGTACTAAGGTATGTTATCAAGACAACTGTTATTTAATTGTAAGCTAGTGTTAATATCTTAAATATACATATGTACGTTTTAAGACGGTACGAAACATGCGTGAGTAAGAATCATTAAAATTACCATTTTCCAGTCTCCGATCCGTTGACTAATAAATTATTTATTCAAATACAAACAGAAAACAATCGGATAATAATTTCCCATTTCTTGACAATTTAACAATAGCTTGTCATTTTTATTTGACAGAGAACCTTAACACGTATAGATTGCCTTGATCCAAGAAAAAAGTATCTGCTTTTTATGTAGAATGACAAACAAAAAATCAATGATACGTGTTGGAGGCGGCTAATAACGTGGGTGCGCGGGCGACGCGGCGGGATGCATGCGCTGCAGTGACATAACTCCTCAACTATTATAATTTATCAAACCAGAAAAAACTATTACCATTAACTCCCCGCCGCGTCGCGTGCCGTACGCCCATAGTAGTCTATCCGGTATACACTTGTCAAGCACCATCGTTGCGGACGTAAATTGAATCTAAGCAGCTCATCCCGGCTCGCTCACTCCATGCAAAAGCTTCCGTGAGTCATGACCGGTATGAAATGCAATCTAATCGTAATATACATCCGAATGGCACTTAGCGGCAATACCAAAGGCTCCACGAATTATGTAAAAAGCTTTTTCAGTTACTCTTGAATTACTTAAAAATTCAAAATTGTTTAAAATGTTAAAGAATAATGAGGCCGTTAGTGAAATTGTTTCGCTGTGTAAATACTTCGTGGTAGTTAAGCGAAGAAAAATGATAAAATTATATTCAAGTATAACAACGTTTAATATAATTTGAGGCGCGAGGAATCTCGATGATGGCGACAATTTACTGTGCGGTCGTCGGCGCGGCTTAATAACATTCAGCGGGACGCAGGCTCCTGGTCTTGTGATTACTCATTATTGTGGTTGAGGAACAGCTATGAAAGTAATGAGATTGAGGTCTTACCGAGGTCGCTAGTGCAGAAAGCGAGTTCTAGTTCGGACTCCGTGCAAGGTCTGCAATCCGCGGTGGCAGGGTCATAATGTCTCCGGGCTAACGGCCTGGCTTCATATTTGAACGTAGCTTTTCTTCTTTGGGGCCCATCTTCTGGTTCAGCCTCAACATAAAGCGCAGCACGACCGTGCCGGCTTCGGAAGCACCGCAGTTCCCTCGGATCACCATCATTGGGTGCATACAAAGGAACTAAGCGGCGAGCGCCCTCCACAAATAGGCGCGCTGGAAACCGCTCCGCGACTTCTGCAAAGAATGCATTACTTTGTAGGCGACTACAATTAAATCATTATGTTGAAGGAGTTTTACTCTGCTATTCAAAAGGGTCCACACGACAGACAATTTACTCAGTTCGCTTGCCATCTGTGATCAAGTCTTAGTCCATTAATTATGTGTATTTTTATTTTATTTATTAAGGTGCTTTTTGTAGAGAGAGGTATATCTGATAGCACTGGTTGATTACAAACAAAGGTGTTATTACCTGTATCATTTAGCCGCAGCGTGTGGAATAGGTCTGGCGGGTCTGGTCGCCGGATGACCCTCACGCAGACCTTGAAGTCGCGCTCATCAGCCGGCAGGGGCGGTCGGAACAGCAGTCTCAGAGCTCCGCGAGGATACACCCACGAGATGCTGCCCTCCCGACATCGGAGGTACACGGGAGTCACGCCGCGCTCCGTCGTGGCAGTCAGACCACTGCAAACAAAACAAAGAAGGTTTAATTAAAGCTAATATATAGACAAGAGATAGATCAAACGAGTGATCTTGATTTATGTGATTGTTCCAAAGTCTTGAAGTCGGAATTTTGGCAGTATAATTTAAATCTATTTGTCCATACAATACTGTTAAATTCATAGCCGCAAAAATGTGCAATACAGTAGCTGTATACATTAAACACACGCACATTATTTATAGAAAAGACGGAAAGTTGTCTTAATCATATTTGGGAGATTTGATTGGAACGCGGCTACCGTTGTCGTTAATTGAGCAGAGAGCTCATTACGTATTCCATGTCCAGCGCGACACTGGCGACCGGCTCCATTTATTTCAGCCTATAAAAATTATTTAAAACACACACAAATTGCTACCGCTTGAAGCCAGTGCGCTTTTACGAGCCAATTTGATATCAAACTTGGGTACTTATTGTTCCAAGATTATACGCTACGTTCAACTGTATTATAGTCATTTCTGGTGTCATCGACCAAATCTCTGGTTTGTCATGGCTATTACTCGTATTGACTCAATTTTAAGCCATAACGAATAAATTACCAAACAAATGATATGCTGAAGATTGTTGGCGAAATTGTGCAAAACTGCACTACCGACTTATTTTCTTAAACTGCAAAGCAACAAACTGGTCCGCAATTCTATTAAATTAGATCAACGTGAAATCTAGATGAAAGTTGGTAACAGGGAGTGGTAGATTAAGGCACGCGATCAAGGTGTCATTTCTCGTCGGTATCTCGAAGTGCTCCCATAAACAAGCCCGAAGCGGACAATGGTATCTGCGATCGGGCACGTGGGCCTCGATTCTGGAGTAGCGCCCACGCCGCCGCACAGTGGTCCGGATTTCCAAAAAGGTGGACATAGGATCGAAAATGCATATTTAACTCAACTAAAAATTGTTTCGTATAGGAAATTTAACACTGATTAATACTCATTACAACAACTTTTCAAAAAAACTGCTCCTTCACCTAGAAAAAAAATATCGAAAATAAAAATGTATGGGAGAAAATCTATTTTATTTTTTTTCTCCGTTCAGTATCAAAGTATAGCAACCAAATCTTATATTCTGGTAAGTACCTATTGTTCTTAATACGACAAAATATAAATTGCTTGCGTATCCCTGCGGCCTTGGCGCCTACGATGCTTCAAAGTTTACAATTTTAAAGTTTAATTATCTTAACATTATTAACGAGTTTTTCTGAGTTTTTCTATTGAAATTAATAGAGAATATCATTTTTAATAAAAAAAAGCCCCCCCGCGCACCAACCGTGTTTTAGGCTCGCCCCTACTACTTGGGACTTAAACTTAAACTGGCGAAATGACAGTATACTTTTGTGTAGTATATAGTTTACAACTTTGCCGAACCCTCCGGGGAATGCCTATAACGCGTGACTGCCCTAATTGACCTCCTCAACCCAGTTACCCGGGCAACACAATACCCCTTGGTAAGACTGGTGTCAGACTTACTGGCTTCTGACTATCCATAACGAAGTTTACAGAGGAGTGAAGATGTAGACCTTCAGTGATTCATCGGGTTTGATCTCAAATCATGTCCCTCTTAAATTAGTTTCAAATAATAGCAGCATATGGGAACCCTGCACCTTCTTCAACACATTATTGCAGGCCCATTAAGTTCGAGTTTTGTAAAGAGACAGCAGAATACAATACATCCAGCAAGAAGAAGCTGCATTGAAGGAAGAAATAATTAAAACCGGCCAAGTGCGTGTCGGACCCGCGCACGAAGGGTGCCGTACTATCCAAAATAATATTATATATATGTATATATTTATCGAAATCGAGCAAAAATTAGGAAAACAATCACGTTTGTTGTATGGGAGTCTCCCAAAATATTTATTCTAGGTTTCATATTTGTTGTTATAGCGACAACAGCAGTATATCATCTGTGAAAATTTCAACTCTCTCAACTATCACGGTTCATGAGATACAGCCTGGTGACAGACGGACGGACGGACAGAGGAGCGAAAACAATAGGGTCCCGTTTTACCCTTTGGGTACGGAACTACGGAACCCTAATAACATCGATTCTACAAAATGGGCAGGGCTAGAGATTAGTCACGAGCTTCATATGACAATGATCGCCGGAAAAGTGGCCACTATTATAACGGATACTTCGTCTGCATCTGCCTGCAATATTTGCCTTGCTAAGCCGACCGAGATGAACAAGTTGTCAGAAGTATTTTCAAGTCCTGTTCGGGAAGATGTTTATAAATATGGACTTTCTACTCCTCATCTGTGGATTCGTTGTATGGAGTGTATTTTACGCATATCTTACAACATGGACTTCGGGTTGTGGACTGCACGAGGTGCTGGCAAGCAACTAAAAGCTGCGAAGAAACATTTGACACAAGAAGAATTAGAACAGCAAATGGGAATACTTTTGGATTTTGTGAAGCAAGGCTTTGGAACCACAAACGACGGAAACATAGCCAGAAGGTTTTTTAGAGATTATGATAAATCTGCCGAAATAACTAAAATTGACAAAGGCCTACTAAAGCATTTTGCGGTTATTCTTCAAACGATTTCATCAGGATGTGCTATAGATATTGAAAAACTCAGGACTTATTGCAGAGAAACAGCTGAGATCTTTGTGCATTCACACAAGCTACTTATATACGATACAGGCATTTGTCATCACTTTGGCCTCCTACCAATTACCAGAAGCGGGCGAAGCAAGATATAAAGAATTTCGAAGAGTTCGTTATTATCATACAAGCAATATCAATCATGCAAGCACATTGAACATCTTTGGCAGTCCTTACGGGTAGTCAGAAGCCAGTAAGTCTGACTCCAGTCTTACCAAGGGGTATTGTGTTGCCCGGGTAACTGGGTTGAGGAGGTCAATTAGGGCAGTCACGCTTTATAGCAGTGGTTCTTAACCTTTTAGTCATGAGGGACCATTTTACCAAAAGTTGCTGCGGACACCTCATTGGTTTACCTATATTGAGGGTTCTAAGTTACAGATTTTAATTTAATGAGATTTTTGTGACTGCATTATCTTTACTAACTTCTGAATTCTTCTTTATTCTTTTGTAGGTTTGTAAAAAGCCTCGGAAGCCGACCCCAACATAGTTTGGGAAAAAGGCTCGGAGGATGATGAGGTTTGTAAAAAAAACTTTACGTAAAATGTAGCCCAAGGCCCAAACGTACTTAACTTTTTGTTTGTCAACAAATGCAAGAATAAGGCGTGTAGCTTCTGAATAAGCGAGATCGAAATTTTTTTTAAGACTCTAAATTAAAATTACGTAAAATGAAGCCCAAACGTACATTTCTTTCTGTTGCACAAGTACGATGGACATGAATGGTGGGGGTCCGGTCCCCGAAACTTAACTCATATACGTCCATGCGAAAACCTCTACTCACATAGATAAGCCGATAAAAATAAAGTTAGATAACGTATAGCAACGTCTCGAAGCAAAGCATCGCGGCCACTTGGAATGCCTCCAGGGACCAGCAGTGGTCCGCGGACCACCGGTTAAGAACCACTGCTTTATAGGTATTCCCCGGAGGGTTCGGAAAAGTTGTATACTACACAAAAGTATACTGTCATTTCGCCAATAGTATATTTAAGTCCCAAGTAGTAGGGGCGAGCCTAACACACGGTTGGTGCGCGCGGGGGGCTTTTTTTAATTAAAAATGATATTCTGTATTAATTTCAATAGAAAAACTCAGAAAAACTCATTAATAATGTTAAGATAATTAAACTTTAAAATTGTAAACTTTGAAGCATCGTAGGCGCCAAGGCCGCAGGGATACGCAAGCAATTTATTTTTTGTCGTATTAAGAACAATAGGTACTTACCAGAATATAAGATTTGGTTGCTATACTTTGATACTGAACGGAGAAAAAAAATAAAATAGATTTTCTCCCATACATTTTTATTTTCGATATTTTTTTTCTAGGTGAAGGAGCAGTTTTTTTGAAAAGTTGTAGTAATAAGTATTAATCAGTGTTAAATTTCCTATACGAAACAATTTTTAGTTGAGTTAAATATGCATTTTCGATCCTATGTCCACCTTTTTGAAAATCCGGACCACTGTGCGCCGCCGGCCCACGGCGACTCAGCCACACGCCATAAAGCTAAAATATACGAGTTATACGACACACCACACTATTAAAGATGCCACGTAAAGATTTTACATGGCCGCCCAATAAAAGTATGGCGTCGCTTTTATGTTACAGTGCATTGTCTGTGTGGCCAGGCGCGTTGTGCGTCTGTCTACTTGTCGACACTTACGAGCGTTGTCGCATTGTCTAGCTTTTGTGTGCGTCCCTGTTTGAAGTAGGTTTTCTTAAGACTTCATTATGGGAAATCCAATTGGACATTTATACTTGTTAGGATCTTATAATAACTTTAGTTGAAACCGACAGGTAGCTTTGACCTCTCGCTCAAACTGTTCAGATTGACCTTATGTTCATTTAAGTCTTTCAGATTTATTTGTCATAAGGTCCATAATACTTAAAGTGTATAAAGGTCATTGCTCAGCATACATCTCACTCCTACGCATCATATAAATGTATCCCGTGTGTCCCAACACGTGCATTAATCAAGCGGTGCTCGATCTCGTCTGACAACGCATCGATTTTCTTTTATTGTCGAGGGCTATGGAGAATTCTGTCGCGTCATATCCTACTTTCACGTCATCGGGAGACTTCCCTAATCCCTACTAATGGGCTAATGTTGAAAAATATGCGTTGTAAATGACTAACTAATAGTAACAAGTGGGGCTCATGTGGCCCTACCCGTCGCGATAAACACGTGGAAGGTAACGCACCCCTGTCTTCGGGGGTGAACAACCTTTTAACACAAAAAGGGTTTACTACCTGAACTTTAAACCTTCAAGCTTTTATGTGATTACTTCGTCTAGCTTGATTGATTTTTATTTGATCTGCCAAACAATTTGTTAAAAAAAATATTAACGTTTTTCAAACGGCTAATTGAGCTGCGTAGGCGTTCATTTAAATATTTGAACAAAATTTAAGACAGATTTATTCAACTTCTTCGAAGTCTAGTAGTATGACCTGTTATTTTTATTTTTGGACATTGAGCTACCGTTATCTGCTGCCAACTCTACCAATTTCAGACAATTGCGTAAACAAAATAACTTGTAAAATATTGTAAAAACAACCGAGTGTTGAAGCCCAGTCGCCTACATTATAGGCGCACGCTAAGACAAACACACAAAAACTTACATAAAAACGGCAAGATTTTTTCCTGTTTCCAAACAGAAACACAAAAAATCCGTGCCGAGGGGTGTTAACTGCAACGAGCCGACCGCTACAGATTATCTATGGTTTTTAACTATTGGAACATAATTTAACGTTTATTATGATTATGACGCGTATATTTCAACGAACTACACAAACAAGCCATAGAATTAAGTAAACATAGAAATAATAAAATGCGTCTATTCTAAAAATTCCAATACAGATTACATTAAAATATTCAAACACGATTCATATTCATGCAGTGCAATATTTTCTTACACGAGTGCACAAAACAACAAGGACAGTAGAGTAACCGTGATCCATTAACCAGCAAAGCGTACAAAAAGATGACTCTCGGCGGATTCAAATTGAGGCAATCCCGGACCATTACCAGGCAAATGACGCGGCGCCGATACCGACCTAAAAGCTGCTAATGTACCTTTGACGTCGCCCTGACATACTATACAAGTCTCTGTCACCCAATACTACTTCATATCTATCCATCTCATACAAAAAACGCCCAAAGAATTACAGCTAAAATGGAGTCACGCGCGGTTTCCAATTAGTGTTTAAATTATTTTATTATTTCTTTGATATAATGTGATCACTATATGAAGATTTAATCGGATTTAGAAACAGTTTAAATGTTTTGAAACAATTAAACTTGATTTGGATATCAATAAGAATTATTGTTTTTCTAAAAGTTACGTTTGTCGAGAAATAATAATTTGATTTATGCCGAACCGGTATCACAAAGTTTGTGTCTTTTATATTCGGCATATGAATAGTCTATCTCGGTAGATACTTTATACCAATTTTCTTTAATTACAACAAAAAGTCATTAAGTCGGGGTCGGTGTAGGTAATATTTTTATGTCGTTTACTTGCTAGTTTTTATTAAAAATTGCTTCTTGTTCCATATTCTGTCATTTACTAGTACTTTTTCGATCTACGTATAGCGAGTTGCACCATTTAACTACAGCGATAAAATCGCCGATTTACCCAATGAACGGGAATTTTACGGCTGGTTATCGTTATAGTTATCTCTAATGGTGCAACTCGCCCTTGGTTTCATCGCAATATTTATGTACCTAATACCTCTTTATTCAGCCAACTGACGACGTGATGTAAATTATTGTACCACTATTAATCATTCTACTCAAAGGAAAATCACCTTCCATTCCATTAGGATTCATTAGAGGAAAAAAGACATATTTAAAAAAACCAACAGGTTATGTTAATTGGAGTCTTATATTGAGCCTTAAAAATTGACAACACAATAGATTGTGTTATTTGTTGTTATATTGGCAGTTTTATTATATTACTGTGGGCGTTCAATATTTATATTTGTCTACAATTTTTATAGTTCCAAGAGTTGGTCATATCGTGCGTCTTCAGCTTTGGTAGAAAGTTCGTTAGTGCACGATAACAAGTCCCATAAAGCGTTATCGCGACATTACAACAGCCTCGACAGAATAATAAAATAAATGTGTGTTTTTCTACGAAGAGTTTTATTTATTCTCGCCCAAACCTGGCGCGAGATAACAATGTCGCGTGCGTTCAACCTCCGTCAAGCGTAGGGTTGCGCGCGAGCTTTTCCTAACTTCACAAAGAATAAGACACAACTTTGGAAAGCATACCTTATGAGATTATATACTGGTTAATCATTAATTTAAAGTCACGAATGCAACAAAATCAATTTTAATTTTAAAGCACAGATACTTTACATAGCTCATGAATATATAACCAAGGAAGTTAACAGTAAAGCTTTGCAATTGCAAATATTTATTGTAGACATTAGTATAAGGTGTTGTAGTTAGTTCTAGCAGCCCTGACCGCTGGCCGCGCGCCTGCGACTGCGACTGCGCTGCCCACGCGCCGACTATTGTTGTCCCTATAGAAACAAATTGTATACGAAGCCAACGCAAATTCCGTTATTGTACGATTCTTACTTAAATGTCTAACTAGAAAAGTATTGTGGTCAACCACAATCTAAATTAAGTAGCAAATTGAAAAGCTGCTAGATTGAAGCTTCAATTTGTTTTTTAGTACCAATCGTGAAAAAATATTTGCACCAAATTACAGACTGACATTATAAAGGCAAAGCCTATCTAAAGCTTTATATTCGTTGCACTACCATAAAACAAGTTTTACTGCCGGCTCTTACAATATGGTAATATGCCAGGCATTGTGTCGCTATCGAGTTGCTCTTGTCAAGTCCACACGCACACATGCAAGCTTTCACAGCGACAAAGATTTATAAGCTTTTAAGCTCACCCACACCGATGCAATTCAAAATCTTATAAGAATTGAATGGTCTCGCGCACAAAGGCCTCGGGAGGTAGTAGTCGGAAGGTTTTTTCGTTTGTAGGTCATAGTCGAGCGTGCGGCGATTGTAGGAACAGCTAAATAAGCAAAGCAGTTCCGTGATCTAGTTGTCTAACTGCATTGTGTCTTGCACAACCGATAGCGAGTGTGTTAGCTTGATATTGTGTTCTAATAAGCTTGTTCTTGTTGTGGTAGGGAGGGTGTAGGTATTGATTGGGGAAATCTAGTCGTAATAAAAGGAAATATTGCAAGGTCTTTCTTCAATAACTCATAAAAAAGTAAGAAGCTTTTATGAGCTTATTACAATATAAATTGATTTATATCGACAAGGTGGCTCACGAACGTGTTCATGATTGGAATCGTAATCTCGATTATTAGAATTCCTCACTTTATTCGTCACATGTCCAGCTGTTGTAGATAACAATATTTTCATTTCCTCTTGGTCATGTTATCCTGTGTCAGTATTTTATTACCTGCGATGACTAATCACACATGGTAATATTATCAAAATAGGATATTGCTGTGAGTGTCAAGACATGTACAGAGGATTTCCGTGAAACAATGGCTGGCTGGACAATGGTAGGGGCGGACGCCGCGGGCGACGACGCAGCACGTGCGTGCTATTGTATTCATATACGATACGATACATTCGATACAATGCCCAGCAACCAGCTCTATTGATCATCGAGAGAAACTCGCCTCGCCTTCGGCTACGCACGATTAAAATGAGAACGCAACATTTTTGTACGGCCAGCGACAATCGCTTACAATCTCAACGAATCAATTTCGGAGTTTTATTATAAGCAATTTTTATTTTGCTACCTGAATTTTTGCGCAGCTATTTTTCAAATTGACTTTACTAAATTACTGCTTGTATCTGTAGACTCTTACAATGAGAATTGCCAGGAAACAATCACAATAATGACGTGCCAGCCACGATCTAGTGTAAAATAGTGTAATTGACGTGGGCAGGACTAGGAAATTGTCTGATGCGCAATGTCGAATGTGCTAGCATTATACGTTGATAGAAAGTATTCGTACTCTTTAGATTGTTGGTTCAGTACTATAATAGGATCATTAGGTGCGTGTTGAGCTAGCCTTGGATAGCGCAGTGAGATGACCTCCGTGGCTGGTGGTGCGTGGTGACTGTGTATGTGTCCCATGTGCTGATTTGTCCTGATTGTATAATAGAGCAGAACTCGTGCGGGACGCGTGGGCGCCCCTCTGACAGCTGCTAAGAAATACGGAGGTAATTGCTATTCTTCACCTTGTAAATCAATTGATGTCTTTAAACTAAATTTATGGCGAATTCGCTACTTTGTAGGGCAATGAATCATGCGATTATAGCGTAATTCTTTATATGCGAAGCTTCGGTCCTCAGATGTTTTATTTCGAAATGGATGGATTTTTCGTTTAAATCTTCAGCTACACGACTGGTCTCTTCACGTTTCGAGAATTGGGTGCTACTTACTGATCTCCACAATTACCTGCCTACACATCATTACATACTATTAGCAAACATTCATGCCGTACTGGGTGTGAAGTCATTTCGTCCAATCAGTGGCTCTAACCGGCTCTATAAACAGCCACGACACGACGACACTGTTACATACTCGCTACATAGTGGTACATTGAAGCGAGACTACTTATTACCGAGTATGTTTAACTTACACATACCGAGCACCCGGCGTTATTTACCCACTGTGCTATTAAAGCCACATAAGCGCAAGCCAGCATAAATTGTGTACAGTTAGCATTGTCATAAAATATTTAGCAGCTATGCATTTTTGATGACGACAATGTTTAGTCTTGGACGGTAGCCTAATGATTGTGACATATCAGCAAATGTTCATTGAATTAATTATACACCGATCCTTTCGAATTGCCTTCACTAGATGTATGAGTACGTACGTAAGCCCAATTCAGTAAAAAATGCATTGCAAGTTTCCAGTCAGTAGTCCACAAAAACTGCTCATGTGTAAATTGCCTCATGCCAATGGAAAAGTAATTAATTTGAATTTATATGTCACTCTCCGATTTAGGAACATTTGCGAGAGACTTGGCAATTATTAGTATGGCGTTTCCGTTCTAATTTATATTAGGACAAGTGTTGCCAATAAATCGTGTAGGGTGGCATTACAAATCATTTTTTGTCCATACTACTTGAGTGTTGGATTTGGCCATGAATTAGGCTGAGTGTGCATGTGCGGGCGGCGCCACCGACGTCACCACCGTCGCCACGGCCGGCGCCCGCGCACCACATGTGAACACCATGCTGACAAACGTTGTAAATAATCTGTATTATTCTAAACGTGCTGACCTCTGCTCCCCACAACATAAACACTTGCTAGTTGCTACCATTCATGAACGCACGTACTCAACATAGTTGCAACTCCAAACATAACATTAAATCGCGAATACCTTTATATTAATGTTCTAAGGCGGCATTCGTCATTATAAAACGCTGTATAATTTTATAACTAGGCAAATAAAACAAGCAAAAATGTAATTTAAGAGACAAAAACACGCGAGCTCAGTAAAACACAGCTCCAATTACATGTAATTTGGAAAGGCACGCAATTATGCGGACCCCGAGGGGCGACATTTTTCATTCTTTGTGCGTGTCTCTAGATGCAATCCTAGCGCTCATTTAAATAAATACAAAGATAAATATGCAGGCTTTCGTGTCTACGGGATACTTCATCATATTTGATTGCAACGATGTTATCTGCGTTTACCGCTTCATGAATTTTTTGGACATTAGATTTGTAATAAAGATCGTATAGCAACTACTACTACCGTTTTGGCGATTGATGGATATCTGAAATTGATAGTTCTTATTCATTTTCATATTCAGCATCATCAGGTTTATTGCAATTCATCATATTTTTAATCGTGACATCTCTAAGTGCACCTGTCTAATAAACTATCTGCGATCTTCAAAGTGTCTCAAACATTTCCACCAACAGTGGGCCGATAAACACAAGACATATCGATAGCAGATAATATTGTATGTAAATAAACGTCAAAAAATGTGTTGCATGAATAGTTGGCATGGGAAAACATATCGATAAAATGATAGTGGCTTTTGGACATGATATCGAAATACTTTCACATGAGCGTGCGAATCGTGGGAATTGATTAGCGCTGATCTATATAAACTATCCCAACATTAAGGCCAGCTCGTCATAAAAGTCCTGATAAGGATTGATTACCTGTGAATTGTAAATAGTGATGGGATCACACACACGTCGTTGCTAGCCGTATTAATGCCCTTTTACATATTTTTTTTACTTATTTTTTGGTCAAGTTTAAACACGTTTTGTGGATGCTTTTGAAGTATAATCCATGGAGCAAGAAAAGTGAAGATATAATGGTACCTATCTAAATACTACGTACTAACTATAGCAGGATGATTGACATTATCGAGGAGCTTTGCTTTTGGTGTTGATGTAAGTTTTTAGTGCTACTTATTTATCGAATTTCTTTCCACCTGGCATCTTCAACTTAGTTCCCACCGGGAGGCGAATCTATCTCGCGCGTGATCACTCACCTACTCAGATAAGAGTAGTTCACACGACTTTATCTGATGACTGACAGCTGAGACAGTTGTCACCATGGAGTTCCGAGCGGTCAGTCAACACGTCTGACTGTCAGCCTGTCAATTATGAGGCGCCGTATGTCGCGGGAACGGAAGACCGAAGAAAGCATCATTCCCACAAAATCGTGATTAAACGGTGATAAGGCTACTGTAATTCAATAAATATTTTGATAATTTTGAATAATATAAAAGTATCTTTTTGTAAAAACGTTGATAACTCAGATGCATTCTCTCCTTATATCAAATCCTCAGTATAAATAAAAAGCTGATTATGAGACCTATTAGATTGGCTAATAATATTAGTCATAGCAACGAACAAAAATACTTTATGTTGCTTGGACAAAAAACATAATTGTTCTGTTGCCTTGACAATACGACTAAAACACACACGTGTACAGTACGATTGCCAAAGTTAAATAAATCGTGCGGTAGTTTATTACAAGAATTAAATTTTGGTCAGAGATTTATAGCGAGTTCAAAGCAAAGGGGACAAGAGAACCCTGGCGTCCACATGTTTGTCTCATCCGATTACTTCAACTTAAGCGGTCATAACTCATAGTGTTATGTGTTACAAACGCCCAGGATTATGTGTTTTTTACGCGCCTATAAATAAACTTCATACTTTTAATTTTTATACCTCTTTCTTAATGACGTCTACAGTTCCCTGGTCTTTTGTACTTCCCGACTGTTTCTAATATAAAGACATTACTGATTAACGCAATGTGTTAATACTATTAATTAATTAATCCCAATTAGAAAGCCGTATGTTCATTACAAAACTCCCATGTTCTTAATTATTTGAATATCAATAAAACTTGATATACAGCACACACTCAAGTCTGATCTAAGCGCCCTTGACCACTTATATTAAAGACACCAATTCGTATACACGACTGTAAAACTTCTAATATATTAATAAATAACATATAATTACATCACAGTTATTACTATCGAGATTCGACAACTTTCGATGTATCGATCGGTGTTACCGAGTTGAGTGGTGCGATCAATAAAACATGTATGTATCGAGTAAACGGAACTCTAGTTACGAAATATTTCCAATTGATTGTAGACTCGTTCTTATGTAAATGTTGGAAAGCTCCATATTTATGGCGAACACTTAAACTAGTCTAGTTATTGCATATCATTGCAAATCTAGAAACGGCTAACGGTTCCGATTGTGGAACTATAAAGTGAGTGGTTTTATCTGAACGTATTCAGTCTAATGGCCGCCTGACGGCCTTATGAAGCGTTTTCTAAATTAGCAAGCTTCAATGCAAAATGTGATATTTGGAGTAGAATTTACGATATTGAGAAATTCATTTAACATAGCTTTACAGCGATGCTACCAATTAAATTGGGAATAGGCAAGGCAGCAAAGATGACGATATTTCCTGGTCCTAAGTTAGTCCAAAATCAGAATGCGCAAAAATAAATTATCTTGATGAATGAGATAACTATCAGAGAAGAGATCATGTTTCAGGCGATATGAAAGCTCGTACTGGCGATGAGTTCACAAACCCGCATGTTTTGGGGCAGGATTCTCACGCGCGGACGCCCGTGGAATACGCAAGGAGTCGTGTGAAACACTCGTGCGGTTTGTGAACTGAATACTAACGTAGCTTACATCTTCACTTACAGTTTCATTGCCCTATTTATTTTGTTTATTGCACTTTCTAATGTTTTAAAATTCCACTAAATAGAAGAGAAAATAAGCTTTCTTTTGTACTTTCACGCTTAATTTTGCGCACGCGTAGCAATTTGTAATTACCGTGTTAATTTTCTATTAATATAAAAGAAGCAATTCCATACATAAATACTTGTCATTTTATATTGACAAAAGAAAAGAAAGTTTTTGATTTTAACGACATGTTTAGGCGCCTACAAAAGACATCAACGACAAATTTATTTGTTTCTGAAGAAAATGCTTATTTTTTACATAGGTAATTAAACTTTTTATATGAAAATAAGACATCACGTGTATAAAGAAAGTTTCGTATCTAAACTTAGCGCTAAACAAAAACTGTCTGCGGTTAGAAGACATGCGAGCTACATTACGAGTAATAAAAAGAAAAGTGGACGTTTCCAGTGAGTTGATTAACGATTGAAGTTGTTTCAAGGCTCATAGATCACCAAACTGTGGCGAACAAAAACAGTGTCCCGTGTCTAAAGCGTTTGGTATTGAATAAGTGCTATGTAATGCGGAGTTGCGGTGTGGTCGCGCGCTCCGTGGTCGCGGCACAAAGCTCCGGAATGCGACAGAATGCTCGACCGCCTGGAAGGAAGCCGCACGCTCGCCCTTCATTAATGTAGCCTTTTTCTGTATCTACTTTTTTTGTCATCAGTCATAGTCATCACCCCTCCGTTGAGTAACGCGAGGTTTTCAGTACTGTCCAAGGAATTTTAGGCGACCAGACAAATTGAAAATTTTATTCCTGGTTAAACGAGACACGATTAATCTACAATAATATAACTTTCCTCTTTATTATATTAGCATAAAAGTATCTGCATACTTTGTATTTTATGATTCAATAAACCAACAAAATACAAAGAACGATTGAGTTTATATGGTCCAATACATAAACAAAGGCACAATAGCCGGACTCGAGCTAGGCAAGTATTCAGCTAGGTAACCGTTCAACTGGCTTGACAACTACAGAGCACCAACAATAGTAGGCTTTACATAGCCTCTGGCGAACCCGCGCAGCCGCTCTAGCTACAGAACACCATAATATTTTCCGCATTGGTATTGCGTGGCCCGTGCCCGGCGGCACCAAGCAATTTATAGCCAGTGGAACTACGTACATGCTTGTTATTATTTAACGGTGGACCTGAGCCGAGACAAGACGCCCCCGGCTATTGCCAATGCGATCCTGCTAAACTTGTAAGTATTATTTTATGACTAAGAATACGAATGCGCCGACCGACACACTTTCTTGCATATTATTTAAACCGCCAAGAAGCTTCGGAAAGGTATTTCAAGAAAATCCAATTAAAAGGATGTCTGTAATTATTCACTGCGTACAGATTGCCTCATTTTAATTGGCCCAAATAACATCAAGATGCATGCTATATACATATAGGTAAATGAACACCAAATTCCGCCATCCCACCAAATACGTCATTCAAATTGCATGGCCATCTATCTTTATATGGCGCGGATATTTTTTATCTGGCGGTGATTTGAATAAAGTCATAGCGGTGTCCAGTATCGTATGCACTGCCTTACAGAGCCACGTGCTTGGATATGGTGTAACGACAGCAATGACGAACGCGTACGGCTTGCCAAACAGGTCAAATCTCCATTAAAGAGTAATCATAATACTTGGCAGACCTTATATAGAGCGCGCGTCGTGGTGCGCGCGCGAGCGAGAACAACCGCCAGGATATCTGACTCCTTCAGTCGACCGGCCTTGTGGCACGCGCCGCGCAGCCACTCGTATTATTGCATTTGATTTACCGATCTCATTAAAGTATCTACTACATTTCTACCCATTCTAAGCACCTACACCACATAAAGGATATCTGATACTACAAAATCAGACTGAGATAAAATCGACAGCCAGTCGGAACAAGGAGAAGGGAAAGGGACAATGTCGTAACCTGAATGGATTGGACCGTTTATTTAAATTCACGGTATTGTCGCAACGCGGCAACAGCTACACTACAAAGTTGTACTAGTCTAGCATCGAGAACATAAATTACTGGCGCCCAAACTTAAAGTATACTTTAAGATGTAGGTAGTCATTCGTGTGGTGCATAAAGTAAATAACCACTAGAGAGCGCACTCGCCAATTTCTTCTAAGAACACGACTCACCACTGCGGGCGGGGGGACGCGACATAATCCGCGGCTACTATTGGTCAGTTCACGGTCGCTACTAAAGGATCGTACTGATCGTAGCCTTATAGTACGCGCAAAATCACTAACTTTTGGCGAGCGTCGGGGCACTGTATGCGCAGTCAAGTGGTTTTATAGTCTTTGGTGTGGTGTCATATTATGTTATTTGGCTATGTAATTACTGCTAATGACTCGCTCGCCGCCACACTCAGAATTAATTGCTAGCTATAAATAAGCAGATAATTCGGACACATATCCCAATATATGTTGTAGAACATTTTCATTATCTTAATTCGTTTTACAAATGCTTAGAAACGGGCCTCGAAACTCTCCGTGTAATAAACCTCAAGCGCAGGTAACACTAAATGGTTATAAAGCTATAAAAAGTTCATTAGTCGAAACACGTTTGTCTGTTAACATTAATAAAGCTTTTAAAAATATGAATGTATCTATCTAGGCCGCTATGTATAAGTGGCGTCGGTATGCAAATGAGTTACATTGAAACAGAGTGTCCGCTTAGTCAGAACTAGGACCCAATTAGTGCGGTACCAAAGGCCGACTTCGTAAATTAAGCAAGATGACGGCGCGGGCGCACGGCTTCCAACAAATATTCGCATCCTTTTCTTGCAGCCACACAATGTCTTATTAATTGTGATTTATGTCCATCGGTCTAGCCCGTTGTGATTTGATGATACTAAGCATGTCAGAAATGTCTGTATCCTATTGGTCTAATAAGGCTTTATTAACACAGTCAACTCACGACGTATGACCAATCCTATTCACTGTATTGTCTTCTGTTTCAATATAAACGAATTTATTTTATATTATTTTATAAAAGGCAACGAAATCGAAGCCTATGCGTGAGTATACCTCGGAACGATAAACTTGTCATAAAATACGGTATCTTGTTCGTCCAGCTCAGATTGTACAATTCCGTTGGTCATTTTATTGGAATCGACTTGGAAAGAAAAATATTATGATTTAGACATAAAGCGCCCGCGCCGGGCAGCAGTGGTCTCAGAGTGTTCGGCAAACAATATCTTATTTCATACGGTCTTGATTGAACAATGCCTCGAGCCAAGTTTAATGAACCCCAATAACAAATCGATTTACTAGATCAGTTTAATTTAAAAAAAAAAAGCAAAATTGAATATTGCACCGCGAATCAAATTAGAGATTGATGGTACGATCGGAAATAATGATTTATCAAACTCTATAACTTAGATTGCATCTAAATTGCTAGCGGCTTTTACTAGTTATTTATTTAATAGCTGTAGAAATCTTACAATTTAATAATTGTAATTTGGATGTTTCTAATAAACGCTTATGAAGAGATACTCGTAGATAAACGGCTTGTGTTGGTTGCGTATTTCTTGTGTGGTTCAACTGATGGTTAACAATCTGTGCGTCGGCACGTACGTGGAGTTGTTGAGCAGCCACTAAACCTCAACACAATGGTGAACCACAAACAAGGTTTTGTGCCTTTGTCCGGGGTGCTCGTGCAAATAAAATATTTTGACCGCGCGCCACCTCGCCTGTCCACATCCTACGCAAACATTCCTGCACCGCTTTATTTTCTTATCTATTGTCCTAAAAATACTGTTATTGGTGTATTGGAGTGTAAACAAAGCTTAGGTTACACTTTACTCAAATGATGCATTACGGTTTTTGACTCCAGAAACTAAAATGTGCCCTAGAGCTGTCTCCCAGGAGACAATTTCATTATTGAACAGGATGTTCACCGAATAATTCAACAGCCTCCAAGAGTACATAGCAACTCGACGTATGTACCAACTTTCTCAACATCTTAGAAATGACACCTCACCCTTGACATAGTACATGGCTACTTGGAGTTGTTTAGTCGGCGTGCGCGTGCGCATATAGCTCATGTGGCTCAGTGGTCACCTCTCGCGCCGTGTTTACATAACTCGTTAGACGCCAACCCGTACCGCCCACGCCCGGACGGCTATTGGATATATCTAAATATTAACTGTAAACACTCGATAATGTTCTATTGTGATGTCACGCAGGTGCACTATCTCGCTATCATTATAATAATGAAGGCAGAAGCTTAACGTCTCACTCGTTACAGCTATTGCAACTTATCCAGTGTAATATTACTTCAGGCAATATTAAAATTGTATTTTACTACAACAATATTACGGTGCTGGATCTACACAGCAGTCATGGACATTATTTAAATACATTCCAATTGCATTTCCAAGTAGAGTGGTCGAGATTTTCCAACTTATTTTTCTTATAGGAGGCTACAAAGAAGCTCGCTCCACATTAACTACGACATGCGACAAGAAAGCGTATACATGCACCTCATCATCGCTTCAGTCTCGATAAATTGTCCCATCAATCATCAAGAATCGCAATAGCGATACTCGGGTATGTATGAATGCAACTTTTTTGTCTCCAATTGTCGGCGAGGGCCCGTGACGAAACGACACGTAATGCAATTTTGATTAACTTGACAACAAAACCTCTGGCAATTACATTTACAATGATGGAGACATTACTTCAGTCGCTGATATTATAAAGGGGCATTACCGTAATAATTGTGTCGGTAGTAGTTGCTGAGGCTTTGGTGAAATCGTGATCTTGTGGCATCGGATCATTAAAATGCTTGATTATTCTTTTTTTAATCAATTTTGCAGAATTCCTATAAACATCGACCGATATTGCCGATGTTGCTTTTACACCAGCAACTTGTAACGAGAAACTAGTATGTTTTATCAACAGTGTACAGTTGTACACTCTGATTTGTTAGGCGATAATTTGAATGGAAATGTACAAATTATTGTCATTTCGTATAATGATGTTTTGGTAACACGCAAGGCAGTCGTAACGTGGTCGTTGTCGTAACGTCAACTTTCACTTGAACAATAGCGGCTGCTCACGATTATCACGACCCGGAGTCACGCAGGACGCAGCTTCGACACTCTTTGTGATACAGCATCAGCAACTGATTGATGACTCGTTGAAAGGTCACTTTTGTACACATCGATCTCTCCATTCTCATAGAGAACGTGTGTGTTCATTGCAGCGTTATAATTGGATATATTTAAAACAGAACCATTCTATGCCTCTTGTTCTTACAAAAACATATGGCAACCCGTAAAAAGTCTAAGCTGCCTTGGAAGCACTCTGGCTGTTGCACTGGGAAGGCATTACCACTGTTACCAGGTTTGGCTTGTGAACACACACATACAAAAACTCTAGTCCAGAAGTAATAAACCGCAACTTGTTATCCAAAGATGCTCAGTAAAAGTTAATTGCTTTCTGTTTAAGGCCATAATCTACTTTCGCCGCGAATGGCACTTAGACAGCATATTCAACAACATTAGTGAGACGTATACCACATTCATTTCAAAATACCCTTCCAAGAAGTTCACTGAATGTTTTACAATCCCTACAAAATTACCAAAATGTGCCGCCAGTCAGGATTCCAAAAGTGTTCAAACGCAACGCTGACCGCTTCGAAGGAAAAGAAAAGGCTTTTACATAATGAATATATGATATGTAAAGGCAAGGCGCGAACTTTAGGGGTAGGTACACACAAGGCGTGAATGCTAACGTGCGGCCCAAACAAGGAGGTGTGAAAAGCCCCAGTGATCGTGGCGTTCTTATTGTGGTAGCTGCTAAGCCGCTTACCGGACCAGTCCCATAAATCCAAGCGCTTGTCCTGCCTATACAATACTACTGGTACCTACCAGTGTAGTCGCCGCTGTCGTGCTCGATTTGATAACCGCATAAGCCAACGTTGCATTTATAAAATAATATCTGACTAAGCGCATATCAATGCGTGTTTATGTATGCGCATTACAAACAAGTCATAAGACGCGATGACATCGACGTATTTATTAAGTTATTTCCTTCAAGAATTCTGAACTTTCATAACATATTTGTAAAAGAACGTGTCAAAATCCGTCGCATCGCGCTGCCCGCGCTCGCTCTTAGTATCAAGTGTCGTTTTGCGTGTTCGCGTATCAAGTTACACCTACTTTTCAAGCGTGGCTTAAGCGCATTCGTCTGGAATTAAGTGAGTTAACATGAAATCATAAAAGGAAGTGGATGTATCTCTACGGATACAACGGAGCTTATAAAACGATTCAAATAGCCCATACAATGCGCATTTCAATGTAAGAATATAGCCAGAAAATCTTTTCATGAAGCCGCTAAAGCGAAACACGATTGTCACCGATACAAACTTAATACACCTTATTAAGCGAACCACAGCCAATTTAGTCCATTATCGGACGAAATCTCAACGAACGTCGGCATAAGCTCAGTGGTCGGCCATTGTTATGTCGCCTCAGCTATGGACCTTAAGTCGTTGTGTAAACAAAACGAGTTATTATATGAGAGCTGAGCCTCACTTTATGGCATTCCGGTCTCAATTTAAAACGCGGTTTCGTATGCCAGGTCGTATAACTCCTCAAAGCTCTTCGCTGTGTCCAAGGAACTCTCATAAAACAACAGTAGTGATAGTGTCCGTCTGCATACATTTTGAATATCCGACCGATCCATATTAAAAGGCCTTTTCACCATACAAAAGATAAGGTAAAAACTGCAGACACAATCGCATGTTACGCCGAGGCATTTTGAAGAGGAGCCGCGGCGTTTGGCAGTTTTTGTGACACCAAATTTTCATTGTCTTTCGGCAACTTATCTCATTTAATTATAAGCTCGGAACCGTCGATAGATACGGAGCGATCCACCGAAGAAAATTGTTGTATGGTTTTTTTAGGAGTCGAGATTGCGAAGAGCTATAAATGGCGCAGCAGGCCCTGCGGCAGTTGCCATTTGCAATCGGTTATGGAACGACCGCGAACCTCTTTTTACATTATAATCGGTTGGTCCCCGCTCACTTGTTTTTTTGTTTACGGATGATGATGGACCTAAATGGTTGTGCAAGCAAAAATGAAGTAAACATGATATTATTCCACGCCAAAATCGACTGGTATGCCGAGTTTAAAATTGCATTTTTTCTCCTGGAGGAAGTTTTGCGCAGCAAATCATCGGTGTTAGCTTCCTTCCTGTGGGTGGCATGCCCTGCCCTGTCCGGGCGCGACACATGTACTACGAGGTGACAGATGACAGGACTTTCGAGTCTCGACGGAGTTTGGTTGGGTGGACCCGTCGCCCTCGCATCACCCGTCGCATGATCAGATTCAAATTACGGCAAAACCGGCTCGTGCCGCCGCTAACGAAGCATTAACGTCAATTATTTTGCATGTCCATATTAGCTTCACTAAAAGCATCAAATTTCTACAACGTCGACAACACATAATGTCCATGTATAGCTAATTTATTAATAGATAATCATGAAAAATTGTAAAATGTAAAGGTGAACAAGCATTATTTATTCTTAGCGTGATTTTATGTGACAAGGCATATATCATAGGAATATCTTTCGGAAATACATTCGTATAAATATTGTAATTTGACAGCGGTCGACGAAATTGTAGCGCATTAATATGCAGCTCGTGCGGCAAGGGCTCTGCGCCCGCGCACCGTCACTAATAATGGACCAGACGCGTCTAATGCATTATTCAGAAGGTCCTTTTGATCCCGAAAGTTTTTAGCCAAATCTAACGTGTTTTTGCAGTAATCATTTTTTGAAGGTGCCATGGCCAAATATATTGTTTGGAATTCTTTTTTTCTGTCGGGACAAATATTATTTTCAGATTTAATAATGTATTGAATCGCAGGACTGTATGACTAAGAATATTTTAAGTCAAGGATACAGATATTGATCAGAAATTCCCGCGGTATCTCTGCTTACATACCAGTTATCACATTCAGAATAATCGTAGAAACAGAAAACTCCGGGAACGAATTGAAAAAGTAAACAGTAGCGACACAAAGAGATGCTTCATTGACCCATCAACACAATGCCGACCTACAATTCGCCGTTAATTAGTTCTGTTCCATTCAAAGAACTCCGTGTTCGATGGAAACAAAACAATTCAATGTTTAACTGGGGAATTACCATCTTAATAGATACATCGGATGTTTTTGTTTGATAGTATTCCTCAATATAAAGTTGACTCATTTTACCGAACCCGACTTGAAACTTGCATTTCTCTAGTATCGACAGATTTATTCAATGGAATGGTTTAAAAGGCTCCGTTCTTTATACCATTCTAGACTGTAGACTTTCTAAGAAAACGCAATAAGGTACCTACTTGGGCGTTAGTAATACCGATCGAACTAGGTCACAATCATTACAACAATCAACGCCAAAAACTTGTGAACGTTAGACATTATTCAATTCTGAGAATGTTCTCGAACTTTACGACAAAAAGATAAGTGGACACATGGTACAAGAATTGGATTACCCTTCAGCGGGCAGCTAACGTGCACCCATTATCTCTGTGATTGGAGCTTGAAAGCATAATAAAAATTCTCTGTAAGTAGAGTTACATGAAGATATGAGACTAAAGATGATAATAGTAATGGGATCCTTTCAAGTATGTTGGGAATGGTTTTGGAATCGAATATCCTTAGGTTTGGAGTTGCAGTTAAGGGATATTTTAAACTGTATCAAGTCTCAGAATGTCATTAGTAGCATCAATTTATTTAAGAGTAGGTCGTTACAAATCGCCAGTATCGCGATCATTTATTTGACTAGACGTGGTATCAACGAGCTCAATAGATGGCCTAAGGCGAGCGCCTCGAACGGAACACGTGTCGTTGATTGCCCTCAATTGGCGAGCGAATAAAAACAATCGTCGCTTAAAAATAACCGTGATTTCATCCAGCAACATGTGATGCTTGTTTTCTTTCGGAGTAACGAACATATTCCCACAAGTTCCCATGGCCATCCCATGTGAAATGTCCTGGTTGGGCGGTCCCAGCCGTGGCACCGCGGCTGTGAATCACTAATGATAATGAACCTCTGTAGAATATGGAACGGGAACTTCTTCCAGGAACAGGCGGAATCGTAAAACAGCGTAACGCGTACGCGCCTCGCCATATGGAGAGCGTGAGAGCCCGCGGGTGTGCAATCCACCATACCCCATCTGATGTTTTATCGTGGCTGACCATTACGCAAATATTGAGATAGTGACATCCGCACAAAGCGGTTAGCTACGTTCAATAAATGGGTCAAATTCAGGAAGTAAAACCGCAAACATAATTTTCCCATAAATAACAATGTATATTTTTTTACTGATACTAAAGCACAAAGATAGTATTTGTCCATATTCAAATCGGATGTTGCTCTTTTGTGGTGTTTCTAATACATCAAACTTTCTTTGCTTTTCTTCCAAAGTACAATTCCTTGATTCAGTAATTTCATAAGTAGGTTGTTGTCTATGAGATCATAACGTCCGTAGCAAACTCTTTCTCAGGCGCACATTACACATCTCCTGAACTCTTGATGAGCTTGGCCACAAAAAATCTTCAAACTTATTATTATCTACTATTCTATTAATGTATATGGTTTTTCCCTATGTCATTAAGTAAACGTTCTCACACTTCGCACATTTGCTGACTAGATCTAACAATTTAGATGTGTCTAGAAATAGTTATTGTTTAAGTGTACCATTACATAGACGATCCTGAATCCTGTGGTTAATGATGCATTAAACTTTTTAACTTCTACAAAAAAGGTTGTGTGGCTTTAAGACTTTTAGAAATGGATGAAAGGAATGTTAAAGCAATTGTATGCATTTTTTTCTGCTGTGGGCACTTAACTATTTAGTGGCAGTGGCCATTGTTAGAAGTGAAGTCAGAGATTGTGTCGAAAGGCGCCATCAGTAAAAAAAACTACTTAAGGCCATTTAAGCCTTATCTTCGCCTAATTGTTAAACATTTTTAGACTTACTGATAAAAATATTTTGTAAACACGTTTTCAATACTTCTGTTACTATTGGAATTTGGATAAAGGGTCTACCCGGCTGCTAAAGTTTCGTATTTATCATTAGCATGACTTTGACAAATGGTGTAACTTTGGGCGTTGGTGTGTGCATTTAGTTCACGTTAGTTTTGTTTTTCGTGACGTTCAGTTGTCACAGTCATTACGCACATCCGTTGTTAAGATGCACTTGCGTGGGGCAATTTAATTAGCCAATTATAATTCAGTGCACATTTTGACGTCAGAACGAGGGTCAATCTGATTACATCCAGTTAAGTTCCCTGGACCTGAAAAGATTTGTCCTGATTCGATTACATAATCCGTTTGCGATTTTCATTAACCAATTAATTTCGCTTTAAAAATAAAAATAATATAAGCTCGATAAAACTATTGACCTAAAGCACAAAATTTATATTCGGCAAACCGTGCAGGAAACTTTATATTTATCGTTTCTATAGATAAATTCATGTACAGATTGATTTGGAGGGTTCAAACAACAATTGGCGCTGGTTTACCAATCAGGCGGTTTGGAGCATATCGTGCGAACGCGTTATAATAGGAGGATATTATAATAAACAGATCCCGGGCCCCTCCGTTCACTCCTCCCTCCCTAATAAATATTAATGTATGAACTTGAATGCTCCTCAATGTTCACAGTGATGCTGGTACATTGACACTCAATTTGCTTTTTGCAGCCTCTGCATTGATAGCTTCTTCGCGGCTAATCTTTCTTTATACTTTCTCGCACGTTGATATTATCGCGAATTTTCTCTTTCTATTCGTATTTATACCTGTATGCTAACCTCGGTCTGTAACCTCGCACGCTATTAGTAGCATTTTGTACATGGTTCAATTCAAAGGAAATGCTCAAATAGAGATAGGTACTACGCTATTTCTACAATGAGCTGGAGATTCATTCATCTGGGATGAAGTATCGTTAGCGTTTGTTTATAAGAAAAATAAATAAAATCTGATGGGAACTTCACCTACTAACGAGTATATGGTGAGACTTTCTCATAATAACGAAGTTTTAACCAAAATATTTGTGTGTTACGTTGTGTATTTTTGACATCTGCTCTGGCTTCTAATGAGGCAACGAAGTCTTCTTAACTCATTGAGCGATTCGCTTTAACATCTAAGCTTCTCAAGTGTGTTTGGTTCTCAGCATTGAATACAAATGACAAAACATTAGAAATATCAACTATCGGAAATGGTATCTGTAAATCAATAGAGTACATGATACAAGGGCAAGCCACCCTTTTAGCCGGAAGGGTCATGTACAATACCACTGAGGGTTGGCGAGAACAGTTTCCACTTCGGTTTCCCACGCCGCCCCTGCAGGGAAACCCCACTTGTTGATTTTTGTTCCGTAATCGAGCCCCATTTGACATCGTTTCCGTCCCCCATTAACAATAACAATTATTTTGTTTTAATGTTATAACGTGTTGACATCGAGCATAGACTACGAGTGTTTCTAGAGAGGGGCGAGTTAATGAGCTCGTGCGCCTCATTCGATTGTTTCTTAATCAATCATAGCTCCAACATGAACTTTAATCTTTATCTACTTTTAATAAGGTAGGTTTATAACTGCGGTGTATTATTACGGTGGTAATTTGAATGTATTTTGTACTGTCTTGTACAAAATACAATGGTAGATATTCAACGTAATGCAAATGAAGTTACTCAAAAGATTATCTGCACGGAGGGACACGACCTTCTGCTGTATAATTACTTATTTGAGTAATTGCATGAAGTTACATTCAACAATGTATTCCTGACTACATAAAATGTTGTGGTTAAAGATAAAATCAAATGGTAGGTAGATGCAGACGAATTATGAGAAGGCCTACCCTCAGGCAGCTTCGATAATTTGTGCAGTTATGATAAAAATGTCGTGGTATCGCGGTATTCAATGAATGATTCATTTGAATAACATTAAAAGGTTGTTAACAATATAAGACACGCGATGTCAGAATGCTTTGGAAATAAGTTGGGGATTATTAAGCAAATTGCCACGTCCAAGATGTTTCGCCCCGGGTAAGGATTTTGATTGAGGGATTCCGCGCGAATTCACCATACTTATTGGATTCTTGAGCTCTTGTTATCTTCTAAAGGTTTTTTTTTTATATACAAAACTGCGAAGTATGCAGTTACATTATGAACTAAGTAGGTACCTACCTAGTTAATAATTAGCATGAGACATTAAATAAATTAAGGGTGGGGAGGAGATTATCCAGCTCGTTGAAGATTGCCATAAACACAAGGATAATGCGGACTGTTAGTTTTTATCAAAAGTTGCAGAAAGGGTTTTTTTTTCAATTTTGGCAGATTAAAAATTACATCCTACTGGATCCCATTTAACATATTATTTTTTTTGGAAATAATTAAAAAAATAAGTATGAAATATAATTCTTAAGTACATAATTAACTTATTTGATATAAGAAAATTAAATGGTTTTAATTAGCAAAACGCAATCAAGAAAACAAACAAATTAAGTAGAGGTGCACTTTATCTAATTGAGAGTAAATGTTAAAAGTCAAAACTAAATTATGAGGACAAATCTTTCTCTATTGTAGATTGATTTAATATTCAAATAGATGAATAAAAAGTATGCCAAACAATAGGCTTTCGACATCAACATACCTGCCAGTCCAGTCGCACTGATCGCCCATCAACCCCGCCTCCGCTTTGCATAAAACTCCCAAAAATACTGTCCAAAATATTCTCCTCGTCTCCATTATTAACAAAAATATATTATAACAGCAAGGTTTAACACTGCTCCAATCACATCACAGTCAAACAATCCATTTATGTCAGTTCCATAGTTCGGTTCCCTTACAAAAGTAAACAAACTTGAGCCACGATTGCTACAAGCGTCAACACTTCACCAACTCAGAAACTTGACTAAACTAGTGACAGAGACAAAACCTTTACTCGCTTATTTACTGCAGCGAGCGATAGGGACGGGTATAACAACAGTGTAGTTGAAGAAGGCAGTAATATCATTGTTTCTCTCTCTATTATTACTACAAATTTTGTTCGATTATGAGCTTTAAATAGTGGACATTAGATTGAAATTGATATAGCGCAATATGAAAGCTTGACAGAGCTTTTCAAGTTGGCGGGAAAGGCATACCGTATTATCTTCGATCGAGACAAAACTTAAAAATAATTGCGAGTATAACTGTAGTGTTTTCGATACAGAGGTGATAACAAATTATACGATGTTTTTGAAAAATACGAGCTGATAATGATGAGGAAAAAAGCTCATCTAAAAGACTTAGAAAGGGTTTTATTTATTACCTTAGAAATAGCAATAGATACGACAATACAACCCACCATTTTGCTGTCAACAGACCTTCATCTAGTAAAAACAACTAATTTGCTAATTAGCTTTACCTATTGTTTTATAGCAAGTTTAGTATCTATCTAATTATAGGCTATTTCATCATCATTAATTTGCAAAGATCAATACCAGTTTATGGAATATCGTGTATGGTGGACCCCTTAATTATATTTAACTTCTACGTTAAAACGCAGGAAAGATATAGATCATATTTGGAAAGTTATAATTAGGTGGGTACCTGCCCTTTATGGCCATGAGTTGGCACATCCTTAAATTTTTTATCGGGCTTAAGCTTTTGACGTATATTCTGCATCACCGAGATCCTAGCAATTAATAGCTTAATAATGGTAGTTTTTGCTATTAAAACTAATCGTCCAAATCTGTATTTTAGCAACGTTTAAGTTTTTTGATGAACATAAATAAAATGAAATTATTACACACTAAGCAGATCGTTATCGGGACACGGTACCCAGAATCGCACTTTTTACGGTTGTTTGGCGAAAGATAAGCGGTGGAATATGATTTTCAAGAAAGTGAAAGATTTATCTTGGGGTTTGGCCTACGGTGTCTTTTATGGTGTTTAAAAATATTTTGGTCGGAGTCACGTCGTCCGTGCTTGAGGGCGCGCGTGCTTTGTTTGCGGACAGATAAACTGAATCAATAGGCGGTGTTTGTTCGGCTGGCAGATAGGCGATAGCCGCATTGTAGTCATACATTCGTGCTTGTTTAGGCCAATGAATCGACCCCATATCTCATTTAAACGCAAAAATAATGTGATTATTATAGGTTCCCTTCCCTGTAGGAGCGCAACACGTTGTACCTAGTCTTTCCTCTTACAAACCGCCAATATAAAGCATCTAGCTAGATAAGTTTGTGATCGATTCACTTACCTTGCCTATAACAAGAGCGATTCATAGAATAAATATCTGATACTTTGTATTATACTGTTTTATTAATTCATTGTTTTAAGATGACTTAGAGACAAAGCGCCATTGTAGAGTGATGAGCATTGTTCAATTAGTACGTGTTATAAACATGTGACGCTAGTCCCTCTACTCTACTATTATAAAAGGTAAACTGCGGTGATGAATCTAGTTTAGCCAATAAGTCTAATCATGATTGAGTGGACGTTTCTTCTATTTAGCTTGAGCGTAGTCTCACCTTATCATGAAAAGACGACGGGTCGTTGCCTATGGCACAATAATACATGTGAGTATCTTTTCATACGTTTGCTTGCCCTATAAAAGACGCTTAACAATCTAAACAGTACCTTCTTTTATTAAGCACCATATTTGTCCATGTCTGTAAGATAAATGCTTGCACGAACGATTAGCGTAAGACGATCATTATAATAGTCTATGCGCTTTTACTCACTTTTTTATTCCGTGCCCGTCGGATCTACCTTTATAATCATTCATTATTGTACCTTATATAATTAGAAGAGTCTTTGAGGGTCTTGTTCTATAAAAGCGAACTTTACTAGAAGTTTACCTATCAGGGAAATAAATTAGGTAGTTCTGTAGTTTCAGAGCCTCTAGCGCACAAACAAACCAAAAAATATTTTCTCTTAATTATATTAGTAGGTATAGGTATAATTACATATATTTTTTTAATTTATTCTACTTAGTAAAAAGCTTAAATATTTTTCCAGGTGTAGACAAGTGTCCAGAATGGATGATTCAACGGATAAGCAATTGTTCTCAGACATATTGGCGAGCTCAAAGAACTTGTGAACATCCAGACCAGGCGCTTGTAGGAACTGTTTGTGGATTCTCAAGATGCGACTGTCCTGATCCTATGGTTTTAGATACGGAAACCGGATTTTGTTATGATGTAGACAATTGTCCAACAAAACATCAAATGTAAATATGAAACTCGGTTATGGATCAAAAATAAAGTAAAGAATGATAAATTTTATTGATGTGATTGGATTTATGTTTAGTTAAATAAAAAACACCTTTATCCAATGTGTGTTGTTTTTAAATTAGTGGTTCATAATCATAACTTATATCTAACTCGACATTTTCTCTTTAATGCTTTCTGAACTTAAAACTGTATGTCACTAAAGAACAGTCAAAATTGACAAATGTTGACATTGACAATTGTCATTGTCAAAGTTCTGAATGCAGAAATAATCGTAATTCAATGGCATTGATTATTGGAATTTCCGTTTAATTTACTCAAATACGTAAAACAACAAACAAGATGCTGCGTTTTTGTACACAAGGTGTGTTGAACAATAGTAGAGTAATCATCCAACCTCTCATACAAAAACAGATAACCTCGAAATTAAAACCCATCATCAGCTGTCCCGGTGTTATAAGCAGGCATTATGCAGTGAAACTAAGAGACGAAGATAACAAGTTGGAGTGTATATATTACGGTCCCTTGACACCACAGATAAAGGGCGTGAAGGTGTTCTCTCTGAGTTCTAGTGCAGCTGGCCTGTTGGCGCAACCCATAATCATAAGAGAGGCAGCGACGATTGGCAGCACGTCACTACTCGTGGCATTATGCTCAGTAGTCGGCTTCTTCACATTTGTAACGCCTTTATTACTCCACTTCATAACTAAAAAATATGTGACGGAAATACACTATGACCCCACAACATCTACATACAGTGCTACCACCACTTCAATTTCGTAGCAGTAGCAGTGTAGTAGTCCTCTTCATCCACTCCTTCCTATCTGATATCATCTTGCAAGTTGTGCAGCCATATCTTCTTTAACATGCTCCATCCATTGATTCATTTGTTGCCCTCTTACTCGATAACCATACACATTCATGCTCAATACCTTTTGTATGTGGGCTTTATTTATTCAAACTCAAAGTTCTATTTTAAAAGAAGAAAATAAAAAAACCTTGAAAAATAAATGATTATTGGGTTATTTATTCTCTCAAGAAGTAAATTGTGATAGGTTCAACATTAAGGTGTCTACACACCAAAGCCGCTGACGCCGGCGGCACAGCCCGGCGGCCCAACCCGCCGGCCGTATTTTGTACAATCATGCCACCGGCTTTCATAGAGTATTTGACAATTACTAGAACACCACATGCCGCGGCAGTCGTGCCGCCGGGTCAGCGGCTTTGGTGTGTAGACTGCTTTACCTAACCATATATAAACTATTTTAGTAAATGAATCAAATAATTAATCATATAAATGTTTCAGCTTGACTTCAAAGTGGAAGATGTACAAGTCCCTGATATTCCCGGTGCGTTCACCACATTGAACGCCAAAGGAGTTCCCCTTTTCATAGAAGCACGCCACTTCACAGACCCCATACATTATGCCAAAATGATGGGATATGACAAACCTATGGACTTTAAGCTCGGCGATCAAACTGAAGATAGTAGTAAATCAAATTAGTTGTTACATTTTGTTATTTATTATACAGTAGAATCCGGATATAACGACCTTCAAGGGACCGACGATATTATGTCGTACTAACCGGACGACGCACAAAACGGACGGATTATTTCTTAAGTACATAACTTAACTTGTACATACATACATAACTTACAATACATATTATTATCTTCTTGGCTGGACCGATTTGGCTTAGAGGTCCAGGGAAGGTTTAAACGATACGAAGTTTGTTGGGTTAGCTAGTCTTTTTATATGTATATAAAAATGAATTGCTGTTCGTTAGTCTGACTAAAACTCCGGAATGGCTGGACCGATTTGGCTTATTTTGGTTTTAGAATGTTTGTAGAGGTCCAGGGAAGGTTTAAACGATACGCGGGGCGGGGGTGCGAGTGCGAGGTAAACAAAACATTGCGCGTGTGTCGTTTTAACCGGACGTATTATAATAAATATTGGTGGCTATAAGCAGTTGGTCGCTTAAACCGGAGTCGCACTAAACGGTTATATTGTCTTAGTACCTATATACGAAACCTAACTTGAGTAAAGATTATCGTCGCTAAAACCGATTAGTTGTTATAAGCGAAGTCGTTATATATGAATTCTACTGTAGTTGCTTTAAATAAATAGTTAACTAGTTTTTTTGTCTCTTTTAGCTAACCCATTATTGAACAGTAACATACTAGATAATTATTTCATGTCATAATTTACAAAATTATAAAAATCTAAAAAAAGGAAAAAAATTATAACAGTCCTAAAAATACGGGAAAAGAAACAAAATGCAAACTGTTATTAAAATATTTTTATTTTACATCAATTGCTTAAAAGTACAGTCAACTGGAGTTTTAGAATTGGATTATAAGACTAGACAGACAGTAAAAAGAGCACAATTGTTTTTGACTGCAACTAATTCATGGGTAGTTTTTATTTACATTTATATATTTTGCTGTTAGATTTGAGCCATTGCAAGTGTTGATGCACTTTGCACTTCTACGTTTAGGGATTAGATTTAATTTTGGGATTAGAAGTTAAGGAATGTTACATTAAAAGCTTGAAAACAAAGAAATAACAGATGTAATATTAAATTAACATACCATCTACAAATTCACTTGACAAAACAATAATAAACAAGGAATGTTTGGATGTGTATAAAGATTTGAATTCCATGATTTCATTTGAAAACCTCGAGTTTTGTGACTAGAAGTCCTATTTTATCTACATAATGAAATATATTACTTTCTATACAAAAATATTTTACACTTTTTACACTCAAGAATATGAGTAGAGCACCACCCTGCCTTTCATACATTAATAATATCATACACATATAAATATGATCGAATCACAAAATGATTGATGAAATCATATTATGAAGTATAGAAATATTTTGGATACAAATTAATAAATAATTCCCTGTTTCATTCAATGTGTTACCTTTCACTTTAAAGCTGGCTATATTTTGCTTATATTCTATATTATGGATACACCATGGGCATGGGTTTTGAGTGAAAAACACGTTTTTTTTTTGTATGTGCAAGGATTGTCAAATTTTAATTAGCCTATACAGATGAGCATGACACAGCCAAAATTGGTATTTCTCGTAATTCATACCCAACTTTACAGATTTTTTTTTAGTTAAGTTTATACTGAACTGTATCCACACATAGAGTCCTTAAATAAAATACATTCAGTAATAATACTTCAATATGAAATAAAGAAGATTTTTATATCAAATACAATTCGAATTTTATTCAAGAAAATAGTTAATTTCAATACTTATCGATTAATTTTAAGAACTACGTGTGTACGACATTTATATCGCCACTGCGCTTGCGCTTGACTAAAGTTAAGTCGCAAGCGCATCGCCGATTATAATATTTGATAACGGAGATCTACATACACATTATCATACTTTAGAGATGTGTTGTTTACGGTTGATATTTTTTATTATTATATTTCCTTATTCTAAGCTTCACTTCTATATACACTTCTTCAGTTCAGGCTGCCTCGGGCTGGCCTTTTGCCATCACACAATATTACACACGCCGGAATATTAATAATTTTAGACACCAAGGATTTACTACTTTTTAGTTTACTGTAGGATATTGATGATGAATATTCTTATTAGATAATTATAAAATGCTGAATTTATTCGAGTCGAACTCATCACACACACACCTCTTAAAGCAGGACGCAAATTAAGGTTGTATAAGGCTTTGCCCATATCTTACATAATGTACAACACTTAAAGTGCATCCATACTTGATGCGTTATAAGTAGCAGTGTTTGATTCTAATCAAACGACAAAAAAATGCCACAAAATCACAGATGTCCCAAGTTCCAAATTTTCGGAGTAAGCCCTGTTTCTAAAACCAGTAAGTCGGTGCTACGGCGTAGTCAAGTCTCAGCTACGGCGTAGTTCAGTCGTAATGTAGCGCGTTGTCGGCGAGCGCGTGCGTGGTGGGCGAGGCCTTGTCGTCGACGTCGAGCGCGAGTGCGCGTGCGCGGGCGCGGCTCGCCCACTCCACGCGGCAGAAGCACGCCGTGCCCACTGACGCGAGCACGCCGAGGATCAGTAGTTGTACCGACAGGAGCGCCTTTGATGAGTAGAAGAAGCATGCCGCTGCTGCCAGTGACTGGAAAGAGTAATTCCAATGTTATGAAAAGTTCGAAAAATAAAACAAGATTTCTGATTTAAACATAGACACGAAATAATCAACACGGTTGTCTCGATAAAATAATGTTTTGCTCAACTGACTTATTTGGAAAATAGTGAAATGAAGTATTACTATTTCCCGGCAAATGAGTTTCATAAATCAATTCTTTACATTTTCATTATTGACTGCTCAATTACATTAATAACATGTTCATACAAGGAAATAAAACTGATAAGCAATTTTACTCAATTACCTTCACACTCTGTGATTCGAATAATATCTACGTGTTTAAAATGATAGATATATTTCTTACATCGTCAAGTATCCTCATTTATTTCTACTAACTTCCGCACAAAGAAGGTTATCTCTATGCATTGAGAACAATGTAAGCATTTTTTCCTTGTAGCTAGCTATTATTCATTGAGATAAATTACCTTTTGTGAAGTCAATGTCCAATGTATATAAATACTAGCTTTTGCCCGCGACTTCGTTCGCGTGGAATAGTGACTTGCGGCAGATTTATGGTTTGACCAATAGATGGCGGTATATGTCCGGAATAAATTTTATTTTTATTTTTGTATTTCTTTTCTTTGTAATAAAAACTATCCTATGTCCTTTCTCAAGTTCCAGACTATGTCTGTACCAAATTTCACACAAATCAGTCCATTAGTTTAGGCGTGAAGAAAAGACAGACAGACAGAGTTACTTTCACATTTATAATATTAGTTAGGATTAGGATTGATGACAGCCCGTCAATCAAAGTAAAAAGATCGTCGCTTACTTAAGAACTTTATATAGAGGTAAAAGACTCAGTCAAATAAGTACCTAATGTAAATATTATACCTAATGAAATTGCAAACATTTGCTCACTGACCTGAGTAAACTTGAAGAGAGCGAACGCCGAGGTACTGTTATCCGAGTAATTGCCTCCCAGGATCGAGTATATTTGAGTATTGAAACACGCATCGCCGAAGCCGAGCAGGAAACTGCAGAACATCGCTAGCTGTGGAGATGGGGTTATGTAGGAGACTTCGTTTGTGTCTCCGAAGGGCGCCACGGTGGGTAGGTTGATGAAGATGAGGAAGAAACTGCCCAGGTGGATGAAATAGCCCATGATGACGATGGGATCGCGGCCCCAGCGAGTCGTTTTGGATCCAAGGATACCGAATAGAGCACCACCTGTAATAGAAATGAGTTTTTGGTTAATTTTGCAACTTTTTACACTACAAAGGCATTTAACAAATCTATTCACATACTTAAAAGTTACACTGTAAATAATAATCCTTTTGTTTTTAATTTACAAAATTCAGTTCAAATTAAATAATGATTTAAGTGAGCATGCAATAACTCATTTAACGGTAAGATTAATTATAAACAGCCTTAGCTCATACACTAATTTATGTATAACTGTGCAAACATTGTGTCAAAAAATATTTAAACTAAACCTTGTAGCATTGGACATAAAGTTCAAAATAAACATATTGGTGTCAAATTAATATTTATCAGCGTAGCTAGCGCATACCTAAATAAATGTTTTTAAAGTAAATTGCGCAAGTCTAAAACTAATGATTGTACATACTTGTGATATCCTGTTATCGAACAGTTTAGCGGATTTTATTACACAACACAGATATTTGTGTAGTTAATAAATAATTTACCTACATTACGTTAATGTGTTGGTTAATTTAATCTAAAGATTGTAACATAAAAAATGTTTTTATATGTATATCAAAAGACATAGTTAGGTTGCAACTATCATTAATCAGATAGTTAATGGCATTTTCCATAAACAACTAGTTTCACAATAGACAATTTAAAACAAAAAGTTCCTTAATTATTGCAGAACATATATACAAAATTCTCTTATTGTATGTATAGTCCTATTCTGTATGTCTAGATTGAAATAAAGACATTTATGACCTTTTTTGTTTAGCGAACTGCTTAAGTATTCATTTTATGCTGAAAGCGTGTAACATCAATCTTAAAATGAGTGTATAAGTATCTTTCTGAGACAGCGAATCATAGGTACTATCATAGATTTTAGTCTGAGATCTGTAGGTACCTAATTCTTTCAGACAAGATAAAAATTAGTACCTACACAAAATATATTTAATTAGAAACCAAAACAAAATATAAAGGTCAACTATTTTTTTCCAATTCGTCGGTATACATTGACATTTATTTACATAGTGATAACTGCACACGTTGTCTAATATGTATTCTACATAATATATTTTATATTAAAACAAACGTGAACGAATTCTCTATCAGACATTAAACACAACATTAAAATGTAGTCACGTTTTGCGGTTTAGCACAATTTGCCGAATTGTAATAGGATAAAGTCTTTGAGAAAAGGACACACTGCAGTTTCCTTAAGGTTTTAGGCATTCAAAGCACAAACATCCTTAAGACCATGTAGGTATAATTAGTAGTTTGTTTTTGTTATTGGCACAAAATCCGGAGACTTTAAAATAAGGAAAAAAATAAGAAGGTTCTCTCTTCATCAAGTTTAAATTTCGAACAAGCTACTGACATGCCTGCCAGATTTCATAGAGGATCAATTTGAAAAGAGGTTTTAGTTCAAAACTTTCGACCAGGAAAATAAACTTGACCTAAACCAAATCACTACTCGCGAACTGCGCATACAATGCTAAGTGTATGACGTCATGACTCACCGAGCACTTCTCCCATACCAATGAAGACGCCTGACAAGCCCACCAGTTGCTTTGCATTCTCGCCCATAGACAGAGTGAATCCGATACTAGGACTGTAGACACCACTGAAGAATGACAGCTCAACACCTGTAAATTAAGGAAAATAATAACAATTAAATGTACCTAAGACAGTTAAGTTGACACTAAGCTGTTTTCTCCCGATTTTCACAGCGTCATGGGGGAACTTCTGAAGTGTTGTTTACACTTATTTTATTCGGGTACGGTCACGGATCGGATCATCAACGTATATAAAATCTAAAGAGTTGTTTGGATGAACTAATCTCCGCAAAGGAGCAATAAAAAAAACTTAAACAGCCCATTTATTGAGGATGGCACTTTATATGGCTCGGAATAGGTAGTTCCCTCGGTACGCGAGCGAAACCGCAAGGAACAGCTAGTCATTAAATATTGTTTGACCACCTCTGACCTTGAGAGTTTTGTGATCGGCTCAATCGGCGATTGTTTTTCCTGAGTATGCATGTGTGGGTGACACACCCCCCTTGTTTTATCATCTACATGCATTGCGAAACCGGTTGATTGACATTTGCTTGTTTACTACTGTATTCACAAAGTAACGGCAACGAACTTTAGGTGCCCTTTTATAAGAGGACACTCATAAAATTAGCAATAAAGTGTCCGTATTAGCATCCAAACGTTAAGACTTATGACTTTTTGGTTGATTTCACCACAAAGGTTCAATATCAAAACTTGGACGTAAAGGCTTCGTACAATTTCATTAGTATTCAGGTGGGATAGCTAATGTAACTGGCAGTCAATGCTCCCAGATTCTTGGAATAACTATCCGAGAAGGCCTTTTACTATACTTTTACAAAAAAGAAAAGGATATAACATGGCGCTTTATTCGATATCGAATCATTCCAATGATTATGTAATATTTCGAAGTTTGGTGTGTTACAATCGAATGCAGTTTGGTTCCTTAAATGGCATACATAATCCCTTTTAGGTAGGTATGCATAAACGTAAAATAATAATAAAGTTTTAAGAGAAAGTAAGTTGTACTTAGTATCGATCTCAAGGGACACCCCTTGGTCACATTACCTATTATAATATTCTCAATTGTTATTTCGTATTAAATGTAACTTAGTGCTTATCTCAGATCGCTTATAATATTAAACTTACCGGTATATATGAAGGTGACGCTCAGTAACAACATATCCCGGGTACAAAACAGCCTCAGAGCACCTTTGAACGCATCCAGAGGGCTGTCCTGAACGTCATGTGTCACAATTTCTCCCTGCAAACAATAGCTACACTTAGTACTTCTACCTTCTATAGTAAACTCATTGTAAAGAGCACATAGCCAGCACATCAGGCTCCTACAAACTGCCAAACTTTAATAGATTTTCAACTTTATCTTTAAAGTTTAAGGTTCAATATTGATAGGAAAAATTTTACAGATTGGAGTCAGTTGATGTCCTGGTGTTTGTACCGTGACTTGAATGTCGATGAACGGGACTGTTATTTATTGAAGTTTAAAGACCCAAATTGCACCGTGACCATCACTTCTACTTACATACCTTCCTTAATCTTAACATCCTGTTTGCCCTCAATGAAACTACCTCATAAAATTCTTCAAGTAAAGAAATCGCGATCAAGGGAATTGAAACTTGTTGTTCTCGATTTCTCCGCGCTATAATAATATTTTGTATTTGAATTGATCGGTTAATACCAAAAACATCAACATGGCGATCAATAAAATCTTATTTAAGAGCTAGTCGGCCGTGGGTTAGTTGCAAAATACACATTATGTCAATGCGAGAGGGTGCGGTTTACCTTGGCATCTTCAATATTGGGCATACGCTTAGCAGGTCTAAGCAGCATGAGGAAAACTAAGCCGACGGCGCACACTCCCGTCAAAGCGCCAAACACCACATTTCTAGTCTCCACATCAATTTGAGTCTTGCCTTGGAACTTTATGAACACGAACAAATTGCCGAAAAACATGCTGCAAAGAGAAAGTAATCAATTAAAACTTGCATGCTGAAACGATCTTAAATAATAGTCACGGTTTTAAATAATATCTGTAGTTAATTGAGCAATTTCAATGCTAACAAGACACTTCGCATACCTACCATATAACAGGTTTTTAGGCACTAGAATTTTAGCAAGATTTTATGTTCCATCTTCAACTCGCAAGTTCAAGGCAACCTGACTCTTATAACACTAGGAATAGATCCAACTAAATTATAAGATGTTACGTACCTGCACTGCAACATAGCCCAAAAGACTCCAGAGTTCCTAGATATGGTATCGGCATCACTGTTGAGAGTCAGGTAGTTACCCTGGCCGGTCCATATCGCAGCGGCGCCCGCGCCGATCAGCACGCTTGCCACGTACAGCAACCAAGTGCGAGGGAACAAGAAAGTCACGATGAAAAACCTGCAATAGGATATCTAGTTAATGATATATCTACGTTGTACTTTCGCTTTCTATGGCTTGTGTCTAAGGTACGAAGGGAATAGTCAGTCGATACTTTGTGAACCGGTATATAGTATGTATATCCTGTTTCAATGATAACTTTGGACCATTTGGAGTAGGAGTAGATAGTAGTATAGTAGAATTTAGAAGAATGCTAGATAATTTTGGGTCGTATAATAAATCTAACTCATAAATTATTGAAACTTTAATTATTATTTTTTCTCAAGTATACATAGAGATGATTAAGAGGGCATGAAACTTCATTTGGTTGGTGCTTTCTTGAATACAAACGAGACAGTGCGTAATTACAGGCATCAGTCGACATTTCTTATTAGACTCGAGATGAATTCGTGAGAAATGAGTCTACATAGCTACTCCAAATGATGCAATAGCTGTCTCTAAAACATTTCAAATTCAAAACATTTCTGAGAACAGTTCCATTTCATTGTTCACTACTATTCTTAAGCTTTGCTAATACAATTTCACGACCATTACGAAATAAGAGAACGAAAAAGTGAAACGAGACGAAGGCTTTTAATTTTGGTAGGAAAGTTCATTTTTGGCGCGATGCCACCCGACTTCGGCTGTGAACTTTAATGTCGATGCCACTCCACTAACACACTATTATGCGAATGCAATGTTGTTTGTTGCGCAATCGCAGTGTTTACGAGTTGCAACACGGCTGTACATTATGTCCAAGTGTCCAGTATACTATACAACAAGTATCGGTTACGCAACACGCTGAATTACTTAGCTCAGATGACCGCTAACACGCTAGCCTCGGACCCACCAGGTTACGATAGATAAATCGGGTTTTGCAAATGTTTCAATCATAATGACCTGTTCTTACCCATATTGAAACTACTAAGTAACTGCTAGTCGTAACATTATGTAGATGTGCATATAACTAGGACTTTATTGAAACTTTAATCCGCTGCATATCGCCTAAATGGTGTCGAGATAAGACACTTATTGTTAAGCCGATCGTGCACAACAAACAAGACAAAAAGACTGTCTGGCAGTAAATGGGCCGATGACCGAGGAAGTCAAGACAGACCTATAAGCTGCTACGTAACCGCTTGATAAAAGCATTTAACAGTTAACAAAAGGCTATCAGCAAGTAAAGATGATGATAGATGGTTCTAACTTTAGCTATAAATGCACTTTCACTGTAAGCTAATTGCAGATTGATGGCTGATTCAAAACTAGATATGGAACAAAGCGTGTTTACGTGTGGTCTATAGTGGTATCATAAAAAATATGTATTGACTTGTTTAAGAATTATACATTCTTATTTATACTATACAAAAAATCATGAAATCCGTTCAGCCGTTACGGTCTGATTGAGTAACAAACACACCTCCAAACTTTCGCATTCATAACATTAGTGGGATGGGTGGTCAAGGTCAGAGCCATACACGCTTCGCACCTAGAATAACAAAGGCTGTCCCGTTCACCTTGCCAAATTAATAGCTGAACGATATTTTGAAAAAATACTGCAATGCGCCCCATTTCTAATAGGCACGTGTTATACGATATGGCCCGAAAAAGACTGCACATGTTTTCGGTTCAAGATTGTGTCTAACTTGGCTCAACCTAATCTGTCATGCTTATCACATACGCAGATCCAAACTCGAAAATGTACGAGTATGCTATTAATGTTTTGGACGATAACCGAAACATCCAATGCCATAAAACGAAAGTGTTTTTAGGGTTCCGTAGCCAAAATGGCAAAAACGGAACCCTTATAGTTTCGTCATGTCCGTCTGTCCGTCTGTCCGTCTGTCCGTCTGTCACAGCCGATTTACTCGGAAACTATAAGTACTACAGTGATGAAATTTGATGGGAATATGTGTTGTATGAACCGCTACAAAAATATGACACTAAATAGTAAAAGAATTGGGGTGGGGCCCCATACATGTAACTGAGGGATGAAATTTTTTTCGATGTACATACCCGTGTGGGTATCAATGGAAAGGTCTTTAAAATGATATAAAGTTTTCTAAAAAACATTTTTCTTAAAGTGAACGGTTTTTGAGATATCAGCTCTCAAAGTCGTAAAAAGTATGTCCCCCCCCCCTCTATTTTTATAACTACGGGGTATAAAATTCTAAAAAAAATAGAGGTGATGCATGCTAATTAACTCTTTCAACGATTTTTGGTTTGATCAAAGTATCTCTTATAGTTTTTGAGATAGGTTGATTTAACTGTAATTTACGGAACCCTTCGTGCACGAGTCCGACTCGCACTTGGCCGGTTTTTTTCCTGTAACCACCTGTAAAACACATCGCTAAACAAAAGCAGAAGATAATCATAATAATCGTACTCTTGTCACAAATCTTTGAGGAAAATAGAAAGGATATTGCAACACAAAATTGTGTCTATGACAATTTACACCGCGTTTAAAGTTACGCAGTTATAATGTTGTAATGTAACAACTAACATATTTTTAAAGCGGTCTAGTCTAGCTGCACCTCGTTTATTGCTGTAGGTTCATTATTGAACTGTAGTGGGAAACTCTGCTTTATCAAATTTTACACGTCAATTTAACATAGAAGTTACCAAATATGGGGTGTCAAGAGTCTGTGAAGGTAATTAGTGTAAATAGTGTTTTCATCCTGATTTTATTTTGTCGAAATTACGCATCTACAGGTCTGGTTTGCCTTTTTGTGTGGATGACGCAGAGGACTATGTTATTTTTCAGATGTCTTCTGACACGTGTAAAATATTAATGGTTTCAATAAACAGAGTGTTTCTTGGAACACATATTATTATTGTTACATGTCTGTTATACATATAACAGTAACTCAAAGTTAATTACCATAACCGATAGAGCCGCTTTTCCTATCTCTATCGTTGAAAATGTAACTGAAATCGGTATGTACAGAAGCGTTACATACGGGTATTTATATTATTATCTAGCTTGACACGGGTTAAGTAAACAGTTAGCATCATTTAAGTTTATAAGTTTTACTTTACAGACTTAATTCATTAGTGAAACCTCGAAAGTCTCCTCCTTTTTTGGAAGCGGTTAGGTCAATCATTTTTTGTTAATTAATCTACTGCTAAGTCCAAATTCGTTCAGTACTAAATAATGTTCTTAAATGAAGTCAAGGTCATTATCTAATACGTTTGGTATGTTGTGAATGTGATGCAATTAAATAACGAAGTCCTGTTGTAATTATTTCGAACACGTTGTTAAATGATCTCATTACACGCCTACTTTTGTTGACAGCTACGTAATTAGTAACTAGTAGTTTTACAGCAATTACAGCGCCTTATTACATTTTCAGGTTAAAATCATAATGGAGAAGGTGTCTGTTTTTTTTTCAGGGTATTTATAATAAATGTACGAAGTTAATAACCTCCCAGAGCAACCAAACCGGAAAATAAAATCATTGAAAAAATGAATACAAAACAGTCGTGACTACACAAAAAAAAACTAGATAAGTTCACTTATTATTTTTGTCTAGCGTTATTTTGCACTATAAAATAATAAACCTAGTTATTGTTAAAATAAATGAAAGGTTGGATCGAAACTATGCAACAAAGCCAGCGAGTAACCTTGAGGGGGCGTGATCTAGTCTAGTGAAGGTTTATGTACAAAACATTTCGATATATACCAAGCGAAGGAATGCGTATGCTATCATGATTGGAAAACACTTAACAGATAAAAAATAGATTGATAAGCATTTAACAATAATGAAGAAGGGGTCAACAAACGACATTCTACAAGAAGTGCTTTCCCACGGCCAATTGTCAGCTAAGCTAGTATTACATGATTGTATTACTAATTTATAGCCAAAAAAGATACTCGACTGATTCCTATTTTTTCAGAGATTTTTTGATTGACAGTTAGATCCACACAAAGACTAGTTATGCATCTAAATAGGGTAAATATGCCAAATGTCGGCCTCCCCCCAAACTTCGGCCGTCTGTACATTTTCAGCTTGCATTCATTCAAAAGGTAATTAAGTGTTAGTTTTGCTCCTCGAATTGCAACTTTGGTTTATACTCTATACGTACAAATCGTTACTATCCGATTCTGTCACTTACTCTTCTCATACTGAGCGTCAGTAGCGATTGCGCCGTTGAAACATCAAATTCGCACGTAAAGTAGCTTACTCGAAGTGAATACTCACATTTTGGGGATTGATATTAGAACGATAAAACATTTATTTATTTTTGTTTTAAGCTTGATTATCACTAATGGGTTATTTTTACTATATTTTAATATAGTTTTTTCAGCGTTTTGCGTATATTTTTCAAGGAAAAATAGGAGGCCGCCATTAGGACAACAGTTTTGACTTAAAACCGGAGTCTCGGCCGTGGCCGACTTAAAGCAAATGCAGTCTATTTTTTAAATTCCTATTGTACTAATTCCGTTGGCTAAACAAGAGAATTTGCAAAGCTTATAGATCTATTTTACGTTTAATAGCCAAATAACGGCCGGGGTGATATTAGTTGAATCTCGAGAAATAAGTAAGAAAAAATACTTTTATATTTTTTCATTTTCTCAGAATGAAATAATTTATTTATTATAATTCATTATATCGTAAAGGAGTTAAGTTTAAATGTAGGAGTTAACAGTTTTGTAGGCATGTTTATGGTAGCTTTATAGTTTGGGACTTGCTATCTATTAAACCGTTCTTATTAGCTTAAAAAATATAAATGGTTGGTAGTGAAAACGACTTTTTTTGTTTAGGGGAAACAAAAAAATATTTTACTATAAATTAAACAAATACAATTACAAATGTATACTTAGTATTATAATTCAGCTAAAATAAATCATGTTAATAATATTTGTTACTGCCTTAATTTAAAACAGCCTATACCCGGCCGACTTTTGGAAAAAACGCGACCGACCTTGGGCCGTGAATGGCCGACTTTAGGGTTTTTCTGTTCTCGACGCATCCAAGCCTTATTACTTTTTTCTTTTCGTAGAAATATCAATCTTATGCCTATAAACATGACATAGATTAATCAAACTATCCAAAACCGCATCAGAAACTATCTTTCGTTGGAAACTGACGGTGCTATAGCGAACCGCAATCAGAAAATCGCTAAGGCTTGGCGTATTTACCCTACCACTAAATTTAAAAACCGCATTATGATTCTGTGTCAACTTCGTAGGTTTGCTACCACGTGAAACTGATATTCATGTCTTTATCACCTACTGCAGCCAGTAAACAATTACGTAGTTGTAGAACAAATACTTCTAGTCTAGGTATATAATTTTTTAAACAATGCACTAATGACTAATGTTTGATAAACAAAGAAGATTCGTACTCAATAGTTTATTGGCTCTAGTGACAGATGTTTTGTCTTCAAAGCTAGTACCTTCGGAATCTATATTGACTTGTAGGTAATTCCCTTACGAGTCACAAAAGCTTTCTATACTACACTTACACTTTTGTACCTACTTGAATTACATTATAATGAGTCGTGGAAGTATGTTTGAGCACTTACTTCGTAGTACAATAAAAAAGGCTGTAAGTGAAGTTTTATTACGGACATACAAAAAAGTCCCTTTTGCTACGAAAAATTGATATCTTAGCAAGTCTCCTAAAAGATAGACTACTTTGAAGATTTCAAAAGAACTGTGTGAAAAATGCGAAAACCTAAAGCTTCTAGCAATTTTTTAACGAAAATATTAAAAGGTTAACCATAAAGTTCAAGCCAACAAAATTGACCTTTTTAAAATACAAACCGATGACATTAAGCATAAAAAACGATAGGTACATTCATCAAATCGAATACAGTTCAGTGTCAAAATGTAGTAGGTACCTAATTAAATCGCGGGCATCAAACCAAAGTTGTTACTTATTAAAATGCACGACACTGCTTCAAAGTAACGGACAAGACATTCTATGGCAGTTATGTTAGTTCCATGTCACGAAAATGCCATGCTATGGTGATAGTTTTACCATTAAAGATCGTCTTTTGTTTACTCAATAGTGTTTTTTTGTCGTAGTAAAACTAATTCTTATAGCACAGTGGGCTTAAGCTTTCATGTTCGAGGCACTCAGAAATCATTTTTTTTATTATATTCAAGTAAGTATTTAGCGACATTTTGACGCATTGTTTGATTCATAACACCAAGTTTGATGCATGTAAGAAATTATTGAACAAGAAAATAACAAAACGTGTTATTGTAGGCATATTTCATTCAAGACACTACTATAACGTATAAATTTTCTCATCTACTTAATTAAGTCATACATACTACCAGAAATCACGCAACGAATTGCCAAGCGAGTGCGTTTGCTGCGCAGACGCAAGTAGTTCACACATGTGTGATAATAACATGGACGTTCTATGGCAACCGACAAATAGACAGTGAAAGTTAGCTTGTGTTTTTGCATTTTTTGACATTAAAATTTAAGTGTAAAGACTGCAAAATTTTATGTAAAACAGCTTGTACCTACAGTCAAGATAAAACGTAGGCATCTTCTTTCTCTTAGTGGGCTAAATTACGTTTTTATTTTCTCAAAATATTGGTCCCAAAACAAACATCGACTTTCACAAAAGATCACATCACCGCAAAATGACAACACACCGAAAATAAACAAGTGAGCATCATTCTATTACTGCATTAGGATAGGATACATATTTGTTTTTTGTTGATTGAATAATAACGTAAACAGACTCACAAAAGATCATACTAACTCCGAATTTCATTAACCGATCCATCCACTGTTTTTGGTTAGATATTGTGACATAATTAACATATCAAACTCAAAATATTTTAATTTTCAGGCTGTCCCAAAGATATGAAAGTAATGTCGAAATTCAATCTCTAATCGCAGAACTAAGAAGAAATCGGTAATTGAAATTCGCAGTAAGATAATATAACACCTACGTAATAAAACAGTAGCTGTAACTAGCATTGGTAGGGTATATGTTATGATCCAAAAACCTCAATATCACAGACTACGGCCTCAAACTGACAGATGATAGGCATAACACCATTAGCACTTACCATTTAATTCAAAAAGGTTGTATAACGTGACAATCGTTGTTACAGCTTTACGTAATCCTCTACGGGGAAGTTATGTGCCTTACCTATCATGTTATTACATACCTCCGACTAGTCTAGGAACGTAGATAAAACTAATTCGTATTTTCATTTAAGTTTTTCCGACAGGCTGGAAACTCTAGCATTAGATCCGAGAAAGTTTTCTTACTGTAGTTTTTTTACTTTCTCATTGAAGCTCCATGACTTGGCATCTTTGGTGCAGAAATCTCAACTGATTGAGAAATATGTTATAACAATTATTATTTTTTATGCCTTGATTGAGAAAAGGAATCCAATCCCCAATTAATAAATATTGAGGCGTAGAAAATGTTGTACATTTACTGTAATTTCCAATCCGACTGTAAACGATACGAATAAACCCTAATCGTGGTCAAACTTTTGAAATAAGAATAACGACTTTATTTCAAGAAATAGAAAATCAGCCAGTACGCCAGGCAGATGGCAGTTAAAACTCCTTTGAGACAAAGTAAGGAGAAAACGTGATTATCAACTCTGGAAATAATTCTTATGTTAACTTAAAAGTACTCACAAGTACGTAAGTCCTCCAATAAACATGGCGCCTCTTGGGCCAGTAATCGTGATGATGGAAGGCGCCATCCAGTTGCAGATGGCCAGTGTCGCGTAAATGATGGCCAGTGACGTATAGCCATCGCCCGTGAACTCCGGATCATCGTGGGATATGCTGTCTAGCACTGTTTTCTGTGAACAAAAGATGAAATTTAAGTGATTGAATCCAACAATCTATAATGTATGATGGCTTTCAACCCCTTTCCCAGACATTAAGCAAATGTGTTACACCTTTATCATTATTTTTACAACCATCTTATATTCGAATCAAAGATGAAGATAATAATTATGTACGATGATCTAACCAATTCTATAATATATTTTGCATTGACAGTTCTCGAATTAATAAGCACTTTATATTAATAACGCAGCTTTATCTTAGATGGGCCTTGAAACAGTTTCGCATAGTCGAAAGATCAAGTACGATCGCAGTACTTGACATTGTAATATGTCATGCGTATTCAACAACACTGATAAAACTCATCTTCGTATTAATGTTACCTTGAATTCTGTAAAAAACCTAATACAGACTTGTTCTTCACAGTTTCCGAATAAGTATTGAGTTATGTGCGGGAGTCTGAAAGTAACTCTAGTTTCAGAAAAGGTACGAGGCAAGCGGTTGCCATGGTAAGGGCAATTAGAAGGGAGGACACACATTTCATAAAGAATGTTAAATATAAATGTGGATGAAGAAGGAGAGGAAGACCGACGAAAGGATAGATAGATTGTCCGAAAGATAACATGAATGAGGAGGGTGTATGTTAGATAATAAAGGAAGAGTGACAGAGAGCCAACCCCTAATAAAATTGGGAACATTGCATGAAAAAGATGAAGTATTGCTACTCTGAAGTTTATCAGTCATTAGCCTTGGTACGTGCAGTAGTGTTTTGTTCGCACATTTTTACTATCATGAAGTCAACTTGTAACGACAAAATTATATGACGATAACTTTCCATTACTATTTACGGGAGAAGATAACTGTTGTGTGTTTGTTAAACAAAGTCATAAGTAGCTACAATTTCTCCGATTTCACAATGCACTTCACATTATTTTGGTATTTTATGTTTATGACCTTGATATTCTCAAAATGTACAACCCACTACGTTGAATCTGCTTTCGAAATCAAAAAACGTGGGACGTTTACTAAAACAATATAGATGCAACCTAAAAAATCGGTAGGACCGGTCCAAAATGAATAAGCTTCTATATCAATTGCAATAAAGCACTAAAATTTCGTAACGCCTTGAGGTAAAAAACTTTCGATTTGGAAATTTTCCTTTATAGTGTCGATAAACCAAATCCAATATTTATAATATTCATCTGCATTTGGTTTTACAAGGATATCATATTGGCAAAATATACCCTTATAAGGAGTGATTGCGATTTTATCGTCAGTTTCGAAAATGATTATCGTTTAATAATTTTAAAGACGCACGCATAACATTATCATGTATTCACTAATAATGTCATACAAACATCATTTACATGTTAAAAATGCCAAAAGCATGTACTTAAGCTTAATGGAAGTGTGGGTTACTAAAGTGTCCCGCTTTAAAATTTTCAAACTCTGCTGTTTACGGTATTTCGCCCTAAAAAGCAACAGGCTTCCCGGTTTGACACCAATTTTGGATACTAAAGTTTCGTCCCAAAGGCTAGAATTTATCTTTTTATAAGAAGGTCGTTGAACGGCGATCGTAAATAATAATTGGCCGATAAAACCGACATGCTACACGATACTTAACTACATTAAACACTTGCTAAGCAAGATAGCTTAAATGTTGCGTGGGTTTACCACGAGTTGCACAGTTGCACTATCCAAATTACTTCGGCACGATTTCAATTTGCTTTAAGAGGTTGTTTCTTGTCTATTCAATCTATTGCATAGGAAATATTATCAAAAAAAAACGCAAGAGTCCTATGATGTTATGAAAAGCAATGTTTCCCGGAATAAAGGTAACCAGCTTATCGGTCCATCGCAATCGAAGTATACGTCACTTTTAACCTCTCAATTATCTGAAACACATCATTGAAAAGACCCTTGAAAATAAATATCTTGCCAGTACATCTATCTGACCTAAATCGTGTACAAATTAATCCTTGAATTTATCGAGTATAGACAAACAATGATAAATATCCACTTGTATTGTGTTAGAGACTAATATTTAAAAGTTAATTAAGAGTTTTAGGTAATTCACATTAGGTAAGACAGCCTTCGTTTCAGATAACCTTAGGAACTACAAGATATTACGGTAGGCTAGAGGGACACTTTAGTTAGTAAACAAAATATATTGCGTTGTTAAAATTACAATCTTGACATTTTCGGGGAATTTTGTGATGCAATAAATGTTTACGTTTTACGCTGTGCAAAACTTATGATCTATCAATGCATTAGGTATTCATTGTGGTGGTTTTTTTTATCGATAGTCAACTATAAAATCTAAACACCTATTATAAAAAGTGGGTTTTAAGGTATCAGCTTTAGTTTAACTTTGTTCGGGATAATTTGTTTTTAAACTGGCACTAAAACCGGTATTTTTATGATACGACGGAATTTGTATATAAATGATCGGTTTATTATAGATACAATTATATAAATAACGATATTACTATTTCTAGTGCAGTTATCTCAAATGACGCTGATGTTATATCTAAATTGCAAAAAAAATAATCTCTTAGGATTATATCATCAATGCACGATGCATTATTTATTGAAAGTAAACTCTCTCATGCGTGAGTACTTAATAGATAGATGCAAATTGATAGCTATACATATAAAGGGAAAGTATCCTACTAATATTATAAACGCGAAAGTTTGTATGTATGGATGTATGGATGTTTGTTACTCTTTCACGCAAAAACTACTGAATGGATTTTAATGAAACTTTACAATAATATAGCTTATACATCAGAATAACACATAGGCTACAATTTGTAAACATATTGTTCGAAATACTAAACCTGCGCAGACGAAGTCGCGGGCACCAGCTAGTATATTATATGGTGCATTACAATATTAACTACAAATGCATTCAACTCATATTAACTACAAATGCATTCAACTCAGCCTTTCTCCAATCAGAACTGTGCCAGTGGCGATCGTACATCAACCCAGTTTCATGACTGATTGATAAAAATATATGATGACATAACAATAGCTAGGTAAGTAAGTACACAGACGTAGGTCAATATCCCACTTTGAGAGCTCTTCAACTGATTAAGAACGAGTGTTATTGAGTGGAATAAATCAACTGAGCACCGGGTTCTACTGGAGCGTAACTATTGAAAATAATTGGCTCTGTGCAACGGTGCAATATCCGTAACAAGAATTTACGTAATTATTACCAGACTGCATACTTTCTATATTATGGGATAGACACGGGTGTATTTTAAATTAAACCATAATAAACTAGGCACGCAGCTTTGCCAACCTATGTGATCTTAAGATCTTATAGGTATGTTATCTTTCAAGATCTCTAAGATTACAAGACTTTTAAGGCAATCGTAAATCATCTTCTCAGTGGTGTGTTTGTTCTTGAAAGAGATTTTACAAAATAAATCACATAACATATTTTGTGTTATAGTCTGACAACTGGAGTAACGACTAGAATAGAACTTCTGCAGGATGTTCACATGTACATGTTTACTTATGAAACATATTTGCAGGATGCGAGCAATAGATTGTAACGCAGATCAAATTGCCAGTATTTCGGTACATTCGCACACATGTTCGCTAATCTGCAAACACCTCTATGACATTTGCAGCTTTGGAAGAACTACTTGCACAATACCATTGCGAATCTCGGACGATGATCTCAATTTGTAAAGTTACGTAAGCCAAACATAAAAGGTATCTTACAGGCTTGCTTTTAAAGAGGATAATGGACACGTTCATTATTAACGTCAAAGATATCAATGTTATGCCCTTACAGCCCGTAAATTAAATGAAATATTGTGCTTTTATCTGTTACACAACGCGTTATGAAATAACAGCTATGTACGGTAGTGTCACAGAGAACATCCGCACATATTTGCAATGTGAGCTGCATGATTAAGAATTTTATTGATTTTCTACCAGTGGAGCGGCATTCTCTGAAGAGTTTGTTACCTGTGGCGTTACTTTCGTGTGGCTGTAGGTATGGCGAGTTACTCTCGATTTGAAGAGTTTGAGAGTTACGAATCGATCGATCGACTGAAATTACGCAGCAGCCATGATGCAGGTTCAGTGTAGCTCGCGTAGCACTGTTATGTATTACACTATGCAAGATATCCACAGAAACCCAGGTTTGAAGTAGTTTGGCTGAGACAAGAATTTATTCAGTTCAAAGTAATGAATGCCTTACGAAGTTCAAAAGGATAATTAACAATTTCAGGGACAAAAATACAGGCAAGCATGAATGGCGACCAGAACCAGTAGGGTAGAGTCTTAAGCAGTTAAGCCTTCTCATCAAATGGATTTAATTGCGAGCTTCTGCACCTAATGTCCGCGGAATTTAGGAGAGGGCAAAATAATCATCTATTCATCTACAACTTATTAACAAACTACGTTATGTTCAGGCCTATTTATTGGACACAAAAATAAACAGTTTGACGGCGACACATAATTATTCTGAACTCGTGTGTGTGACTGTACCCGCATAACAGTGCTTCAATAATTGGTGAGTTTGGCAATATAAATCACGTAGGTACCCAAGTTAATACCTAAGTACGTAAGTACCTAAAGCTAAACAAAACGGATTTGCTAAATGGTGATCGATGACACGCCCAGAATTCTGCGCCGAGATTACCAATTGCTATTCATCATTTGCAGTGATTTAGCAATCTGTATGCAGCTAGATATCGAAGCGTCTTGATTTAATTAAGAACGAAAGAAAGACAAACCTGTCCCGGTACTGTGAGTGAGTGAAATATATAAAAATTAAAATACCACAATCGAAATATTGAATTAGGTACTCCATTTGTATTATCATCAATATAAAAATCACTATTTAAAGAGGTAAGATGTGGATGCAATATATACTTAATTGCTGACTCTTTCACGTAAATTGAACTGATTTTCATGAATCTTTACAGAATCAGCCTATATCAGAATAACTATTTTTTATCAGAGAAAGAAGAGTGAGACAAGTAGTTTCTTGGGAAGCGATTATAAACCACAGGAACATAATAATCAAATACCTACGATAATCCGTGATACATGTAATTATGCGTCTCTACATTGTTAACATTGTGCGCACGCGCTGCACCGCGACGCCTAATAGATATCTACATGAAAACTTACTTTCATGTAAAATTCTTATTTACATCCACATCTCAGATATAGATCTTGACTTTGATTTTAACAATTACATACAGTTTTTCTTCCATCATTCCTTGGGGAAAAAAATTGTACTTCCTTTTTAATAACACCCTATATCCTGAATGGGAAGCTTTCTTTAATTTTTTACCTTATTTACCGGCTTGACCTGTTAATATTTGCCATTAAGGTGTAACAAACACACTATTACAAGTTAATATATTTGGGATTTTTTTTACTTTTATGATGTTATTTTGAGAAATCCATAATAACTAAAGTATCAAAAACAATCTAGCATAAATAGATAGCTAATATCTTTATGTCAGTGTAGGTGAAGAAAAATATTAAAATATACAGTTATTATTTATTTATGATCACATCTAGGATTAGTCACTGCAAAAATAAGGTTATTAATATTCCTAAAAGAGGTACCTATTAAAAATAGAATTACCTACTATTAGCAAATTCAGTATCTTCAAATTATAATCTTAAATGTTATGATATAAATTTTTCTGTCTAGAAGGAAAAACTAATTTTAATAGAATATAAGCATAATATTAACATAAATACACAATATTTATGATTCAATAGTCAGAGATAATACACATATACCATATGTGCCTGGGGTATAGACAAATATATTATGAATAGAAGATGTAAGTAGTAGATGTACATATCTATTGCAAAAAAGAAAATAATGTTTTGTTTCACAAGCAAACAACAAATGTAAAGGTGTTATAAGGATAATTTATTGCACAGTAAAATTATTTAAACAAAGACGCTTTAATTTGCAAAATATTTAATTAGGAACTCATAGTTTAATTGTTATCAAGACGGAACAATAAACTATAGGATGTGAATAAATTGATATAAAATGAACAAATGTTTAATGTGAATAACATGCCTACTGATAAGCTTAAATTACTAGTATACTTTATAGCCACGTGTTATATAAAAAATATAGATATTTTTCTATGTAGATTTTTTTTTGATTATTACATTTGAGATGCCAAAAAAACACTTAAAAATTAAATATCTTATGCTATATTATTAGCATATTTGGCATCAACAGGTCAGTAACATTCTGATAGTAATTTCAAGGTCGCAGTTTGACATTTGGGTTGATCAGCCACAATATGAAGTGATCCTTTCTACAACTACATAGCTCTGTATGACCCAGGAAATGAACATTACTGTACTATTACCAACCATTGTTAATACACAGTATAAAAATAATTAAATAATGCACATAAAAGAGTAGCAGTCAAAGGTTTATTTAAATAGTAAATAATAGCACATGTTTATATTATTGTATCTTTATATGTTATTACTGTAACTGCTAGTTTTTTGTTTAAAAATGAGTTTTATTCTGATCAATGGACCACAAATAAGTGTTTTTATTATTTAGAATACCCAAGCGCAAAAATACTTTAAGATGTTCTAGGAACACATTCAGAGTAAAGAATATGTAAACACAAGAATAAACTGAATACTTTGTCAAATTATTACAAATACACGTATTTGCTCGAGTATAATAATTAATATTGTTCTTACATAAAAAAGAAAACTCACCTCTATATTTCCCATAGTTTGAAAAGCAGTGAAGACGAACATAAATCCAAATCCGAGGATTATAACGTTTAAAAATTTTCGATTCATTTTGATGGATGTGTACGATTACAAAACTAAACTAAAAATTATATACATTAACTAGAAGCAATACGTTTATGCGACAACACGGGACTCAACAGTCCAACATCTAAAAGAGAACTGAGTTGTTGACGTAGTTTTTCAATGATATTACACGCAACTCCGAACTCCCTCCACCGACACACTAAGCGAGTAATAAAAGCAAAGAAATTATGTTTTCTTACATGTAAATAAATAAATACACAGTACGACACGAAGGCTGTTTTATCTGTCAACTGTCAAAAGTCAATGTCACGAATGAAATATGAATGACGTGAATGATTGCATAGTCCATTCCACAGAGTAAATAAATATTTAGGAATGTTGTGATTTCCATTCACAAGGCTCCATCGGGGCTCCAATTTCCTGAAGCACTCTTTAGTTAATCTTGCGCTCGTATTTAGCTATAATAAGATATTTATTACGAATCTGATCCGTAAATATAACCAACCAAAAAGGCATGAGAGCGGCGCTCATTAACATCGAGAGCAGCGCTCTGCCCATACTTTAAAGCTGCGCTTTCACGATAGCAGATTTTTGTTCCAGATTTCAGTTTTTCGATGCAAAAAACCAATGCAAAATACCTATAGTATATTTTATAGGTCTCTTCGTTTGTACCGATAGTTTTCATATTCTTTATTGTTGTGTCCAAAATCCGCAGGTGTGAAAGTGCTTTAAAGACGGATCCTTATTTTTGCTTTAATCTCGTATAATCAGATTTCCGTACTAAACTACATTCATTACTAAATTCTGCCATAAGTCCAACTATTTTGCAGATAGTTACAGTTTGGTTACGGTTTACAGGTTACAACACTAAAGTTGCGTTTTGTTGCCAGGTACAGATAATTTTAAACAAATCACAACTAGATTTTAGTTCTATTAATATTTAATTAGTTATCTGTGGTTATTTTATTTTTCTGATTCATCGAGTGTATTTTTATGCTGAATCTTTATACGTAAAAATTACAAATAAATAAGTTTAATTTAAGCGTTATAAGTGAATAATGGAAATGTAGTGCCTTAATGGAATTTTTGTGTAGTTAATTTACGTGTCTTTCTGCTACATTCTTTGATGAGGATGATCTCATTGACGTTCTGACATTACGTTTTAAGCGAAATCTTGATCGTTTTATTATTTTGCTATTGGGTCCAATGACCTTGTAACTTAAAATAATTTCATCGAAATTGATTAGTGACAATGAAGAAACAGTTCTATAGGGTTAAGCAACTCGCCGACCAAACATTTTCAAGGTATGATATGTACTTTACATTATCTTAACTATGAGATAAGATTCACTTCTTTGTGGGTTTGGTCCGTTGTTTTTGTAATCTTATTACTTGGATCAGTAACACTTTATCCCATGCAGAAGTGGTATCATGAGAAAAAAGTAACAGTATTTTTTATTACGTTATTTAGTTGTTTGAGCGATTCGTAGTTGATAACAGCATAGCTCATCTATATTGTTATTTCCAGGTCAGGAAAAGCGGAAGGCTTGACAGACGAGTTGCAAACAGCAGACAGAAAAGTAGAGCACCTCAGAAATGCCTTACAGTTGGTTAGCAAGAGACTGTCAACAGGAGCAGGTAGTACACAGGGCCAGGACCCTGCAGCCAGAGAGAAAAGACTTAAGAAACTGCCTGAATACCTCCTTGGATTATCTATGTGTGAAGCCAGCAATTTTGATGACGATGATAGCATTTTAAAATATATTTTATATGAATGTGGTAAGTGACGAATTTGCCTTGACCATAATTAGAATAAAAGGAAAAATTTAAGTTTTCACAAAATTACATAGTGGTAAAATAATAATCATTAAATGGTTTTTGTGTAGGTAAAACAGAGAAATTTCTGGCAAATGAGATAGCGGAGCATGAACTGAAGGTAGAACAGTTAGTATGTGCACCTCTCACAACTATTAGTGACCAGGATCTTCCAGCCATAATGAAAGCCAAGAAGCAGCTCAACAGGCTCATGAGCGAGAAGGAAACTGCCACCAGCAGATATCATGTGAGTTATATCTATGTGCTCTTAGTTATCACAATTTATCTAAACACCAAAACATAGGATCAATTCTTACTCTATTGAGATATAAATACTTTATCTGCAGGTTTAAGATATGTACCATGTAAACAAAACTGTTAAACCATGTTGTGATATTTGGGAGATTGCAATGTCAAAGTAATCTTGTAATTGAAGATTACTCACACTGTATACTGAGCTAATCAATATCAGACAGACTAAGCCTAACAGGAAAGTTAAATAAAATAATATGCATGCTTATCAGTTGTTATTTTGGTCCAATTCAACAATAATGCATATCTCGATCCATTATACATACATATGTTTTAACATTAAATACAAGCCCATTGTTTCATTCCTAAGTTACTGACATTGAATGGCATTCTCTTTCTTACTAATTTAATTAGTACAATGTATTGATGACTTGAAACAACCTCACTCACTGACCCTGGTTCCAATAGATACATTGACAACAAATACAAATATTATAGCTGAATTTAGACTTCATACAAAGTAGTTACTGACTATTTATGTTAGATTGTCATTAATGCTAGTTAGTGGTAAGGACCGGTACTTACCCATTTTGATTAGATTACTCACATCAAAAGATTAACACAACCAAAATAAATGATTAGATAATTTTAACTTTGTAGCATTTAGAGCGGCAGAAAGAGGAGAACCCAACTAAATTAAATGCTGCAAGAGAAGAGCTGGAAGATGTTGGGATCCGAGTGGAGGCAGCCCGAGATGCCTTGGCTGCAGACATGTTTGCACTTGTTGCTAAGGAAGCCCAGTTAGCACACACACTACTACAGTACGTCAAACTACAGAGAGCTTACCATGAGTCGGCACTACATTCCCTACAAGATACGGTTCCAGAGCTAGAACGATTCATAAGTAAGTATAACGCTTTGGTGGATGGGAAAACTAGAATGTTGTTGTAGTTAGTTGCTTTTATCTGTATTCTAGAACTTGAATTAAGAAGCATTGTATCTCTGGCTTGTATTAAAAATCACTTTGTCTGAATCTAATTTTGAGTAGTGCTTCATTCATAGTCAGATTCTGTAGTACAGATCTCAATATCTTTAGCATGTTTTCATTTTTATTTTAAAACCCGAAAGGGAATGTATTAAATCAAATATGTTTATCACTCATCCATTAGTCATTAGTCCATTACTCATTATTTTTACATATAATGTAATTATTATCTGTTTCAAAATTTTGAATCATTTTTAAAATAATTGGCCATTAATAAATCGTATTTCTTTCATTATATGCTTTGTTTATTTATATTTTTTATATTATATCACTACTGCACTGCAGAGGGCACAGATATTGGTCACTTTTATCAAAATTCCTTACCATTTTTTCCTGCACCATAAGTCAACAAAGTCAATCAGAAGTTAGTTAGTCATATGATTTGAAAAATGCATTTTTTTCTGGTTGTGGGTCTCATTAAGTAATCATCACCCATTAACGAATAAACTAATCTAAATAACACATCTCAAAACTCATTAGTTTAATATTTAAGTATCTACAAACAAATATTTTATCAACATCCTCTTTTAATTATTCAATAATCATTACCATACAATGATACGGATGTTGGCGCGTTACGAATGTACTAGAAGGAAATGTAAAAAATATCCCCTACATGATTGATGCAGTTAGCTTATTTCTATCTGTCTGATAGCAATATATTTATAATCGCTAACAGGATATATAGCTGTTAATCTAAAGCATATGTATTTATAAAATTTATAACTGGTTTGTCACTTAAAATACATTTTTACAATGAATATAATATTCATTTAAAAGAGAAATGAAGTTGAATGGAAAATCAAGGCATAAAATATTCAAAGTGAGTCCCCGATGCATTTGAATGTCTCCAAAAGTTCCTTCAATACATTATGTATGCTAGCATTGAATGAGCGTAATGTATACATCCGTTGACGACACGTATATCAACATAATACTTCCGCCAATCGACGGTACCGATTTAGCTATCTACTCAGATGGTAGCTGTAGTCTTACGGCCGATCCCAATATTCGGTGTTGATTTGCTTACTAGATATTGAATATTGACATTAGCCTCATAGAAGTAATTCCTATCTCTAAGCAAAACAAAAATTAGATAGATTATTGGGAATGACCGTTAAAAGAAGGTGGTGGGTATTAGATGATTCTTAAATAAAAAAGTGGCTCTGTGAAGTCGTAGGTTTTAAAAAGATGGAGTAAATGCATTTTGAGATTTGGTCCAGCAGTTCTGAATCACACTAACCAATTGGCGAGGGACCTGGTTAATAATAACAGTGACATCACAAGACTGAAACGATGGCAAATACTACAATTAGACCAGAGACCCTAGCTAGAGGGTAGAACATTATGACGATTGGAGGAGTGTATTTACTGAAATATCTCCTGAAACACAAATCAGGACAGAAAATCTGATTATGGCTGAATAGCCGATGGCAGATGTGAAATTTGGGGGAAAAAAGATGATTTTCACAGCCAATCAAATTCTAAACAAAAAGATAGTTCAAACTATTGAGACAGAGCACAAAAAAGATCTTATTAGAAACAAATAAACACACCAATAAACTACTTTTTGGGAGCACGCAAGATAAACTATTGAGAATCAGAAACAAATTATGTATATTTTTTATATTCTGTTATGTGAAAGTTTGACCAACTTTATTTGGTGAGCGACGTAAAAACAGTTTTAGAACACGACACTTGTATGATTCACGGTGCATTTAGACATAATTATATGTATGTCAACTAAAATGGTATTAGGGTAACCAGTAATAAAATATATTATATAACATTTTAATAATAACTGACTAATCATAGCACAGACATACTAAAACATGTCATATTTCCTCCTAACTGTTTTTTCCTTTACCAACTGCGTGAAAATGCCATCAAATAGGTGACATTACCAGGACTTCAAATATGTCATACCTACACCAAATAATACCTGGAAAAAGTTCTGTTACCTATAGTTTTTTAATGGAACCAACTATATTATTAGCATTAGTGCAAGTTTTCATTTAAAATTTATTCACGAAAAAGGGCACAAGAATTCAAATATAAATGTCAAATGACATGGAGACTGTTACATATTACAATAAATAAAACAGTATAAAACCTCTTTGCTTCAGACGACAGTTCCGTGAAGCCGGTATTCGGATACCCGCTAGAAGAGCACCTGAGGGTGACGGGCCGCACCATAGCGTTCCCCATAGAGCTATGTGTTTGCTCCCTACAACAACACTTAACATATCTATACATATAATAATCTAAAATAAATTAAACAGAATAAAACCTCCTTGCTTCAGACGACAGTTCCGTGAAGCCTGTATTCGGGTACCCGCTAGAAGAGCACCTGAGGGTGACGGGCCGCACCATAGCGTTCCCCATAGAGCTATGTGTTTGCACCCTACACGAGTTGGCGCTTAACGAAGAAGGACTGTTCAGGATCGCTGGCGGTAAGTACTGGAAAATTAACTTTATTTAGCAATTTTTAGTCATGAAATGTCCAGGCATTTGTACTGTTCAGAATTAAATTACATGTCAAAGCTTGACTTACATAAAAGCACAAATTCTAGGTACACTATCTTTTCGTATATTTCATAATTAGCAAAATTCTTCCAGCTATTGTAAGGTTAATAAAAAGCCAAGACGGTTTCATCGGTAGCAATACATCCTTCATTTAGGTTATAAAATCTTAATTATAAAAGCAAAAATCTAAGCGCAAGCAATTCACTATAACACTACTTCTAAATAAAACCTGTTAGGTATATAAATAGTTCCATTTTTGGTACCTTGGTGTCCCGTTAAGTCCGTGGGTGTAAATAGAACAACTTACCAAAAGTTTAGTTTTGTAGCAAAGGTGAATAGCACACCAAAGGTGATTTAGGTTTAGAGGAAAAAGAACATATATGTACGTACATTCCAGATTAGTCAATTTTATAGTTCAAAAATCATGGCACACATTATTTATGTGTAATATGAATTGCACTCGAAAATACTAAATGCCTACTAAAGCCTGTTGATAAATAAAACCACACTGTGTATTTAACTCACGTGTTTAAGGAAATTCGCATTATTTTGAAGTTAATGTTTTGATGTTTAATTTATATTAGGTGTAAATTGTTATTTACTCAGTTAAAAGTCATCGAAAAGAGTTGTTCTTATGAGATTTCTTTATAAATTTCTATATATCTTTATAAATTTTATTCATTAAATAAATAACGATTTCAAAGGTATTAGCGAATTGCAATCATATCTATGTTTTTCCATATATGTATGTATTGATCTACGTAAAATAAAAATCTTATATTTTCAGACGCCAAGGCCCATAAAATGCTAGTAACAAAAACAACTTAACCTATGTTAGATAATTATAATCTATAAAATAATAATAATAAAAGAAGATGATAATTTATGATTGAGGAAAATAATAAAATTGGCTGAATAAGTAGATATCCATAAAAGAGATATTACAAGCTGCCATTGAATGGAGCTCCAAACTGCCGATCTCCGATGTTATAATAATAATGTTATCAAACCGCGCATTGTTTCAATAGTGAATATCATAACATTGTCGAGAATAATGTACGTTGATCTGTTCCAGGCACGTCTAAAGTGCGGCGCATGAAGCTGTCTCTAGACGCGGGGCTGTTCAACGTGCCGCTGCCGCGCGACTACCGCGACATGCACGTGGTGGCCTCGGTGCTCAAGTGCTACCTGCGCGAGCTGCCCGAGCCGCTGCTCACCTACCGCCTCTACGAGAACTTCGTCACCGCCTCCCGGCAGCCCTCCGAACAGACCCGGCTCAACGCCATCTGGGAAGCCATACACCTACTGCCCGAGGCTAACTTCCAAAATCTTAGGTACCTTATCAAATTTTTGTCTACTTTGACACAGAACCAAAGTACAAACAAAATGACCCCCTCGAACCTGGCCATCGTGATCGCTCCCAACCTCCTGTGGGCGGCCGACGAGAGCACATTCGACATGAACATCACAACTGCAGTCAACTGCATCGTTGAACTGCTCATCAAACACGCCGACTGGTTCTACAAGGACGATCTAAACTTCTTCATTTCATTCACCAAAGAGGATCTACTTCCAGATCAATGCGAGTACGGTTTCTCGCCTAATTTCGTCCACGGTTACAACCAGACCGCAGCACTGAGCCACGAGCCCACGAACGGCGACTACAGCAGCATGAGCAAGTCTATGTTCGACTACAATCACCAAAGTCTAAGCAAATTAACTGATAGCGCAGGCCGCCACTCGAGGAGCAACAGTCACGACACTAGTTTAATATTGCTCGAAAACGACATGAAGAAGGCTCAGTCCAACAGTTCATTATCTGATCAATCTAGTCCCCCACACGGAAGTCCAAAGCCGATCATGAGGCGAAAAAACAAACCATTGGCTCCCGTGCCGCCTAATTTCACACCAGATAAAAATAAAAAAGTAGTAATAGAGCCACAGCCTCCGCCCCAACCACAACCGCAGACGCAGCTCCCTGCGCCAGAAATAGTAAAAGAACAGACGAATACAGCGAAGGCTGACATCGACAAGCCTGCCAAGCCGCCCAGACCCGTCATATCGGACACCGGCAAGGTGATCACCGGCGTACAGACCATCAACCGCTCCACCTACCGACAGAGCAAGGCCATGAAGGAGGAGGCGCGGAACGAGCTGCTCGCCGACACGCGCCGCCAGAGCCTCGAGCTCGACAAGGACATTATGAAGGCGCCCGACGGGAAAGACTCCACACTAGTGGTAAAGAACGTGACCGCGCAGACCGGAGTCGTTAGTAGAATGAAAGTGGTCGGTGATGCATTTAGTGGGCCTGCGTCGTTGGGAGCCGAACGGCCATTAGCTGACAAGATAACCCCGGCACGCTTGCAGACTGCCACGAAGCCGAGCGGGCAGCCGCCGCCGCGCCCCGTGGCGGCGCCGCGCACCATCGTGCCGGCGCCCGAGCCCGCGCCCGACGCCGACGTGCAGCTGCGGCACAAGCCCGCCGTGCCCGAGCGCCCCGCCACGCTGCGCCCGCAGAGCTTCCGCGCGCCGCGCTCCTCGCTGGGCGACGCGCCCGACCTCGCCGGCCAGCCCACCGTGCTCGAGCGCACTCACATCTACACCGTCGACAAACACCACCCCACGGTCATACAAGTCGGGGCCACCGCGGTCCCCGCTGACAAAGATGGCGATGAAACCCCACGCGCGACCGTGCAACGTACACATAGTTCGGGTGGGCGGGATGGTGACTTGGAGGAGCCGAGGAGCCTATGCGTGGCGAGCAGACAGCTTTCGCAGTCGGAGGGTGACATCACGGAGTGTCCGTCGCCGCGGCCACAGCCGGGCCGGCCGCCGCGACCTCTAGTCCCCGCGCCGCCGCCGCCAGTAGCGGCGCCAGCGGTTACAGGCGCGGCACCGACCGCCCCACTGGCACAGTCGCCGCCCGCCGTGCCTGCCACACAGCCGGCGCGGCCTGAGGCGCCGGCTGTGCAGCCACTGCGTGAGAGTACGGATCTTTAGCGGGCGCCGTTCGTGCCAGTGCCCATGCCGCGGTTGAAGCGACGACGTTAGTTACTGCGTGTCGCCGCATCACAGTAAACAGGGCGCGACAACACTGTTATGATCGTGGTCTATTATAATAATTCTAGTTCCCGCTATCGTAAATTATGATGTCGCAACGAGACTGATGTTGGCTCTTTATTTTCTGCTTATACCGTGCTTCGGTCACGTAGAAAAATGTTATTTGAGAAAAGTTTTCTTTGCATCAAATGAGTATTATGTATTTATTTTTGTAAAACTCTAGAATTAATAATAAGATAACACGTGATAATTTGAATAATATTATCTATTACCAAAATAGAAATTACAGCTTTTGCGTAATACGTATGTTAGTCTGACGATTAATCATTGACCCCGGAATATTATTCCAAAAAGACATATCGGTTAGATTGTCTATGTAGCTTTTTTATGCAATCTAATTTTAATAAATAATGGAATGTTGTATATTGATAAAATGTTGCAATTAATAATTGTGATATTAGAAAAATATTATCACCACTCCCGGTCGGTGGCCACAAGCGGGGGATGCACAAATGTTGTTGACGTAACAAACGGCCATATTTTTACGATATTTGTAATGGTGTGTTTCCATTTGACCACTAGACATTTGGCCAGCGCCGGCAAGTCATTTTATTTGCTAAACATAGATTTTATTTTTTGTATTGAGAGTTAATTAAATTGTATTTATGTAATCGTACCGGCGTTGACCAACTGACCGTGTCTAATGGATACCGTCGTCACTTGTCAATGCATTAGATTAGTAATCAACGCAATGCTGTTTCAATGACTATTATTTTAGCTGTAAGTATGTTATGTAGTGTTTACAATCTTATGTGATATGCATTTTATTATTATATACTTCAAGTATACCAGCTTCTGTTGTAAGTATTAATAAAATAGCCCAAACATTATACGCGTCTTTCATCATTTAAATTTACCTTTAATCTCCTATAAAGAATCACAGTTCTGTAATAATAATCAGTTAGCTAATAATGAGTTTGAAGGAAAATCAAACAAGTTTGAATTCCTAAATAATCTATATTATAGTATTTCACGTTTGCCATTTAACAATATAATAGTTACGCTTGCCCACCCTGAGCAAAGACAGTAAGTTGGGCAGTATGTGCGCCGACTGCGTGATCACTTCGTCAATCTTCTGTATTTTCTGGTGGTTTATGTAGAATCCTCCTGCTTGTATTATCCGCATTGCATCTCCTGATGAAGAAAGAACATGATTTTTACAAAAATATGAACTAAACTTGGAGCGACAATAGGTACCAAATTCGAAGATTATTTCTTATTTTTATTATTCGCCTTGTGGAAAGCAATAGGGCTAAGATAATTCGAAAAATAATAATATTAATTGTTTGTCCACACAGATGAACGATGAAGACTAGGGTTGTTACTATTGTATTAGTGTAGTTTATTGACTTCTTACTTTTTTCAAACAGATTTATAATTTTGAAAATGGTCTTACTCTCAGTAGGGAAGCACTTGGCCTTCATGCCGAGTTCCAGCACGGTGATACCAGGCGACAACAGCAGGTTTGTGACTGTAGCATTTTCGAATACTTGCTCTAACTCTGTACTACTGAGCGCAACCAGTGACTTCACGTCTTTTGAGTATATCGCGTCTGTTGCTTTCATTGCGCGCTCTAGGCCTTCCTCTGAAAATACAATATTATTTTGAACATTATTGGTGAAATGACTGCTAAGCAAATGTCTGCTTTAGGAGCAATATGTAAAGTCTAAAACGTGTAACCCTGATAAAGGGTCAATAATATAGGGATAAGGGAAAATGTATCATTTTAGCTGTAATGTTAGAACTCACTTCCATGTACTAAAGTAGTGAGTTGGTCAGCCAAACAGGTCTGCGGATATCTTTGCTCTGGATGCTCCTTATGCTTAAACATGATATCCTTTATTTCTCCTAAGCTATAGAAAGTAAATAATTTCAGTAACTTCTCTACTTCAGAATCTTTTGTTCTTATAAAGAACTGGTATAAGCTATATGGGCTAGTTTTCTTTGGGTCTAGCCATATTGCGTTTCCGGCTGACTTTCCGAATTTGTCGCCTTCTTCAGTTGTGACTAGAGGCAGTGTTAGACCTGAAAATAAAAAAAAACCTTTAAAAATTACAATAAAAAAAATTGTTTTAATCAAGATTGTAATCAAAACTAACCATAAACATTTGTCTTTGCAGTCCTGCTTATCAATTCATGTCCCGCACTTATGTTGCCCATTTGGTCACTGCCACCTATCTGAAACATTATTTGAAAAATAATAACCAATTCCATAGCATCAGTTTTAAATATGTTACCTATTTAAAATTGATATGAATATGAATATGGTAAATATTGTTTACCTGAAATCTGCAGTTATATTCTTTCAGTAAATGCTGCCAGTCATATGATTGGAATATCTGGTATGCAAATTCAGTGAAACTCATTCCGATTTCCGAGTTTATTCTGCTTTGCACACTCTGTTTTAAAAGCATGGTGCCCATGCGGAAGTTCCTTCCAATCTCACTCACAAATTGTATGGAGTTTATATTTCTGTACCAAGTTTCATTGTTGACAACCCTGAAAATTTACATAGGTATTATTACAATTAGTAGATTATTTATATCTATAAAATAATAAAGTGTCTGTTTAATTTTGTTATTAAATTTGTTAAGCGGTAGAAGGTTTTAGTTGATATACAAAATAATTCCTGTCTATAATTACTTGATAGGTTTAAGTTTACTTTCGTCTTGTGTCCAGATATATTTCTTGTGGTTTTCAAATACAGTCTCAAGGTTGCTTTGGATACATTTAACATTTTCTTGTATGATATCACTTTGCATAGCTATTCTGTCTGTGCTTCTGCCACTGGGATCTCCAATGTATCCTGTGGCTCCTCCTACCTGAACAGAAAAAAGGTTAAATGTTAAATCTGCTTTTAAGAAAGTTTACTCTTCTGCAGTGGCCAGTTACAAAGTTGTAGCTGTTTGTTTTCATTTTGTTGCCACTGTTATATAAAAATTGATGATTACAAACTTTGTAAATATTCTTTTTTTAAACTAGAAGTATATTGAACAATACTTTACCAAAGCAACAACATTGTGACCTCCTCTTTGCCAGTGCAGGAGATTTATGATGACCAGCAAGTTTCCAACGTGAAGACTATCCGCTGTGGGGTCAAACCCAGCATAAACGCACTGTGGAGCTTTGTTCAATAGGTCCCGGATTTCAGATCTAGAACAGAATACAGAAATAAATACCTTGGGGAACACTGTTCGGTGTTTTAAATCATTTAAGTAAATTTTTCAGTAATAAAGTACATCATAAACTTACCCAGCAGTGTTAGGAAACATATCTTGATACATCCCTCTTTCACTGAGTTTTAGAATATTTCTACTGGAATAAGTTCGTTTACACGCTTGTAGCCAGGTCATTCTTGGCACACACATTATTTGCTTCAGTAATTTCATGGCTGGTCTCTAGAAATTCCCTCAGTTCTGGATAAATACAATCTGTAAGCTATAACCTCAATCTTAAAACTAGATGCGAGATTTTTGGCCGCAATTGTTTCGCAATGTAGGGGAATTTTATGACGATTATGAGTTTCCCTTTTACATTATATAATACAGTTTATTTAATTTGTACTCGGAGCTCTGCATTGAGAATCTTCAAATCTTGCAGTATATTTTATTCACTTTAAAAACTAAGGTCAAATTTAAGATTTATGTTCTTCGCAATAAAGTTCAAATTTGCACGAATTTATCAAATCGCTATTTCTGACATAATTATGACATGTTATGAGTCGTTCGGAATCGCGCTTACGATTAGGGATAGTAGTTTCATCATCGTTTGGGAATAAATAATTTTGATCATCATATATTTGGACAAGATAAGAATCATCATACACATAGTAACTCTCTATGCAGAATGGATTATTATATCGAGTGGGATACTAAGTCTTCGTATTATATACTTTATCATATAATCTTATTCTCTTCACAGAAAGGATATATCTTTACGCAATACAGTTTCCACAGGGGTCGAGCAGAGCAGTGTCCGAGCAGTTAGTCATTTGTCGAACTCAAGATTAATGTTTAGTAATAAAAAATCGATATATATGCCACAATTTTATTTCTATTTATATAGTCTATATTAAGTAGTACACATTTACGCTATATTCTTAGCTATACAAATTAATTTATATTTGTATTACTATAATTCTCACATATTATAACTTTATACGTAACAATTTATACACTGAAATTGTATGTTCACGCCATTTGTGTCGGATTCACGGGTAATATAGGCCAATTAAGCGGATTTATATAAGTTATTTTTTTGTACTTGTAACGAAAATGAACAAATTGTTACGTACATTATAAGTCAATCACAAAAGCTATGATTACTTTTATACTCCTAACATTCTTTCTATAAAATATAAAGATTAGAATCGTTTTAATAAACATTGCAGTATCAACAAACATTGATGGTGTATACGGCAAAGGCCACTTGCATTTTGGAAATACAAACTAAAGATATCTCTTCAGTCTATTTGTATGAGACGGAAAGGCTTATAATAATGGTGTTCCGTTATGTATTTTAGATATTAGCAAACCTAGTTCTATTAGATAACGCAGTCCCACCGCAAGTTGCAGACACGAATTCAACGGTTTGTAGGTTTTTTGAATAAAACATTACATTGGCATATGAAAAACATTAAAATTTATTTTCTAGTCTCAAGCTTTGTTAGACTGAGTTCGACAAACTTGTGTCGTGATAAGTATCAATAGACGAATAATTATTTGGAAAAGTTTTTCGATTACAAAAATATATATTTTATTATTTGATTGAAAACGATGCAATTAAAACTATTTGATGTCTGAAAATGTATATGAGTTTAATTATGTTTACTAAAATTACTTTTTATATTTGAAAATTCAACGTCACTAATATATATTTTTCAAATGGACTTTATCAGAAGCAAGTAGACAACGGGTGATATATTGCGTTAAAGAAAATGTGGACTTAAAGTCGCCATTAATGAATATACATTTAATACTTAACAAGCCTAAAAATACCTCCACATTATACAACAAAAGAAACCTCTAACTAACTTAATTTACTTAATGTTCTTTTATTGGTACAGAACACTGTTACTGTGGGTACAAAAACTAAAAATTAAAATGCAACCAAAGAAGAAACAAAATGCAGCTGAACTCAAGACAAACAATAAAAAACAAACTGGCCATAAATACATTTTTGAACTCATAGTGATAGATATATACATATTTTATATCAATTATTTAGTTTCTTAATTAGGCATTTGATATTAATTAAAATTAAACATACAATAAACTTAAAAAATACAATACATAAAATAATACACAAACAAGGAATTATGTAACCATTCCATATCAGAGTTCTATAATCACTGGTCAAGTTTTCATAATACTTCAAGGATTACTTTACTCATAAAAGCAACTTAATTGTGATTATGGCATTTTTATACACTGAACCCATAGCTGTTACAATAAAAGATACTCTAAAAAAACAGTGACTATAGAACTGAGATAGGAACATAATACTTAATTAATACTTAACATTAAAACATGGAAAGCAACATCAGGTATGACTAATCCTCGAGGGTGACATTTTTGAAGAGGTATGACATGGACTCCTTGTTGTGAATGCGTCTGATGGCCTCACTAAGGAGGACTGATATGTCGATAGTTTTGATCTTGTTGCACTGCATCTTCTGAAGTTCGTGTGGCACGGTGTTGGTGACCACGACCTCGTCGATGGGCGAGTCCTCGATAAGCCGGGGCGCGTCGGAAGACAGTAATCCGTGGGTTGCCAACACGTATATTTTGTACGCTCCACACTCCTTTAGCACTTCCGCTGCGGCAACGAATGATTGTACATCGTCTATCATGTCATCCTGTAATAAAATAAGCAATTTTAGGGGCCACAAACAGGCTGATTGATTGATTACTCCTTCGAAATTTCGTGACCTCTTTAAACATCTTGTCCATTCACAATGTTTCATTCGTAAACCAAAATAATATTGTACATGTTGTATTTGACAATAGTTTGGGAACTTACCACCATGATAGCTATTCTGCCGCCGACATCTCCAACGACGTTGATCGGGGGCTTTTCCTTTGCTGGATGAACGGGAACTCCGACAGAAACATCCATAGTGCGTGATCGACTATAAACACCAAACATGAATTAGTTTAAGATATTATTGCAATTTGTCCTGCACTCAGCAGATAGCTCAAATAGTCGACGTTATCAGAAATAAATCCAAGTGTGTAAATATTATACAAAATGTGTCGTATTTTTTATCTAAGTAGTTTTGCTTATCAGTATTATAGTAAATGTTAAGCTTTATCAGATCAAATAAACCACTTTTGAGAATAAATGTATAATTTATGTATGTAGTATGTATGGAACTTACTTTGGTAAGCATGGTGGTGAGTAGCGTCCATCAACTTCATCACTCTCAGCTTCCTTCTGTTCTCCGTGAATGACGGCTATGGCCAACCGTAAACGCTCAGCGTATGAAGTAGCTTTCTTAGCAGAACCTGGGTTACGAGCCACTATTACCGAGTTACGATAATCTGGAATCTAAATTGACATTATTTAATTACTTATGAAAAAATGTGGTGAGATAGAGCCATTTAGGTTGGCTAACCTTCTATGGAAAACAACACCTGTTCTCAGTTGTAGGTGAATTGGGACAGGAGCCAAAATATGCATTAATAGGGATTTGGGGTGGAATATTATAAAGATCGGTAATTTATGTTTAATTACATTACATTTGCCAAATAGTGTTTAGAATTCAAAATTCTCCACAAAAGTTATAATTTAGGAAATATTATTTAATTGAAAAATTAACTTACACTTTCTTGGATGTACTGCAACAAAAATGGAGATGCTCTTAAGTTATCAACGGGGCACTCATAGAAACCCTGAATTTCCTTCTGGTGTAAGTCCATTGTGATGATGTGTGTCAAGCCCGACTTGCACATCATTTTGGCAAGGAGTTTGGTTACGATGCAGCCACGTTTCCTCATTTTGCATTGTTTGCTGTAGGGCAAGTATGGAATCACTCCTACGATTGACCTTGCCGAGGAAGTCTTACAAGCGTAAGCCATTATCAATAATTCCATTATATTGTTGTTCACATCTCTGAAAGAAATATTAAAGTTATTATAGCTGCTGAAAGATCAGGTACAGTAGATTTTATCAAAACAAAACATGCAACTTCAATATTATCAATATCTAAATTTTTCTAATTGTTAGTTTTACAGTCGCCACACATGTTTTCAGTTCATAATAGCTACTTTTTATATTTGAAGCAAGATGTTATGAATATTTCTTTCTCTCCCAGACTTATTTACGTAAAGGAATTTTGAGATCGCTAGATCGCAGTGTTAAACAAAACATGCACATTTTCATCATTGTTGTTTAGTTACAACATTGTTATTAGAATATCAAACACAATACTTCTCCTTTGTAAAAACTTTGTATGAACATACACAATGCTACTGTAATGGACAGTAACAATGTACAATGAGGTGTGTAACCTAACTGATTACTGAGAATCCACTTGATATGTAACAACACACTTATTAGCATATCAATGTGAAAACATTTAAGAACCTGCTCTAGAACATTTCAGCGAAAATATTGTCATAATCCACACTGAGGATTATTTCCATATTTTACTACAGACAATTGATTAATACAAATGTAAATATTACGGGATTTCCTCAAGTGTCCTGAATATGTTTTTATCTCTAAAACTGGTTTCTTGATAATTCTTATTAGATGTTTACTATTGCCAGCTACATTGTGTGCTTCTCATATGCATTACTCACTTAGTGCCAGTCTGTACAATATAAATATTCTTTCCACGAATAGAATCTGCAATCTCCACAATAGTTTCCCTGTTGGTCTTGTGGTAAACGGAACATCCTCCCTTTCTCACACCCAGGCGACTGGAAAAAATCATTCATATTTATTTTTGCAGCAAAGCCATTATAGTAACTAGCTCTAATTCAATTTATTTACTAAGCTATACACAGAATATAATCTGAATGAGGTCAAACTACTTAACCTCTGCAAGTGTCAAACACTAGGTCAATATCTGAAACCTTGAAATTGCTAGTAAAGTAGGAGATGAGGAGCAGAGACTTACTGCGCGATCAGTTCGGCGAGTTCAGGGTGCGAGTTGCCGCTAATGATCACTATGTCTGACGTGGAGTTACCCTCCATATTGCTCTTGTGAGATCTATTAGTGAAACCCACCAGCCTGCAAAAGTCACGCACGTTTTCTTATTCGTCGGTCGATCAACCGCCACATGTAAATATATTAAATTTGGGAAAGGGACGGCACGTTGGATCAACAAGAAAAACAATAAACCTGGTTTTGTTGAGTAACATAATAACCTGATGGCAGTTTTGTATATATAATTGCAGAACAGAGAAAACAAAACTTCAAAAAAATAAACCAAAAACTTTTCTTCGTTATAGATCACAGCTAAAACATATGTGAAAGATATATAAATGTGGTTTTACGAGTAAAAATAATTTTAATTACAGAAAGTCGGAATCCCCGATTGAGAGCCGTCACCATAGAGTATAGTAAATAGATGCCGTCACAGATAAAAATTAATGGAACTACGAATGAATGGATGTGTCAAAATTAAAATTGTTTACGTTTTCCTCATGCCCCCTTCAGCTGGATTTTACGGTTTCTATATAGTATCTTTTAAAACACCTTTCGAGCACTTTTTACGACTTTAATCATTTAAGATAGCTGTCATCGTTTCTTGATACTGCTTATTTATTTACTACACGTGGGAAAATGAGCTGTATAAATGGGCATTGGGTGTTGGCCGAATCAAAACTAGCAGTATTGCCGGTATTATTAACATACCGTAATATAAGTAACTTCAGTTTATGTGTGTAGAAAAAGCAAAAAGTTATAACGAAATAGGTCCAAGGCTCCTGAAATCTGAAAATAAGTTGATTATTAAAGTGATAAAAAAATAAGTTTCATAGTTGTATTATGGTCATATTGTAGTTGTAGGACAGCACTATTCAATTTATTTTAACTGGTGACACATAAAATTCCAAAAAAAAAAAAAAATTTAACTGGTGACACTGAGAGCCATCGAGCTTAGAATTATAAGGAGACGCCGTTTTGATATTGACGTATCTATAGTTATATAAATATGAAACAAACTATGCAACATAGTTCTGTCTCACTCTTTCTAAGCAGATAAGTGTATTTGAAAACAGGGACAACAATATTTTTGTGATTGCGTAAAATGGTGACATTTACTTTTGAAATCCTTCTGCGTGCCATATCTGGCCATATATTTCATGGTAGTTGTGCTGTCAAATAGGTGCTCTTCGTGACTTATTTTTGCTATTTTATAGAATATCACTCGTGTTTACTTTTAAGACTTTACTATTTCAATAGTGAAATAATCAACGAATATGCCTATGTGTTGTATTGTGAAGTGTGGTGCTAGGAAGCACCAAAATCAAGCTGGATTGTCTTTACACAGGTTAGGAACCTATTTTTGCTAGAAACTACATAAAATAATTCACATTTTATAAAAAATATGTTACGGGAACATGAATTGATGGTGAAAGTACTTATATTTTGGTTTATTTCTGTATAAAAACCTATATTTAGAAATAAATGTTGTTTACAATAACATGTTATATTGGCATAGTGCTGTGCAGTTGTCATAATAGTATCGATATAATATCCACTTAATAAGTCTACTTTTACAAAGGAGATCATTCAAGTCTCGAACATTTTGTACCCAAAACTGAAAGTGCCGGCCAGCAAAAAAAAAATAATTGATTCTTGTAGAGAATAATGCCCTGAACATTTTTTACTATTACAAGAATCGCCTAATTAGGACTGGACTTTGAAAGTACAAAAAAATCACACATGTTTGAACATTGAAACTGGAGGAGGCAGGCTGCCAACTCCTGCCCAACCCAGGCCTTTTTCTTTAATGGGAAATCATCAAATGAACCCTCCCGCTATAGGTTAGCAGCGTGAATGGAAGACTCTTACTGACTAAAACCACCTCTTACTGACATCATGTTCCTTCTTAAGCCCTTTATGTACCAGGGCCATGGTATGTAAATCTTTCGAACAATCCCTTGCAGACCCTCCGGGCCCTCCAGGGGCCCTCCAGGGCCAAGGTCTGCCGGGGCTGCGGGATTGTTCGAAAAAGTTACCGTGGCCCTGGTATATAAAGAAGTAGGTAGTGAGAGTCTCACAGTCCCTCACGCTGCTAACCTACAGCGGCAGGGGTCATTTGATGATTTCCCATCAAAGAAAAAAAAAGAAGAAAGCGTTTGGGCCCCTCAGGTTGGGCAGGAATTGCTTGAAGGCAGCGCCTGCCTCCTCCAGTTTGGGGCCGTAATGTGATGTTCAAACATTGGAGGATTTTTTGTACTTTCAAAGTCCAGTAGCAGCCTGGGGGTTAATTCTAGACGATTCTTGTAATAGTAAAAAATCTTCAGGGCATTATTCTCTATGAGAACTTACATTTTTTTTACTCTGGCCGGCACTTTCAGTTTTGGGTACGAAATGAATGATCTCCTTTTAACATCAGAACTTACTGTCCCTAAGACACTGAGCCCTCAGAGTTGTGTATTATTTTCAACAAAACATCAGTTAAAAACATTTTGATTAAAAAGGCGTATTATAAAATTCAGGATTTTAAAGACATATTTTATTGAAAATAATATGTTTTGCCTTTTTATTTTCACATGATGCTTCTACGGCGACCACGGGCACGGCAGTGCTTCCGCACAGACGAGCAAATCGGAATGCAAGTTGCAATATTTGCTTGAGAACTTAGTTACCGAGTATAGATTTCGAATTGTATAAAAATTTTTTTCTTAGCACTAAAATTGTTTTGTACAATCGATTAATACATAATTAGCTCCATTTGCATTATATAACTTTCTCATGAATAGCTTGAAAACGATTTTAAATTATTGTATTTTTTTTAAGAGAGTATCTCCTTATGGCGTTTCTTGCGGATTCTTCTTCATAGGACCGAATCTTTGGCACCCTGCAACTAGTCTGACGTGAAAGAACTTTCATAGGGCTATTTGAAATAATAAATAATTACTTTGCCTGTTTTTTTTTTTTCAAAGGTATCACCCTACTGAAATGACTCCTCCCATTTGGTTGATGTTGTTGAGGTTATTAGTATCAGTGAAGTTAATGTGATAGTTAGTTCTATGACGAAGAGATTATTTATACTCGGTTATTTTTATGCACCCAGTAAGACTCGTACATACTTCTAACTAGAATACAATATCGATATTTGTTGAATCCGGTAGCGGTACAACCCTAGTAATGGCAGCCATTTTAGTTACGACTGCAGACTGACAGTAGGTGTGCACGTTTTTTTCGTGACATTTCCTGTCCCTATAGTTATATGTCAATGCTGAGAGCAAATGGCTTATGGCAACCCTTCATCAAATGTCATAACAAAGCAATGTGTGGTGTTTTGGTTTTAAGGTTATGATATCTTAAGAAACACAAATAATATCCAAAATGGGTCTTACAAAGCAATATTTACGCTATGCGCCCAGTGGGACCTTTAATGTTATAGCTAGTGCTGACTGTAACAGTGCCCATGTGTCTCTAAATGGCGTGAGCGGTCGCTACATAGCTGTTGGTGCTTGCGAACATGTTGTGATTTGGGATATGAGGCTTGGCGAGAAGGTAAAGGATTTGTAAAAATACAGCTTACAATTGTTAAAACTGTTACACTTTATCTCAATATTCGCATAAACCCTAAAATTTCGAATGTTTATTTTATTTTGTACGATTCAAAATTTCAAAACATGGTTAATGTTTTCAGGCACAAGTGCTTCCTGGAGAGAACGTAGTAGTGTCACAGATAGCAGCCAGTCCTAGCGGGAACCACGTAGCGGTCGGCTACGTAGACGGCAACATTAATGTGTTTGAATTGGTCAACAATGAAATAGTGTGTGTGTTTGCTGGACACAAGTCTGCTGTGACATGCTTGCAGTATGATGAGCAGGGACACCGCTTGGTGTCAGGGGCTAAGGTAAGTTATTTGGATGAAGATATACTTCATGCTTTCATTTATAAACATTTACACATTCTATTAATTTACACATTCATAATCGCATTTTCAAAAAAAAAGCTCAGTTATGCTGATCAATTTTATATTAAGTACATTTGAGTGGGCTTTAATTAAAGGTAAACAATCTTCATTGCAGCTAAAAAATAACAATTGCTAATACAATCATCATTTTAAGCACTAGTTTATTTGTTTTCATGTGGATAGATGTATGTATGTTTTATATCCATGTTTTTTTGCAGGATACAGAAGTAATCCTATGGGATGTGGTCTCAGAAACAGGCAAGGCTCGGTTCAGTGGCCATAAAGGGGCCATAACTAGTGTACTATTCATTAATGGTAAGAACTGCGTTGTCAGCTCTTCCAAGGACACATTTGTGAAGTTCTGGGACATAGAGACTAAGCATTGCTTCAAAACTTTAGGAGGACATCAGATGGAAGTAAGTTCAAAATTTAGTGATAAATACCTAAGATCGTTAAAGAATTTATCTACTATATACAGTAGTGTAAATGAACCCCTTGTAGACACGCAGACACAATTGATTTTCTATTGTTCTCTAATTAGCAGCATTAAAGCAGTTAATATTCTGTCCCATGTAAATAATTATTTAATGAAAGGTGTCTGATGTCATATGCAACTAATAAAAGTTAACTATACTAACCCCAAAAGTTACAAATTGTTAGCAATAACATAATTCATAAGACGCCACAATATTTCACCATACATGTGGCTTCAAGTATACCATCAAAGCTAGCCTTAGATATATCTTAGATATATATCTATTAATTATGCATTACATTTTTTTTAAGGTATGGTCAGCAGTACTTCTGAAAGAGGAAAGGTACCTCGTTACCGGCAGCATGGACCAAGAGTTGAGAGTGTGGAAACTGAACTGGACGGCTGACGTTAAAGATGAAGAGAAATTATCAAGACAACTGGAAATAGTCAAACTGGAAGAGACGGACAATCTTGAGGACTCTTCTGTATGTATTTTTAAGTGTTATAGTAAAAGTATTTGTTTTCTAAATCATATTTATGCAATTAATTACTGACTCTTTCTATTCCACTGCATACATCACAGTATTATTATAAAAACAACAACTTATGTATGTATGTCATGTGTTCATGTGCAAGCAGCTGGTGGTATACTGATGAAATGGCATAGCATACATATAGCTCAAACATCAGAATAACATTTACAGGCTATTTTTTATCCAGATGCGGTAAATAATTCTTTCAGATAGCAGATAAACCTAGTCTATCAACATTAGCGAATGCAAAACTAAACACTCATTTTGTTTCTAGGTCTTACAATGTCATCAAGTCGGCACCCTAGTAAGAGGAGGTAAAGGCCGCGTGGTAGGCCTCTCCACAGACCCGGGAATGAGCGTGTTGGCATGTCACGGTACTGACGCCCTATTGGAACTCTTCTCCTTTTGCTCTGATGAAGAAGCTAAGATGAGGATGGATAAGCGGATTAAGAAGCAGAGAAAGAAATTGGCGTAAGTTCTAAGTTATTGTGTTTTAAAAGTCAAAACTCTTTATTCTGTGTTCACAAGTTACAAAGGTGTATAATGGTAAAAGTCATAAGGTGTTACTATGTACAGAATATTGTTCATGGCGATTTGGTTGCAAAATCACATTAGGACAAGTTTTACATTGGGTTAAAATATGAATAGATGTCAATTTAATACCTTATTCAGTTCACTTATGATCTAAATTGCAATTACCTGTACCATTCTTGTAGAAAATTAAAAGAAGCAGGCGAGGCCGACGTTGAAACAACAGAAGTGCCAGAGTTACTAACACTGACTGATGAAGTGAAGCGCCTCACTTCAATCAAACTGGATGCTAAGTTGAAGTCTACCACATTACTGCTTGGTACTACTGGGGAGTTGCGTGTTGGTGTTACTTTAGCTAATAATACTGTTGAACTGCATAGCTTGAGGATTGGAGACGGGAGTGAAGGTTAGTGCTGAGTGCCGTGCAATGTTTGTCAATATTATCAGTTGTAATATTGTCATATAAAACATCTCCTTTGTATAATTATCATCATGTATATCATGTATATGTTATGGACCAAGTGATAAATTGGGCAGTATACATAATGCCCGGTCATTATGAATAATGCCCAATATGAGAGTGCAATTTGATAATAATTATTCAAACAATCAAATTGACCGGGCACTATACATATTGCCCGTGACCTTTTGGGCAAAGTAATACAAATATATTAAATTTCATTTTTTTTATTGTTATTGACATTTAACTTAAAATAAACTAAATATAAAACATCCCGTATCAATTGACAGAGCATAGAAGTAAGCATGCAACATGCAGCAAGCATGGCTTCTGTCACGGCTCCGGCGCTGCGGGGCTCCGGCGGTCCCATGCGAGCTTATCGTCGCAGATGGTTTTCACGCTCGCCGCCGCGGCTGAGGCTGGCCGGCGGAGCCGGCCAGCAAGCCGAAGCTGCGGTGGCGCTGAAACTACCTGCGCCTCAGCTCGCAGGCCGCCTCGCCCCTCCGCGCCTACGCGGTTTTGAATTGCACTCTAGGGGTAGGGCAGACAAGACTACGTGGAGTCGGTTTTGCAGCGATTCGCTTTCGTCACTAAGTTCCGTTTTTAATACAATGTTTTAAATCCAAATTAAATTCTACCATAAAAAAACGAGCCAAGAAAAATGAGATCAAGAAAAACGAGGCCGAGTTAGTAAATTAGATGACAATTGTCCAATTAATAATTTAATTTTGTGGCTAGACTTATAATTTCCCATTAAAATAGAACATATAATTTAAAACAATAATCATAAAATATGTAGCAAGTAACAGGATGTATTTATTAGAACAACTGCTACCCTCGCACCGCATAAAATATAGCTTTATTATCAAATTGCCCAACTATCATGTAGCAATATAATAATACCCGTGCAATGTGATAAATAATGAAGTTAAGATAGTTATTAATCACTTGGCCCGATAAAGCTAGACATTATTCATAATGCTCGGGCATTATAAATAATGCCCGAATTAATCACATGGTCCATAACATATACAAAAACACCTTATACATGATGTTCCCTGACAAACTTCTTGCATCAATCAATCCCCTTCAATGGAGACTTTTTTTGCAGTTCAATGTTTAAAACAAATAACACAACCGGGTCATCAAAAGGAGCCAAGATGTGTGGCGATTAGTTCCGACAATTTGGCTGTTATTTCGGCGTCCGCTGATTCTGTCAAACTTTGGAGCAGGTAAGTTACTTCTAGTGCTTCTAGCCTGTCGAATTATATTATTGCCTGACGTGATGTGTGTGAACAATGCCATAATGATCTACTAATTAAAGCGATTTTAAAAACGGAATCTTCGAATTGTTTAACTTACCGACTTGTGTTGCTGACAGTTTTATCGATAAAACGTACTCATAATTTAGCAAACTACACGCAAGTTATCAATTCTTCATTCAGATCGACACAAGCCTGCCTTCGTACAATCCCAATGCCATCGTCACGACCATGCAGTATTTGCTTCGCACCGGGTGACCGACACGCGCTAGTGGGCTGCGCTGACGGCTCGCTGCTGCTGCTGGACGTGGGCGCCGGCAGGGTGCTGGAGCAAGTGCCCGCACACACCGCCGAGTGCTCCACTGTGGGACTCACGCCGGACATGGTGAGTTACTCGTACAATACCAGTGCTATCGACACGCGCTAGTGGGCTGCGCTGACGGCTCGCTGCTGCTGCTGGACGTGGGCGCCGGCAGGTGCTGGAGCAAGTGCCCGCACACACCGCCGAGTGCTCCACTGTGGGACTCACGCCGGACATGGTGAGTTACTCGTACAATACCAGTGCTATCGACACGCGCTAGTGGGCTGCGCTGACGGCTCGCTGCTGCTGCTGGACGTGGGCGCCGGCAGGTGCTGGAGCAAGTGCCCGCACACCGCCGAGTGCTCCACTGTGGGACTCACGCCGGACATGGTGAGTTACTCGTACAATACCAGTGCTATCGACACGCGCTAGTGGGCTGCGCTGACGGCTCGCTGCTGCTGCTGGACGTGGGCGCCGGCAGGTGCTGGAGCAAGTGCCCGCACACACCGCCGAGTGCTCCACTGTGGGACTCACGCCGGACATGGTGAGTTACTCGTACAATACCAGTGCTATCGACACGCGCTAGTGGGCTGCGCTGACGGCTCGCTGCTGCTGCTGGACGTGGGCGCCGGCAGGTGCTGGAGCAAGTGCCCGCACACCGCCGAGTGCTCCACTGTGGGACTCACGCCGGACATGGTGAGTTACTCGTACAATACCAGTGCTATCGACACGCGCTAGTGGGCTGCGCTGACGGCTCGCTGCTGCTGCTGGACGTGGGCGCCGGCAGGGTGCTGGAGCAAGTGCCCGCACACACCGCCGAGTGCTCCACTGTGGGACTCACGCCGGACATGGTGAGTTACTCGTACAATACCAGTGCTATCGACACGCGCTAGTGGGCTGCGCTGACGGCTCGCTGCTGCTGCTGGACGTGGGCGCCGGCAGGGTGCTGGAGCAAGTGCCCGCACACCGCCGAGTGCTCCACTGTGGGACTCACGCCGGACATGGTGAGTTACTCGTACAATACCAGTGCTATCGACACGCGCTAGTGGGCTGCGCTGACGGCTCGCTGCTGCTGCTGGACGTGGGCGCCGGCAGGTGCTGGAGCAAGTGCCCGCACACACCGCCGAGTGCTCCACTGTGGGACTCACGCCGGACATGGTGAGTTACTCGTACAATACCAGTGCTATCGACACGCGCTAGTGGGCTGCGCTGACGGCTCGCTGCTGCTGCTGGACGTGGGCGCCGGCAGGGTGCTGGAGCAAGTGCCCGCACACACCGCCGAGTGCTCCACTGTGGGACTCACGCCGGACATGGTGAGTTACTCGTACAATACCAGTGCTATCGACACGCGCTAGTGGGCTGCGCTGACGGCTCGCTGCTGCTGCTGGACGTGGGCGCCGGCAGGTGCTGGAGCAAGTGCCCGCACACACCGCCGAGTGCTCCACTGTGGGACTCACGCCGGACATGGTGAGTTACTCGTACAATACCAGTGCTATCGACACGCGCTAGTGGGCTGCGCTGACGGCTCGCTGCTGCTGCTGGACGTGGGCGCCGGCAGGGTGCTGGAGCAAGTGCCCGCACACACCGCCGAGTGCTCCACTGTGGGACTCACGCCGGACATGGTGAGTTACTCGTACAATGCCAGTGCTACGCCCTAGTGTCTGATGTCTACTGTCACTTTAATAGTCAGCGAGGTCTCACTACCTAGTCACGCTAATGCGTCAGCAGAACTTTTGATCGAGTCCCTAAATCAAACCATGTTTGTCACGCTAAACGTACAACCAATCCCAGAACCACTCTTGTTATCAAAATGTCTCAAAGCTATTTTATGAGTTCTAAATACTGGAAGATATAATCTGTTTTTCTTTTCAGCGTGGATGCTTTTCGGGTGGCGGCGATAAGACCGTGAAACTATGGCAATTTGAACTGATACCCGATCCGACTGGAGAATCTAAAGCTAAGGTAACAAAAAAATAACTTTTGAAAAATCTATATCGATGTATATTTTTGACTTCCGATAATGATTTGTACGATATATTTCAGGTCCTGTCACTCTTGCATACAAGAACATTGGAGCTCGAAGAATCAGTGTGTGCAGTGAAAATAAGTCCAAACAACAAGTTCATAGCAGTCGCTCTGTTAGATTCTACTGTCAAGATATTTTTCCTCGATACTTTTAAGGTTTGTTATGCTCACAGATTATGAATCTTAAACTTACGGAAATAAGGGTCTCTTTTTATGTCGGTAATCAAATATTTAAGGACCCTTCTCAATATTTAAGGTCCATGTGTTTGTTTCCATTATGGTTGAAAGAATTGAAAAGCCAAAAAAAAAACTGAAAACTCAACTTCAACTTATAAAACAGGTTTTAACAGTTTAGACAAAATTATGCCTCATACTTGTAATATCTCCACAGTTCTACCTATCTCTCTACGGCCACAAACTCCCAGTCCTCTGCCTGGACATAAGCTACGATTCCAACATCATCGCGACCGGCTCAGCTGACCGCAACGTCAAAATCTGGGGCATGGACTTCGGAGACTGTCACAAGTCTATCTTCGCTCACAACGACTCTGTGACGTCATTGCAGTTTGTCCCTTCGACGCATTACTTCTTTACGACGTCGAAAGATGGGAAGGTGAAGCAGTGGGATGCTGATAGTTATGATAATATTATTACTTTGAATGTAAGTGTTGTTTTTTTTTTGTTTTATTGTTATATGGTTTTGTAAAAGTTTGTAGTTTTAGGTAATTTTACGGATATTAAAAATTTTAAGTTGCGTCCTAAAACATAAAGTTATAGGTATAATGTACCTAAGGTTTTTGCGTTAAAATGCTTCTAGCATTTACGAATTGTTGTTTATTATGTTTAAACTCTTAAAAAAAAAGAAATAAATCAGACGACAATGTAACCTAAATAAATCGGAAAAAAATATGAACATCTAAAGTCTGTACCTCCTATTTAGAAGTCGGTTAAATTACTACTTTATTCTACGTTTTCTCATTTAAATTTGACACTATAAAAATAAAATATCATACATCAAATACAAAAACTTCGTTCCTCAACCCAGGGTCACGCAGGCGAGTGTTGGAACATAAGCGTTGGCGCGGGCGGACTACACGCGGCGTCGTGCGGCGCCGACCGCGCGCTCCGCCTGTACGCGCGGACGGACGAGCCGCTCGTGCTCGGCGACACGGATGAGCAGGAGGAGGGGCTCGCTACTGGGGAGACACATGTATGTAGCTACTGTCTATTGTGACATTGGTATCATTACTGATGAAGACTCATTTTTGAACTGTAAAATATTTTTTTTCGTGCCCGTTTCAAAATACAGCAGTACTAGCAGGGGTCGTGAATCCATACCGCCGATTCTTTCCGAAATATATGGACGCTTCGATACACACATACATTTTAAAACACTCTATATCCTATAACTAGAAATACCCGTTTCCTCATTTTCTCCTATTTTGCAAGATTCTTTTATTTTCATTATTTTAAAAAAACAACTCTCCAATCTGTTGACAGGCACCAGTCCCAGGCTTACCCGGTCTTACAATGCCAACAAAGAAAACTATCGGAGCCGAAAAAGCTGTAAGTACAACAATTTTCTTTCACAATGATTTATTCCTTTATTCCTTGTCTATATAAATATCTGATTGCTATTGTTATTTTTCAGGCGGATTCCATAATGGAATGCTTGTCAGTCGGCGCTGAGTACAAACGCGAGTTGGCTGAAGCGCGAGGGCAGTTTGTTCAGCCGCCTCTGCTAATGGCTGCTTATAACTGCACCACACCTGAAAACTTCTTAGTGGAAATTATCAAGAGGATAAGGGCTAGGTTTGTTTCTCGACTTTTCTTTAATAGTCAGTAGATTGGATGTGATAATATAATTTTACATGAATATATTTATTTTGCTGAATTTTACCTAATATAAGTATCAAACAAACCATACTTGACAATCCGGCCTTTACATCCTTAAAAAACCGGGACAGAAGCACCAACTAAATTACTAGTTGCTCTATCTTTTTCCCTTCCCATTCTGTCATTGTAGTTACGATAAGTTGCCATAACCTAAAAGATCTTAAATGACCATGGACATTTCTAATTACAGTGACCTAGAAGAAGCATTACTCCTGATTCCATTCAGCGTAGCCTGCGACATCGTAAAGATGTTACCAAAGTTACTGGACCGCGGCGATAACACAGAGTTATTCTGTCGGCTCGCGATATTCCTGTTGAAAATACACCACGCACCGCTGGTGGCTAATCAAGCGTTGTTGAAGCACATGATACAGATACAGGCTAAGGCTACTATGAGGCTGAATGAGTTGAGGGTGAGTTCTTTTCTGCAATTCTGTATAAATAAATAATTATAACAGATAAGTCTTGTGGAATGTTATGTATTTATTTTTAAATTTCAACACCTTTTCTTCGTATCCCATTGTCCTTTATATCTTTCTGAAATATTTCCATATTTTATACAGGACATGGTAGGCTACAACGTACACGCACTGCAGTGGTTACGCCGCGAGGCAGAGGCGGCTGACAGCGAGCAGTTGTTCCGAGAAGCTTTCACAGAGAACAAGAAGAGGGACAAGCGGAGACGCGCCAGATTAGCTGTCAAACGACCCATTGTTACTGTCACTTAGTTTTAAGATATTAAAATAAATATGGTTAACTTTTTGTATGGGTTTTATTTTGTGTCGTGTAGGGTTGTAAGCAGTGGCGGCTGGTGGGTTATCGAACTGGTGGTGCACATGACTTAAATCTTAAAATTCCTCAAAACAACAATTGATATAAAATATGTTTATTTTTAAATTTTTGTTATTTTCTTTAATATAATCAATGTTTATACTCATTTCAACTGATACTTAACACAGTACAGAATAAAAAAGTTCAATTATAACAATAGTTCAATTATAGAATCAAAACAATTACGAAAATAGTTATCAATAATTAACGCGTCGCACATGCAAAGTTGTCAATCAATCATGGCTGCCGTCGCCTCGCGCCCATGCCGGCCGGCCCAATTCGTCATAGATCGGGTGCTCTCGGTAATCTTCGGTACGTGCGTGCGGCGCTCGGGAACCGACTCATTACTCGGTACATTTCTATGAACTATTTTTTGTTTCACGCGTCAGGCGTATTCATTCGTATCTCATACAAGATGTATTAGCAGTCCTCGTGCGCTCGTCGGAGCGCACGATATTAGTTTAGTAAAGCGCTCCAACTTTTTGACCATAATTGGAAATTTAATTTTTTATACGTTTTTGTATAATAAATGTATGTAAAATAAATATTGAAATGGTAATTTAAAAATAAAGATAAAGTAAAATGTTGTAATTGTTAAATCTTTTGAATTGGTGGTTCAGCGCACGAGTGCACTTAAGGTACAGCCGCCACTGGTTGTAAGTGAAACAAAATATTAGCTGCTATAATTTATTTGTAAAAAAATATTCTACTCACTACATAGCCAATATATCAGTTAAAACTTTAATAATTTAAGTATCCATCCCTGCGTAAGTCACATTATTTATCATCTATACAACAATAACTAATGTTTCACAATGAGTATTCCGGCCACGTGTTCATACTAAACAATCTCAAACGGATAATTTATGCTGAAACTTACTATAAATACGTACAGTTATGTAATTTGACAACAACAATAACAAATGGTCCATCAAGCTTTCTATATTGGAAATTATTGCTTTACATCATAATATATAAATACGTCTTTACGAAGGAAATCATCCTGCAGACTAATTCACATCTGCTTATAAATCAAACGAGTTGAAATTTGACATTAAAGACGAGCTTATCGGTATCAAAGTTTTGCCACTGGACGACTGGGCTCGCAGTATCTAGGTAAATACAACACTTTTTCTTAATTATAATTACGATAAGTATATTTAATGTGAAATATAAGGCTAATGTGACCGTATGTGGTCTATTGCTTTCATCAAATTTATTGCTATCGTAACATTATTCGAAACTAGTTCGAGGCATTAAGTTTATTGGCTGCGTGCTCACCCGTCCAGCGCGCTCAATATATAATTGACAATATTCATTCTATATTATTCAGAATTAAATGTTCAGTTTAACATACAATGTTCATCACCACTTATCACAATGTTATTGCTTTTCGGATACACACATCTACATTCTCCAACAAAAGATATCACAATGAATTAAAATACTTTTACATCAACATTTTTCGAATAATTCGAGTGAAATAGAACGTGAGAGAGATTACAAAACAGAAGACATTATGAGAGTTCTTGTCAGTCTTTAATCTTCGAAAAATGATGTTACATACAATGTCGAATGGAATTCCTAGTATATGAATACGAAGCCCATATTCCAGCATAAATTATAATAATACACAACAGCATTGGTACTGTCCGCGTCCCTGCCAGACGTGATAATAAAACAAAATCACAAACACATGCTTGTTAGAGCGTAAGCACACACAACACAACCGGTTTGTTAGTAACTAAATGACGATATACATTGTTCATAAACTCTTAATACCGATATATCCATAAATTAACCTAACAATAATAAATAACCAAATTGGAAGATCTATTAGAGCTGTATTCTGCTTCATGTTCCAGACACAGACACGAGTTGGTCTAGCAGTTCGGAGACGACGATGTTCCAGTGAGAATATTTAACCAAACATTCCACTACACTACCACCCACAACTACAATTACAAATTTAAATTCGGAAGTCAATCTAGATAAAACCTATAAAAATACAAAAATAATAAACCTAACACAAATGTACAGAGTAGAGTTCAATAAAATAATACTGTGTCACTACTGCAATTAGCAATATTCGTGGAGAATCCATAGCGATTGCTACTACTACACTGCGTGGTTTCATACTGACGCTAAACACGTTACCCCTACACCGCGTCGTATTTCTATCACCACTGGTAATGCATTGAAGCAACCACTCCATAAATTATACTATCCAATTGCATATTGTGTATATTTTCCTATTTCAAAACCAATACTTGGTAGGTACTACTGGTATTTTATTACAATTCAAATTCGAAAAATTATCAACATAAGTATCCATTCAAATATTCACTGACTTAAACCATTATTCCTGGCTCCAATTTAAAAAATAATAATATTCGAGATAAAATTCCATCAAAGATATACTCTTAGAAAAATAAACACACCCTAGGTACTATATCAAGTTCAAAAATTATCATGGATAAATATTGATTTTCAATTTAATATCATCATAAAGAGAGCTATAGTTAAGTAGAGAGCAAAACAATTTTAGAATTTACGTACGTTACAGTTTCATCATAAGTTAGTGAAACATTATTGTCAAGGTAGACTGCTACTCCGAAATAAACGTAAGCAAAATACTACGCGGTACTTAGGGTATACACTACTCCGACAACTATACAGTGATCCCAATAAGAATGAATAAATAATCTCAATTTTTAAAGCTTTATAAATACGATAAGCTTGACGTAACGTTGAAGGTTAGCTGCAACACAATACGATCAGGATCTCAGCGACGCTACAGCTGAGTTTGTCTTGCTAAGTATTATCACAATGTCTCATAGACTGCTGTATTTTACTGGCCCGTGGGGTTTCGATAATTAAACGAACTAATACTAAGTTAAGTAGAGACGTCAAGTAAAGGACGGTGACAGAGTTCACAGCTAAATAAGTCGAATGGAAGCAATAACATAACAGCCCAGTTCAAGGTACAGATAACGTAAATGCTTTCTGTTATAAATAAACACATAACACTGACCATTATGAGGTGAATCCGGTAGATTTACTCAATATAATGCCACAACGTTTCTGTTAAATGGTTTGTTCTAACGCTTAACAACCAAAAATGCCCAATAATCATAAATGGATTGAAAAATTAATTCTTAAAATAAACTTTTACCTATGATGTAAATCTATTTTAATAATGCCAAAGTTACAGGTTTTATTAGTAATGTTTAAAGGCAACATCATAATTGATATAATGTTAATGAGAAAAGTATACTAAGTATTTGTCACAGATTAGTGATCATGATGGGTTTAGTGGAGTTATTCACTAACTTTAAGCATATAATGCAAAAGGGCAAGGTAGATCAAAAAAAAGTTAATTTCGTAGCATTTCAAAAGTCTAAGCTGATTTGTCAACCCTGTGTTGACAATATTATCTGGCTAATAATTGTCCAGAAATAGTTTTGCTTGTCATTATTGCTTCTTCTCATTTCGTTACCTTAACTAAGAAAAAATACTCGACAGAAAAAAAATACTTACATTGTAAATACTGACCGAAATGGGAAATAAATTAGACACTTATAATTTACTGAATTCAAGCATTAAAACTACTACGTAAATAATAAAATTTACAATATGACCTAAAACTAAAAGAATACTTGCGTCCTGCAATAGGTAACCGTAAATATAATTTCAATAATATCAAAGAGAGCATTCTAAGGCAAGGCTTACTATAATAAAACCCGATATAGTGTCATTATCGTTTTGAGATTTATTATTACAGATCGAAATCGGCGTCTGTACGAAGTTTAACGAACAAACCCGAATAGTTTTCATACGGCCGCTAGAACTAATCTCATGTTTGAAGTGTTCCGAGCTGCCACATCACAAATTGCACGATGCGTTCACATGTATGACCAACAATCATACATATCACATGTTAAGAAAATATGTACACACAGAGTTCCCTTTCGTATATCATCCACTATGGTACCATTTTCTTCCCTATACATTAAATAGGCACTAATACAATGAACGATTCCCGCGACCAAATCACGAAGTGATAATGCGTAATGCCCTAGTATTTGTATATTGTTAATCGACGTTGGAGACGATTTCCTTTGAATATTAATTAGACTGGATTGTCGACCACGAAAATTAGGCACGTGATTTAAAAGGCATTCGATTTTTTGCCAACGCGTTTCTATAAACAATTATGTAATCTTTACCGTTGTCGACAACTTATTGCTTTAGTTTAGTTTAAAAGCACTTGTAGTTTACTATTCCAAAGTTCAACCGGTCGCTAGATATATTTTTTATTTGAAAAGCCGAAACCGTCAATAAAGTGCTAAGTGAGAATCGATTATGAAAAATGTATGATCTCCTATAAAAATAATTCACATTTCATTATAGCTCTATGACGACCGGACGAAAGGAATGAACAATTTTTAAATATATATTTTTCCCTCTATTGTCATCAAACACTGGCCTGAACTATCACTAAATAGATATTTAGTACTATATTATATGAAGAATATTATTATTGCATGTATACTTAACTCTATAAATTTATTGCTTTTCGAGTGAGTGTTGGGGCGAGTGTTTTACAAAAGGCTGCTTGTGTAAAACGTTCGCGGGAACACTAGTTAGTCGTGGAAGAGAAGCGATCGATACAGGATACACGCAATGCTCTGTGGGAAGTGTGAGTGAGGCTATCACAGGGGCAGTCAGTGCGTCTCCTCGGCCGCGGCTACGTGACTGGCTACTAGGTTCAGCGGCGCCTCGTCGTACTCGGGAGCGTTCAGACCCACCTACAACAAAAATTGATGTTAACAAAAATAGTTTGACGGAAATCGAGCACAAGAGCTTCAGGGGCCTAATTTCAGAACGGCAAAGTAATTTGACGAGACTGTGGTTGAAAAAACAACAGTGTACTTAGTTGAACAGACAGGCGGATCTGGCCCTCAAAAAGGGTTTTGGGTTCATTTATCTGATGTTTAGTTAAAAATTCACATACATTAAATTAAGGCACAAGAGGAATTACATAGGGGCGAAGTACATAAGGGCGTATAAAAAGGATCACATAGAGGAATAAAACGTTTTTCTTTCTTTCTTGAGGTGTGCTCGTTTGGGAAGCGAGCTGCCGACTGTAAATGAAGACCGCACGTGCACCTTATACCGTTTTTTGAACGTTACCATTGTTCGGTTGACCTGCGCAGGTATCTGCACAGACTACCTCTCCCAGAAGGCCGTAGCGTGTGTGACCGGCATAAGCAAGTTTATGGGGGAAGGAAATATGAGAAGGGTATATGAGTGAGTTTACAAGGGGAGTAGGTAGGTACATAAGTGTTTGTACGTACCTGGTCAGTGTGCGGGCGCACGGTGCGCGTGTTGTGCGCGTGCAGCGCGGCCAGCAGGTGCGGCTGCAGCTGGCGCCGCAGCGCCGCCAGCACCGCCTCCTCCGCGCCCTCGCCGCCGCTGCCCGCGCCCTCGCCCGCCTCGCACGCGCCGCCGCCGCCGCCTCCGCCGCTGCCGCCGCTGCGACGAGATTCTATAACAAGAGGGTTGGTTATGTAGCATTACAATTTTTGGAGGTTACTATCGAATCGTAATGTACCTGTGGCAAAAAAACCGGACGTTAAAGTCGCGTCGTATCAACTTTCGCGCATTACTGCTAGAACGTCCCGTTTGCACATCGTTAGCCTGAAAAGCGCTAAACACGATCCTTTTTCGTGGTACAGAAACCAAAGCAAAAAAATATATATAAATTAATTCTATAAAAGAACACAAAAATACGTTAAGTACTTCAATATTGCGTAGCGATAGTTCCATTCTCCAATACGTTACATGACAGAATTTTATCAATCGTGGTCTTCGCGACTAGTATCGCGACATACGGGGTCGGGGACGAGTCACACTGTACTGCTTGAAGTACAAACTGCACACCGTTTGCATAGTACGATTTTGTCGTATACTCACTGCTCTTAGTATGCTTGGCATCATGCCGTGGCCTCCGGCGGCGCGTGTGTATGGTGTCGCGGCGCATGGCAGTGGGACGCGGGACGCCGTGCAGCTTGAAGTACAACCCGCACGCGTTGCACACCATCTCGCCGCGCGCGTCGCGTCGCCAGATGGTCGTGGTGTGCGTGCCGCAGTTGCTGCACGACAGTTCCACGCGAGCGGCGCCGCGACCCGCGCCTGCCCCGCCCGCGCCAGACGCGTCCGGTGGCTCCTGCTGTATACAAAACACATAAATATAAGTTGTTTGACTTTGAGAGCAAAGTTTGATACATGGTACAAAATATAAAACTCGGCAGCGAATTTCTAAAAATCAGATGGCTGTGTCGTTGACTGTTCAGCAATAGAGGCTGTCGCAATAATCAGCATTGAGAAAACCGACTAGAGACGGAGGACGATAAAAGAATATCTCGAATCGAAGAGCTCTTGTAAAATTAAGATCTATGAAGCCAATTTCATATCCTGTCAAAAATGACATAATTGATTTGTTTCAAATTCTTACATTCTCTGAAGCTGTTTGTGGCCACTGCTGGTTAGTGGCGGGCGCGTCAACAGCCATGACGGGTTGCGCTCGCGCTGGGAAGCTTTGTTTTCTTCGCGCCGTGCCCGCCACGCCCGACCCGCGACCCGAACTGTGCCACTCACCATTCTGTAGACAATATATACCATATATAAATAAAAATATATTATTTTTTAAGAAAAAACTACATTTCAAAAAAACAAAAATTTGTTCCTCAATATAATCTAGACACACGGCAGTGTGTCCGCCAAGTTCGAGCAAAAAAAGCGACACACCGGCCGTGGGTTATATTACACGAACCATTTCGGGCCAAATTCGACCCCCCTATAACTCAAAATCTATTTTATTTACGCATACCAAATTTCTAGTATCTGTTGAGACCCCCTCACTTATCTAAAATACAAAATTTCATTAATATACCTATTGTAGGTCTTGAGATATTGACGTCAGAAAATCGCTATTTTTACTATACACTCACTGACTGACTGACTGACACACTCATCAAAAACCTAGACCACTTCCAATGGTCGTATTGACTTGAAATCTGGCATGGAGGTAGGTCTTTATGTCAAGGTAAAGGGAAAAATCTGAAAATGGCCAAGTGTGAGTCGGTTTCAAAATAATGAAGGTGTTTTATACCCGGTGTTTTATACCCCTAAGGAACTAAAACGAAATAAATTTATCTATATTTATATAATATATCTTCGACCTATCCAATGATATATATGGCAAAAAGACCTATCCAATGATATATATGGCATTCCTATTGGTGGGGTATACCAGGTCCCATATATTTGTGCCCATTGTCCTTTATACCCCTAAGGAACTAAAACGAAATTTTATCTATATTTATATAATATATCTTCGAATGGTCGTGCCGATCTGAAATTCGTTACAAAGGTTTGTATTAAGTCAAAGTAAAGTAAAAATCTGATCTGAAAAAGACCAAGTGTGCGTCAGTTTCGAAAATAACGAATGTGTAACTTTGATCCACGAACATAATATATGATAACATGTCATATGAGTCAGTTGGTTGGTAAATCTAGTCCATTTAGTTAATCTAGTTAATTTCTTTGTAAGAAGCATAAATCTGAAAGATAGTATAAATGAGACATTTCCTTAACTAACTTAATCATAAGAAAAAAATAAAATAATCAACCTTACAAAAATAAATGAAATCCCAACCAAAACAATAATGTGAAAGACTGCCAAGTTCTATAATATGGGAATGCTTCGCCTATAAAAGAAGTGAGATCTGAATAAGTACCAAGTTCCATAGTTACATATACCTCAGATCAAAATAGATACTTTTTAATGATGTTACTTGGCAAGTTTTAATAGAAAATTAAATACTTGATTCATTGCATTTAGTAGGTTTATGGTGTGTGAAAACTTGCCAAGTAGCATCATTAAAAAGTAACTATTTTGAACTGAGGTATACGTAACTATGGAACTTGGTACTTATTCAGATCTCACTTCTTTTATAGGCGAAGCATTCCCATATTATAGAACTTGGCAGTCTTTCACATTATTGTTTTGGTTGGGATCTATAATACTTTGATACAATTAGTAGTTTTGAGTATGTATGTACGTTTTGATCTACGTATTAGATAGTAAATTTATCCAGAAACGCAAAAGATAACTCGTGCCAATTATCCGAAAGCCTTTGAAACAAAAGGGGTTAAACCCAGATACAGATAGAGGCGTGTGTATTTCTCACAAGCATCACCTTATCTCTGAAAACGTAACATTATATCACATAAAGGAGAGTGACAACATAACAGTCAGTAAAAATCCAAACTATTGTTAACTTGCTATTTAGATTGATTGCAAGAACTATCAATCAATCAAATATGCATGTAAAAAAAAAAAATACGGTCGAATTGAGAACCTCTGTTTTTTGGTAAGTTGGTTAAAAAAGATCCCGAGGTATTTTCCAAGATAGAAAGAAAAATTTAAAACATAACGCCAGACCCACTCTCGAGTGAGTCTCGAGTCTTTTTTTTAACACATAAGACAATTTCTGACCGTTACAACAATTATTATTATTTGCTAGTCTCGTTATATTTCTTAAAGACGACAAGGAAAACTGTAAAGTAAATTATGAACATTAACATACATCAGAAGGACAATAAGAAGCGAAATGACTGTCGTGTCATCCTTCTTTATTACTATTAGCGTTCACCTGTATTATTCCCCAGTATACTTGTAAACAGGAGATTAGACATACGGCAATTTAGTCATATTTACCCGAATGCTAAGAAAAGTTATGTTTTTAAAAGTGTAATAGGAAACATTTTCGGTTAGTACACTTTGTTAGTTGGAGATATTTACATATGTTAGGAAAATAATTCAAGTTGTTACAAAAAAAAGATCTCATTAAATCTCTATGGTGTTGAAGTTGTAAGTGTTTAGCTGTCAATTAGATTGTTTTGATTCAGGCTTTAGATTCAGGCAGGCTTGAAATTTTGAGTGAAGCTAATGAGTATTGCTTGATTGCGTTTCCAGTTTTTTTTTACATCTTGACTGTCCAGTTAATTTGTATTAAAACAGGCTTTAAAATCAGACTTTTAATGTAAGATGTGGTAAGATGTAGAGGTATATTTGTGAATGGTCTGTTGTCGCAAGACTTTAATCTGCTGGAATTTGAATCGTGGACATTTGGAGACCTGCCTGACTGCTAGAGGATAGCATGAAGGTTAGTTACTTCATTATTGTGTTACATTTTAAATGTAGGGACATTACAAATCAATTTCATTGTTTTTGTACTTAAGGCTTCTATAAACAATACAATTTATGCAAATGTCAAATCCTGAATAACGCAAGGAAGATAAGTTCTCTATTAGATTAAAATACGATATCTTAAATATGATGAGAGCATAAACTTACTGCCAAGTACTAATCCTCCTAATAAAAGTAATATTTTGGGAATTTGTAAAAACGTAAACTCAAACATTAGAAAGCTTATCAAACATTATAAACAAATGGAAATAACCCAGATAGCACATTCATCTTTTTTTAGGGTTCCGTACCCAAAGGGTAAAACGGGACCCTATTGTTTTCGCTCCTCTGTCCGTCCGTCTGTCACCAGGCTGTATCTCATGAACCGTGATAGTTAAAAAGCTGAAATTTTCACAGATGATGTATTTTTGTTGCCGCTATAACAATACTGAAAACTAGAATTAATTATTTTGGGGGGCTCCCATACAACAAACGGGTTTTCGTGCGCGAGTCCGACTCGCACTAGGCCGGTTTTTTTTTTGTGTTGTTGTCAAAGTCGTATTCAAACTTTTAAACACTTCTTAACCTGTATTCTACTCGTAAGATATTAGTTAACTTCTTACTTATTTCATGTTACGATCTCTGAGTATAAATAATTAAATATTTCTATGTCAAGGACGCTATTTACATTTACCGCCATTGTAATTAGCCATTTAATGTTACTATTGTATATTGCGTATTGATTACACCAATAAATTTTGATAGCGCATTATTTGATCGTGTCATTAATAATATTTAATATGGCGTCATAGTTTAGTTAGCATAGTTAATCTTTTATGTACTATTACACTGTACAAACCAATGTGCAGTAGGTAATCAAACATAATAGTGTTATCAGCATATCATGACTAATTAAATAATACTGATAACAGTTGTTATCATGTTTTTAAATCTGTGTAGTATTCTGAAATACTTATGTTCTTACATGTACAGTAAGTCTAGCTTAAAAACAGGTGTTGATGTTGCCTATCTGTATCTATTCTATGAATATTGATCTTAATCCTTGTATTTTCCTAAATTGTCGATAACTAGGTAATAATGGCGCAATTTTTGTGAATGAGCTTACGATACTAGCTAAATCATTACTGGCAATAGAGCATGGTGGCTCGACGATAGTGGCAGTAGCTAACCAACTATTACTAGATGAAAACTAACTTTTACACGTGCTTTGATGTATAAGAAGGAATAGAATAAACCATTTTGATTTGTAGCAACCATAAAGGACGAAACACAAAATACACTTTACTATTTAAATCTCATTACTGGTGATAATTTCAGTAGAAACTAGCCGTCTGGAAAGTAGCCCTCTCATGAGATGGAATAACGGCTCATATGTAGATAACAAACGCATGACCAGATAATTCACACGACCGGACCTTGGCAATATGCCAAAAAACTGCTAGGACAGATAACAACACAAATATTGAACCAAATTTGACATTACAATAATATTACGCCGTTTTTTTACTCGATGACGTCACGAAAACCCGTCCAAAGAAAGGGCAAGTTTATATTTTTTATCATTCAATTCGTCACAGTCTTGTCAGTGATAAGTTACTCCTTCGAGATTGGTCGTATCGGTCAAGAATACGTAATTTTATTATTAAATAAAAATGTGCAATTTAGTTAGTTACAGCCTTATTATCGTCCCACTGCTGGGCTCAAGCTCCCTCTAATACGGTGAAGGATTGAGCATTAAATCAGAATGTGCAATTTAAAAGTTAAAAATAATTATGTAAGGAAAATAGGTGTTTCTAATCAACATAAAAACGAAGACGGCACTGATACGAAATATATATCATTTCATTACGTTCCGTGCATGACTGGTGATAATAAAATTAAACTCAAATGCGGAACACGTATTCCGACATATTTCCTTATTCGTGAAGTACAATAGAATTTTATAGCAAATCTTCAGCTATAAATGAAAGAAAATGGTAAGATTGGTCGGTGCATACAATATGAAGTGCAAATAAATCTATAGAATTATTGGTTTAAACATACACCATGTGTCTTACTTATTATCGACTTTCCGTAAGATTCCTTTATTTTATTTTCATTTCATTCAAATAAGTAAGACTTGAATGACAGATATATAGATAAAATATATCATCAAGTAGGCACCTATATCGAATTGTATAATGTGTTTTTTTTTTTCACAAAGCGTAAATGTTATCATTCCGCCTATTAATTTCGGAAATGTGATTGAATAGATATGTATTCAGAACCACATATTAATAGCCTAATTAGTACCTAATTATCAAGTCTTAATGCGACCCGTGCTAAGTATTATGATAATAATCTTTCTGCGATTTACTATTAATTACACAACTACCTACATTTCGTAGAAATCTAAGTCACTGTGTATGTAAATACTTCCTACGAATTTCGTGACATGAAAAAATCTAGGAACTTGTGAGTAAATGCCTGAAAGACAGTTCGTCACGAGCGAATCAACATTTTAGTTTATTTAAACACACTAATATTATGCACACATAAGTATTGGGTTAGTAGTGTGATAAACCTTAATTTTCCATATTATCAAATCAGGCCATAGTTTCGGCATACAGTAACTAAATAAGACGAAATACATACATATTTTATCTATAAATATATAAATGTAACCAGCTTTCCGTTGTCACGAAATAACATGAAAACGGCTTGACCGATTTAGCTGATAATTAGAGGTGGGAGTATTTGTCACCATCCGGCTACGGGACGAGGCGCGGGCGAAAGCTAGTTTTATATAAATACGTTGCGAGATTTGACATTTGATTTGAAATAAGTAATTGAGAGTACCATAGAACAACCCTGATTCTTAGAATTCCGTAGTATAATAGGAACCCTTATAGTTTCACCATGTCTGTTGGTCCGTCCGTCCGTCCGACCGATTACCGTCTTAACAGATTTCCGAAGACCCAACGTACATAACCCATCCACTTATCAGGTATGGGCTATACGCGGGAAACTACGGACCCTACACGCTCTTGGCCGGTTTTTATAGACAACTAGCTTTTGCCCGCGGCTTCGTCCCGTCAACTGACTTCTGTACTTTACCCTATTTATTTTTTCATAAGAACCTTCTCCTGACAATAACAAACACAATAAAAAGAGAATTAGCCAAATTGGTCCAGGCGTTGTTGAGTTATGCGCTTACCAACACATTTTGCGATTCATTTTTATATAATAGATGGTACGGATCCTTTCATACCCGAGTTCGACTTATACTTGACCAGTTTTTTTGGCTTATATTATTTAATTTGAAGGTATTAGTTAGTACTAACCGGTGAAACAGAGCCGTTGAGCGGCTGCTGCATAGCGGTGGAGAGTGGGGATGCGGTGGGCGTCCTCAGCGGCGACACTGTCATACCAAGCTGTTTGCTATTGATCAGCCGTCGTAGTAACTGCGTTGCTTCCCCGCTGCGACCTGGACACAATAAAATTATTTTTATTTATTTAACTCAGGCATCTAAGGCCCATAGATAAATACCTCAAACTAACATATATATATTATATACAATCATTATATTATATACAAATATTTATGGCTGTAAAGCTGAAGAGTTTGTTTGTTTTCTTACTAGGAACTGCTAGGAATTACTAGTCCGATTTGGAAAATGATTACAATGTTAGACAGCCCATTTATCGAGGTAGAGGTTCCTACGGGATGCGGATGAAACCGCTGGCAGAACCGCTAGTAAACGAATAAAATTTGTGAAGCCATAGGACGAATAGATCATTGCCATGGGATCATACTTGTTGCATTACCTGATGTGTCACCATGAGCATATTATTACCGGTACTTTAATTGGTCCAAAAAATGTATAAGTAGGTATACATGAGATTAGTAAAAGGCCGAGAAAACAATATTTTTTTTTTCAAACTATTGATCAGCATTATAATTATTATTGTAATGCAATGGTTTAATGAATTCATTTCTTTAATTAGGTATTGTAATTGGTGCTCTATTATCACGACTATTGAATCAAGAATCCCAAGAAAGCAGGCAAGCGAAATTGAACTTGACTCGATCAGAATAAAGTTCAGTTTGTTTTGCATGCAGCAGTTGTTGCGAGACAAGGTGCTCAGCATGATTATAACATCGCACGTCATAAAAGTTTCTGGACTGAATAAGAGCGATATGGACTCAATTTTCCTCAATAACATAGCAGAAACAATCTATCTGATACTAATCTTAAGAGCTGTCAATCAACCTTATCTCTAAGTAATGTTAGTGCTCACCATTTTGCCTGTGTAGAGCCTGCCACAGCGACTCCTTGTCCTGTTCGTGTTCCATCGGTGGCTGTGGCGAAGACTGTGTCGACCTAGCTGACTGCGTCTCCTCAGGGTCGTCCTGTAATTAACATAAACAAACATTTTATCGAAATTAAGAATTCGCAACTTGGATCAGGAATCAAAATCGTAGACTCAGCCACAATTTGTCGAGTTCAGTACAACGTTTGTAGGTCACACAGGTTGCAAAAATATCATTCAATGTCGCTGGATACAATGACGTCACTCCAACCTTGTTCGTTATCTCTCGTTTTCTATTGTGGACGGCAGAATACCTAGTTGACCTTCCTCTAAACATGCTACTGAAATTAATACACATCAAATTATGAAGGCCTCACCTGCGACATCTGAGATATATCCATTTGTAGCCTATCCGGGTCTGACCCACTACTACTCCGACTACAATCTTCATACACCGATGAATTCTCCTTGGACGTCTTCATTTTGTTTCGTCCAAAAACGTGTTGCTTGTACTCGTCAACAAAGTTGGGCTTGTGTGTTAGTGTTGTGTGGAAGTATGAGTTGTTCTGTTCCTGCGGGTCGGTCTGTTCCGCGGGCTCGTTCTTGACTGTGCTGTATAGAGAGAGGTCCATTTCCTTGTTGTCATGGTCTTCGTTGCTGGCGGGGCTGGCGGCGTGCGGCGGCGCGCTGTACACGCTGTACTGCTCGTCGGGGTACTCATGCGCGTAGGAGTCGGCCGCGCCGGTCGCGTGTGTCCTGTCGATGACGCCCGTGTAGTTCGGTGGATACTTCTGAGATTCTTCGTTTTCCCGCTGCGCGACCGCCACAGCCTTGCTTATAATATCGATGACGGTGTTGCAGTGCATCACCTCTCTCGCTCTGTCAGAGGGCGGTAAACTCGGCACGCTGTTGAACATTATATGAGGCTCCTCTTCTTGTTTGACCGCATATTTACTTGGGTCGTAATTTTTAATCTGCAGTAGTGTGACCGCCGCTTGCCGGCTCTCCAAGTTCTTCATCTCCTCAGTTGAATCCGGAGAGCCGATCTCGGCATATTTGTGTTTCAATTCGTGCTCGTACTCGCTGTCGCTTAGTGGTTTGATTATTTCTTCCAATTTTGCCGCCGTTATGTTCAGGATCTCCTAAAACCAAAAGACAATGTTTGAGCATGAAACGGAGCTCCTTATTAGTAGGACGATAGCACAAACAAACACCGACCAATGAGAAGCTCGCTCATTTCATGTCACTCGTGATATCAGGCGGCTCCTAACTGATAAGATAAAACATATTGTGATTCGAAGGTGTTCTCCAGTGCTCTTTCTAATTTCGATGAAAATGTTCTTCCAACCGATATGCAAAGTGAGTGACCGAAGTGACCGAGATACAAAACAGAGACGATCGTTGTTTGTGTACTTAAAAGATTATATAAGTAATGGTGTTTCTTTGTTGTAGGTGTTAATGATATTATGCGTCCTAGTTTCATCGAGCCGTGCACAAGAGGCCGACGCGGAAAACGTTCCATGTGATATTACCATACAAGATTCTTTAACTCTTAACTGTTCTCGTCGCAACATTGATGAGATCCCCGAAAAATGGCCAGAAAAAATAAACAGCGTAGACAAAGGTAAATTCATACGAACTGAGAGAGAGAGGAATCATTAATCATCACTATCAGTATGACGTAAACAAAACAAACAGCCACAATACAATCACAGCACCTACAATTAATAACGTGCTAAATGAAACTAGCGTTATCTATAAATAACTATCGGCTGATCATCAACATCTGATCAAGTTTGGGTATTATCTAAAATATATTATTCATAGTAAATTCGGAATTTGGAGTCGTGCATACGTTACGTAGCTCTACGTTAGATAATGGATGCAGTGAAGTTTACCGTGGGTGGAATGGATTAGCTTTTATGAATATTGATGAAGTGTTAAAATGAGTATGAACTGTGATATATGCGAAGTATTTAAAATAGATTTTAGAGTAACTTTCATGCGGTAGCAGTGAAGAGTGGAAAGCAGGTGAGTAATCGTAACTTGTAACATTCCAGATGGGCATGTGTTGATAACATTTTTCAACAATACGATATCGAACGTGTCGCAACTGCCCGCGGTGCCCGGCAAGAGGGTGGCCATCAGCTTCAAGTCCAACGAGGTGGTCGATATCGAAGACGATGCTTTCAGTAACATCGACGGACTGGTCTACTTGGACTTAAGTAACAATTACATATCCGGTACGTATTTACTTAATTGCTATCATTCTCATAAACATACACAAGTAGACAGTTGACGGCACTTGAAAGAATATTCAAGACAGATAAAAATCAACAAACGAATGTATTAATGCTAATAACAATAACATAAATTTTAATTTACATATTTTGAACACTAATCTTGCCAAAATTATGATTAATATTGGCAGAAACCTGCTTGTAGTGGCGCGCTGACAGACTGCTAAATATGTAGCTACTATTGACCTGACCTGACCACCCTCATACATTACGTACGGACGCGAGAGATGCTATACGTGATTATTGATCAGAAAACACTTATCTGGGTCAGATATTTATGTTCACAAGAAATTCAAACACAAAAGCGCTATACAAGTTATACAAAACAGACGTGATGTTATACATGTACTGTTGAATGCTTAGAGGAACTCTGATTACTGCAATCAGTCAAGTGACATTAGAAGTATCCTGTTCACGACAAGTGCTTAGCATATCGCTTGCTCCGTATTGTTTGACTAAACAACAGTACCGTGTACCTTTTAAGAGCGCTATTACAAAATCGAATTGCTCAGTTGTAGGTAAATTAGACGATAGCCGGCAGCACTTGCGCATGTGTGCGTCTAGTGAAATACGCAACGCACACCTGCGGACCGCCACGCGGCAAAAACAAACTTGAGACTTTGCCACTTTTTTCCGAAATAATTTATTGTTTTTATAGTTTATGAAATATTATTTGTACCGATGAATTTTATAACCTAGAATAGCTCGATCGAGTTACAATAAACAAGTAATCGTTTACAATTTTTAAATTATTTAATCGACAACCAAACTTTTCACCATGTTTATCAATTATAAGTAATTGATTTATAAAAAAACTAAAATCTATAATTCGTCTTCCATGTATTGTATCTTCATTTTCCTGCAACAATGAAAACTAGGAATGTAGATAGTTTATTAAAACAAATATGTAACGTATACCTTTTGCGGGTGACAAAAAATACTTACCATATTATTTGTACTGGTATTCAATTGAGTCTGATAGTCTGAATTAAATATGCTTTCATTATCCTGCAAGAATCAAAGAAGTCCAATTACATTATTATGCAACAGCGAAACTAACGACGATGACATTACGTACATATTTCTTTATAACCAACATCAAAAAGAGAACCCAATCTATAACATTTTCGAATTAGAATATCATGGCCTAATACTTATGTATATTACATTTCAATCAGATTATTATAACTAATAAATAAAATAAAACTCACTAGTATCAAAACGTGTTAGATGCGTAGGTTGCGCTATATTTTTCGAACTCCGGCGAGTTTACGCGGCGCAACAGCGAGCGATACGTCCCTCCTCGGTAAGCGCCTGGCGCTGACTAAAGTTGAACACCGCGCGTCACAAGATTTATATTGATTTTGCATTGCAAACAAAATTATTTTAAAATATTGTTTTACTTTTAAATAGACCAATTTTTTCAAGCTTTATAACAATACCACCTTAATTATTAAATGTTTTTTATTTGAATTTGGATTATACTTTCATAGATAAAAAATATAGTTTCGTACGGAAAATTGTCAGTAACTCTCAGTTTTATAGAATTATTTTTGGTGTAATACTGTATGAATTGTAATAAATTGATTTAAGCACTTCCAAGTACAAGATATAGTTGTATCTTGAACATTTTTATAAATGGTTAAATTGCTATATCCTCGGAGTACCGAAGCATCAAAAGATACCCAAAAGCAACATTTTATGAAACATCCTTTGCAGAGACAAAGATTTTACTGATGTACGTGGACAAATTAAAATATTTATTTAATACACTTTCAAGATAAATGATCAAACTTTCTGAATCTTATTTTTGTTTTTTTATTGTGACTATATCCAAAGCATCAAAACTCGTATAAAACGTTTAAATTCGCGAAAATTTGTGATAGCCCTCTTAAAGTCTTCTTGAGAAAAAATATCCACAGCCTTTTTGAAAAGAGCTGCCTTATCATATTTTCCGATCACTTCGTTGGTTTAAGTATTGAGTCCGAACGCCCACGTTGTCTTAATTTACGAAAATAAGTGGAACAGAGAAACAAACACTGAATAAAGATGATCTAAATCTTAAACAAATTATTCTTATAAATCCGTAAACAACATTAGTGATGATTAGTGTGAAAGAGTAGATGTTTCCATTACGTCTTTGATTTCAAACTTTCCATTCTAAAGGTGAATGAATTCTGCTAAATGTACCTTCAAACGCGGCGTGATATACATAATACATATAGATTAGAAACCCATTCAGGTTTTTTTATTTTCCGATCTATATGTATTTTGAGTGTCTAAGCGCAGATTGCATTAAGACGGAGTGTGAAATCAGTTAGCGCAATAATTTTGGTAATTTAGTAAGAATAATTTATTATCTTTTGCGTTCTACACAGATATGAGCGTACACTCGACATCTTTCATAATATTAGTCATCGGCAGCGGTACATTTATTTATATGGTTTCGCCGAAGAACGCTTGGTTGCAACACTTTTATTCACAAAAATGTCGTAAACACCATCCAACAATAGCCTTGACTAAGACAATATGTATAGGATTTTGTTCTCTCGGAAATCTAAGTGCATGTTAAGTTGTCAGTTCCAGATGATACACAACTGGACAATACGACCGACTATTTATGGCTATATAGGGTGTTACTCTGGCAAAAGTATTAAATGACTGCTCGATATTCTACTACCCTAGACAGCATTGACTATATTATATAGCTTTGAACGCATGATTTCATTTTAACATGAATATAGGTATTTAAATAATTATTATAATTATGCTGAATAACTAAGATTGGATCTTAACGTTATAAATATGAAGCAATTCTAGACTACTAAGAGAATAAAGCAAATTCTCATCTATTGTTTAGATTATAATATTATACATGTATCGCATTCAGATCCACAAGTAATTAACAACAAAGTCTAACTGAAACATACCTGCGACGTGCAAACAGGACGACAAAAAAATCATTAGCGATACCATAACAACAGAACTAATCCCCGAGCAAGCGACAGTTCAATCAATGGCCCAGTGGCGTAGCGTGGGGGGGGCAGGGGGGGCAAATTCCCCGGGCGGCAGCTTTTAGGGGGCGGCAAAATTTACCCAATTAAATAAAAATTGTTCGCAACTACTTATAACTGTCTAACAATAACAAAACATTAAACAAGAAAGTTGAAACTTGTTAAACTTAAAATTAATTATTGTCAGGTACTTAAAACACGCGTGACACTACATTTTACGTAATTTTGGTTTTGAGTCTTAAATAAAAATAATTAAAATTTCGCGCTCGCTTCGCTCGCGTATTCAGAAACTGTGTGCTCTTAATTTAGCATTTGTCAACAAACAAAAAGTTAAGTACGTTTGGACTAAATTTTACGTAATATTTGGTTTAAGTCCGATAAAAATTTCGCGCACGCTGCGCTCGCGTATTCAGATACTAAATTATGGCCCTTATTTTTGCATTTGTCAACAAACAAAACGCTAAGTAGGTACGTTTGGGCTAAATTTTACGTAATTTTTGGTTTAAGTCCGATAAAAATTTCGCGCTCGCTGCGCTCGCGTATTCAGATACTCAATTATGGCCCTTATTTTTGCATTTGTCAACAAACAAAACGTTAAGTAGGTACGTTTGGGCTAAATTTTACGTAATTTTTGGTTTAAGTCCGATAAAAATTTCGCGCTCGCTGCGCTCGCGTATTCAGATACTAAATTATGGCCCTTATTTTTGCATTTGTCAACAAACAAAACGTTAAGTAGGTACGTTTGGGCTAAATTTTACGTAATTTTTGGTTTAAGTCCGATAAAAATTTCGCGCTCGCTTCGCTCGCGTATTCAAAAGCGATATGCCCTTATTTTTGGATCCGTCAACAAACAAAAAGTTAAGTACGTTTGGGCGACATTTTACGTAATATTTGGTTTCACATTTATTTGGTAACAAAGATATAAAAAAAAGTCTACTTGAGAACCTCCCCCTTCTGCCGGGGCTGCGGGTTGTTCGAGAGAGTTACCGCGGCTCTGGAACATAAAAGGCTTTCGACGGAACACGACGGTTTTTAGTCAGTAAGAGTCTGATACTCCCTCACCGCTGTGTCATTTGTCGATTTTTAACATCGATACAAAAAAAATACCTTTTTTTGAAGTCGGTTAAAAATGACAAATGGCCAGTAACACTTGTTAAAAAAAATACACGGGAAGGGGCGGCAAAATCGACAACTGCCCCGGGCGGCAGATACCCACGCTACGCCACTGCAATGGCCCCGGTTCAATGATCCGTAATTATAGTTTTGTGAGACAATTTTCTAATTTAAGATTTCCTTGTATTGAACCGACGAATGGAATTTTAAATTAGGCCACGCCTAAAGGATACACATAGCCCATAGCTATAGGTTACCGATAGTGCCACTATCAAACCATAGACATATAGGAAATATACTCAACTGAAGTTTATGATAACCATATTATCTCTTATCTCAACATTCATGTGCACAATAAGAAGTCGCAAATAGTCTTTACGCAAAATACAGTATCTAATCAACATAAATACATAAACATGAAGAAAGTGTGTGTACGTAGAGGTGATCTATGAAAATATTCTGTCGATTTGGTAGCTCGTTAGAAAGTAAACTCAAACAATAACGTGCGCATGATATACTATTAATATTAGAAGTACGTTGTTTAGCAATTACTGTTCGTTAGTCAATAATTAATCAAGCAAATGCCGTTCACTATGATTCTCAAGATGAAATTAATACAATATTGAAATAAGAACAAAAGTATTGTGTGAGTCTTGTGTATGGATCATGATTATATTAAAAGCTCGAGCATGATAGAACGAACGCTTTACCCATGGGTGGAACTTTAGGCAGCGTTCTCTCCATTATTCATCCTAATATAGAAATGAAGTATTTATTAAAACTAATAAATACTTAGCGAATAAAATGTAACCAGTTCTGGCACAGTGAAAACTATGAATCACTAGGAAAGTGGGCGGACGGATAAGCCGTATGCAACTTCAGAATGAATACAAAGCAGGAAATACTATTGACGTAAATCCTACAAATGCATTTCGTTCTGACAGCACTTCTTTATAAAACTAAGAATTTTCGAATAACTGAATGCTTGATAAGTAAACAATTTGAATTATTCTTTCAGGAGAGGTTTTGAGGAGCGAAATTTTCCAAGGGCGCTACCTTGACGGTAAATACGCGAACATCGCGCTGGAGACCCTGAACTTGGGCCACAATGACATCCACTCGCTAGACCGGTACCTGTTCCAGTACACGCCGAATCTGACGCGACTGTATCTTAACAACAACCCTATTGAAATACTCGACCACGTCACCATACTCGCACTGGCTAGTGCTACCAATTTGCAGGTAAGGGTTGCGTTTTAAATATTACACAAGATTGCATAATTCATGAATACTCTTATCAAAGAAATGCGTAGCAACGACAAGCGCTCTCAGTTCCGTCAGCTTAATACTCGGAAACAACTTTTCAAATGTCAAAAATTCAAGGGAAACATAGTTTGCGCAACTTGATACATGCGCTGCTGCTCATCTAACTGACATAATTCTTTAATCGCCACTTACGAAACCCAAGAAATGGGGCGACCTACATTTATTCAGGGATCACTATCACTAACATCGATCGCTACAAAAACAAAGTTCATGAATGCACCAATCTGTTTATCGATGTTGGAATAAACAAACAGCTCCAGATTAGTGATCATAGCACATGATAATCACCTACATCATTATTAAATAATATGAGTGTCTGATGATAATTCGCAAGTTACCTGATAAAAAACAGGGTTATCAAACTCTGGCTTTTTATTGATGCAATAAAATTCTGATTTACGATGGGACAAGTTCTTCGAGTATTGTGTCAACCTCAGCTCAGACGTCATGAGAATATTAAAAAGTCTATTACTAGAAGGGACTTCACAAAGTCAATAACAATGAGCATTACTCACGATATAACATACTCTCGCCATCATTAATTAAAATAGAATACATTACAGAGATTATGTATTTCCGATTAAGATTACATTCCAATCGTGGTTGTGTCACATAATTATGTATAAGAAAGAATAAATATTATAAAATCATTATAACTGTAACACATATGTTTTAGGTTTGAGAATACCCATGCCCTTGAGAAGCACCCCTATTGTTAGCCGCAGACTCCCGCTGTGTTATCTTCCACTATAAATACGCCTTTTTTGTTGTTCAATTACAGGTTTTGGACTTGGCGAAGACCGACATCGATAGTATACCCCTAGACGCGTTCAAAGGGTTGTCGAAGTTACAACAGATCGATTTATCAGACAACCGGTTCGTGACTGTGCCGGAGAGTCTGAGCCTCGTCGGTAACTCCCTCAAGTACCTCACGTTCAACAACAATCCCATCGTCGAGCTTAATGATGATAGCTTCGTAGGTAAATACAAACTGATTACTCATTTAATTCGGGATATCGTTTCAAATTGATAATCGGATTTTATATTTATTGGTGTTCAGTCACTGATAGAAACCGGCAAACATTATATGTACTCGGCACAGTGATGATGATCGTGAGTCATGGATACGGTAGTTACGAAATAACATTCTATGAGAACCTGTTGTTATCACTTCACGGGAAATACCAAACTCAAAGAGGATTTTTACGACACTGTTTATCTGCAGTATTGCCAAATCAATCACCATGATTTCACTACATTCCCGTACTTAAGTGCCTTATAATACTGGGCCGTTAATTTAGTACGAATTGGACCCGATATTTGGCAACGATGTTAATCTGGAGCATATTATTACTCTGAAGTTCATAACTATCAAAGTATCTATTTCAAGAACATCGATTTACTCCATCATGGAGTGGTATAGACAGTTTCATTAAAGTTCCAGATACTGTAGCGTAGTACCTACACGAGTAAACAATCCAAAGAACAAAAAACCTGATGTTATCTATGTTAAATAGTATTCTGTACCTGCCTACGTACGCTGATACGGAAGTACATAATAATAATAGTATCAGTTTTTTTGCAGGCTTAACGAACTTGATCGAATTGGAAGTTGGCGAAAACGATTATTTGGACGAAGTGAAACGCAGCACGTTCTCCCCACTCAAGAACTTGAGGGTTCTCCACCTGTGTCATAACCGAAACCTGAGATACATCAGCCATAATGCGTTCCGTGGATTGAAAGATAAGTGGACCTTGAAGGAAGTGAGTAACGCATTCAAAACCATTTACCAACCAACATTAGATAGGAGGTAGCGCCAAAGCGGAAAAACCCTCTATAGTTTTCGTATGCGCGATGCTAATTCTGCGCGTTATCAACGCGAAAATAATGTATTCTAACATTTTTATCGAGTCACATCTAGTTTGAAGTCATGTACCTACTTAAGTATTTTCGCACAATGATTAATGTTACTCAGAATGACGACACCCGTTTATTATTGTGACTGATCAGATATTCTATTATAAGCTCATGGCAACATGTTTTATCAGATTCAAATGTATTATACACATTTCAGTTAGTATCATAATCATCAGATTATAGAATGCATGCAATCCAATTTGCCCCAGTTTTTGAGTGCTTACACGACAGTCGCGGATCGGGGTCAGCTTACTAATCATTTTAGTGTTTTATTTTGATATACAATCAATCAATACATTGCCACATGTATCCTAAAACTGGCACTGAATTGATTTTTACTATTGTAACACTAACCAATTATTGTTACTAGAGTAGCAAATTGAATTTAACAAATCTAATTACTGTACCTATTGTTACAATGTAGATAGTCACAGTTCAACAAGATTGATTAGCAGAGTTACTACACAATTGCTACTATAAACTTAATTGGGACTTCCCTAAAAAATTTACAATCATAATACAATCAAATATTTTTGTACATAATTTGTATTCACTTTGGTTTTACACATTTAAACATTTGATAGGGGCTGACTTTGCCTAGATTCTGTCATGTGAAAGCAATCATTTTTAAGGATACATAATATATGTTTGTAGCTGTTTTAAACTAAAACTGCTAGATGGATTTTAATGAGTCTGGGCAGAGATAGATATCAGAATAATATGTAGGGTGCATATATAAATAGGTATAAACAATAATGCATTGTTAAACAGGTGTACCTAGACGACAATTACCTCAGTGAGCTGTCACCTGATCTGATGCCATGGAACAAATTAGAAATCTTAGGAATGACTGGAAACAACTGGCTTTGCAACTGTGACCTAGCAAATATTGTCACTAAGCAAGAAGCAGGCACTAAGTTCCAGATAGGAGAGATTCCTTAGTAAGTATTTGTACAAACATTGCTATAATTTTTGGGGAATGTTTGAGGAATCAGTTTAAATAAGGAGCCAAGGTGTATCAATCCTCGCTGACAGTAATAATATTGTTTTTCATATTGATTCCTAGTAGCTGATATTTATTACTTAAGCTTCTAGAATGAATGGCTACTAAACTGTCAACTCATAAACTGTTGAAAATCTTATGAGGTCACCATTTCATGACCTAATCACTTACAAGTGACTATTTATATTTATTGCTTACTCTACAAATTATTTCCTTTGTATTATTACATTCAAGAAATATATGACATTCCATTATTATGAATTTAATATTTCATTTATAATAACAGCAAAGTTATCTGAAAAAAAAAAATTCTCTTCTATTTTCAAGATTATTAATTGCTTCTCTCTGGTCATTAATAAAATGATTATAATAAAACTCTAATGCTTCTAATAAAAACAGGTCACAGGAACGGCTAGCAATTAAATAACGCAAGTTATTTGTAAACACAGATTGCTCATAAGTTGATAGCTATATAATAATATTGATGACATAAACAAACTATTCTAAGTTTATTACACAAGGCACATCCAGTTAAATGTGTAAATGTATTAACAATATGTTATCTGATTACAGCTGTGCAGCGCCCATGAGATTCAGCGGTGCATACATAACAAACATTACAATCTCCTACTGCCCTACATTGGATACCACAACTGCACCTAAAAGAAATTTCACCCTTTCAAACTTGAGGCCTAAACATGTTATTTGGAGTATGCTAGCAGTGGCACTGATAGCTTGCCTAGGCATGCTTCTTGGTCTACTTATCAATGCAGTTAAAGCTTTCTACAATAAAAAGATAAGTCAACCAATCCGCTACATCAACATCAACTCAGACTCCAGTTTTGCATAAGGACTACAAAAAGTACTTAATATTACAATGTATGTATTATACTCCTGTAGAATTAAATTGTCAATAAATCTTTAGATAGTAACCAAGACATGTAAATAAAAATTGTATTAAATATTTTTTGAAAATTATTAATAAAGTTTAAAAACCCTGTTTGTGCTATTTTACTTCTGTGAACGTAAACAATAAATCTAATTATTAAAACTCACCTCTTTTGGACCAGATAGTGAATTGGCATATTGCACGAACTGTTCCAAAAGCCTTTCAGATTTGTGTGATAACTCTCTGAAGGTGTGAAATTCATCAAGTTTGTGTGCACAGCTCCCACACACAACTTGTGGCAGCAAGTCTTCAGGGGACACCTAAAAATATTATTCACAACATTAGACATGTACCTATGTTAGTTTCACAACACCAGTCATTAAGAGAGTTGATGTGGCCAATGACCTTTTGCAAGTATAATCATAGATGATGACTCATGGGAGGCAATCTGATAACAAACACATTAAACAAACCCACAAGTTGTTTACTGCACCAAGGAGGATGCTCACTGTGACAAAAATGGGAAGATGCAGTCCCCCTGCAGATTGATTGCCTTAAAATACCAATCTAAATATAGATAATATTGAAATCTCAAAATAGCAGGGCATAGCATAATGTGGATAAGCACTGCAAGGAGAGCATTGGTTTGAGTAGTGTATTTGTGGAGGAGTAGAGGCGAGGGCGCGAGGGCCAGCGCAGGAGCGGGGCGGTGTGAGGCGAGGCGAGGTGGTCTCCGCCGTCCGCGCTCCTTTGTTATCAGCAACGCGGCCGCTGATACAGCGCGCCTGCTACACGCTCGCATATCACTTCCACGAATGACATTAGTCATACGGCCGAGCAATCGACGCGTGGGCCGTAATATGATATCACAATGCGAAAATACCCAACACCCGCGAGAAAGTTAATGGCGCTTATCAGCATCCACAATCTCATACGCTTACGCTAAACTTTCACACGAGAAAACTCCTCCTTCTAAGTAATCATTGCGAGAAATAAACCAAAATTATTACCATTATTGACAAATTTGCCATTATCATCTCGGAAAGTCGTGATTTATCCTTATCACGGTCGAAAATTGGAAGTTTAACATCACTGCAATTATCGCCACAGAATGATAAACAAAGGCGACACACTGAATGGAACTTCGGCGGCAAATTACACATATTTAGAAATTAAAACAGAGAAAGGTATTCACAACGAAAGAAAACATTTAGAAATTAATCAAGTAACTTAATTAAAAATTAAAAGGTTTTGTTGAAAATATAACTCAGCATGCGATGATGTAGATGTAGAATACATCACATCGCGATTGTCAACCAAACGAACGAACAAGCTACACACACATTGAAAATCTCTATTGTTTACGAAGCGATGAACGCGTCGTATGTGTGAGCTACGAAAGTTTGTTCTAGTTTACGCACTGATAAAATGATAACATTATCAAATGATTTGTATTATCAGTATTATTGCAGTAGATATGATAATTGATAAAATTTAATGAATGAATAGTAATTACACCATAGGAGGACGTATATGCACTTTATAGAAACTGCAAAGCCTTGCTTAGATGATTAAAATATTTAAAGAATTAAAGGCACTGTGAAGATTTTGAAAAAATGATAAATTGTATTAGCATTTTGGTTGCTCATTTATCAAATTGAAATCAGATTGTATTAAGTACATTAAGATTTAATTTTTGTGTTTGTTTGGGCTTTGCTTGCAGATAATTAGTCGTAACGAGAATAACAGTCAGTATTTAATTCTGAATGAATTCTTATCAACGTCTGTCTATGCTTTAATGATGGACATCACTTAAAGTCAACGTCATCTTAATGTCAGCAGTCAGTCAACAAAACAACTGTCAGTTTACAGTCGTAGTTCGTCCGTACAAAATCGTTCATGTTCATGATTCATTGATAATTTGGATATGTTTTATTGACTACTGATAAACTTAGTCCCTTTATAAATAAATACATAATTTGGATAATCAAGAGCACCATGTGCAAAGTGATTTTTATGTGTGAATCATACATTTGTGAAAAGTGATATTGGAAAATCCAATGTTTTTATTTAGCCATGTAATTATTAATGAGGAACAATAAAATAAACGTATTGGTCTAATTCAGTGTAGTGCATGATTAGAATAAAATGAGCCACTCGTCGACTTCGGTTGCTGAGGGAACTGCTAGTTCTATCAGCAACATAGAAACTACGTCAGACACAGCTCAATTACTAAGTACTGAAGATCCCAGCACTTCTAATTTCACGCAACTTAATAAATCTGTGAATTTCGAGGTATGTGGAACATTAACAATTAAAATTACAATGAACCTTTTTAGTGCACTGCATGTATTTATTTTTAAACTGATGATTTACTTAATTTTGTCAGTGGAACTTAGGTATTGAATATAATTACTTTGTTTAAAATTAGTCATTGGCTTCTGACCTCTTTATGTAATCAATAGTTTAGAAATACAGTGTAACATGATATGTAGATAAATTGATTTGATGTGAATTGTGTAGGACTCGGATGATGATGAATTTCATGGCAGCCATGGAGTTCGGAGGAGGCAGCCGCCACAGAAAATTGAGCCGGGGTCCATGAATGTACTTTCTGCTAAATATGAAGTAAGTAATTACACAAAAAAATATGTAGCTCAGACTGTATTTCCAGTACTAGTGGGACACTATTTCTTAATTATTATTTTTGATAGTAATGTTTAAAAGTGTAATTATGGAAAAAAAATCTAACAACTTTTCAAAAAAACTGTATTTTTGAGTAATGTTGAGTTAGGTCAGCAAACAATTTTTTTTTATTTCTTTCAGAGTTTGGACTATGACACATGTGAGAACCACTTACTCCTTGACGAGGAACGGAAAAGAGGTTATGCTTTTATAGTCTGGAAGGACATAGCCCGGTGGTTCATCATACTGCTGATTGGCATAATCACAGCTCTAATAGCTTTCTTTATAGACATCTGTATAGAAGAATTCTCGAAGATAAAATACAGGGAGTTGAAGAAATGTATCCTTTTTAAAGTTTTGTAATGATTTATTATCTTGTTAGTACACATATGGGGAAATCGTTCATTGTTTCCTGATTTCCTCTTACAATACTTTGCTATAATAATATTAACTTTGTTGTTGTAATTGTTATCTGATAAACTTTCCAAAATGGATTTTAAAGGACAATGCTTGCTCACTAATGACATCATGAAAGAAATGTTTTCCCCAATTAACAAAAATAATGAAATACCTATTTGGAAAAATTATCTTCCTCATTAATTAAAATTAATATCAGAACAATAAATGAGCCGTTCCATCCACTATTTCACATTTACATTACAATGAATTAATTAGGTATACAACAGTTAATGATTTCCATGACTAATTATTTAATTGCCAAACAGCTGTAGACACATACGTGATACAAGATAGACTGTACATTCCTTATTTGCTGTGGGTGTTATCAAACATATGCATTGTGTTTATTGGATCTATGCTTGTTGCATATGTTGAGGTAAGTAGTTAATTGTTCGTTTACTATCGCGAAATTGTGTGTGCCATTTTACTCGAGTTTTATGCATGATACTTTTGCTATCTGTTGGAAAATGTGCATTTTTTGTCACATGTACTTTTTAAATAGATAGGGTCTTTATGTATAGTTGGGTAGTTTCTTATAAAGTCTTGGGTCCTAAGAATAAATAAATACCAAGCCATCCAAGTGATGAGTAAATCCACTCTCAAAATGTACATAGTCATCATATTAAAGTAAAATGTATGTAATGTACATATTTAGTAATTATTCTGTAAATATAATTAAATTAGTCAGCGCAAGTACACCAGATTACTAATCCCTATAGTGATAAATAAACACATTTCTTACTAAAACCGTGAATATCAACATATTCAACCGAACTACTTCCCAGTACTTGTAAACAAAGAACAGAACTGCAGAATAACTATCTATTCTCTAAACAAAATTGATCTCTATTTAAAGCTAATAAGGTTTACTATCCCGAAACAGTGTACCTACTTACAAAGCACATTATTTCAGCCTGTAGCAGCTGGAAGTGGTATTCCCCAAGTGAAATGTTACTTAAACGGCGTCAAAGTTCCGCGGGTGGTTCGAATCAAAACTCTTATTGTGAAAGCAGTTGGTGTCATCACAGCAGTTGTAGGGGGCTTAGCTGGAGGCAAGGTGAGCTAGTCAAACGACTTTGTATGTCATATCTAGCTGGTTTTATGTATATCTGTGTGTTGTAGCGTTTTCTTTTGTTTTATTGTTTGAACGGTTGTCACTTGTTTTAAGGCTTGTTCTTTAAAACCAGTATTATTGTTCTTTTTATTTCATTTGTTTTTTTTTATGAACTCTTTGTTTGTGTACACTGAATGTATTGTGATAATATTCACTTTTAAATTCGTCCTTGACCGAAAAATTTCCTTGCAACCCCAAGGCCCAAAAAATCACAATATTTTTTTGATTCTATATTTTATGCATTTGTTTAGAACTTTTTTATTCCTTCTTTTCCTTCTACACAACACTTTCTCGTTCAGGAAGGGCCTATGATCCACAGTGGGGCTGTCGTCGCGGCAGGCATATCGCAAGGCAAGAGCACGACTTTCAACAAGGATTTCAAGATATTCCAGTACTTCCGCGAAGACCATGAAAAACGGGACTTCGTGTCGGCGGGAGCGGCCGCCGGTGTGTCCGCTGCTTTTGGGGCTCCTATAGGTAAACTGGTTCTACAGATCAGTCATATAGTGAAATTCCAGTTTAATTAAAGTCAATGTTCTAGCTTTTAGTACCTACTTAAAGTTCGCTTTGGAAAAGTAGATTCGAATTTCGGAATCTGTTTAACAAATATATCATCTGGATTTAGGAGTATGCTATTATATTCTACGGCCAGCTAGCCACTGGACGCTGGTGGAAGCTCGCATTGGTAACTGCTTCTATATTCTTCCTCGATACATAGACTAGAAGGTACTGAAATTAGAGCGTTCAAGAAAACTCTTCTACTTCATTAAACTAGTGTGGACATATCATAGTATTCAACGCACACAACATAAATTGCGACTGCTAAATAGCTTTACTTGTACTTTATAACTAATTTATTTCCAGGCGGAGTCCTCTTCTCATTAGAAGAAGGCACCAGTTTCTGGAACCAGGCTCTGACATGGCGGACGTTTTTCGGCACCGTGGTATCGACTTTCACTCTCAACTGCGCTCTATCTGCTTACCATGGCCGCGCGGGAGAACTCAGTTTTCCTGGTAAGTTTGCATTTATTTATAGTAGGGAATGAATTTGGTATCATTTGCTAATGAGTTATTCAAGCTATAGTTTTATTTATATTTTTCGATGTACGCGCAAACTATACGGTTTTCGTAAGAATACAGTTATTTTCTTGCTTTTCTTTTAGCTGGATGTTGCTCTGCATTTGGAACAGTGGAGCTATAAAACTGCTTAGTTGATTTGACATTTTTCGCTCCTTCAGTGCGTCAAAATAATTGACAAAAGGATACAGTCGACCTTAAGACCTTTGAAATCCTAATAGTTACCTGATAGTTTTCTACTGATTATCTTGGTTTATAAATATTTATGATATTTTAGGCCTCCTAAACTTGGGTAAGATGGAGCCGTTCCCGTTCCAGTTTTACGAGCTGCCGGTGTTCATGTTTTTCGGCGCTGTCGGAGGCATGCTCGGCGCTCTGTGGAACTATATCAACTATAGACTAACAGTTTTTAGGCTAAGGTAAGCATCTAGGTATGATTTACCAAATAAGGTCTTAAAACGCATCCTGAGCGGTGAGCTGACAAATGTACTAGCTTTAGATTTGGTCTCAATAATCTTAAATGTACGTATAGGTACGTATTTTGTCTGAAAATAACTCAACATAACAAAAAGCGCACAATAAACGTGAAAAATACTTTCTCCTATTTTTATTCACAGCACTAATATAATATACTTACAATGTGAATGGGCTGCATAATTTTTATTTTGAATTTCAGTTTTAGCACCTAAATACATTAATGAGTCTATTTACTCCTTGTATTTTTACTGTGTCACGTTATAGACATTATAATACCTCCCCTCCCCCCAGGTATATTGGAAGTCCTTGGTTACGCGTGGTAGAAGCCTGTTTAGTGGCAGCTGCGAGCGCTACTTGTGGCTTCCTCATGATGTTCCTGCTGAACGACTGCCGACCACTCGGAGAGGATCCCACTAAAGTACCATTACAGGTAAGCCATCGTAGAGAGTACGTAGTTGTAATCCCCCAGGTATATAGGAAGTCCGTGGTTGCGCGTGGTAGAAGCTTGTCTAGTGGCAGCTGCGAGCGCTACCTGTGGCTTCCTCATGATGTTCCTGCTGAACGACTGCCGACCACTCGGAGAGGATCCCACTAAAGTACCATTACAGGTAAGCCATCGTAGAGAGTACGTAGTTGTAATCCCCCAGGTATATAGGAAGTCCGTGGTTGCGCGTGGTAGAAGCTTGTCTAGTGGCAGCTGCGAGCGCTACCTGTGGCTTCCTCATGATGTTCCTGCTGAACGACTGCCGACCACTCGGAGAGGATCCCACTAAAGTACCATTACAGGTAAGCCATCGTAGAGAGTACGTAGTTGTAATCCCCAGGTAGGAAGTCCGTGGTTGCGCGTGGTAGAAGCTTGTCTAGTGGCAGCTGCGAGCGCTACCTGTGGCTTCCTCATGATGTTCCTGCTGAACGACTGCCGACCACTCGGAGAGGATCCCACTAAAGTACCATTACAGGTAAGCCATCGTAGAGAGTACGTAGTTGTAATCCCCCAGGTATATAGGAAGTCCGTGGTTGCGCGTGGTAGAAGCTTGTCTAGTGGCAGCTGCGAGCGCTACCTGTGGCTTCCTCATGATGTTCCTGCTGAACGACTGCCGACCACTCGGAGAGGATCCCACTAAAGTACCATTACAGGTAAGCCATCGTAGAGAGTACGTAGTTGTAATCCCCAGGTATAGGAAGTCCGTGGTTGCGCGTGGTAGAAGCTTGTCTAGTGGCAGCTGCGAGCGCTACCTGTGGCTTCCTCATGATGTTCCTGCTGAACGACTGCCGACCACTCGGAGGATCCCACTAAAGTACCATTACAGGTAAGCCATCGTAGAGAGTACGTAGTTGTAATCCCCAGGTATATAGGAAGTCCGTGGTTGCGCGTGGTAGAAGCTTGTCTAGTGGCAGCTGCAGGCGCTACCTGTGGCTTCCTCATGATGTTCCTGCTGAACGACTGCCGACCACTCGGAGAGGATCCCACTAAAGTACCATTACAGGTAAGCCATCGTAGAGAGTACGTAGTTGTAATCCCCCAGGTATATAGGAAGTCCGTGGTTGCGCGTGGTAGAAGCTTGTCTAGTGGCAGCTGCGAGCGCTACCTGTGGCTTCCTCATGATGTTCCTGCTGAACGACTGCCGACCACTCGGAGGATCCCACTAAAGTACCATTACAGGTAAGCCATCGTAGAGAGTACGTAGTTGTAATCCCCCAGGTATATAGGAAGTCCGTGGTTGCGCGTGGTAGAAGCTTGTCTAGTGGCAGCTGCGAGCGCTACCTGTGGCTTCCTCATGATGTTCCTGCTGAACGACTGCCGACCACTCGGAGAGGATCCCACTAAAGTACCATTACAGGTAAGCCATCGTAGAGAGTACGTAGTTGTAATCCCCCAGGTATATAGGAAGTCCGTGGTTGCGCGTGGTAGAAGCTTGTCTAGTGGCAGCTGCGAGCGCTACCTGTGGCTTCCTCATGATGTTCCTGCTGAACGACTGCCGACCACTCGGGAGGTCCCACTAAAGTACCATTACAGGTAAGCCATCGTAGAGAGTACGTAGTTGTAATCCCCCAGGTATATAGGAAGTCCGTGGTTGCGCGTGGTAGAAGCTTGTCTAGTGGCAGCTGCGAGCGCTACCTGTGGCTTCCTCATGATGTTCCTGCTGAACGACTGTCGACCACTCGGAGAGGATCCCACTAAAGTACCCTTACAGGTATCAACTCAAATTTAAAAAATGCGTGAAATTGATAAAGTTTGCTCAGTGTGAAAAAAGGATGGTTATTTTTGCCAAGATCTCTGACACTGAAAATTGAGATTATTAAAAATTACCGACTGCCTTCCGCCAGCTGTTGCATCCGCGTTCCGTGGGAACTATTCCGTCCATCTGGATAAAAAGTAGCCAGTCATCCTCGATAACTGGGCTATCTAAAACCTGAAAGCTTTTTCAAATCTATTGAGTAGTTTATACTTTTAGTAAAGATTTCAAAAAAACTGTAAATACACTGAAACATTGCACTGTATTTTGCAACAGCTCCCAAAATCAAGTTTTCTTATAAGTTACAAGCACTAATCTCAAACTTTATTTTCAGTTATACTGCGCAGACGGCGAATACAATGCTCTAGCGGCGATCTGGTTCCAAACCCCTGAAGCTTCAGTCCGTTCCTTCCTCCACGACCCAATAGGTTCATACAAGCCCTGGTCTATCCTAGTGTTCGTTGTATGTTACTTCCTACTGTCTACTTGGACCTTTGGCTTGTCGGTGTCTAGTGGACTGTTCATACCGAATTTGTTAACTGGAGCCGCGTGGGGAAGATTGCTGGCGATTTTGATACAGTATATGCTGCCTTCTAATGTGAGTTGGTTTTTGTGTTTTTAGTATAGGAATGTTTTAACTTTACTCTTTCATATCGACTACATAAATATTATTTTTTCTTAAAACAATTATATGGTTTAAAACAGTGTTTTTAAGAAAAAGGGACGCTCATGCTGTCGGTAAACTTAAGCTTCACTACCAACGAAATGAGTAGTATGCTCTGAAAAATCTAATTTTGAAAGTGTTGCTATTAAAGTTAAGATGTGCGATAAATTATTCCCATTAACTTGACTTATTCGCATCAAACCATTCCTAAACTCTTCAAAATTAAAGACCTAAGACTTTTATACACACCAAAAAGTTATATACTTTACATTATAATTTATTGCAGACAATCAATCCAGCGAAATACGCGCTAATAGGCGCGGCTGCCCAACTGGGCGGAGTTGTGCGCATGACGATATCCCTCACCGTCATTATCATCGAGACTACAGGACAGATCTCCAACGCTTTGCCCATCATCATCACGCTGGTGGTCGCCAAGTGGACCGGAGACTTCTTTAATGAGGTAAAATACTACTCATATGGATGGATTTGGTAATACTTGGATGCGATATAGATTATATTCCTAAGCATCAGAATAACGTATATGAAGGCATATATCTGCCCTTCCGAATTTGATAACTGGCAAAATGTACGAATATAACCACCTGCGCATGCGCAAGGCTATAAATGGCTGACTTCAGAAGGGCAAAGATATTTGACAAGTGCTATGCGCGCCTGGCGCGCAACTGAGCAGTGAAGATTGCTTATAAATTAGATCTTAAAACACTGTCAATAAAAATCTATATTCTTAAAACACTTCCTTTCTTCCCAGGGTATCTACGACATCCACATACAATTGGCCGCAGTGCCTCTCCTACCATGGGAACCGCCGCCATTAGCCCACAATATTTACGCTTCCGAAGTGATGTCGCATCCAGTCTTCACATTGAGGACCGTTGAGAATGTCGGCCATATTGTCGAGTTGCTGAAATTAGTGTCGTACAATGGATTCCCTGTTGTTGATCCGCCGTTGGCTGATGACGTAAGTTTTAAATAAATAAGAAGTTGCTTGATATCAAAGTCTGCCTCTTTGGTGTCCAACCTAGTAGCCGGACATAGATGGAAAAGGCAGATATTGTCATGTTTCATGTTTTTTTTTCATGTTTGATCTATTTAATCAAATGACTGAATAGATCAAATAGCTATATAAAATATTTCTCGCTAAACTTAAAGGCGGCTTGCAACTAACATCAAGACACGTCCGTACGCATCATACGCAATATAGTTAAATGAATAATAACTTTATTTCACAAGAAGTTTCAAGAAGAGTTCTCTCACACCCTCGCCGCCCATTGTAACTTAAAATGGTTTCTGTGCAATAATCTCGCGCGATGCTACGAGCCTCCATTAAGATTGGCACTTATTATTAAAAAGTAATGGTATAAAAAAATTGTGTCCTATTTATGCAATTTTACTTTTTACTTATACTAGATCTAAAGTTTCTTCATAACCCATTTTAGCTGGAAGTGACAACATACAAGCGACTACGAGGCATGATACTGCGCTCGCAACTGATCGTGCTCATACAAAACAAGCTTTACAACGAGAATGCGAACACAACGTGGTCGAACTTCAATGTTGATATGAATATGTTCAGGAAGGAGTACCCTCGGTATCCTTCTATTGATGAGGTAAGATAATTGTATTAACTAAAAGAATTTTATTGGTATTTATTTAACTTAGTTTCCAAAAATTTATAAAATCAATCTTTATAATTTTCCCAATATGCATTAAACCATATACTTTAGAGAAAAAGTTGATGTGCCTGTATGTACTTGAAAAATATAAGGGTGCTTTCAGGAACTAGATTCGCTTGCCTCATGCAAATCACCAAAAAAACAATCCGCCAATATCTTTACCCAGATTGAAACGGCATTTTGTCCCTTCACTTACCGTGAGATTTGGTGATAGGTACCAGATGAAAAGGATACACAAGGAATTTCTTCTGCTGCTGGCAAAACAGAAATCTTTATTACAAATTCTAGCAATGATCTTAGAGAGACCAGCTCGAAAGTTTATCCACAAGATTTCTTATTCTTGAAAAAGGTCTTCATTTATTTTCCTTTATTACCCCGTAGTTAGACATAGCAGAATGGGAGAAGACTTGCACGATTGACCTGCGTCCGTTCATGAATCCTTCGCCTTACACTCTGCCGCATCGAGCGTCTCTGCCACGTTTGTTCAGGCTGTTCAGAGCACTGGGCTTGCGACATCTGCCTATTGTCAATGATGTTAACGAGGTAAGTTCTTACATCATAGTTGATAAAATTATGTTGCTGTTTTCAATTAACTGTTATAGGACTTAATTCCAGAAATGTCGAGGACAGAATTAATCTAATCACTTTTGAGTTTCCCCAATAAAAAATGGCATTTCCCGTTATTTTAGATACAACACAATTATAGTTATAGTATACATGTCAGAGATAGCCACTAAATTATAATTCTTAATCTGGATGATTATTGTTACAGGTAGTAGGTATGGTCACTCGGAAAGATATCGCAAGATATCGAGTGTGGAGACACCGAGGACACATGGGAATGGAGGAGTTAATACTTTCTAGTGAAATCTAACACATTAGTTACAAGTGTCCGACCAAAGAAACCACATTGACTTCAAACTGTTTCGACAAAAATAAGCCACTTCAAGGACGACAGCGTAAAATTCCTGCTCAAAACCAAAGACTGTATAAAACATTTGAGTCTCTAGCGATAGTTTGACTAGGGGCGGCAAAGTCCTACTTACAATTCTAGCAACAAACAAACCTTTACGCAAAGATACACACATACTTGATTGGTCGGACATGAGTGGACTTTGATAAAAATTAGTGAAATTAATCAAAATGACAAAATATTATTTTCTTATGATTTTTTTATGAAATACCTAGGTATAATTAGTACAGCTTTACTTGTTATAATTAAAATTATTTAAATTCAATCCAAATGATAATTTTATTTATGAATTTTATTTACGATGAAGCCCAGGTGTAATTTAGTACTGCATTACGTGATTGATATATCTAGAAAATGTATTAGAAACCAAAAACCTAGGCAGTCAAGTGATCTTATGATAATTTTGTACCTATCACCATAGAACTTAATGTGGAAAGTATTTGTGTAGATTAGTTGATTTCAGTTTGCATAATACCTAGTATTTTTGAAGATTAGACGGTGAATTTAATGATAATTAATCACACTGCTGTCTCGTTTCCAATTCAAGCAACTCAAGCATGAGCATGTTGTAATGATTTTAAAAAGTGATGATTGTATATATTTTTTACTGATGTGATATTTTTGTTAAGATTTAGATCAATTACTTGGAATGTATAAAATTAATGCAATCATTATGAAAATTATTATGAATTATTATTTGCGACACTATTGTGATAATTATAGTGCTAAGATTCTATAAATGTGTTATCAATAAAAATGTTTATAAAGAAAGACATTTATTTTTACTTTAACATATCAATTAGCATAATTTACAAGACCCTTAGCATACTTAATTTATAAAATAAAGCTATTGTATCTTCAAGGCGGTGTATTGCTCCAAAGAGTACATTTAATTAGTTGTAGAGCGCTAGTTGTTTTCAAACAGTTCCCAGCCGATACCGGACCACAAGTTGAAGAACAAAATCACTGGCAATATAACCAACAGTATCAGTAAATAGTTAACTATTTCATCCATCATAATACTTATTTGCGCTGGCCTTTTTTTAACATTTATTTTTGTTAAATAAATAGGTAACACAATTTGTGCGCATATGTCAACATAACCTACGTTTCATTCAGTTTGACACTGACAGTGACACATTCTATGGTGAGTTTTCTTGTCGATGTCAAAGCCACAGATTTTTTAACCGACTTCCCAAAAAGGAGGAGGTTGTCAATTCGGCCGGTATATTTTTTACCCCTACGCTACGTGCAAAGTAGTTTTATGGGACGTGGGCGGCTTTAACTAGAAGTAAAGGCTTCAAGTGTTATTCTGCTAAAAAAGCTACACTACTGCAGAGTTCTATCAAAATCAATCAAGTAGTTGCTGATAACAGCGCATTCAATCAAACAATCTCTTCAGTTTTGTCATATTAGGAACATTGAATTCGTTGTAGTCTTAATCGTTGGTCTATTGTAAACATTTAACTCGTGAAAACAAACACTAGTTTTTAATGAGTCATTTATTGACAAACTCGTCCATAATTAGTTACAATACTTAATGTTATGTTAAACATTAGTACAATTATACATTAATTCGATTGTTATAAAACGTTTAATTAAAATATAAACAGTCACACAAAAACAAACAGGCAAATAACGTCAAGAAAATCGTCGCATATCAGATAACTAGACGGCCGTTAAAAAAATCTAAATTAGACATAATAGTAGCCTGACTAATATTATAATTTTACAATAAAATTCATTATTACAGGAGAAACAAAAAATATAAAGTCATAAGTTTATCGTTGTATGAATTAAACAAACATGGAGTTATGGCATATTCACTGCACTTAATTTCCTACATAAGTAAAATAGACTATTTTTTAGAAAACATGCGAAATGAAGTCTTTCATGTTTGTATTACTTGCACAAGATATTTCATAACTAAAAACTTAATACAGTAACATAATCAGTTCTAAAAATAGAATATATTAAACTATCTTAAATTATATTCAAACAAAAATCAAACGAGATATAATCACAAATTATAAGTATGGAAAAGGCAACTGATGGCTTGTTGAGCGTCTTCGAAGTAACGTGGTTTATCAACCCTGGCAATACCGTAGTCGGGTTCTAAGGCTGGCAACACAGTAACTTGGCCTGCACAAAGGCTCATGTTTAACGATTGGTTGCTTGTATGGGAGATAAATCTCGATGGCTGTGGGGTACTGAATTTGTTTTTCATACTGTTGGTCGTCATTCGTTTGTTTCTGTCGACGTTACCCTTTATTGATACTAGCATTCGATGGTTTTCGGGCTGGTTCAGGAGCTCTGTTAAGTCCTTTGAACATACATAATGAAACTTCTATTAGTTAAAAAAATGAAGTCCAAACAAGTTAAAATATTGCGACACTATAATGGTTCGCAAGTTTCAATATCATAGTTACTGAGTATGAAAACTGATCAAGTCAGGAAGAAATAAGTTAATTATAAAGTTACCATCCTTACCTTTTTAACGTTTTCATACTTTGCAAACAACCACAAATATGTAGCCATGATACAGAACATCTGTGTTTCCGTTTTGCTGAATCTCCACATGAATTTCAGGATTGGCGGTATGCGATCCCTCTGCAATTAGAATAAGATGATTATAAGGGCTGTTTCAAATTGGACGTTTGAACAAAACGCGTATTGCGGCAACACTCATAAACGATCGACTCATAAATGGTGGTGATAATTCTCGCATATTTTTATTCTATTTACTTGAATTCACTTTTTTATTTTTTTCTTTGTGCTAATCAACATATATTCACCAGTATGTTAACATGTTTGATTTAATGTGATTAGGTACGAAACACCCGATATAAAAGTAAATATAGTTATCGGCGCGGATATTGAGCTCTCGGCGGAAGAGTGGGGATCGCTTTGCGCACTGTACACTTATGGCAATAAACCAATAAATCACTTCTGCGCAGGTGAAGGTCAGGGCTCAATATCCTTGCCGATGATTATAACTATCATTACTTACCAAGTATATCTTCGGTCCTGTGACTCGATACCGAGTCAGGTTGACAAGTATGGCAGAGGCTGATGTGAGCACTTCTATGCTAGAAATGGATCTGTTTGTTACCGACATGTATGTGTACACACGATGGACAATGGCCGACGCATTGTCGTTGTACATCATCGGGAATACTTCTGTTAGTAATTCTGAAATAAATACGATTAATTAGTTATAATTTTTATGGCTAATTTCACTTTTTCACTTCTAAAGTCTCTCAGGGTAAGGTTTTACAGGTCTCCGATAGCTAAATCTCGCAGAAATTATAAGCAGCCTTTGTTTTCGGTCAGATGTCATTAACTACCACTAAGTAACACTTTACGAACCCCTTACATTCTAAATTATTCTTAAGAAGAACTAACGTCATAGAAAATAGTATGTAAATATTTACCAAGTGATCTGAAGGCCTTAATAACAGTCTCGATACAGCTGATATTACGCAGGACCTCCATAGCTTCTTCATTACGTTCCTTCATAGTCTCCTGGGTAGACTTCAGGCCTCCATCTCGCCATCTGCGCCTGATTGCCGCGACTCGCTTGTTGTGAGCAATATTTACTCTTGCTAAATGACCGCGGAACAGCGCCTGAACATAAAATAGAAGTATTCGATTTTGAATCCTATTTCGTTACAAATAAAGTTCATTGAGGTGGTGAATAATTTACCTGAATTTTCGAAGCAGCCCAGTAATTCTTCTGCTCTTCCCTCGTCTTTTGAATGTGTTCTCGTTTCAACTGGATTTGTTTTCTCACTAAATACCCTCTAACAATAGCCTGGAACTTGACTATAATCCTTCTTTTCTGTACAAACTCGCAATGGATCAGTCTTGTTAGTAATTTTCCTCTCCATATTCTTTGAATAAATCTAACTCGGTCCATATACCTTACGTACCAAGACCTTACAAGATAACGCCTTGCATATTTCTGTAGACAAACTGCTGCTGCAATTCGTTTGGCCTTAAATGTTTCTCTTTGTTTTTTGAGCCTATACGCTGCTTGTAATGTCATCGCAGCAGAACGCAATCTGAAGAAGCGCCTTCTTTCAATAAAGGTCCTCACGTAGCTTTGGCATTTGATTATGGAAGTTCTTGTATTAATATATCTTTGTTTCTCAGTTACCGTTAACTTGTATGAGCGATAGAATCTCTGAATGCAAAGTGTAGCTTCTCGGATTGCAATAAACCTCTTACGAGCTATCAACATTCTGACAACGGACTGAGTGAGTATTGCACTTTCTTTCAGTTTCAAAAATTCATGGCGACAAACGACGCGTTTCTTCGATGCAATGTACCAGTTCTGTATTTTCCTTGCCGCTTCATTCTCTCGAATAATGCGTGCGGTTTTATTTGCTCGGTATCTTTTTTGTACTAATAAAACTGCCTCTCGCAACTTCTTATATTCATTTTGAATTCTTCTTGTTTCTCGAATAAGCCTGAACCGTTGTTGGATTAAGGTTACTGCCGATTTGATTCTATTGTATTCTGTTCTCTGAAGTTTGCCACATACGTGCGCCCTGAATCTTCTTTGGATGGTAATACAAGCATTGACCACATTTATGTAGTTTTGCCTTTCTTTTAACATCAAACATTGTGCTCTATATTTTCTTTGAATGGTGATAGCTGCAGATTTAACTTCTAAATATGATTTTCTTTCCTTTCTCATAGCCAGCAGAGCTCTGAACCTAGTTTGTAAAACAACAGCCGATCGTTTCGAAGTTAGATAAGCTTGTCTTTGTTTCTTGCCTTCTATATAAGCCCTATAAAACCTCTGAATTGTGATGCATTGTTTTAGTAGCATAGTGTAGCGTGTTCTTTCCACTTTCATTAATCTTTGAGCCCTAAATCTCCTCTGAATGGTCAGAGTTGCATTTCTCCACATCAAGAATGCCTTTCGTTCACTCCTCATCGCTAATTTAGCTTTGTACTTTTGTTGCAATAGAACTACTAATTGTTTTACCCTCAAGTATTGTTCCCTTTCTGTTCTCATGGCACAAATAGCTCTATATCTCCTCTGTACAGAAGATACTGCTTCCCGAAGACGTAAATACTCTTGTCTGATCCTCTCAGTTTCTTTATAACGTTTATAATGATCAGCGATCGCCACGGCTGCTTTCTTCATTTGCAAGTATGTTGCTCTTTGTTTCTTGGTTTCTAAATGAGATCTATAATATCTCTGAATGGTGACTGTGGAAGTTTTCAGTGTAATGAACTGCTGTCTTACAATTTTCATTTCAATATACGATCTGAAATACTTCTGAATGCGAATGGTAGCCGTTCTAATGCGCACGTACTCTTGTCTCTGTTTCCTACCAATAATATAAGCTCTATAGATTTTTTGTATAACTACACAAGCTTGTTTAGACTGCTGATATTGTTGTTGCACCTCTTTGCCCTTCTTGCAACTTCTGAACCAATTTTGGATTTTAGAAGCGGCTTGTTTTTGCTTTAGGAATTCTGATCTTTGCTGTCTGCCTAACACAAAGGCTCGATAGGCGTTTTGGATGACGGTACAAGATGATTTAATTTTCAGATATTCAGCTCTATGCAAACGCATTTTCATAAGGGCATTGTACCTACGTTGAAAGACTAATGTGGCTTGTAGGATCTTCGTATATTCTTCTCGGTGTTTCTGCATTAATTTTTGAGCTCTGTACCTTCGTTGGATCACAATTGCAGATTTCTTAAGTTCTTGATACTCGGATCTCTCTTTACGCATCAGTACTAAGTTTCTATAGGTTTTTTGCAAAATGATTGCAGCATTTCGCATCTTCAAATACGCGTCTCTTTGAATCTTAGCTAATACGTATGTTCGGTAATATTTTTGAATTAGAATAGTTGAATTGCGAAGCTTTACATAGTATTGTCTTGACTTCTTCATGAGAATATATGATTTAGTATACTTTTGTAGAACAATGGTGGCATTCTTGACTTGTAAGAAACTTTCTTTCTCTTGTTTCATTAATTGATGAGCTCTTATCCTTCTCTGGAGCGACATGATTAGATTTTTCTGTCTTATGTACTCAGTTCTGCATTTATTACGTCTATAAAGTGCCTGTATTTTAATAGCACTGCTCCTAAGAGTCTTATATTCACTACGATCTTTTCTCATTTGAATCAAGGCCCTATAACGTTCTTCGATAGTTTTAACGGCTATCTTTAGTTTTAAGAAATATCTTCGTTGTTGAAGCATGCGATAATAGCTTTGAATAAGTACAGCGCTTCTACGCTTAGTAGCGAAATCTTGCATTACCTTTCTCATCAACAATTTGTTCCTATATCTCTGTTGGATGCAGATGACTGCTTGTTTGAGTCGGGTGTACTCTTTCCTTACGAGGAAACGCCTCACTAAACTCTGTATAGTTACAATCCTCTTTAATTGTATCGTGTACTGTCTGACGCACAACCACCTTCTAACTTGGCATTGTAGATGAATAGCCGCCTTACGTCTCAACTCTTCCCTCTCTGCTCTTAATTTCTCGAGAGTTGCTTTAGCTTCCCTCATCATGATCACAGATTTATACCACTCTTCGATCTTTAGAACACTCCTTTTCCATCTCAGAAGGCGACTTCGTTCAATCCACATTCTACAATACTTTTGTATAATTGTAGTAGCAGTTGTTACTTGTTGCATCTTCCACTCAACAAGGCGGTTGTATTGAATGCGGCGCCACCAACATTGGATCACACTCGCAGCGTTAACTTGTTTCTGAAGTATCCTCTCAGCTTCCCTCTTTTTCTCAACAATGACTTCGTATTTCTTCCTCCACCAAGTCTGTATAACATTAGCGGCTTTCTCGAACAACGGAGCGCGGAACACGTGAATGATTTGCCATAGAAGAGACAGTGTCTTTTCTCTGTGACCATCAGCAATGTCGTTAGAAGTAATTTCACCAACGATCACGTAGTTAGCTTCTTTCAAAGCGTTCAGTGCAACTTGTACGTTATGGATCTTTTGCAGGCGAGATATAGCGGGTGTCCGGAGTTGATTCACCAAGCCATCTTTCATCAATATTATCTCCATAACCTTCGTCAGCCTGACACCATCTCTTATATCCAAAGCTATATTGTGCACTGCATACTTGTACTCATCTAAATACGACTGTTTGTGGCTTACGACATATCCGAGCGGCCTAAGGTGTTTTGTGATATCGCCTATTCCAGCAATAAGTTCCCTAGTGAATCTTATGATAACTTCCCTGCTTTCTTTACACACTGCATTCCTACAGAAAAGGCACGGGTCATGTGATATGAGTTTTCTTTGCTTTGCTTGATCTAAGAAGAAAACAAGCATGAAAAACTTCTTGAGAGTAAATTTCTTGATCGCTTCCATATAAGCTGGAAGTAACATGTTCGGAGCACTGGATTTTGAGTGTTTATTTTTGAGGAAAGGATTTTTGAACATTCTCTGAATTATGAATGTAGTGAGCCCCTCGATATCGCTGTTGGAATGCAAGGGCAGAACCAGGCCATATATAGCTTCCAGTCCGATACGAAGCCACAATGGGTTGTATGACAACAACAACTCCATGATAATTTTTTGTAGACCGACGTCTAAATGGAGATTTCTGTCAGTTCTTATAGCGATGAGTTTCTTATCTATTTGAGCAGTCAACTTCTGAAACACTATAGCGATTTCAGGGCTCATTAGTAAAGCTCTTGCAGATCTGCGGAGACTCTCCAGTCGGTGACTGTTGTGGTAAGCACTCGATACTTGTTCCTTGGTAGGCGCCGCCGGAACCTCTTTATTCCTGTTGTCAATCCACACCTTGCCCACATCTATTTTCTGTTCAACGTTACTTTCGAGATCAGCAGGTGGTGTCAAAATGCAGTTCAACCACCTCTTAAACTCCTTTTCAAACTTTTCCACGGCTTCTTCATCGTAAAAATATGTGGACGATAAAAATGGATCGACAGTCGCTGATTGTGAATACACATTATCAAACTGATTAACAGACATGTTTTGTACAGTGCTTTTGTTAGTCTCAAACGTCGTGTTGGATACTTTACTGCAAACCGAATCCCTTCCCTTAACCGATGGCCTATTTTTAACGGCTTTCTTTACATGAGAAACAGGTATTTTCCAAAGATCCGGTTCAGCTCTAACGGCTTTTTTAGACCACGACTGTCTTTGGCTTGTTGAAGGTGCAGTAGAAAATCTATCGTTAGCTTTGTCAAAAGTACGATTTATGGTGAAAGTAGACATTTGCTTATCTGTGCGGTCGAAAACTTGAGTGTCTGATAACTGCACACTCTCTTCAGGAATTGACTGCAGAGGCGGCGTGATGGATCTTGGAGGAGAACGCGTATCCACACGCAGGTCGTTTTGCCATACATTATGTTCGTAGGCATTTAAGAAATTTCGCTGGTCATAACTTTCTTTTTGGTGCTGGTACTCTCTGAAGAGAGCCTGTCTACACATCTTCGGTTGGTCTTTAAGAAAGAAGTGAGGAGGCTTCATCTCATAAATTTGATTAAAATTGGGCTCCATAGGTGTATTCGGCGACTCCTTGGTATAAGTATCGGAACTTAATTTAAAGTGTTCGTCAAATATTTCATGCGTGTCATTGTTTAATTTCGGGAAAGTTTTTCTTTCAGTGGAAAACCTTTGCGGGAAGAATGAAAGATCGCTGATGCGTGAGAATTCTGTGTTGATGCTGAAGTTGGGACTGTTGAATTCTTTAGGCGACGAAGTGTTGGGTTGCTTCTTGTTGGGTATGTTGGGCGTTTCCATGTGGCTTTCGACTTGTGTGTGATGGTTAACTGTCAGCCACTTATTTGGTGGCTGTGATGATGTTACACTAATAATGGAATGCGTCTGGTTTTCTTTGTTATAGGTATTACTTTCCAGGCTATCATCTAACTCACTTTCAGAGTTCATACTGAGTATAATTTGAGGTCCCTTATCAAGTTTGGGAGGCAATGCCTTCAATGGGGTAAAAGTTAGATTATCAAACATTTCTGTGCCAGAGACATCAAATGTTTGTTTATTGGAGGGCTTTAGAACATTTTGAGGGGCATTGAATCTATTGCTACTTGTGTAAGATTTTTCATATGTTTGTTGTAAGATGTCAGGCTTGCGCATATTGGAAAAAATCTCAGAGGTGTCAAAGTTAAAATCCACACTAGTTGGAGAGTCAAATGGGCATTTATCTGGGCGAGAGTAAGTAGAATAGTCATTAATGGACATGTTTTCCTTATCATAGACTTGAGCATACTTTTGTTGTGACTGTATGACATTATAAGTCTTTTTAATTTGTGTTGTATTGTAGATGATTTCAGATTTTTTCTTGTACATAGTGACAGGAGATTTTTTTGTAGGCTTTTTCTTTATTTTACCTGGAGATATTTTGAAGCCTTTAGGTTGGACACCTTTTCCTTTTATGTTCTGAAAAGAGTTATTGAATAATGTAGCTAAATACTGGCAAAATTTTGTCTTAAGGTAATGTATGGTGTATATGTAAAGTGAAATAAAGCGTCTCAGTATGCCTATAAACAGATTAAAAAAAAATTTAAGCATTTCATGTGATCTGAATTATAGAATACAATTGTTAAAATATCTACTAGCATTAATTTAAAAGGAAACTTTTATTTACTCCAGTGCCAATGTAATAAAATGAATATGAGAAATAATTAATAATCTTCTTTGATAACCCTCTTTTCCTAAATCCTGACAAAGTATATAAGCAAAGGAGAATTTTGCATGTATAACAAACAAAAACTATTATGCTAAGTACATAAGTACTTAGCATAATTGCCTCGGAAAACAAAACTTCTAAATCAATTTGAAAAATTTTTTAAATGTTAGGAAGCTAGGCTACCCCTGAGTACAGTACGGGCAGTAGTTCCCAAGGGACGTGGGTGAAACTGTGGGGAAACATCTATATAAAATATGCTGTAACCGGTAACTTAGTATAGTTACCTTAAATACTGCAACACAAGGGCATAAAATCACAAACTAACAAAAACACTTACCACAACAGACTTGAGCACCACAATGACATCATAACGACCCCTGCTTTCATTAGTAAAGCGGATAGTCTCCCGGATACCAGTTGGTTGTGTTGGCGTCCACATCATGGTCAAACAGTAGCATGTCTCGGGTTCTACGACCAGCCATTCACCCGGCAAATGGATAACTAACCCTGGGGGCAGTGCTTTTCCCAATGTTATCTGTAAAAGGTGCATAAACATACATAAGTAATATTGTCTATGTATCTATGTGGTATTGCAGCTTGTGCGATGTAAATAGAACATACTATCTTGCTGTAATAATAAGAATGCATCAGACAGTAGCCTTATTCAGTGAGTCACAACTACAAACAATATCAGTTGACTTTATGTGCAAACTAACAATTATTCAGTAATGAATATCACCAATTTATTTACACCTACAATCAACTATTTGAAATGGGAGTCATACCTGTTGTACTTGCTTGGAGGGGTTGAACACCTCCAAGTTCCTCTCGCAAGATGATCCAATGAGGACATTGTCGAATACTACTTGCGGAGGCCTGGAAAACGGCGCCAATATAAGTCGGGGGCATTCTTCTTTGGGAGCCTCTTTCACAACATTTTGCGTACGACGTGCCCTTCGTATGTGCTCAGGAGTATTTTCAATCTATAAAAATACATAATTTCCGTTACGATTGCAACAAACCAGTGTAACATTTCAACAAATTCTTTTACACATAATATTTGATACATACTTGAAAAAATAGATTAGACATTTTGTAAGAGAGATGTATTGGTGATCACTTGATAAAATCACAGTTAAAGCTTTATTTCATCACTCATTTTAATCCAAAGTTTTATTTCTGGATAACAAACGAACTTTGATGCAAATTAAATTCAAACAATTTCAAACTTCAAACCGTTCATTCACCGTTTTTTTCATTGACTATCTTTCCATAGACAAATTTACGGTTTCCTTTTTTACGGTAAAGTGAGATAGAGGTGACCAGCGGGGTATTGGTATTCATAAAAAATCGAATGTGTACACAGCCTAAAGCAATTAAATGAATTGAATATTTTGTATGGCAACTATTTAATCCATCTGTCAGTCATTTCAGCACTACGAAATTTTCGTCCTTCCTTTTCTCAATCTTACGTACGTACAGTATTTTTATTCCTCCAATTTAACCCTTAATCTCGATAAATCGAGTCCAGATATTAGTACTGTGCATAATTTTCCAGAACCCTGCTCGGAACCATGGCCGACTCGAATTCAAATGAGAATACTTGCGTAGTGTGTTTCAAGAACGTTTTATACTATTCGATTGGCGAATGTGACCATCCCGTATGTTTCGAGTGTTCTACCCGAATGCGGGTACTCTGCCTGCAAAATGAGTGTCCTATCTGCCGGCAAGACCTTTCAAGGGTAAGTTACAATAACATGTTCATCTAGGAATGTTGTTTCTTACAACCCCCAGTTCAGTGTAACATTGTGCAACAATGTGTATTATAAACACAATTCAGCGAATCTTCCACATTATAAATAACAATAGGCGAATGATCCCTCTTGTTGAATATACAATTCATATAATATTTATATTTTGATAAATTTTTAATACATGTCAGATCACAATATAGTGATAAGTCAAGGAAAAATTCCTTCATCATAATATTTTCTTATTAAATGAAACTATGTGTATCTCTGCAATATGCTATTGATGCTGGCTGTTTAAACAAGCTACTATTTTAAGTCACTAGTGAAGATTTGATGTCTTTTTGTAATGAAAAGATAAATAATGCAGAAATAACACAATTCAATTACCATTTGCTAAATTCTTTGAGTATAATCATTTGCATAATGTTTTAAGTGATTTTGTATTAAAATTAATTTATTTCATGACTTCTATAATCCTTAAATAGCATAAAATTAAAAAAAAAGGAAACTGAAATCAGTTTGACTAGGAAACATGCTATCAAACATTATATCTGTCAGTTTAAAACAATGTTCTACTGTTCTTTAGGTATACGCCTAAACTAATATCAGTTGGGTATAACAGGATTTTGACCCTGTTCTTTATATCAAGGGGATTCCCAATGTTACAAGGCAGTTAAACTAAAGCCAACATTACATTTAAATAACTTTAGATTTAAAAATAATTGCTGAACATATTTTTTCTAATAATAACTTAAACTATTATGACAATATATAGTTGCTACCTTTGAGCTACATTGATTAGGCTAGCCATTTTAAAGTAATTAGTTGTCTGGACATATTAACGTAAAATTACCCAAAGTTTGAGACATGTAAAGGCCCAAAATCAAAATATTTAGGGGTACATAAGCACTAAAAAATATACAAACAAGTGATAGTTTTAGGATTATTTTGATTTTAATAACAATATCATATATGCATTGCCATCCAGCGTGGCAATGCAGCTAGCCTTTTGGGCACAATCCCAGCTGACAGCGATGCGGGTGAATATTTTGATTCTTAGTTGTAATATTTCCCTATCATAAGATCATTTGTAAAACTATTGAATAAATACATAAAAATTTTAATAACAACTTCAGAATTGCTTGTGTCATAATTTATTAAATTATTGCATTAATTACTGTGCACAGGATGATAATGCATGTTTCTATATGACTCACTAGTTAATTAACATGATTTGACTTGTTATATCTTCAATTTCTAAGCATTTTTAACAGAAAAGTGGACACAGAAAACAATTCTTGGCACATAATTTAACAAGTCTACTGAGATTTGGAAATGGACCAATTTTTATGCCTTACTAAAGAATGATATAAAATCGGTTTACAAAACATAAAACTGCGTCCAATACTATATGTATATACCTAAAACCTTCTCCCATGCTGAAAACCGCTTAAAAATTGGTTCAAAACATACATATATACAGGTCAAGCTGAGCACCTCCTTTTTTTGAAATTGGTTAAAAATTAAGACATATTCATTGACATTTAAGTACAAAATAATCATCATGTTTTACAGGTTGTATTTACGGATACAGTCCAACCTTATAAGGAGCTTCGCAACCGTGTTTTCACCGACCGCCTGTTTGAGAGACAGTTCAAGATCGGGTTCTGCAGCGAGGAGATCAAGCAGGCTTACGAGGCACTCCTGGAGAACCGTTGCAAGATCTGTGATAAAATACCACCATTTCGTACATTCACCATGCTCAGTGACCACATGAGGAAAGTCCATGAAAGATACTTCTGTGATCTCTGTGTTAAGCATTTAAGGGTAAGATATTATTTTTCCATATTTTTATGTTTTATAGATATTCACAAGCATATTTCATAATAATGCTACTAAGAAAGAACACAACTTGAGTCTACTAAAACAAATTAAACCACAAAATAACATCATATTATTATAAAGTTACCATTTCAAACAATAACAAAAAACATTATTCATACACTGAATGTAATATGATAAGTGTATACATAATCAGTAAGTTAAAACTTAAATCTCTCTTGATTTGCCTTGTAAATCTGGTGAAAGGAATTAAGAATAACATGAAATAATTATTATACCAAATATTCTATATCTTTCTTACCCCGACGTACATACATATGTATTAAAATAAATAAAATAGGCGGAAAATACTGTATCCATAAATCATCATTGCAATATTATGTATGTACAATACAAACTTGATTGCGGTTATGCCATATACTTACATAACAAAACAGTCTTAATACCTACATTAAGGCATCCATCAGTGACGTAATGCCCACTTAAATATTTCGTGCACTCAATTAAATACAACTTATCTATCATACTAATTAACTACATTACTAGACAATGGTTCATCACAAATTGTTTATATTTTTTTTATAACAATAATTTACTCAGTGGTGTAAAGTTATCAGGTGTTATGTATTATATTATTATATCTAGCCTGTAGTGTCCCACTGCTGGGCAAAGGCCTCCCCATCTCGCTTCCACTCTTCCCGATCTTTTGACCGTGTCCACCAATCCGGACGATAGGCGTCCAGTTCGTCGCGCCATCTCTTCCGGGGCCTACCCCGCCTGCGGTGTCCATCTTGAGGTGTCCACTGGGTGATAATAGTGGCCCATCTCTCCGGATGCATTCGGCTGACGTGTCCGGCCCAGTTCCATTTTAATGTTGCCGCCTTTTGGCCTACATCAGCGACTCCTGTTCTGGAACGTATCACGGTATTCCGTATGCGATCGGTCCGTTTAATACCTAAAAGGCTACGTTCCATTGCCCTTTGGCAAACCTTGAGCCTGGACTTCTGACACTCGGTGAGAGACCAGGTTTGCGCACCGTAGGTTAGGACAGGCAAGATACACATGTCGACTAACTTTCGCTTGAGTGAAAGGGGAAGGTCCCTTAGGTGTTATGTAAACAACAGTTAATTGCATGAATGAGGTTTTAAACTGATAACAGGTTTGTTAACTGCAGATTACAATAACCAATCCATCTATTCTGCAAAACAAAAAATAAGATTGCGTTTTATATATATAAATAAAAAAATCTATGTTAAACTAGGTTCTGGCACCGGTTTCACCCGCATCCCGTGGGAACGTCTGCACGAACCCTGATAGCCTATAGCTATCCTCGATAAATGGGCTATCTAACACTGAAAGATTTTTTCAAATCTTTCAAATCGGTCCAATAGTTTCTGAGATTATCGCGTTCAAGGAAACTAAACAAACTCTTCAGCTTTATAATATTAGTATAGATTTCAGCCTCTACTCAATAAACAATGGATGGATCAATTATTCGCAGTAAAACAATTTTTATATTTGCAGATATTTACTATGGAGAGAAAGTGCTATACTCGCCAGGAATTGGCGCATCATCGACGGAGAGGGGATGTGGATGATACGTCACACAGGTAAACAAATAAACAAACTGTTGTATGTAATATGATCAGATTATCATATACCCGGTGGTATGCTGGGTGCTGAAATGCGAGCTGTCAGATTCTTATGAATCGCTGATTCATTTGTTTTTAGTACCTACGAACTAAAAGGGTACGTCTTGGAAGCGAGCTGCCGACTGCCACTGCACGGTCTATATCTGAAGGTGACTGCACGTTCTTATAAATACAATTTAGTACTTCAGCTGCAGCACGTACGGTCGACAGTTGCAGTCGGTAGCTGGCTTCTAAAACGTACCTTTACCATAACCTAATGGTGAATACGCACTGATCTTCTCTGTTTGTAATCTCATGGAATAATATCGTAATAATACGCTATATTTAACTATACCTATACCGATTAAATGGATAGTTCAGACACTGATATGTAATATGCATTTAATTGTCATGCTTTTGTTATCATCACAATACATGATAAAATCTTTATTACTTAATCTACATATATGCCTAGTTCTCACTGATATTACATAATATGTGTCATACAATGTTATTTACGCCTCATTTTATCCACATTTTTCTTTGAATCTTCATAATTGTAACTTTGTAAGTAGATTGAGATTTTAACTCCTTGGTTTGAAATCTATTGAATGACTTTTTAATTTAACACGTTGAATCTCCTATCTGCCTTATCTACATAATTTATTTACAATAGACTACATATGTAATTAGATAATATTCTGACATATATTCAGTTAAGCGCAAAGTAATACTTTTCCTTTTTAACTCATAAGAAATGTTCAGACCATTTCTATTCTAGTGACACAGGCCTTAAACAAAACAATAGCTAGGTACGCTCGATTGTTCTTAAATAAATGATTGAATAAGCTATTTCTTCGAAAATAATACTGCTTTCCTGCCATGCTTAAAACAGAAATATGATCAGCGATATCTTGATAAAATAAAACCGGCCAAGTGCGAGTCGGACTCGCGCACTAAGGGTTCCGTACCATAATTTAGAAAATGAACAAAAAATCACGTTTGTTGTATGGGAGCCCCCCAAAATATTTATTTTATTCTAGTTTTCAATAGAAAACATAATTTGTGAAAATTTCAACTCCCTAACTATCACTGTTCGTGAGATACAGCCTGGTGACAGACGGACAGACGGACAGAGGATCGAAAACTATAGGGTCCCGTTTTACCCTTTGGGTATGGAAACCCTAAAAATATGGCTATAGGATTTGTTTTCTAGCTGTGTCAAAGTGCTGTTACCTGTAATACGAACTTGTGACGAAATAGTCACTGATAAGCGCTTGACGACGGGAATATATGAATATAAACATTTATATATGCATGGGTTTGATGTTTTGACTTCAGTTAAACGAACGAAAACTATGTGATAGGAATATGGTGCTGTATGCTGAATCAAATAAATATTTAAGTGAATTTGTTTAGGTATTTATTTTTCATGCAGTAATAAAAGAGATGTTTAGCATACATAAATTGGTAAATGTGGGAAAAATCATTAGTAAATAATACATATTTAACCAATTTAAAAAAAAAAAATATATTATTTAAATAAAACTATTTTTACGGATTTTATCGCCGTTACATTCATATTATTTAATCCCGACGTTTCAATATTATTTAATCCGTAAAAGTAGTTTAACTGTCTAATACTCTCTTCAAGTATCAGAAATCAACAAATTATTTATTACTCTATAAACAGGGGCCACCCTCTCTGCGAATTCTGTGAGGAGCGGTTCATGGACGCTGACGAGCTATACCGGCACTTGCGCAAAGAGCACCTATACTGCCATCTTTGCGACGCGGATGGACGCAACTTGTACTACGCGTCGCACTCGGCCCTCGCTCATCACTTCCGCACCGACCACTACCTGTGCGAGGAGGGGGAGTGTGCTGGACAACATCTGACTGCTGTGTTTAGAAGCGAAATTGATCTTAAAGGTATGTGGGATAAGGTTGCTTTTTACAAAGTTGATAAGGGCTCTAATCAGATGTAATTTTGTGTCCTTTTGTGTGTGGGGGCAGGATAAAACTTTAATCATACTTTGGGGATCAGTCCTGTTATTATAAAATGAGAAGTGAAATGATCGTACTGAAGAAAAGAGGTTAATTGGTGGTGCAGCAGGAGTGTCAGACTTTTACTGACCATTACATGTACCAGGCCAGCCAAAATTAAAATAAAAGTAATATATTGTTTGGCAAAAAAGTAACTTTACATTAGGCTTACATTGACGTTGAGCCACAAAAAAAGCGCAGCTTGTATCTTGTAGCTCGGTGCTTTCGGACAACGTTCAGCGCCAGCAATCAAGTACTACAATAGGTCAGAAATACATGCAATGTGACTTATATATCTAACGTCCTCAACCAAAAAAATCATGTACAATAAGTGAGCAGGCAATGTTACATACATATCTAACGATAGCTGGTATTAGCGCACAAGGCGACGGTGCACGGGCGCGGCATGGCGCGCGGGGCGGCGCGGCAGGCGCGGACGCTGGAGCTGCAGTTCAACATCACGCCGCACCCCGTCGTGCAGCGACAGCCCAGGTACACACATACCAACATTAAGCGTACTAAGACCCATGGAGACAAAAATTACGAGGTCATGCAGGAACATCTTCTGAGAAAGTAGCGTCGCAAAACTGTGTTACTAGCTAAACCGTCTGCTTTGGAACCAGCCCGTTTTTGAAAAAATCCAACCAATCAATGAAGACTAACCTTTGACAGTCTTGAGGAACCCGAACGCCTCGTTATTTTACAAGTAACTGCAATGGCTGCACATTTTTTTTTATCGTCAGCCTTTTGAAAAAAAAAATTTGAAACTTACAATTTAAACTGATCATGAAATGAAAACATTTCCCAATAATAATCTTGACCTATATTCCTATCTTCCAGAGACAGGCGAGAGGATAGAGAACGTCAAGAACCAGTGGTAACTCCAACGCCTCCTACGATGTCGCAGGCTAACATCGACACGGGCAGCGTGGAGCAGTTCCCGCGACTGTCCGCCGCGCCTGCCGCGCCGGGACTGGTGCTGTCGGCGCCGCATCGCGCTTATAAAGGTACGAACTTTACCGTGTTGGGAACTTGTTGTATTTAAGTTGATGCTACCTTATCATAACAACCTTACTGATTATATTACCGCAAGACGCATACTTATTTTTTCTCCGGAATACTTCTATAAGTAAAAACTTTATAAAAGAAGAATAGTTTTTGAATTTCCCGCTCCTTCTGAAGCACTGGTACTCAGCTGCATCCGGTTAGACTGGAAGCCGACCCCAACATAGTTGGGAAAAGGCTCGAGAAATGATGAGATAATAATTCCGTCAAAAGATGATACTTTTTAAGTATCATCTTCTCAAAAATTACGATTTTCTCAATTTGGATGTTTGTATATTTATTTAACTATAGTAACATATAACAATTATTTTGCGTACCATACTATATTTTCGCTATTCTTATCCAGGCGTAGACGGTCTAACCCGCAACGACAAGAACTTCCCGGCACTGGACGGGTCCGCGGGCCCGTCGCGAGCGCCGCAACCGGCGCCAAAGTCGACCACCGTCGCCGCTACTATTGTTAGAAATAGTACGTTTATTTACTTAATTTCCATATAACTAGGTATATTTGTAGTACGAGTATAGAAGGAGAAAACGTGCTGGGCCGACCCCAAAAAAACTTTGATGAGAAGAATATAATGAAAAATTTTTGTAATGGCCAGGCAATGTTTTGTTGCCAACATTGCATCCACAAAGATGTAGCCTCTTTGTTAAGACGCACCTTATTACAAATACATGTGTTCATAGATGTTGCAGCACAAACATTGTGTAATTTTAATTAAACTAACACTTAAACTTTTCAATAATCCTAACATGTACCATTAGTGACTACGAATGTGATCAAATAAAAACGTTTCGCTTCTTGGTGTAAATGCATATGACCTTCATAAATTATGCTACTTCTATCTTACCAAACAGTCATTCGAAATACAAATAAAAAAAAGATCAATAAACCTCTTTACAGCCAAACCGAGCGTCTCAATCCAGCTGCACAGCCAGCCGGCTAGCGCCAGCAACTTCCGACTCACCCAGACCAGTGGTCACCGCTCCGTGCCGCAGAAGAAGCCGCCGCCTATCAGTAATGATGACGACTTCCCGTCGCTGGGCATCGCGAGGGATGACCACCCGAGTATCGGGGCTGGGACTGTGCAGGCGCCTAAAGTAAGCGATTTATTTATATATTTTTTTCTTTATTTGATTTGATTTACACGGCTTTAAAAGCCAATTACATAAATCGGAGAACTTACATTTAAAATGAATTCAAATAAAAAAAGTAAAAACACAGTTCAGTAAAGTAAAAAAAAGTTAAATGGAAAAATGCATAATTAATAGAAAAAAAAATGCGATACATGTAGTTATTTGCGATGTTATGACTAACATGTATGTATATTGAAAACTCCCATTAATAAAGAGTATCTTGCTTGTCACGATTTAAATTGAATAAAAATAGCAAATAGAAGAAAGACATTTAATGAAGTGGCTATATAAATATACTAGGTTTCGATTCACGGGAAATAAAAAAATAAGTCATGTCTATTTTATGTCAGTGATGTCGTCAAACAGCCAACATACAATTTACTTGTGCAAACATTGGATATTGAATGATTTAAGGTGTTTTTTTATCTATTGCAGGTGGCCCTTATCAATAGCCAGGAGATGCAAGCTCTGAAAAGTAACCACGTCCAGAATCATCACAAGAAGGCTCCGCTGAGCTCGGAGGCGTTCCCCGCGCTCTCCGCCACCGCCGCGCCCGTCGCGCCGCCGCAGTGGATCACCGTCTCCAAGCCTAAGGAGAAACAGAAGCCTGCTCGCTCCGAGCCCCCGCCACAGCCCAGGGAACCCAGCTTCAACCCTGTCGCAGACTTCCCAACACTGCCCGTCAATCTCACCAAGTCCAAGTCCAAAAAACAACAACCCCAGCCACAACCACAACCGCCGCCCACACAGAACACAAACGACAACACAAAACTCAGTAAAAAGGAAAAGAAAAAACAAAACAGTAAAAAAGAAAACTTGCTAGACACGTACCACGTGAACGGCACTAATGACAAAAAGTTATTGAGGGAGTCATACGCTTCAGTCAACGCAACTAACAATAATCAAACTGTAGAGGACAAAAAGGTTAAGACTGTGGACACTACGGCGCCCGTCAACAACGAGAAAAACAGGAACGGTGGCAACGGGGACTTCAGTTTGGCTGCTAAAGACTACCCGCCGCTGAACTCGCGAAGTGACAACAGTTTGCCGACGAAGAAGATGGTGAACGGCAGCGTTCCGCCGGGGTTCAAGGCTCGTCCGTCGTGCGACGGCATGACGTTCACAAACTCGGCGGGGCAGACGTTCTCCGCGCCGCTGCACACGTACATCCCGCCGCCGAACTTCGAGCACAGGAACCGCGCGTTAGTGAAAAAGTTTTCTGTGGCGCTCGGTAGTGACGCGGCCGTGGAGGATTTTAAAGTGGCGTCGCGAGCGTTTCGCGACGGCGGCATCAGCGCGGAGCAGTTCGTGTCGCACTGCGGCGCGGCGCTGGGCGGCGCGTGGGAGGGCGTGTTCTGCGAGCTGGTGGCGCTGCTGCCCGACATCGGCAAGCAGCAGGAGCTGGTGCGCGAGCGCGGCGCGGCGGGGCTGGCGGTGTGCGGCACGTGCGGGCAGCTGCTGGCGCCGCCCGACGCCGCCGCGCACGACGCCGCGCACTGGCCGCCGCTAGCGCCGCGCTAGGGATCGAACATAGCCAATAGTTTGTTTTCGGGTAATGTTATGCGACTATACGTGAGTGTCCATGTTGACATACGGATTTATTGTGCAGAGCCACAGAGTAAGCTGTTCAGTAGACAGAATATGTACTAAAGCTATATAGACCACCACTGCCAGATATGGGAATTTTATCCACAATAAAAAAAAGTTTTAAACTTAAAAATCCAACATTACTGTGTTCGACATTGTGTTCATCAAGTAGTGTCGAATCGCCATTTTAAAGACCTTACACTTAACTCTCGAAACTAGTGATGAACAGCTTACTCTGTGGCTGTATACTAACGTTTTGTATATACATAGTTATTTAATAGATTATTGTTCCTTGCAGTAGGACGGGACGCGGCGCTCTGTTGGCGCCGACGTCTGACCGCTATTCGTTTCGCTAGCCCCCACAGTCCCGCTGTGCATTATAATGTCAACATATTAAATCCACTGTAGCGCAATTACTACACGACTTGTGATTTTGTATAATGTAAATGTTATGATGTAAAATATATTGTTTCAAAGTTTATTATATTTTTGTACTTCTAAAGCAGAACGATTTCTTTAGTTTTGTGTAAAATATTTTTGTTGAATATACTGTTAGTGGTTTTATTATAACCCTTCGTGCTAAATTATAACTCTAAAGTAACAGTCCATCTCTCTAAATACATTAGTGTATGTAATACATTTATGTACATTGTATAGATACAATGCGTAAAATTTTTATAACGATAAATGTACATACTCTTATACATAATAATATATGTTCGAGTGAAAAATTTGTTTGAAAGACTAGTTTACACCTTCCCAATATGTGGCACGTGCCCCTGCTATCTGAGGTAACCTCTTCAATAGATAAATGAGAACAAATTCGTGTCTCTGGGCGCAAGTCAAGTTCAATAGAAAATACCTAAAACCTGTAGATAAAAAACTACTGAAAGATAAACGGGTGGACATTTTCAAGTGTTGTCACAACATGAGAAATAAGATAAAATAAGTATCCAAATGTATGTCGGCCTACCGAAGTTAGTGGTTCCGTACAAAACATCGTCTATCTAATTTTGGGTCGGTAATGCTTAGGTCGGCTTTCAATCAGGCCATAGAATATTACATGGCCTATTTGGTTTCGTAAACAGGGGGGAAAATACAAAAAATTGCTTAACCATTAGACCCCGGAAAAGGACCATATTGAAAGAGGGTTATTCAGTGTTCGATTCTAGTCAAAATGACCGCGAAAACCAGCGCTCTAAAAATATGTAAACAGCAAAGAATGTATTTTTAATCTAACACCTTTGTACAATCATGGATGGAAAGGCATTATGGTTAACCATGACCCATAATTATATAATACGTCTATGAACTCAGGATTCATTAGATTTTTTGTGTCGAAAGTCCCCCATAACTCAAGCAGAAGATCTCGTTCTCTACGGAACTCCGAAAAGAGATAATGGATAAGTGATATTTCCCTATATAAATTAAACTCTGTGTGTGGTCTAGCAGTATAAGTACCTACGCCATGAAGCTCCCTTTGCTATTTTTGTGGTAAGTTCTTCCTGATATTTACTTTTAAATACTTATATATTTTGGTATCGGTATGCTTGATTTGACGCCATTGGCCCCCAGGCATCGCTCGTCGAGCGGTTTCATTTTCTCTTTAGCTTCTCTTCGACAACTGTTCGTTCTGCTTTCGCAGCAACGGTTGATGTCGTAGAGATTGTTGGGGCCTTGGGAACGGCTTGTATATTGCTTCTGCACCTAAGTACTGCAGAAAGTTAGTCCAAAACCGCGGGGGCCTGCGACCTATTGATCCATTCAAATTGATTAAGCAATTTGCAGCAGAAAATCTGGGTTTGATTTTGGTTCCCGATTGACAAAATGAAGTACATTGATTAAATCTATTTCTGAATGTGTCTTTTGTAGCTGTACAATAGCACTGACGAGAGCTGCAGTGAAGCACAGCCGAACATTTCCCAAAGACTTCATCTTCGGCACCAGCACTGCAGCTTATCAAATCGAGGGAGCCTGGAATTCAGATGGTATGATTTCAAATGGATGCTGTACTAATAGATAATTTATGTTTTATTTGAGATGTAATCGCAAAATTAATTCTAGATAAAAGCGAGAATATCTGGGACTATTTGACTCACACCAATCCGGGTGCAATCGATGACCGAAGCACTGGCGATGTAGCGTGTGACTCCTTCAACAACTATAAGCGCGACGTGGAGATGATGAGGGAGCTGGGCATCGACTCGTACCGCTTCTCGGTGGCGTGGTCGCGCATCCTGCCCAACGGCCTGGCGGACCGCGTCAGCGAGGCCGGCATCGCCTACTACAACAACGTCATCGACGAAGTGCTCAAGTACAACATTCAGCCGATGATCACGCTCTACCACTGGGACTTGCCGCAGAAGCTGCAGGACATGGGCGGCTTCCTCAACCCTCTCATCGTCGACTGGTTCGCAGACTATGCCCGGGTCGTGTTTGACAACTTCGGCGATAGAGTCAAGACTTTCATCACATTCAACGAGGCGGCGCAAGTTTGTTACGAAGGCTATGGTTCTGTGACGAAGGCCCCCTTGTTAAATTTAACGGGAATTGGTGAATATATTTGCGCAAAGAATCTTGTCCTTGCTCATGCCAAGGCGTACCATATTTATAATAATGAGTTCAGGGCCAAACAAGGGGGACAGTGTGGCTACACCATCGCTGCCGGTGCTTCACTACCTCTCACGGATTCTGATGAAGATCGCCATGCCGTGGAATTATTCATACAGTTTCAGGTATGTCATATATCAAGGAAATATTTGAGGCCCTTTATGTGTACATAAATAAAGGCAGCATTAGCCTCAGATAAAGCAGATCTTGAAAGGAATGCGAGTTTTATAAGGCTAGTAAAACTTGCATCTTCATCATGATAACATTACCTACTTCGAGGGCAACATTTTGAAGTGCTCAGACAAGTCTTTTCATGATTTATTATTTTCAGTGGGCATTATACACCGATCCCATATTCTCGAAAGAGGGTGGATTTCCGAAAGAGCTAACAGAGCTTGCAGCCAAAAAGAGCGCAGCGCAGGGCTACCCCAGATCTCGTTTGCCCGACTTTACGGAAGAGGAGAAGGCTTATGTGCGTGGAACGAGCGACTTCTTCGGCGTGAACCATTACTCGGGGGCCTTGACATCAGGTTCACTGTATACGAATCAGTATGCCGTGCCCTCGTCCATGGATGATATAGAAGTTGGGCAGGTCGCGTTAGATGACTGGCTTCAGGGTGCCTCTCCTTGGCTGAAAGTAAGTAGTTCTATATGTGTATCTATGAGTGATTTAAGTAAGGTTGGGTTTAAAAATGAGAAAGAAGGAAAATACATAAATTCTCCTTCATCACATTTTCAAAACAATAGTTTAAAAAGTTGTCTTTAAAAAAATTTCTTCTTCAATCTGGAAATGAGTTAACTACTTCCCTACTACGAATTTAGGCCTCGACTCTTATTTAGGTAATACAGCCATCAATTTATCTCAAGTTTATTTCGTATTACATAAGATAACGATACATCGGAAATATTTGTTATATCACAACAATATAGGTATGTATCTATTATGTACTCGCGAGCTGATTATTATTTGTAATCTACATCTCGAGGTTGTTTATCTTGTTAGAATGAATCTGCATTTTTTTCAGTAGGTATTACGATAAAATGTGAACAGGGTTAGCAGGTTAGAACCTACTTAGTATGAGATCCTAGATTTCAGATCTGTGTTGCCACATTTTATTAGGTCTCCGTTAAGGTTGCCATACTTTCTTGAATGGTGCTTCCAACAAACTTAATCAAAGAATCTTTCTTGCCCCTAGAAAATGCCCAACAGCCTATACCACGCACTTAGACAGATTAACGAGAGATATCCCGATTACCCGATCATCGTGACCGAGAACGGCTGGTCGACCCGCGAGGGTATCGAGGATGACGAGCGCGTCGACTACTACAGAGACGCACTGGAAGACGTGCTCGACGCTCTGGACGAGGGCATCGACGTTAGGGGATACTACGCCTGGAGTCTCATGGATAACTTTGAGTGGCTGGCTGGTTATACGTACGTATCTGGATCTTCGGCATTCATGAGTACAAGATGTATGATGAGTTTAAATTATCCAAAACAAGACAGCAATAGGATAAGTCTTTCTGATGGCTTATCGCAACTAACTTCCGAGCTTGCATATGTGGCTCAAACCCCTCACGGACCTAAGCCACCGAGTAGCGGAATAGTCTCCATTAAGTTTGCCACAAACTTTATCTCTTTCTAACTTGTGCCTCTCACAAATTAATACAAACCTTTCGATTATAGATAATATGAGCCTTTAATTGACTCCTCTCTCTATTTAATCACCACTTCTGCTAACTTAACCATTTATTACAGGGAACGTTTCGGCTTATACGAAGTTGACTTTGAAGATCCCGCACGCACTCGCACCCCGAGGAAATCTGCATTCATCTACAAACAGATTATGAAGACGCGCATGATCGACCATGATTACGAACCAGAGAGCTATGTCATGACAATCGACCCCGGACATTAGAATTTTATTGTATGAACAAGGACAATATAAACTGACTGAATGACTTTTTAAGTGTTTCATTTTCATTTGATTTTAAGTTTATATAGCTATCTTGTATCTAATCTATCATATTATCAAGACCTCAATTAACGTTGCGAGCGCATCCATCCCAGAGGCTGGCAATTCACATTAATTAAATATCAAGTAGGTAATTACATTCGTGAGGGAGTATATAGGGGTAGTAAAGAAGGGAATGGAATATAATGGAATACATAAAGGAGTTTATATGGAAGTTTTTAGGGCTAGTATATAAGTTAAGTATATAAGAAAACAAAGAGTTATATACAAAGAAGAAATAATTCAAAATAAGCATGAGACAAAACAGGTATCCTTAATATCTCAGATCAAGCAATCTAATACCCTAAAATGGGTAAATTCTTCCATTTTCCATGCAGCTGCACCTCCTCAAAGAGCGCCCATTCATTCAGTGATTCATCAACAAACTAAGATAAATTCACTGATTCATTTTTAATAGAAGCCTTTCTATAAGTCAACACACAAAAATAAAATATCGACAGTTTTAAGTACCCCTATATGAGTCACTGCAGGAAGATGAAACAGATTCCAACTTTCCTATCTGAAGTAGATTAAAAGGTGATCGATAAGAAGAATATCAGCTTATAAATGCAATACCTATGGAGTCTTGAATGTATTAGTCTAACACAACGCCATGAAGATACCTGTGTTATTATTGTGGTAAGCACTTACAAGATTGTCTTACTGGGGCTCGATTCTCCTAATTTTACTTAAGCGCCATTCGATTGACGTTCGACTCGACTCGATTCGACTGAGATCCAATCCCGACTCGATTACGATTGAAGCGTATGTGGCATTCCGCTATTTTTTCTTTGAAATAAACGTTTTTATCCTGTTCTGTCATTCAATAATGAATCATTTTGTCTGCAAATGATTTACGATTGCAAAATGATTGTACAGCAAACTACCGTATAGACCAAAATCATCAAAATAGCAGACCAATCGCACACCAATCAAATGTCAATCGAATACAATTGGTCTTTTATTAGTAGCAGAATGCCCGATATGGTTAAAACTGCTATTACTATCATATTGCGATTCGATTTCTATTCGATTTTGACATTATTAAATTAGGAGAATCGGGGCCCTGGCTCGCAAGCTACCATGCGGTGGTAACATTTTAAAAAATATGTAAATTGTAGTTCTGTGGTAGCAGTAACATGTGCAGTCGAGGTGAAGCGCAGCAGACGATTCCCGAAACACTTCATCTTCGGCACCAGCACCGCAGCTCATCAAATCGAGGGAGCATGGGACGCAGATGGTATGACTTCTTGTGATAGAATTGATAATTTTGATGACTGCTCGGTACTTAATCAATACCTTGAAATATTTCTAGACAAAAGTGAGAGCATCTGGGACTTCTTAGCTCACAACAATCCAGGAGCCATCTCAGACCAAAGCAATGGTGACATAGCGTGCGACTCGTACCACAAGTACAAGCGCGACGTGGAGATGATGAGAGAGCTGGGCATCGACTCGTACCGCTTCTCGGTGGCGTGGTCGCGCATCCTGCCCAACGGCCTGGCGGACCGCGTCAGCGAGGCCGGCATCGCCTACTACAACAACGTCATCGACGAAGTGCTCAAGTACAACATTCAGCCGATGATCACGCTCTACCACTGGGACTTGCCGCAGAAGCTGCAGGACATGGGCGGCTTCCTCAACCCTCTCATCGTGGACTGGTTCGCAGACTACGCCCGAGTCGTGTTCGACAACTTCGGCGATAGAGTCAAGACTTTTATCACTTTCAACGAGGCGGCGCAAGTGTGTCGTGACGGTTATGGTTCCGTAACGAAGGCGCCGATGTTAAACATTACGGATGTTGGGGAGTTCATTTGTGCGAAAAATCTTATTCTCGCTCACGCTAAAGCGTACCACGTGTACAATGATGAGTTCAAACCTGTACAGGGAGGGTCCTGTGGCTTCGCTATAGCTGTAGGTGCTGCACAGCCCGTTACAGATTCTGAAGAAGTTCTTCATGCTGTAGAGTTATTCAACCAGTTCCAGGTACGTACAAGCAATTGGGTAAATTCATTGAAGGGCCTTTAGAGATTCCACGTAAACTAAGTATTAGAAGCTATTACAATGGAGTTATTCCTTTCAGTGGGCGATGTACACTGATCCAATATTTTCGAAAGACGGAGGATTTCCGAAAGAGCTCTTAGAACTTGTAGCTCAAAAGAGCGCTGCCCAGGGTTACCCAAGGACCAAGCTATCTGACTTTACGGAAGAAGAGAAGGCACACATACGTGGGACGAGCGACTTCTTCGGCGTGAACCACTACACAGGTGTCATTGTAACAGGCTGGAAGCCTGCCGCGACCTCATCCATGGCGTATGTTGAGATCGGTCGAACTCAGGATAAGGATTGGCCTCAAGCTGTTTCATACTGGTTGCGTGTAGGTATTGCTCTATTAGAAGATAAGCTCTCCTCCTTATTGCGAGTCGAGTAAAAATACTATCAGATCGTGGTGAGAGATTGATCGATCTTTTTTTGTTTCTAGCGAATGCCTAAAAGCCTGTACATTGCACTGAATGAAATACAAAAAAGGTACGGAGACATACCTATCTACATCACCGAGAATGGTTGGTCGACCCGCGAGGGTATTGAGGATGACGAGCGCGTCGACTACTACAGAGACGCGCTGGAAGACGTGCTCGATGCTCTGGACGAGGGCATCGACGTTAGGGGATACTACGCCTGGAGTCTCATGGACAACTTCGAGTGGCTGGCTGGTTACACGTACGTATCTGGCTCTTTGCAATTGATGAAAATATAATTTTAGGAGTTTACAGGTGCTTTCAATTTGGCCGCGAAGTGTCGAGGGGCAACCCCAATTTTAACGACAGTTAGGGTGCCTTTGAATTAGCTGTGAAGGGCCGCGTGGCCGCTGCCTTAAATTATACAAATCATGACAGCAACAGAAAAGTTCTTGCTAAACTGAACGGCGGATCGCCTTAGCTTCCGAGCGTGCATATAGCCCATACGCCGCACGGAGATCAGCAACTCCTTATGATTAAATTGGAGTATTATTCTCTTAACATAACTTTTTTTCTTACAGAGAACGTTTCGGCTTATACGAAGTTGACTTCGAAGATCCCGCACGTACTCGCACCCCGAGGAAATCAGCCTTCATCTACAAACAGATTATGAAGACGCGCATGATCGACCATGATTACGAACCAGAGAGCTATGTCATGACAATCGACCCCGGACATTAGAACTATTGTATGAACAAGGAAAATATAAACTGACTGAATGATTTTTTTTGAAGTGTTTCATTGATTCTTCATATGACTTAGAGTATTTATAGCTATCTATCATATTATCAAGACCTCAATTAACGTTGCGAGCGCATCCATCCCAGGGGCTGGCAATTCACATTAATTAAATTTACATTCGGGAGTATATAAGGGGAGTACATAGGGGTAGTTAACAAGATAATGAAATACATAAAGGAGTATATAATGGAAGTCTTGTATAGTGGTGGGTGGTATATAAGGAAGTATTTAGGGCTAGTATATTACTTAAGTATATAAGAAAACTAGGAGTTATATAAAAAGATGAAATAGATCACAAAATAAGCATGAAACGAAACAGGTATCCTTAATATCTCAGATCAAGTAATCTGATACCCTAAAGGTAAATTCTTCCATTTTCCATGCAGCTGCACCTCTTTAAAGAGCGCCCATTCATTCAGTGATTCATCAGCAAACCAAGATAATTCACTGATTCATTTATTAGAAGACTTTCTATAAGTCAACACACAAGAATAAAATATCGACAGTTTTAAGTACCTCTATTATGAGTCACTACAGGAAGATGAAACAGATTCCAACTTTCCTATCTGAATTAGATTAAAAGATGATCGATAAGAACATCAGCTTATAAATGCAATATTGAGTCTTGAATGTATTAGTGTAATACAACGCCATGAAGATACCTGTGTTATTATTGTGGTAAGCAAGCACTTTCTTACTGGCCGGCGAGCTACCATGCAGTGCATTATAATCTTTTATTATATGTAAATTGTATCTACATTGTAGTTCTGTGGTAGCAGTAACATGTGCAGTCAAGGTGAAGCGCAGCAGACGATTCCCGAAACACTTCATCTTCGGCACCAGCACCGCAGCTCATCAAATCGAGGGAGCATGGGACGCAGATGGTATGACTTCTTGTGATAGAATTGATAATTTTGATGACTGCTCGGTATCTACTTAATCAATACCTTGAAATATTTCTAGACAAAAGTGAGAGCATCTGGGACTTCTTAGCTCACAACAATCCGGGAGCCATCTCAGACCAAAGCAATGGTGACATAGCGTGCGACTCGTACCACAAGTACAAGCGCGACGTGGAGATGATGAGGGAGCTGGGTATCGACTCGTACCGCTTCTCGGTGGCGTGGTCGCGCATCCTGCCCAACGGCCTGGCGGACCGCGTCAGCGAGGCCGGCATCGCCTACTACAACAACGTCATCGACGAAGTGCTCAAGTACAACATCCAGCCGATGATCACGCTCTACCACTGGGACTTGCCGCAGAAGCTACAGGACATGGGCGGCTTCCTCAACCCTCTCATCGTGGACTGGTTCGCAGACTACGCTCGAGTCGTGTTCGACAACTTTGGCGATAGAGTCAAGACTTTTATCACATTCAACGAGGCGGCGCAAGTTTGTCATGACGGTTACGGTTCCGTAACGAAGGCGCCGATGTTAAACATTACAGATGTTGGGGAATTCATTTGTGCGAAAAATCTTATTCTCGCTCACGCTAAAGCGTACCACTTGTACAATGATGAGTTCAAGCCTGTACAGGGAGGGTCCTGTGGCTTCGCTATAGCTGTAGGTGCTGCACAGCCCGTTACCGATTCTAAAGAAGTTCATCACGCTGTAGAGTTATTCAACCAGTTCCAGGTACGTACAAGCAATTAGGTAAATTCATTGAAGGCCCTTTAGAGATTCCACGAAAACTAAGCATTAGAAGCTATTACAATGGATTTATTACTTTCAGTGGGCGATGTACACTGATCCAATATTTTCTAAAGACGGAGGATTTCCGAAAGAGCTCTTAGAACTTGTAGCTCAAAAGAGCGCTGCCCAGGGTTACCCAAGGACCAAGCTATCTGACTTTACGGAAGAAGAGAAGGCATACATACGTGGGACGAGCGACTTCTTCGGCGTGAACCACTACACAGGTGTCATTGTAACAGGCTGGAAGCCTGCCGCGACCTCATCCATGGCGTATGTTGAGATCGGCCGAACTCAGGATAAGGATTGGCCCCAAGCTGTTTCATACTGGTTGCGTGTAAGTATTGCTCTATTAGGAGATAAGCTCTTCCGCTTTTTGGAAGTTGAGTAATAATACCATCAGATCGTGGTGAGAGATTATTAATCTTTTTTGTTGCTAGCAAATGCCTAAAAGCCTGTACATTGCACTGAATGTAATACAAAAAAGGTACGGTGATGTACCTATCTACGTGACCGAGAACGGCTGGTCGACCCGCGAGGGTATCGAGGATGACGAGCGCGTCGACTACTACAGAGACGCGCTGGAAGACGTGCTCGACGCTCTGGACGAGGGCATCGACGTTAGGGGATACTATGCCTGGAGTCTCATGGACAACTTCGAGTGGCTGGCTGGTTATACGTAAGAGTGTTAATATTATGCCTCCTAACGGACGATTTCCCATGACCAACTAATGACAAGTCCTTTTATGAATTCTTTTATTAAGACCAACAGATTGGACCATAATTTCTTACCTGTATATGGGTCTCTATATGAAATAACAACCTTTGACTCTCACTCATTCTTTTGTTTTTAGGGAACGTTTCGGATTTTACGAAATAAACTTTGATGATCCTGAACTTACACGCATCCCGAGGAAATCAGCTTTCATCTATAAACAGATTATTAAGACGCGAGAAATTGACTACGATTACCAACCAGAGAGCTATGTCATGTCTATCGACGCGGGACATTGACACCTAAGACTGAGCTGATTGTTATTGGAAGTAAATAACCAATTGTAATAAATGAAACGACCTTTTATTTATATAGATGTATATAATTTGAACCTTTAAAAACAAATCCTGGTACATAATAAAACCAATGAACCTGTATAAATATGTATGAATGGATGTATATATCTACTTGTCACTTTTGCCCCATCCCAAGAAACCCTTGACTAGTCCAGTAAGGCCTGCACCTTGCTTCTTACTGTCCGCTGCGCCGGTCTTATCATCCAAGTTCGGGAACTCCACAAAGTTGCAAGCGAGGTCGAAGAATAGCGGCTTGCAGGGAATAGCTTCCATCGGCGGCGGCATTTTGTAGATGTTGGGATTCTTAGTGAGAACCTGAGTATCCTCCCTGTACTCGTCCAAGCGATCAACGAGAGGTTTCTTGTCCTTGTAAGACCTACCACTTGATGTATACTTCGTGTCTTCGTCTTCTTCATCGTCCTCAAGAACGGAGTCAGCATGGACTTCGAATTTGCAGCTTTCTATGTCCTTCTTCAATATTTGCAACTTGTCCACGAGTTGTTTGTCGCTGAGCTTGCTGGCCAGCGATTCGGCGGAGTAGTTGCTGCAACGCTCCAACATGGCGAGAGCCTCTCGGAAGCGACGCAGCCCAGTCAACACTTGAGCGATGTAGTAGCAACGGAACGCACGGTATGCCTTCGTCAATGTCTCTATTTCCTGCTGGTATGCCGCGTCAGTTTCGAATCCGGGCAACTGTTGCAATTCAGTGAAGTTCTGCAAGATGATCTCATAGAGCCGAGTGAGGTCTTGAGGACGGACCTTCTTGCCGTCAATTTGTATGTTGTTCTTACGAGCTTCCTCCGCCTGTTGTACGAGCAAGTTGTTCCTCTCAATAGTACGCATCAGACGCAAGTACATCAAATAAGAAAGCAAGTAGTTGATGCCAGACATCTGCGATTCAGAAGCCGTTTTAAGCTTGGGGTCACTTTTGATTTCGTCCTTGATGGCTGAAATAGCGTCCTTGCAATCCATGAGGATGTTTTCGAGGATATCAATCTTGGCTTGTACAGTCTCTGCACTGGCGACGGACTTGTCTAGATCTTGCAATGCGATGAGGAATAGACGCACTTTTTCTGGTCTTACAGTGACTCGTCGACCGCGCCATTCTATCTCATGCATCACTCCAGAGCGAGACTCCCTGAAATAGTGCAAAGACACATATTAGAAAATAATTTATGGAGAAGGGCGTATAAAAAACAAAGTCTGAAACGAACGCATATTTCTGAATGAAATAAGACTTACTTAGCTTGCGCCATAAGAGTGTCGAGGTTCTCAATGAGCCCCTGTCCGCGCATGGCAACCAGGTCGCCGGCCGCAGACTCATCGCCGATGTTGTACGCGCAGTAACGGAGACTGGGCTTCAGTTCTTCTACCTGTGGCATGGTACATGATATTGGTATAGTTCTCGCCAAACTTTGTGTCGTTGGCGCTGAGTTTTTAGGTAACTTCAGGCGTACCTAGGTGTGGTTGCCATTAGTTTTGCGAGAACTATAGCTATGAGTTAATGAGTATATGGTGAACAAAATGAATATCAGAAGTTCGATGTAGACCAGCGGATTCCACTGTGGAACACATCTTATATCTACAGCATATGCAAATTTGGGGGGCTATCTATATCAAAGTCAAAGTATTTTTTTTAATTCAAATAGGCCTATAAAAGCTCTTCCATTTGTGACCCACGGATGCCCCTCAAACTGAAGGGCAAAATTTACAAATCCGTAATAAGACCTGTCGTCCTGTATGGCTCAGAGTGTTGGGCATTGAAAAAGAAGGATGAGAAAAGAGTGCATGTCGCAGAGATGAGAATGCTGAGATGGATGTGTGGGGTTACCAGAATGGACAAAGTGAGGAATGAGTATATCAGAGGAAGCCTGAAAGTAGCGCCAGTGACAGAAAAAATGAGAGGTCAGCGTTTGTCGTGGTATGGGCATGTGATGAGACGGTGTGAAACGCATGCTACAAAGAGTGTGCTAAGTATGAATGTGGAAGGATGGAGAGGCAGAGGTAGACCAAGGAAAAGATGGATTGATTGCCTGAAAGAGGACATGAAGCAGAAGGGAGTGGATGTAAGTATGACGTCTGACAGAGAGGAATGGAAGAAAAAGACATGTTGCGCCGACCCCAAATGACTTGGGAACAGGGCAGGAAGATGATGATATAAAAGCTCTTTCGAGACGTCAAACTAGTTGCACGGTTTCAAAGAGTTGTATTATTATTTAGGGTAAACATTTCTGTTTCTTAGCCTTTTGGCTAGTTTTGACTACATTTACGGGCGGGTGCCAAGTAAATGTAGTGTGTAGTGTGTATTTACTGTGTGTGTGTAGGTGTTATGCCTTGTTCATCCAACTGCATGAACTTTCTGACGATACGACAGGTGTTGAGAATTGCGGCTTTTATATGTATATATTCTCACCAAGTTTTATGTGTTTACAGTCTTACCAAGGGTAAGCTTGGATTGCCCGGGTAACTGGGTTGAGGAGGTCAGATAGGGCAGTTGCTCCTTTTAAAACACTGGTACTCAGCTACATCAGGTTAGACTGGAAACCGATCCTGACACAGTTGGGAAAAGGGTTGGAAGATAATGGTGATATATTTCAATGTGTAAGACAAACCTTCTGCTTAAACACGGTCCTCTCATCCTCGGGCAGGGCGGCACAGAGCTTCTCCAAGACCAGCTGTGCGCGGTGCAGGCTCTCAGCGGCCGCGCGCCACTGCTGCAGCTCCACCAGCAGTGCGCCGCCCAGCCACGCCGCGTACGCGCCCGCCTCCAGCTGCGTGCGAGCGTCGCAGACACCACTTTGCTGTACAAGACATAGAGTTCAATTTTAAATGACACCCGATGACCCGACCATCCGTTTTATGTTGTCCGCGCGTCGCATATTTCACTTTGCTGCACATTTCTGTTCAAGCCAGAGAGTTCGATTTTTAATGGCACTCGACTATCCAATGAAAAAATGAAACTTAGACCTGTTGTTCTGTATGGACCAGAGTGTTAGGCATTGAAAATAAAAGAATGAGAAAAGAGTGCATGTAGTGATGAAAATGTTGAGATGGATGCATAAAGTAAAGGAATGAGTATATCAGAGGAAACCTAAAAATAGCACTAGTGACAGAAAACCTGAGAGATCAGCGTTTGTCGTGGTATGTATATGATGAGAAGGTGTGAATGGCATGCTGTGAAGAGTGTGTTTTGTATGAATGTATAAGGATGGAGAGGCAGAAGTAGAGTGAGGATGAGTTGGATTGTCTGTCTGACAAGGAAATAAATAAGGGAGTGGCTGTTAGTATGACGACTGATAGAAATGGAAGTGAAAAACATACTGCCCCCATTCAAAATAACTTCAGAACAGTGCAGAAAAAGGACTGTTTTTTTTGTGAGCTTATGTACTACCTCGCACAACTGCAGAAGCGTCTGAGCATGAGCAAACGCCTTCTTCAACCGGGACACAAGATGGAACTTCTTCCTGGGCTCAGTGTTGGCCTCTTGGCGTAACTGCATGGCATAGGCCCACGCTCTCTCTGCTTGGAGTAGTGGCACGCAGAGCAAGCGACTCTCTGCCGTCGTGGCTGTCAGGTGGACGGTGGTGACGTCACGTCGGCGGTAGTGACGGCGGTCGCCCTGGAAATAGATGTTGGAGTATAAGAGGATATAGACAATTATATAATACGCTATTGCTCACATTGTCTGTAATCAAAAAACATAGTCTCTTCTGGCTATCTTTACTGTGCTTTTCAGTATACAAAAAATACAGTAGAACAGATTATATCAGTTTTGTGGGACATTGTAATTAGTTCTTAAGTTTACTCTGTATTTTTCTAATAAATAAAAAAAAAAAAAAAATATTCTCATCTCATTTACTGTTTGACAAAGGTTCATAAAATGTGCCCGGAATCATCTTATGCGATTTCAGTTGCCCAAAAGAATTTTAAATTAAAAACTAACCTGGGGTATTTTGAGCACTTTACGCAGCCTCCTGATGCGCCTTGAACAATATCCTCGGTAGCGCTGGTAGTCACCGTGGCGTAGGCCATGCTGTTGCTGAGCATCCTTCGTGATGCGGAAAACTGATACACTAGTTAAGGATTATTCATATAAGAGACTAGAATGTTTTCTACGGTTTAACCTGTGTTCTGAGAGAAATTCTTCACCTAACCAGACTAAATTAAGCCTATGTCACCTGGAGATAGTGTAGTTTCCCTATAGTAAACATTCTGTCGCATTGGTGCCTATAGGGTATAAACAACCAAAAAAGCCCTATAAATAGAAGTAAGTATAAATAATAATAAAGAGTAGCAAAGGAAAAGAAATTTCTGAACATCAAAACTTCTAATACTAGAATTCATCTACTATGACTTGTCAGTTTAGGCTGAAACTAAACCCCAATATACAACAATTATTACATTTACAATACAACACTGTGTGATAAAACCAAATGATGATGACGATGTAAATTACCATTGTAAATTACCATTGTAGTAGTATTTAATATACAAACTATTCGTACCTGTTGGATATGATACCAGTACCCCTACCTAAACTTACGTGAAAGAACGTGATATGTATGACACAAGATAACGAGTTAAAACATAACATATGGAAGCTTATCACAAGTAGAACACTAGTGTATTATTGTAAGGGGTATACCATGTAATTCATTTCAAGTCACAGTGAAAATGTACTTCGTGAAATGCAAAGGATACTTTCTAAAGTTAAAAGCCTCGGCGACTTGACTTCTTCTTTATCATTTTCTTCAGCGGAAATAGGTTTCGCATCCCCGGAATCGCCTTCCAACACCACCATTGTGACTTGCTACGATTTTTTATAAGGTTTTAATTGGAATTAGATTAATATTTCATAGAGATTTTATTTCAAATAAACACCTGACAACTCAAGACAGCTATCAGACAACACGACACATGTTTCAGTGTTCCCAGTCAGATTTTTCTACATTTTTAACATATGTTTTGTCTCTGTCACACTCACATTTTCAGGAAAATTTCAACAACAAAGAAAAATTATCAGACAACACGACACATGTTTCAGTGTTCCCAGTCAGATTTTTCTACATTTTTAACATATGTTTTGTCTCTGTCACACTCACATTTTCAGGAAAATTATTTTACTTCAGTACTCAATAACTTTACTTAAATTTCAGACAACACGACACATGTTTCAGTGTTCCCAGTCAGATTTTTCTACATTTTTAACATATGTTTTGTCTCTGTCACACTCACATTTTCAGGAAAATTATTTTACTTCAGTACTCAATAACTTTACTTAAATTTATTACTTCGTAATGGATGAATAATAAAACTATCTTAGTGATCGCCGAAGGTATTTTATATAATTTGAATTTATTTATTTATTTAAATATATTTATTCATTAGCGCATGTTCTGCGTTCTCTGTGTTCTGCGATAAGCTAGGTTGCCTAAGATTAGGGCTGCCATTTCGAATTTCGCCAAACCTGGACAAATATTAAAAAAAACCCGGACATTTGGCGTAAATCGCATTTTTCCCCCGGACGAGCCCGATTTTTTTTGTTTAACTAAACAAGATCTAATTTTTAATATTACCATATTACTTAAATTCAATGAGGTCCTTCCTTACATGAAAAGTCATGGCCGTCTCTAGCTCATGTAGTACCTAGTATTGAAAGATTGTGACTTAATGTATTTCGAAGGTCATAATTAAGAAAGCTCATATGGAAACTAGGAGTTACCTTATTGATAGGTTAGACAAAAAATTTTGAAAAATACAAACAACTGCAAAGTGAAGTCGCCGCGAGCGCAGCGAGCGCGAAAATTTTTGAGTTTTGGGTCACTAAAACACCTTAACTTGTATAATAAAAAAATCCGCAAAGTGGAGAAGCCGCAAGCGAAGCGAGCGCAAAATTTTTTGAATATTGGGATATTAAAGTAGCTCAACTTAAAAAAATTGTGTTAAGAAAAGAAGCCGCGAGCGAAGCGAGCTCGAAAATTTTTGAGTTTTGGGACACTTCGACTTCTACATTATTAGGCGCCCGGGTTATTCGCATACCCAGGCACCATAGGTTAAGATGGCCCTATGAAAAATGTCCGGGTTTTCCCCGGACACTTCTTGAAACCCCGCCCGGACGGCCCCCGGACGGCCTCCAAACGAGGACAAATCCGGGGAAACCCGGACGGATGGCAGCCCTACCTAAGATGCCTTAGTTAGGCCTCCGAGGGTGTAGGTCGTCATCTGGTTACAATTGTATGTTATGCATAAGTTTTACTTTAAATAAAAAATATAAACCAATATCTTGGGAGATGACGGCAAATAGAAAAGTATGGAAGGAAAAAACATGCTGCGCCGACTCCAAGTAAAATTGGATAAGGGCAGGAGGATGACGAAAAAATGAAAATCAAAGGGCAAGCGACGCGAGTGGTATAATGAATTTATAAGCTAGTAACAATATTAAATCACGAGTAATATGATTAATTATAAAACATTCTGCATTTAGAGGAATGTGACCACGTTCCATGTACAGAAATGAACATTTTTAGGTTTTTTAACTGTCCATGACAGGGCGTTCGATATTTTGACAGCAGGATAGCAAGATAGTTTTCGTTAAGTGCGACAGGGACACGTTCATTTTATGCTACAAAGTGTGTCTGAAACTTCAACTCGACATTGACAATCAAATTGTTTTCCTCTTGTTTGAAACAAAAGAAACAAGTTGTTTCTTTCTCTTGCTGTTTTAGGTTAGTGTCCCGAGTTTTAAAATAATTCTTAAATATCTACAAGATCTTACTTAATTTGAACAGTTTTATTCGTTGTATTAAGTGTCTTAGTGCTAAGTGATATATTTAAATACATATTTTCTTTTGCAGAACGCCTAAACAGACGAAATGGCAAAGTCTAAGAATCACACAAATCACAACCAAAGTGAGTATTTCTATTGCCTGATATTGTGAATACAAAAATACCAAACTGTGATTGTTACACGTTGAAATATAATTTTGTGCCTACAGCATATGTATTGGTGCTATCCGTAGTCCGTTTTAACAAACTTTTGAATCTGCTTTGGGGTTAAGTTGACGTGATGTAAATACAACCTGTTTTTCTTCTTTTCAGACCGCAAAGCCCACAGGAATGGCATCAAAAAGCCTAGGAACCAAAGGCACGAATCCACCCTTGGCGTAAGTAACATTTTTTAAAGAATTATCGTCGTTTTGTACTCAGTTTATGATGACCGGTTCTTTCAGCGATAGTTTTGTTGGAAACCTCTAGAATTTATTGAATTAGTGTTGAATTTCATCAGTAGGTATTGTGTACTTCTGATAGTAAACAAACATTCATATCTTGAATATTTACCTAATGCCGGCCAAATGCAGTTTTTTGAAACTGCGCCACCTATTCCCACGCACACTACGGTCTTACCTGCGCAGGCATATCTGCACAGGTGGATCTCTCCGGTGGTTTGTATCATGTATGTATGGCCGGCATTATGTTGCCAGTTCATGCCTTTGCCAACTTAAGTTCAGAAGAAGTTGAGTTATCCAGTATCTTTGTAATCTGTCTTCCACAGGCTTTAATTCAAAATTTTAAATAAATTGGGCAGGAAGAAAGGGACATATTACTTAGGACTGCCATCTTGAATTTCGCCAAACCCGGACAAACACTAAAAAAGCCCAGACATTTCGTGTAAATTGCATTTTTTCCCTGAACGAGTATGATTTTTTAAAACAAAATAATACCTAATTTGTAATCCATTTACCATTAACATAATATAGTTAAATTCAATGAGGTGCTTCCTTACATGACAAGTGTCCGGGGAAAACCTGAAAACTTTTTGAAACCCCAACTTTTGGACTGCCTCCAAACGAGGACAAATCTGGGGAAACCCGAACGGATGGCAGCCCTAATATTACTGCATATCGTGAAATTCTGTTACATGTATTACAACTTATATCTTGTATTTTCACCAGGATTCTTAAATACATACTCTAAATAAAAAAGTGTCTATGTATTCTTTAACAACTGCTATCTAAGGCCATCTAATACTGAAAAGATTTTTCAAATCTCACTTGTTCTTGAGAATATCATTTCCAACCAATCAAATAAATTAGCTAAGCAAACTCCTATGTAATTTAAACTCAATAATTCTATAATCCACGCTTGTAAACTTGAAATTGAATTTCTAATTCAGTATTCTCACAATTAAAGGATCTCAAAATTAATGTGATTTTTTTAATTTATAGATGGACCCCAAGTTCCTGAGGAACCAAAGGTTCTGCAAAAAGGGTAACCTGAAGCCAGCAAAGCAGCTAGCGCGTGCCGCTGAGAGGAAAGCCACGCGGGAAGCTAAGGCCAAGAAATGAACATCTAGCTGTAAGGAAATAAAAACTAAAACTTATTTAGTTGTTTGATTTATTTTACCGTGCAACCAGTACTTATTGATAGTTTGAACTTTAGTTAGCAATAAGGTTGTATTAAAAGCTTTGAAATAGGTACTTCAATGGTGCAGTTGATTTCATAGTAATTCAATGCTTGTTTTGGAAATAAGTCAATTGGGAGGAATTACTTTTAAAAAAAGCTGTGGTGGCCCAGTGGGTAAAGAACCAATTTCGCAAGTATGAGAATTTGGGTTCGATTGCAGGTCAGGCAAATACCAATGCAAATTCGTATGTACTTTCCAAGGGGTTATTCCCGCTCGGTAACACCGTGTGCGTTCGCGCAGCGGAATGTTGTTGAATTTAAAGATTTTAATTATGCAGATAATTAGTGTAAGACGCCCTATAATTGTGTATGGTAAATACAAATTTGTGTATGCAGCCATTGTGGAGAAATTCACCAAAAACAAATTCCGCTGGGCGAACGTTGGCGAACGTTGTCCTGGCGGAACTTTTTATAATCCATAGACTTTAGAAGAAAAGAGATGTATCCGAAAATTAGTGTGTATTTGTGTATAATTGATTATGTATGAATGAAATCAGTGCATGCATAAACTTCGGAGAAATTCAAGTTTCCGCTACGCGAACGTTTGGCCATTAGCTAGTTTTCATATAAAGCGCTTACATAGAGAGCTGTAGATTTTTACATACGTTGTTTTGAATTTGTTTAAAAAACAGATTCAGAAAAAGTCGTAGGGTTTAAAAGATAAAAATATAAACGTAAAATACACTTATTAGGTCTTAGTTCTTAAAGTATGCAGTTTGGGGTCTAGATTTTCACGTTTACACAAACCTTGTAAGTGTCTCCAACATGTTGCCAAGTATCAATGATGTTCCGTTAGTAATTAAACAGTTATAGGATATTTTACCATGAACAGATCACTGTTTACAAAGCAGTCGAATATCACGACGTTCTAAAGGAATTGCATGGTAAAATGTATGCCAATAATTAGTTTAATCGTTCAACTATTCACTTGCAAAATTTCATGTCATTAAATTCAGTAATTAAAGAAAGACAATTATAATACTGACGGAGCATCGAAACCCTACATAATCCGACCAAGTTCGGATAGCTACAAAAAAGCGGCCGTGCCATATGTCTAAGCAACGTTCTTAACTTGGAAGGTTAGTTTATTTATTAAAATGGTACAGTTGCGTAAACAAGCGTTAGGAAAAAAATAAAACAATTGCATTTCTTGAATGAAAAATATTTTTTTAATAATAATGCCACTATCTACGACATTTTAGTTAAAATACATAACGTTTATTAACGTTATTTTTAATCACGTAGTCAAGTAATTTATGTAAGTAATAATAATAAAAATATTTTTGTACACGGATATTTAAATAGAGAAGTACTTGTTAATTGAAGATTTATTTTTATCGTAGATAGTGGCATTAATATTAAATAATATTTTTCAATCAAGAAGTACAATTGTTTTATTTTTCCTAACGCTTGTGTACGCAACTGTACCATATTAATAAATACTAACCTACCAAGTTAAGAACGTTGCTTAGACATATGGCACGGCCGCTTTTTTGTAGCTATCCGAACTTGGTCGGATTATGTAGGGTTTCGATGCTCCATCAGTATTATAATTGTCTTTCTTTAATTACTGAATTTAATGACATGAAATTTTGCAAGTGAATAGTTGAATGATTAACTATACATTTTACCATGCAATTCCTTTAGAGAACGTCGTGATATTCGACTGCTTTGTAAACAGCGGTCTGTTCATGGTAAAATATCCTATAACTGTTTAATTACTAACGGAACATCATTGATACTTGGCAACATGTTGGAGACACTTACAAGGTTTGTGTAAACGTGAAAATCTAGACCCAAACTGCATACTTTAAGAACTAAGACCTAATAAGTGTATTTTACGTTTATATTTTTATCTTTTAAACCCTACGACTTTTCTGAATCTGTTTTTAAACAAATTCAAACAAAAATCTACAGCTCTCTAAGCGCTTTATATGGCTAATGGCCAAACGTTCGCGTAGCGGAAACTTGAATTTCTCCGAAGTTTATGCATGCACTGATTTCGTTCATACATAATCAATTATACACAAATACACACTAATTTTCGGATACATCTCTTTTCTTCTAAAGTCTATGGATTATAAAAAGTTCCGCCAGGACAACGTTCGCCAACGTTCGCCCAGCGGAATTTGTTTTGGTGAATGGCTGCATACACATTTGTATTTACCATACACAATTATAGGGCGTCTTACACTAATTATCTGCATAATTAAAATCTTTAAATTCAACAACATTCCGCTGCGCGAACGCACACGGTAACACCCTTTCGTCAACACTGTTGACGATCGGGAAAAAAAAGTTTTGTTCGTTCACAGTGTTGACGAACGCTGGTTTTTATTTTTAAAATATGGAAAGACTTGTCATGGATTTTTTAAATATTTTAATAAATTATGTTAGATCTTTTGAAACACAATTAACTATAAAATAAAAGTGGCCTTATCATGTGCATAATAACCATTTTACACTAAAATAATAAGTAGCGTTCGTCAACACTGTGAACGAACGAAACTTTTTTTTCCCGATCGTCAACAGTGTTGATGAAAGGGTGTTACCGAGCGGGAATATCTGACACACCAATGACTGTTTCCGAGGGCACATTACATAGTTCGGAGGGAGATGACAACATTTGGAATGACCTATTGGTTTTTTCTGTCAATTAAATGAGGAACCCACTCAAGTTTCGTATAATCATCGGCAAGGATATTCAGCCCTGACCTTCACCTGCGCAGAAGTGATTTATTGGTTTATTGTACAGTGCGCGAAGCGATCCCCACTCTTCCGCCGAGAGCTCCTTATCCGAGCCGATAACTATAAGGGTCGGGAAAATAAAAAATGTTAACAATCCTTATGTTTAGACATCTTTAATTTGAATTACGTAATAAAGTTACATTAGGTATGATACAATTGTACCATGGAGCATTCTTAATATAAAGTTTTAATAAAAAATAACTATCATCTACACTAATTCTACTACAAACAATGATTAAAGTGTGATCTTATGCTTTGGATAAAGATTTTGCATCCAGACATTTTTATCTCAACAATACTTGGCACCTTGGGCATAAAGAGCCTGCCAGTACCTAAATGTAAGAAATATATGAACTTCAGAATAAAAACCTTATACCTAACAAAGGACTATTCTAATAAAATAATTACAAAACAAAGGAATACGTATATGTATAAGGAATATTATCATATGAATACCATTAAACATTAGAGGATAAACAATTTTTTAAGTAACTAAATTGATCGTTAGTGATAGGTCTTAATTACAGCTCAAAACTTGTTTTTCCTACACCACATTAGGGCTACATAATGGATACTTGATTAGTATCTTATTACATTAGGTAAATATGTATGTGTGTACAAGAGTATCGTAGTGCATTTGCCCATAATACTCAATGCAATGCCAGCGGTTGGATAAACCCTTGGCATAATCTGGGCTCACATCCACATAAAATATAGGGTTCTATATTTTATGCTTGGCGTGTTCCCAAGTTGCCTTACATCGTTCACGCAATAGATTGCCTGGATCTAGCATAAACAAGGTTCCCTTGATGAACCATCCCAGCAGACTAAACTGTGAAGGGGTTGAGGACAGAGCCAATTGTTTTTTTTTTTACTTTGGACCAATCCATAGCAACCAATCACCGTGTTTGTTTGTCTGCTGAGATCCGCCTTATGTTAGAGGCGGCTTTACATTCAAGGTTCAATATTTTATTACTAGCCCAGTAAAGAAGAATTTTGGTGAGGTCAAGTGCGGCTACACTCACCACTCGCCTTTGCCTACTTCTGAACATTAACCCATTACAGAACAGACATGCAAAGGCAACTTTTATTTTTTATACACACATCACATACTTCAAAATAATGTAGAGCTTTATGAAGCCTTATGTGGTAGAGGTAATCACGCGTATTGAACTTCAACTCCGACCTTCTCATTGTAACAAGCAAACTAGTTACATACCCAATAAAAAATAGAAAATTTTCTCTGTTATTTTCGTAGCGAACAAGGAAATTGGAGGTTCGCAATTCCTTGAAATTACGCTTGAGCCTTATTTTTGTTACCCTTTCCGCTGGGACCAGCCCCATTTGGCTTAGGCTTAGAATCCTGATTTGGATTTTTAGGTTTTGGTCCGGGACCTTTAGGTGCAGGTTTGTTGTCATTATTGCCATCACCTTTCTCATTCTTATTAGGTTTAGGCGCTGGTGGGATTCTTTTAATAAAGAACCTGAACGAGAGTTTTTTATCCTTGATATAGTGAACCAACATTTCCAAAGGCAGAGCAGCACACTTTCCTTGACGGAAGATCTCTTCAGGCTTAATGGCATCATTGAAGCAATGTTCTGTGAACACGACTTTCCGTCTAGGGTTCTGTTTGCTCAACACATGTATCTCGTAAATATGATCATGTGCTGCTTTCTTGCTGCCAATGTGCTGAACGGTCCAGTACACCATGTTCTGAAGAGTGTCGATCTTCACAGTGATGATGAACAAGAACTTAGTTTGGGCCACGAGGAAGAAGTGGCGATCATCATTTTTGATATCTACGTTGGTAAGTTCCACCTCCTCATCAGAGGTGGCGCTGCAGTGAGCAGTATGACGTTCCTTAAAGTGTTCCATCATGTCCTTCAGTTTACCTGGGAATAACAAAAATATTAAGTTACCAAGTAATATTTTTTCTTCAATGGGTACCTATAACTGTGGTGACGTCAATGATATGGGATTAAACTCTGTCCTGGCATTTAAATGAAGCATTTTATTACCTGTCCAGGAGCATTTTCCAAACACGACACCGAGAGGGCATTCCATCTCTCGGAAGATGCATTCCTTGAGATGCTCCTGCATGTCGACAGACACCATGGTGTACACACATCCCGCTGATTTATTAGGACACGGTACTTTAGCCTGCAAAATAAACAACAATACTAATAAGTTGGGATAAAATGCTTTCTTATTTTTAGTTTTATGCATCTACTAGCGACCCGCCCCGGCTTCGCACGGGTGCAATGCTAATACTACCTCAAAATAAACGTAAATATAAACCTTCCTTTTCAATCACTCTATCTATTGCAAAAAACCTCATCAAACAAAGAACGCGATTTTGTTTCATAGAGGTACTATGTAGGCACTCTATGTAGTGAAGTTGAAGAGAATAGTAGGTATGGTAGTCATGTAATTATTGTCTAGAAACCTGCCACTGGTTTAATTAATGTGGACATAATCACATCAAACGGTATGTAGGTAGAAACTGATAAAAGGCAAATTTTCATCGGTAATAACTTGTTATTTATACAGCGTGTGGGGAGTCCCCGAATAAAGGCTATAATTAGTAATTATCTTGCTCGATACACGACATCCGGGTATTCCCCATTCGTGGCTTCGACTGTCTGGATTTGGATAAAAAGCAAGCGAGAGCGGAGGACTACCTTACACATACTCAGACTGACTAAGGCCCACTCCTTCAACAACAGCCGATAATCAAACAATGAAAAGAATTTTGGGACACAGTAAAAACCTACAAAATATAAAATTTGGTTGTATTTTACAAGCAAAACACACTCCATTCTGCCAGTTTATGACAACCTTCGGGATACGTACAGGCATTTATAGTCGTGTAGTTTCTGGTGTTGTACTTTTTTTTTCTTTCAAACTTACCTTAGCAACGATTTCTTCCAACTGCCAGTTCCTCATTTGCGTGAGGTTTTGGCGGCAGATGGGGCATATCGGCGGCATCAGATTCTGCGTGCAGGAGTTGCACAGGCTATGTCCCGACTGGCACTGGAATATCGGTGCACTCATGGTTTCCATGCACACTGGACATTCTGGCAGGTCAATCGCCACCGCCGAGGCCCTGTTTTTGTCAAGTTTTTTGTTATTTTAGGTCAGAAAACTCGGCGACCTTTGATTCAATGGTTTTTATCAAAATTGAATGCAAAAAGTTGTAGTACCTAGTTGTTGCATAAAGGTAAAAAAAGTCAAGTTTATGTAAATGCATCTATGCTATTTATAAAGTGCTTCGAAAATTAATATTTTTTGTTGAGAAAATCTTTTAACGGACTGGGAATTCCCCGTCATTATTTTGAGCTACGTGTAGCATACGTAGGTACGTGTGTGTTTGGCAATTATGCAGTAACAAGCTGCGCAGTTGCAGCGGGTATCTATTAGAAGTTGGGTATTTACAAAATATCCTGACTGGATAAGTAATTTATTGGTAGAAACTTACTTTTTATTTGGTTTAGCTGTTGCCATTTTCGGTCACGTGTATATTACTGAAAATAAAATACAAAACATTATAAGTAGGGGTAGGTAAATAAAATTATAACCGCCTAGGTAATATGGGGATTCAATTTAAAGGTCAAAAAATACATCATGTTGGGGCACAGTCGTAGTTTTACCAATCAAAGTGCCGATTGAGGAATAAAACTATATATACTAACTAGCTTCCGCTCGCGGCTTTGTCCGCGTGGTGTGTTGATAAAAAATAGCCTATGTATTAATCCAGGGTAACCTATCTACCTTTCTGCGGCTTACGACACTGTCAACATTAAACGCCTGCTGTGGAAGGTGGGCGAACTTACTGGAGACCGTAAATTTGTCGGGGTCCTTGGTGAGCTCCTCCAGAATCGCCGGTTCCAAGTACACCTTAGCTCCGATAAAAGTCGTTGGCGAGCCCAAAGGAATGGCCTACCCCAAGGCAGCGTCCTAGCTCCGTTACTATTTAACATCTACACCAACGACCAACCATCTACCCCAAACACGACTCGCTTCCTGTACGCTGATGATTTGGCCTTGACATCACAGGGATCTTTTGAGGAGGTAGAGGAAAACCTAAATAAGGCACTCGAAGACCTGAGTACCTATTACCAGGAGAACGCCCTAAAACCAAACCCCTCAAAAACTCAGTCGTGCGTATTCCACCTGCGCAACAGAGAGGCGAGTCGAACCCTTAACATCCAGTGGCGAGGTGTACCTATCAGCCATTGCAAGCTACCAAAATATCTGGGTGTAACTCTTGACAGGTCGCTCACTTTCAGGAAAAACTGCGAGAATATCAAGCAGAAAGTTGCCTCCCGCAACAACCTGTTGCGAAGGCTGACGAGCACGACCTGGGGAGCCTCACCAACGGTGCTGCGAACCACTGGCCTGGCACTCTGCTACTCCGCGGGCGAATATGCGTGCCCAGTGTGGAGTCGTTCCGTTCACGCTGGGCAGGTGGATGTAGCTCTGAACGAAACGTGCCGCATTATAACTGGCTGCCTCAAGCCGACCCCGTTACAAATGCTGCACCCACTGGCCGGCATTGCCCCACCAGATGTTCGCAGAAGCGTAGCCTCTGGCATCGAGAGAGCCAAACTCGAAACAGACCAACGACACCCCATGCACAATTACACCCCTGTGCCACAGCGGCTTAAAAGCCGCAGGGGTTTCTACAAAACCGTTGCTCCTGTCGATGGTGAGGCCTCTCGTGCCAGACGGGATCTTTGGCAATCGAGGAGTTTACTGCCCTCCCCGTTTGTCCCGCTCTTAGAAAGTCTCCCTCCTGGACACGATCTCCCGAGAAGAGCCTGGCAGTCTCTAAACAGACTCCGAACACGGGTAGGCCGGAGCAAAGATAACCGATCCAGGTGGGGTTTCGCGGGCGGGGCGGACCTTGGGTGCGAGTGCGGGGCTGCCGTGCAGACGATGTCCCACCTAATCGCATGTCCACTGTGCCCTGAAACCTGCTCGCGGGAGGACTTAATGAGCGCATCCGGCCGTGCTCTCGCTGTGGCGGAATATTGGGCTGACATAGTGTAGTCTCATATGACATGTCATCGACTCGAAAGAAGAAGACCTATCTACATACCAAAATTTCAACTAAATTGGTCCAGCCGTTTTTGCGTGAAATAATAACAAACATACATCCATACATTCTCACAAACATTCACATTTATAATAATCGTAGCCAATCGTAGGTACGTTGCCTTTTACTGGCCACTTAGGTGGTTTATCTTTCAATAATGACTGACCGTCGGTACACATTTGATAAAACATAATGATCTAAGCAAATACGCTTGGCTTGAATTATTTTCTTTGTTCAATTAAGTTACTACAAACCTACTGCTGTTATGCTATGTCGACCTATAGGTACATTATAATTATGGGCTTCGGGTGTCGTGAAACCAAGTCATTCTTTTGTTATGTGAGTAGGTACCTATAGGGGGGAAGAGTAGATAACGCCTAACAATAGGTACAGTGGACGACTGCTGCGTAGGTAAGAAACTTAGTATTTACCAAACATTCGATTTTCCTGTGGCACATGCATTTTCAATTGTGGTTATATAGGCAGTCGCCACTAATACTACAGAAACGTTTTATTAGCTCAACTATTCAGTACTTGCCTATACTTTCTCTTTTTTATGTTTTACTCAGGAAAATTCATCAATAAAATGATGATAGCAAATCTAGATTCCAACAGCTTATTTAAAAGAATATTCCAGATAAAAATCAAAGATCGTTACACCTATGCATGTTACACTTACCTAATCAATCAAATAAATTAAACTCGATCAATATTTTGACTGTCTCCACATCTTTTTAAGCCCTACAACAATAAGTGCAAAAGATAGGTACCAACTCGGGGTAAAGGGTGAATACCTAACTAACCCACCTATAATTTGAATGCCTAGAATCTCAGACGAGAATTATTTTCGACTTTCGAATCATATTACCTACTCAGTTAAATGTCTACAAAATGGCAGCGGCCGAAATGGGTGCACTCGAAGTACATTTAGATAACGTTATTAGACACATCATCGTATTGCATGATAAAAAATGATGCACATAGACGTACCTCTATAATATTTTTAAATACCAAACCAGCTTTATGAAGGACACTGATAGTAATTGACGCTAACATACCGGCACGCCAACAAACAAAAGAAAATTGCATTTAGATTCCACTACGCAGCCTAAACTTTTTAAATTTTTGATATGAGACAATGGTTCCTTACCTTATTTGAATGTGATGAGAAGATAGTCGGTTTCCAAATGCAGCCGTTGTTGTACTCGACACGATAATGCAATGGACGTTCTTCGCAAGAAAATAAGCGTCCCAGACATTTGACCGCGGTATATAAATGCACTGTGTGACGTGGAATCACATTCTATCCGCGAATATCGTATATCAAAGTTTATGTTTCGGATATAAGACCTTATACTCTATGTAATACGGGCGACAATGTTTTTCTCCGTTACTAATCGTTAACTTCGGGTAATCCTGGAAATTGTTTGACGATGTTGCCATTCTTTTTTTACCAAATCATAGACAATTAATTATTTGGCAAAAAATAATGTTTTTGGATTAATAAAATAAGTAACCGAATCAATGAAAATGGGGTAAAATAGTGTAGTACTTCCAAGGAAGGCCAATGGTTCTTGAGTAAGTAAATTACTTCAAATGTGTAGGTACTAATATTATGTCCGCTGAAAGATTTTTGTTCTGGAAGCACACATTTTGTAAAAATGCAGGTAATAGGTATGTATACCGGATTTCTGGGCAGATACATTGTAGAGAAAAGCTACGAGAAACTTATGTAGACTTATGTGATCAGCATCCTGTCAAACAATCTTTGTTTGGACATTCACTACCTCTAAGTTTCATCCACTTTTAGGCCCATGTAATGAAGCGATATTAAAATAAATATAATGACATAAATTATTTTTGAAATAGTTTGTTAAAAAAGTCTGAATTATGTATCAATAACCAGGGGCCCTATTTTCCTAAGTAAATAATGTCAAAATCGAATCGCAATAGCAGTTTTAACCATATCGAGCATTCTGCTACTAATAAAAGACCAATCGTATTTGATTGGTGTGCGATTGGTATGCTATTTTGGTGATTTCGGTCTATACGGTAGTTTGCTGTACAATCATTTTGCATTCGTAAATCATTTGCAGACAAAATGATTCATTATCGAATGTCAGAAAAGGATAAAAACGTTTATTTCAATGAAAAAATAGCGGAATGCCATATACGCTTCAATCGTAATCGAGTCGGGATTGGATCTCAGTCGAAACGAGTCGAACGTGAATCGTATGTAAAATTAGGAGAATCGGGCCCCAGGTTTTCTCTTCTGACCATTCTTTATCTAAGTACTTATATCTTTGTTTCCACTAACAACTACAAACTTGTGTTATCCGTGATGATGACAAGGTAAATGCCTGTTTCTTTAGTCCATAAATTATGATCATCAGTCTTCTCAATCCCACCCCACGTGTGCCACGTCTAGCCCCACGTATTTATTTGTCTATTGGTAAGAAGTTACCCCCACTATTATTTGGCTCACTACCATGTAAAATCACGTTGAACAACAATACTAACCATAAATATTTTGCATTCAAAATAGTAACAATATTTTTTTTGCTTGTTATCATTTTAATATATTTTTTTTTTTTTACTGTAATATATTTTTATTTATAAATAACTTTTTACAATAACTTAATAATAAATATATATACAACATACAACTAACTTATTACCTAATATATACACTTACTATAAATAAAAATATTTTAAAAATTGCATCAAAAAACTCCTCCTCATCGCTGCCCACCGGGAGTGTACCCAAGAGGCTGGCAGCATTGCCACGTTGGATGGCAATAATTGATTTTGGAGCAGTATTTTTGTTAGCTTTCGATTATTGTTTTTATCGTTACGCGTATGATTACGAAGCTGCGAAGATTTTTTTGATCCGAATCCATGAATTTATGTAGGTAACCCCTGACATGTCATCATGACACTGACTTTGTCAAACAGCTTTGACTTTGACAGTGCCGTCCACACACAAGTTGAAAATATTGTTTTGTTGCTCATGTTCACGTTTTATTTAACCTAAACCTTGATTTTTCACATATATTTAAATAAGATAATCATTACAATATTTTCATAAACAAGAAAAGCTGAACTTATAGTGCAGTTTCATATAAAACGTCTATATTTTTTATATAAAATGGTAGACGCCGAAAGCAGCCAAAATAATAACTACAGCTCAATAAAAGAAGACTTGCAAGCTATTTTAAAACTTGTGAATGCATATGTAAAAGTACACCTTATTAAAAATTGTTCCTATGTCGGGTTTGTGCACTCAATTGACCCAGTTACTCACAGGTAAACTACTTTTAGAGGTGTTGTGATTCAGCTAGTCCTTTTAAGAATCTAAACACATGTATGCTTTTCAGGCTCCTTAGGTAGGCATAGTACACAGATTATGGAGTTATTTTCCTTACTCTTTGATGCTGATGAATACTACCATTCACTGAAGCCACTGTTGTCTGAGATTTCACATTCTTTTAGCATTTTCCTGTCAATTTTGCAGGTCTTTTCATATTTAATCCTTATGAGTCGTATGAGACCTGTTGCTGTATAAAATATGTACCTGTCCATTAACAAAAAAAAACCTTTCTTGTCATGCTTAAAATTAATTTGTTATTTTTTATTGCAGTATTATCCTGTCAGTGCCTCAAGAAGATGCTTATCAAACAATTGTAATACCCGGCCATGCAATACTAAATGTTACCAATGAAAGTCCTCCTGAAAATATTAAACCACCCAAAAGAAAAGAAAGTCCTACACATTCAATAGATGACTTAATAAGAAGAAAGAAGCGCCTTATATCATGGTTAAAAACCAACTTGTTACCAGTAACAGAGTTAGATGATAGAATAGTAATAGGAAATGTTACATTATTACAGCCATATAATATTTCTGATATAAGTACAGACAATCCTATAGTTGCTATGCAAATAAGAAATGTGATAGAAAAGATGCCACATGATTATGAATCAAAATGACTGCATTTTTTATATTTATTCCTGTAATTATAACCTTTTTAAGTAAACTTTTGTCTTTTATTTTAGCATCATTTTAGATGTTATAAAAAAATCGCAATTTTATTTTTTTATATAAACTATGAGAAACTGAAATAGCACTCACATTATTGGCAGTTCAGCAGATAAAATATTTTGCGCCTACCTACTTTCTGATTATAAATAAACACAAATAAAAGGTCTGACTATATTTCATGATGAAACCTAAGTTGAGTATAAATTAGATTTTTTAAATATTTTGTTTTCAGATTTTGTATTTTTTTTTCTCTTTCTAGCTTTGGCTAGCCTGTAGCGGGATTATTAGAGAAAAAAATAGATACACTCTGGCATACCCTCCTAACGTATTATTATTAAATACCCAACCCATTTTTATCGACCTTTATTTTCTACTCGATGATAAAAAGTTAAGTCAACAGACTGTGTACAACGAACGCGTCTAGACATTCTATTTAGTGATTCACTCTCTGTTGAACAATATTCCCGCCTACTCGCTCACTCACGTCGTATATATTGTATACTTGTACTAGCCGTCGTCTGCGCAACCCTGACAGTTGATTATTGAGATAGGCGGCTGTTGTCGTGTTAACATAAAATTCAGATAAGAAATTGTTTTTCTTACTTATTTCACAACAGCGGAAATAGCAAATTTTAATTGATTACTTCCAAGGTTATAGAAAATACGCAATGACTGAAAAACCGAAGAGAAAGGTGCAATATTTGGCGGGTGTATGCGGTGAGTAAACAACATTCAATGGCGGGAAAATTTAAAATTAAATACTGTTCTGTCCTTAATTCAAATTTTAACTACAGCGGCGTTTGCGTTTACATTCACTGGAGCAACTTTGGCATGGTCATCGCCGGCAATTCCAAAGTTCAAAAATGGTGAAGCGAATATTGTTATCACTGATGTAAGTATTTATTGAGTCACTTAAAATTAACGGTTTCTATGTATAATTTAAAATGAAATTATTCATGTAAGTACCTCTAATTCATTAATAATATTAAGTAGGTCACCCTCCTCTCTATTTATCATTAGCGGTTTTTATTTAACGTTAAAAATATTACTATTCTTTTTCGGTTTATCACTTATATAGGTACATAATTAAATTGGGCATAGTTACCTACCTATATTTATTGTTTTATATCTGTCTAGGTAAAGGTTATTAGGTATTAGGTACTTAATTATCTTGCTTCGGTACATAATCAATCAAAGAATTAAATCAACATCATGTTAATATTTGAAACAAACAGAACATTAGGTAGTTTTTAAAGGTTAATGTACCCAATAATATTATACCCGATGCTTATCTACTTATAATAGGGTAGTGTCCAGGGTCGAAATAATGAAATAATATTTAGTCCGCTTTTTAGATAATCAAAAAATATTGGATACGTATTTTTTCTTTTTTTAATTAAACATAAAATGACAAAAATAATACACTTCAAAAATTAGGAGTGGGGGCCTTTTACGTCACAGTGTCCTGAAAATTGTAGCAACTTGTGACGTCACACTCAACTTTAACACGCTATATCTTAACAAGTTCTGATCCAATTTAAAAAAGAAAAAATACGTATCGCTTAATTTTGGACAATCTACAAGACGGACTAATTATTATTTTTTAGGAAACTAGCCTATTAATTAACATGGTAGGTACGATCATATAAGTTACCAATGTTTTTCAAGTCGCACATTAGGTACATTCTCACTGTGACTATGGACCATTATACCATATACTACGACAGGCGTGTCGTAAGCAAGTCGAGTCATATCTATTTCTTTCGCATAAATATAACTTAATACTTCTAGAAAGAAGGAACATTTGCCAGCAACCTTCAACAGAAAGTTGAACCCTCGTTATTTTTGTTGTTCCATTGTACCTATGTTTGAAGATGGTAAGTGTAAGCACTAACGTCTCTTACAGACGCAAACATCATGGGTGGTATCCCTGCACTCGGCGGGCGCACTCCTCGGGTGCTACATTGGGCAGGTGTTGAACGAGAAGGCTGGACGCCGCCGCACGTTCTTCGGCTCAGCTGTACCGGGCCTCTTAGGTGCGGTACGTTCTATCGTGTACTTATTCACTATATTATAGTAGGTAGTGTAGGTACCTACCTATTTGGTTGACTAAGGCATTTAGGCCTTAGGTCCAAGTTCACCGACAACATAAACCTCAGTTTTATTTAAACAACTGTTTAGTATGAACTTTTAGTACAAATAAAATGGTTGTTTTAGGAAAGATACGTTTAAGTTACTTTTGAACTTGGGCCTAAGCATGGCAGCAGCTTTCAGTCTGGCTATTTAACAGATCCTGAACATTATACTTACACTAGGCTGGTATCTTTCAGACTATCATGCTGAACACCAGCCTACCCGAACTGATGAGTGTGGCCAGGTTTCTCATGGGCGTGTCGACAGGTACCATAGCTGTGGTAAGTTTACTACGTTTTTATTATTATCAATCGATTCACAATAGGCTCTGCCACTTGGATACAAAGAAAGACTACAATACCATTGTCTAATTGTGTATAACAGAAGCTGTTGGTAGGCTTTTCATATTATTTTACCTATGTGATGACACCCGGGAGTTAAAAGATCGAACTTTTCTATAGTTAATCTTATTTAAAGAATATTATAGAATTTTTTTATCTCTAGCTTTTACTAGTACAACCGCTGATCTCAGGATTGTATTTCAGGTGACAATGATATACGTAACCGAAATAGCTGATAAAGAGATTAGGGGTGCACTGGGGATGACGGTGCAAGTTATGAATAACTTCGGTGGTCTTACTGTATACAGCGTGGGCCCTTTTGTGTCATATACGACCTTGAACTGCATAATACTGATCATACCAATATGTTACGTGCTGCTTTGCTTGTGGATACCAGAGTCGCCTTACTATCACTTGAAGGATGGGAGGGTGGAGGCTGCGAAGAAAGAGTTTATGAGACTCAAAGGGACTACGGATGAATCGGTTTGTAGTAGACGTTTTAACTTATTAACTTTTAGTCATTGTCAATGTCCAATTATTGATCATCCGATTTTAAACAACAACATAAACGAGCGTTTTTCTTAAAATGACTGTTTACTTTGAAAGTTGAAGAGAAAATTCAATAATAAACAGTTGTTTATGAGAAAACAGACGTTTTTGTGGTTGATGAACTTGGGCCTTGGTAAGTTAACGGGTCGGGTATTAAAGTCAGAAACTAGACGACCAGTCTTTTAAGTCTGTTCCTGACTACCTGAGTCAGAGATCTTCCTTATCGGTGTCGTATCGTGACTATCTCTAGACATCTTTTTTTTCTTGTATCGTAATAAATTATTATTTAATATTTTTCCAGGTGATAGATGATCAGATGAGGATAATGAGAGCTCACGTAAAAGAAAGCATGGAAAACAAGACTACACTCAAAGAACTGCTAACTAACATGAAATACAGAAAGGCTGTTTACATTGTGACAGGTAAATATGTAAGTACCCTTTAAGTCCACAAATCATTTTACCGTAGTGTAAGCAATGATAATTGCTATATAGATGCAAGTGACGATCATTTGGCCTCTATCAACTGTTAACTTTGAAAGACAAAATAATCATCCGTTTTCCTTAAACGACTTGAAAATAGAGCGTAAAAATTAAACAATTACAAAATGAAACAGTTGTTTTAAGGAAACAGGCCATGTTGTCGGTGAACTTGGGCCTTTTATTGCCCCTTTCGATGCTCCATTTTTGTTATCTTTTAGAATTCAATAGCAGATTGTTGTCGTAGGTTGTTAACATAAGGCTTTGCACAAAGCTTAGTTGTAAGAACAGGAAGATAAGAAACAATGTCTCGTGTACAAGTATAGTCTTATCAAATGCATTAAGGTCACTGTTTAATACCACGTGACGAACACACGTTACCTCAATGCTGCATATAACAACTAGGTACACTCTTTTGCAAAAAAAACGGGCACTTATGCGAAATCTTAGTTTTAAGAACTTTACGTGTATTTCAATAGGTTTTAATGATTGTAGTGTGTTCCTAGCATCAAAAGAGTTAGCCGAGCATGCGTGAGAGTGTATTCTAAATTTGAATTTTGTACAATTGCTAAGAAATTGGTTAAACCTTGTTTTGGACTAATTGCTGGCAGAAAGTTCGTCGGTGTTTTGAAAAGTTTTTCAAGTGATTTTCAGGAAAATGATAATGCAGTTTTAATTAATGATTAATGAACTTTTTTGTTTGATCAAAACATTTTTGAAAACTATGCGTATTTGATAAAATTTTCACCTGCTCTAAATAGGCTATACTGATGATTGATGGCAATGTTAAGAGTTTCGGTATTTTAATGTAAAGCGTTTCTATTGTTTAGATATTGAACCCACGTGTTTTCAAATATCGCTTTTTCATAAATAAACACTATTTAGAAGAGTATCAGTATCTTTGGCTGCGATAAAACCAATTTAAAGTTGGCAGTGCCCATCACAACTCGTCTCCTATAGAAAGAAAGAAAGAAAAGAAAGAAAAACCATTTATTTTACACACAAATGACGCAGAAAACGAAACAACACAAATACAAACAAATAAATCTAGGGACAAAACTAACAGTAAAACAAAAATAAAAGCGCTGCAGCTGCGTCACTTATGCGTGAAAAAGGGGCAGCGCTCAGCATAAATGCTGTGTCACGCACACGCAGGCACGAGACAACAGCGCTGGTTTTCAGCGCTGACCCACCATAGGACTTTGACATTTTTAAAAGTCTTGAAATTCAACAAAATACAGAAAATAGCGCATAGACTGTGAGCACGAGGTCTTAAAGTCTCGTAATTACTGATTTTTAAACAACCTCGTCTCTTGGGAAACTCCGTAGACCTCTGAAGATCTATGTGTCTGAGCGTTCAAATAGCGTGTTTTCATCCCACGGATATTTTATTAAATAAACTTGCCTACACCGAGATTTTCTGGCATCTGCAGCACTTTCCTGCTTAAATCATAACAATAATTGGCTAGCTGCTCATTTCTTAAGAAACATACGTTTGGCCAATAATTTTGAATTCTTGACTCCCTTTCAGCTAAATCGTCGTTTAGTAACCCGATACCTATGGAGTTATCGAGAGCTTCAACGAGGCAATAATTTGACTTTTTAGATAGCTTTAACCCTCCTCATCATTTTTCATGTGGTTAATTTTAACATTTATCACAAAATTTGGAATTTTTTAAATGTCAAAGTCCGATAGGAGACGGGTTGTGATCGACACTGCTTACTTTAAATTTGTTTTGTCGCAGCCAAAGGTACTGCTACTCTTCTAAATAGTGTTTATTTATGAAAAAGCGATATTTTAAAGATACAATATCTAAACAATAGAACGCTTTTCACTAAAATACCGAAACTCTTAACATTGCCATCAATCATCAGTATAGCCCATTTAGAGCAGGTGAAAATTTTATCAAATACGCATAGTTTTTCAAAAATGTTTTGATCTAACAAAAAAATACATTAATCATTAATTAAAACTGCATTATCATTTTCCTGAAAATCACTTCAAAAGCTTTTCAAAACACCGACGAACTTTCTGCCAGCAATTAGTCCAACACAAGGTTTAACCAATTTCTTAGCAATTGTACAAAATTCAAATTTAGAATACACTCTCACGCATGCTCGGCTAACTCTTTTGATGCTAGAAACATACTACAATCATTAAAACCCATTGAAATACACGTAAAGTCCTTAAAACTAAGATTTCGCATAAGTGCCCGTTTTTTTTGCAAAAGAGTTTACTTGGCGAACATTGCTAGCGTACTTGCAACCTCCTTACTTTATGCCAGTAACCCCTTATAAAATTGCTTAGGTATGGATATTTAATCTCTCCGGTAAGCCGACCTTTGTCAGCCTGCATAGGAAAAGCAAGATAAGTAGGTATTCGCTATCCAATAGGTAAAGATCAAGATGAGATCAGCGTGCAATTAATGAGTAAGAGTGATAACCAATCAATTTTATGGATGAATTCATAATCGATAATCATGAAGATAGATTACCTCTCTGTGTACCTAAGTCTTTCTAGGAGACATGTGTAAAGTCTTTGTGTGAGTGCAAATCGATATAAATATGCATATCAAAGCAGTTACAGCACACTATTTTGTTGAAAGTTAGTTAGCTTGTTGCTCGTTTATTATTTCTTGACGGTTTTCAAGTATATCTTGGACACCAAAAAGACTTGACAAGACAAGTAAAGATCTTCATCTTTAGAGAATACATCTTGGGGAAACCTGGACTCAGTCTGAAATCGGTAGTGCTTTGCAGTAAGCGGCTAAAATGGCTGATGTCGAGAAATTACTTATCTTTATTCGCCGTTTTCGTAACAGACTACAATTGAAACAAAAGATAACATCAGTCGCGCGATACGAAATTATCAGTTTTATCTTAACATTTGTATTTCTCTTATTTATTAGCGAACAAGCAATTGTACAATTGTTATCAAGAATTTTAACACAATTTTCGATGTTGCACGATGATTTTTATTTTATTTTCTTATTATATGAGGTCTGCTTACCCAACCCTGATGATATGTTGTTCTTAAAATTGTACAATTAAGAAAAAATATTTTTTAACATTTTTTTTGTTTCCAGGGCTGAAACTGTTGCAATACATGACTGGTATTCTCGTCATACAGTCGTACTTGGAGCCTATATTCAGGCAAAGCAACTTCGTCTCCGGGCCTATCGCTAGCATCGTTTACGGCTTTGTGCAGTTAGGAGCAGGTAATTATATAAAAAAAAGATAAACTGAATGTTTTGAGTTAATGTAAATAAAGAAAATAATTTTTATGTTTTTATTTCCAGGTATTGGCGCAACGTTCCTCTCAAGATGGTTCGGCCGAAGAATTCTTCTGTTAATTTCTTGTTTCGGAGTATCTGTCGCGATGACTATAGTTGGTCTATACTTTTTCCTTCAAGATACCATTCAAGTCAGCGCTGAAACTTCGCAAGCAATCTCGTGGATGCCTCTTGTTGGTATATTGAGTTTTAATGTCCTATATGCGGTTGGTGTGGGGAACTTACCCTATGTACTTCAAGCAGAACTATTCCCAGTAAACGTTAAGGGAGTGGCCTCAAGTACAGCGACAATGTTAGCGTGTGTCTTAAGTTTCTTAGTCACGAAGTGTTACCAAGAAGTCAAGGACGCTTGCGGACATTATATGGTCTTCTGGTCTTTCGCACTTATTGGCTACATAGGCGTGTTCTTCATATACTTCTTTGTCCCAGAAACGAAAGGGAAAACTTTGGAAGAAGTGCAAAATAACATTCAAGAACAACGACCAGAGGAAGAGGCGTTGAACGCCGAGAAGGCTGAGAAAGTATAACATTTCTTTAAGTTCTTGTAAACAGGAAAAAGGATTACACTCCAAAAGTGGCATTTCATAGAAGAAAATGTCGGCATTTTATGCATATTTTTGTAAAGTTTTAATGTATTGGTAATGTTATTGAATTATTTATTATGTTAAGAACAATATTAGTAATTTTAAGCTACAGCGATTTTAAAATGTAAATGAGTGGATAAATGAATAAAAAATGTTAAAATATTTATGCATGATTTTAACTTAACACGGCCAAATAAAAACCAAAATGTGACTATAAAATTGTATTCGGCTGAATAAAAATATGAAATACATACTGATTACCAGAAATCTTATATAAATATGGCAACCCTGTACAGATCACCACACGATCGGAAGATGTAAGACAGGCTACTGCAGAATACCAGCTATACAATAAAAAGTTTGACCTTGGGAGCACAAGAGACGACCTTGGAATACGAATAATGTCTTTAGAGTACAACGTGCGAGTTGTGGTTCTAAATTCTCTTGGTGTTCCCGTAGGAGTAGAGTGGTGCGAATGGAGTGTCGGCTTGTTCGTCGCCGCTCTCCTCTGACGCGTCCGATTCGAACGTGTTGTCGGGGATGTCGTACAGGCGGATCAGCGGTTTGTTGGGGTCCTTCATGATTAGGTATTTACCTGCAAAACAACGAATTTTGTTAGAAAAAGTTTTTTAGGCTGACATTTTGTAAACCTTTTGACCAAATTGCCCGACAACCAGTCTTACTGACGAGAAGTATAAAGCAGGCCAGATAGACAGTTGTTCCATATAAAACAATGGTATTGTTGCATCCAGTTCAACTAGAGGCCAACCCCTACATATGAAAAGGCTAGATAAGATAGTAGGCAAGTACTCACCATCCTTCTGCTTCATGCAGATATCGATGATGCACCGCAGTATACCCCAGGCGTTGTCCATAGACAAGTTGATCTGAGCTGCAAACTCGTGCGGCTTGAACTGCTGCGTGCCGAGAATGACATGGCGGGAGTTGTCACGCACTTGGGCGCGGGAAACGTAACCGAACTTGATCTGGTCGGAACCGGCTAGCAGGGCCTGGGAATATAGAAAAAGATTTGTTATACATACATTGTTATTGAGATTATAAAATGTATTTACTTTTAAAACGATCTCTGGACTAGGTAGTCGTATTTGAAACAATCGACATTCAATAGCTCAAGTCTGTATTAAAATGTACATTCAGTTGCCAAATTCACTATTTGACCGATCAAATATTACATGCTATTTATCTAATGACAAATCCAAATTGAGAATGCGTTGCGGATTAACTGTCAAGCTTCCCAGCGTGAGCAGAGACCTATACCCAACAGTGGGACGATAAAAAGGCTAAAAGGATAAAAATGTTAATGATGATGATATTTTTTAGCTTCTCCATACACATAATACATACCTGTACGGTCCACTTGGCGAGCTTGCAAGAGTTGTTCCTCAGTTCGTTAGCGAGCACGGCACCACGTTGGGTGTCCAGTTTCTGACGCCAGTCCACTCCGTTGGCCAGCTTGGAGTCCCAGTCGTTCAAGGCCTTGATGCTCAAGAACTGGGTCTCGTTCTGCGGGCCTTGCATTACAGCGTCGTGCTCGCATCGGACTACTAGCGTCTGTAAGAAACGGGTATGGGTTAAAATTGTATACATATATAGTGTGCTATTTATTTTAAAATATTATTATTTCGTGGGTGAAGTGAATGAGAATCCTGTAGTCCTGATGACAATGGTTAAAAATACATTAGTATAAACACTTTTGTTTAGTTTATAAATGGTGAAATTGAAAACAAATCTATAGTAATAAATAAAGAGGAAAGATTTGATTGTTTGTTAAGATCAAATGGATTTGAATGTATCCTGATACGGGAAGAAATTGCGCGGGACGCGTGAAACAGCTAGTAACTTAGAAAAAGATAAACAAAAATGCACCAAGTCAGATTAAACTATCTATATTCTATAGCTGTAATAGCTGGATACCTATAATGGTTAAAACAACTCACCACTCCGTTGTTGAGGTTCCACTTGCGGTAGCGGTACCCGACAGACGCCACCTCACTTTCCTCTTCCTCAGACACGAACGGATTCGCTTCAGGGAACTTGTACTTGGGTTCGTTGGGGCCGCTCTTCAATACCTGTAGTAATACAAATTACATTATATATGTGTGAAATACATAAACTTACAATAAAAGATATATTCCATATGTGATTACATAAACTAAATTTTTATAGTCATGCAAAATTTTTAAGCTAGTATGTAGGTCAAATGTTAAATTATAACTAGGTATAGTGAAGATATGTTTTTTACTGTATTTTCAGGATGAGAGACACTAGTAATATACAAGTTAGACCAGTAAACTAAATTCTGGTATCCTTTTACGCCGAAGTTTTCTAAAGAAAAACGTGTTTGTAAAGACGGTTTTTGCATAACAATGAGCTTGACCCACAATAATACAAAAAGACTTGAAACCTGAACAGATTGTGGGTAAGACGGTCATAATACAGTCATGTACTGTTACTATGAACTAGCTTTAATGGTAACAGCTTTTTGTTAGTGTTTGTGTGAGTAAAAATAAATAAAATTAATACCAATTATAACAGCTTGTTTTTTATATTCATCAACATTATCTCCTTGGCCTTTTTCCAAACTATGTTAGTCATCATGATCATCTCCCTTTCCTTTTTCCAAACTATGTTGGGGTCTGCTTCCAGTCTAGCCGGTTGTTTTTTGTATTTTGTAGGGGCAGATTTTATATTCATTATTTTAAAAAGTATTTGTAAGTCAAATTAATGAATAAAATAAAAAGCTTGCTTACCTGTTGGCTGAAGTTATGGTTAATGAAGGTAGCTTCGAGCGCGAGGTTGCGCGGCGAGTTGATGGAGTTGCCATCGTCAGTGGGAGGCTCCACGGAGGTTTCGTTCACGGTCAACAAGTCCAGCTCGGTGTTGTCACGCTTGTCGAAGAACAGCTTGTCACCTTTATATAACAATAAAGACTTATGAGATAAAGTTATGGTAAAGTTATACTGAGCTGAGTCTTCTGCTACATATAATTTTCTCCTTAACGTGTATGTGTAGCAAATAAATGGTTTTAAATGGTAAAGCACAATAGTTTCTAGCATTTGAAGAAAATTTATGTACAATTCATTAGTTTACTGTTACCATTAGAATCCAAGCAATATATAATATAAATATTGGGGTGCCAAGAGCATCAACTTCTGCCACACCTAAATGTGATTAATGTCATTGGAAGTAAATCCTGAATCAGGTTATTTCTCTCCAAATAAAAAGAAACATTGCAATAGTATTAAAAACTTTTTGCTATCAAACATACCAATCTTTTCAATAACAATATCCCAGGAGTAGTTGGAGCGGGTGCAGCACATGATGGTGGCCAGGATGGCGTCCGTGGCGTACACAGTTCCCACGGTCTTACTGAGCCGTCGGATCACGGGGTCATCAGTAGTGGTCACCTGGGGTATACAATTACTTTTATAACAAAAAATAGAACAGAATGGTAATCTTTAAAGAAGGCCTTTGTTGAAAGACAAGTTGAATGATAACCATTTGCTAGTTAAAACGATTGTGAATTATAGTGGTAGATAGATTATAAACAGTGAAAATAGTTTTGTATTTAAGGTCTACAATAAAAGCTTTTTAATTTTTTTATTTATTTCACGCAAAGGCAAGCTTTGACTAATTCGGTAATAAATTTTATGAGTTTCTAAAGCCATGTAGGCAGCCAAATAGGTATGTACGAACGTAAATAAAGTCGTCTATAAGCTAATATGGCTGTATACCGGAGATTTGCATTGCATTGTCTATGAAGGGCTTTCATGTTTAAAATCTCAATACAAGATAGTTACATTAAAATAAGCATAAAGCAATTCTGTAGCTGTTTCCCCTAAAGTGATACAATTATGGTTTGATAGTTGTATGTGATGTTACTTACCGTATGGAAGATACGGTCAATACGCTGCAATGCCTTCTCGTGTTTCACATTGACACGATCATAGCTTTTGTCATAGTACTCCAGTGTACCGCAGCACACAATATCTTCACCTGTGGGAAGGAATGGGTTCTATAAGATTTAGTGCAGCATAATTATATTAATTGAGAAATAAATGAGAAGGAAATCTACAACATTTTTTGGCTTTCAAATTATTCTGACTACATATACAAACTATGCTTTAACCCACACAGTTGAATGATCATGTGTTAAACGATAAAATTGATCTATGAGTAGAATTAATTTTGTTAATTAGTTTCAAGCTATACTTATTCATTGATCTCAAACAAATATAAATTCTTAAACAAGAATCTTTAGCAGACACATTTTGAGTAATTAATCCATAGAAAACAAGTCTAAATTACAAGGACTAAGCAATTCATTGTGCACATACCTTCTTTAATACCAGGCAAAGACAATTTAGCGAGACGAGGGAAGTCCATGTCCTCAATAGTGACCCAGGTGGGCCGCACAGTCACCGATGCATCACGGATCTTCATAGGAGCACCTCTCTGGCCCCACCTCTTGCCAAGCTTACGATCCCGTTGCTAAAATGAATAATATCAAGCATATCACATACCTTTTGTTTTAGGGTATCAGTTTAAATGTAAGATAATTAGTAATGTTTGGTACATTTCTCATGTAGTTGCCCTTGTTGAGGGTAGTCATGCCTCCGGGTGTGCGGGCACCCCTAGCGCCGCGGCCCCTCTGGCCACGAGCACGGCCGCGCTGGTATGGAGGCTTCTGCACCCTCGTAGTGTCCACCAGGTGGAAAGTGCTCTCGTCTTCATCATGGAAGTACGCGTACGACGAACCAGCGCCGAACTGAGATGCATACTTGTCTGGAAGACAATTGACATTGATCTTAGACAAGCGATAAGCATAATACAAATGAAATGTGAAGTTTTGATATGAATAATATTCACCACAATAGTGAAGTTGATTCACAGAAATCTTCTATACACTATGGTATATTACAAGATTGAAAAATATGTTACTGCAAAAAACGTCACCATAACCTCAAAGGATATTAATGTAGAGATAGTTTATTATGCCTAATAAATATAGTACAAGATGTAAATATCTTACTTTGGTATTTTTTATCCTGTACGACGGTCCAATCACTAATTTTTCCTAAACGATCACCTTTACTGAAAGGTTGGTAAGGCATGTCCCGAAACTGCTCCGGCATTTCGGCTGGGCCCCATCCTGTTGGATTATCTTGAATAATCGGAGCTACGAATCTTATCGGCTCTTCAGCCGGTAGCACATGCTCCGACATTGTAACTATTCAATAGAATTACAAAGTTTTGCGATAATTCAACATGAAGATACACCAATGCCACACGACACTTTCGAAATGACTTTTTTTTTAGTCAGGGATAGAGATGACAACAAGCACTCGAAACGGATACGAGTCTTTTAGCACAAAGTTTTTTTGAATAAGTATCAATAATAACCAGTTAATTAAATCTATTTAAGATCCTTCCATTTCCTTCATTTTTTATTTAATTGTATAATTATAAAAACTATTTCTGAAAACTTTCAGCTGAAGATATTTGTTCAGTAACAAACTATCTGAGTTTACGTTATAAAATCACCTCATTATTGCGCAACGATCTTCAATCTTTTCAGTTTCTCATAATTCAAGATTTTTATTACTTAATATAAATATAACTTAATATTATTAAGTATTTGATTTGATGCATTAAAATAAGAAGAGAGCGAGTGCAACCAAGCAGTGCTTTGGCTAAGGAGAGATCGTAATAAATATCGTAATACCATGGACACGTTTTTTTTATTGGAATATAAATCTAGAATTCACATTGATTTGATTGATTGTGGGTAAATACATGCCTATGTCAATGTGTCATGGCTTGATACATCTTTTTAGATTTTGATGGGACTTGACTGTGCCACACATTCATTGCCTCTAATATGCATTTGGGTTGGGAGACAGAACCATCTCTGTTATAATTATCAATCATATGACAAAGTAAACTTATTCGACGTATCCACTCCAACATTCTTAGTAGTTATATCTATTCTAGGAACGACATCGAAGAACAACGTTCATGGCGGCACTTAAAATGATTAAAATACAATACAATGCCATACCTTGTGTAGTCTTTAATTAGTTTATTTAATTTTATTACAGTCCACTTCCTATCTAAAAGGACCTACATTACATATACATAGTAAGAATTCAAACTCCATCTCAGCATATTTTTTTTTTGTATTACATAATGTTACAATGTTATATAACAGCTAAGGTTTCCTAAAAAAAATTGAATCAAATATTAACATTTTACATTTAGCACTATTCTTAGTCTTATCCCTACTCTTTCGATTTGCGAAACATCATTAGGTACCTGTAGGGTTATGGTAAACAGCATAGTGTAAGAATGGATAGCCCGGAAAACCCCGGAGTAACACCAAGTACCGAGGCACCGCGTTTCCGAGGGACTTTTCGAGCCCTGTACATTTAAAATACAGGTTGTATGAAATAAAAAGTCCCGCCTTACACTCGCGATTTTAGGGCACGTATAAAACTGATTGGAAATTGACTATCAAATCAGTTTATCGCCGTCGTTAGTGTTGGTTACATCGCGCGGCGTGAGATTGAAGGTACCTACTTAAAATTTTTGAGCGCGGAGTTTGAATAGATAAGTTTGATTCCCTTCGTGTTATTTTTATCAATTTTTTGAAGTGTGTGATTGGCATATTTTAAGATGAAATTTAAAATGCTGCCCTCAATGCTTGTGACCTCAAATATATTTTTTTACAAGGTCCAAAAAATATAGATGATGTGGATGTTTGTTACAATATCGTGCAAAAACGACTGAACAGAATTTGATGCAACTTTTCAGTAAATACCATAGAATCTATCGACCTACGACTAGAAATCAGAATGATGTACTAGTATTTTTACTATGTAAAATCTGTGTTATGCTAGGGTGTACCTACTCTTCTCAAGACATGGGAAAAAAATCCTGAATGGCGCCATAGGCAGGAATTAGGCATCTAAAATTTCACACAATCCACACAAAGTTTTTGATTTTTTGTCTTAATTAATCAAAACCTTATTAAGTAAAAAAGGTATATGTAAGAAGGTACATAATAAGTATATGAACAAAAAGTTCGGAGTAACAAAGTTAAATAAATGACCCTAGACTTACTGTAATCGCAATACAATTATCACCTAAGCTTTTGTCCTGTTTACAAGCCGCTATTTTGTTTTTCGCTGCCTTCCGTAATCAGTCTAGTTGTCTGTCTGGCTAGTCATGAAGCTCGAAACTCAGGCAGAATGGCTCGATACGCCTGAGCGTGCAGTCGCGCCGTCTAAATTAGCATTATGATTTTTTCGGACATTCACTGTTTACATAGGACTTAAGTAATTTAAAATATGTTTTGTGTAACATGAAAACAAATACCAAATAGTTAGGTAGTGGTGGAAAAAAGTGCGTCTTTTTATTTAAATTGTATTGTAAACTGGCAGTGTATTTTTGAAGCTTTGGTGGATTTAAATTTTGATAAAACAGACGTAAGTAGAAACTAACAATTTTTAGGTTTACTTTAATTAATTAAAGTTACAAGCTAAAACAGGAATTAACCAATTGGTATCTAAACAAAAATGGAAAATAAACGTTTTTAACTTCTACACGTTGAAATTAATTATTAGGAGTACCTAAAGAAGATAGTTTAATATTAAAAAATAAAGGACTCATCACTCTGTCAAAATATAACCTAACTGTTGACTCTGCATTGCAAAATTATTGCAAGTATTACAAAGATACTTCAAGTAAATGAAGAACATTTTTATCTACAGCCTAAAAAATTACTTAGAGCAAACATGGGTTGAAATTGAATGACTACAATGTTATTAGGAAAATATTTGGTCAGACAACAGAAACAATTTTTCCGTAGCGTTCCATTCATTCGTTTTCGCATTTCGTGCATATAAATTATGTACCTATACAGGCAAAAAAATAGTTACTTTACTTTCTTTTAAATACAAAGTATTAAACAATGATGTAATTTTTTTGCATACAAAAGATAAACATTTATTTGCAAGTTCATTCGCGAGTTAAAGTTAAGTTAGTAAAAAAGAAGAGCGGCTCGTTCCAGGTATCGAAACGTACGCGTAAATAGCCCGCGAAATTCAAATAAATTATACTAACGAACGTGTTTTGTTTTTGTTGTGAAATCAATAACTTTTCTTATGTAACCAATAAAGAAATATCATTTTATTGGTTACATTCATTTTCAGTAATTTGTTGATTGTAAAGAAAAGAGGTCCATCAAAATATAAATTATTGAAAAATCATTTCTACAATTTAATACAAGTAAAGGCATAACAAATAATCAAAGACCTATTTAGTTTATAGCTAGATAATTAGTTAGGATTAAGTTTACCAATTTGCAAATAGAATACAGCTAATTTAGTAATTACCTACCATTTAGAAATTCATTAAAAATGTTTTAGTATTTTTTTTTAATTTACGTAACGAGCTAAACACGCGCATATCTACTCAAAATATTGAATTTGGGATTTATTTCAGACAATGGAGAACGGGAATAGAAAAAACCTTTATTTGGTAACACTTTCAGGTAAGTTTTAGTAATAATTTTGTTTTGCTTATATTGCACATGTCTACTAATAGTGGTCGAACTATTAATGCCTTTCATGATACACGTGCGTCTTCATTATAATACAAAGTAGGTACACGTGTAGGTATAGCACGTCCACAATACGCATGTATGACGACAGGTGAGTATGAATAAAAAAAAAAGATATGTCCACTGCGCCTCCACTCTATGCCTATATTCGCCTAGTTTCTTGGGACGTAGTGTACATGGTAGTCTACCTCAAAGGTGACACACCTTCATCGCTTAGATACTTGTTTATTGACTTCTTATCATATCATCTCCCGAGCCTTTTCCCAACTATGTTAGGGAGGGCTTCCAGTCTAACCGGATTTGGCTGGGTACCAGTGTTTTACAAGGAGCGACTGCCTATCTGACCTCCTCAACGCAGTTACCCAGGCTACCCAATACCCCTTGCTTAGACTGGTGTCAGACTTACTGGTTCTGACTACCCGTAACGACTGCCAAGGATGTTAAATGACTCAGCAACTCCCGTATGTTACAGTGTCAATGGCGATGGTAACACTGGGTGTGTCGTCTGCCTGGCCTACTCCCGTGCTGCCGAAGTTCAATAACAATGAAACCAACGTAGATATTACTAAGGTAACCAATACTTTGCATTCCTCATCTTCCGAGCCTTTTCCCAACTACATATATTTGGGTCGGCTTCCAGTCTAACCGGATGCAGCTTACTACCAGTGTTTTACAAGGAGCGACTACTTATCGAGAGACGCTGGATGCAGGTCGCCTCCAACAGGTATCTGTGGAGATCTAAGGGGGAGGCCTATGTTTAGCAGTGGACGTCCTATAGCTGAAATGATGATGATGATGACTACCTATCTGACCTCCTCAACCTTACTGGCTTTTGACTACCCCTAACGGCTGCCAAGGATGTTCAATGACAGTCGGGACCTGCAGTTTAACTTGCCATCAGAAACACAGTTGCTGTTGCATTATCGGCAACCAAAAAAGATAGTTATTGAATAAAACTTCCTTATAGATAAGGCAAGTATAGTCTATAAATAATCTGGCTGTGTGCATTTCGACCTAAATAATACTGATAAAATGTTTTATCTAGGTGATACAAATAATAATCTGCAATTTTGCAGTAAACAAAACGAAACCAAAATTGCATTCCTGCAAATTTATTTTCAAAATATAGGTGGTCAGAAGTTTGTTTCTTATATTGTAAACTTGGTACATAACTATGTTTTTATTAATCTGTAATGTGGCTCCATAAATATTTAGTTACTTAGTTTAAAAAAAAACATCTTATCAGCGCACAGTCGAGATTCCTCGGTTTTGTTTTGAATTGAAATACAGAGAGTCTATTATAATATCAACATTCCGGATGGGTTACTCATTGAAATTATTTATCTTTATTTTAGGTATTTCGTAAAACGAGGAAGTTGAACTTTATTACTTGAATAAAGTTATTTGTTCAAAATATGTACTGTTATAATTATTTTCTAAAACGACCGTATGCGTTGCGGGACTAGAAGGACCTACAAATGAATTTATTTTTGAAATTGTGGTTTGTTTGCATATTATAAAATAATGAACAGGAAAATTAATTAAAATACCTAATGTTCTTCATCCGTTGATTTGTTTATTGTATTACTAGTTTCTCATGTAGGTATTGTAGTAATAAAAAATAAAGTTAAAATTGCGAAAAACTGCAATTGAAACTGCGGTCCACTTCGTTGCCGCTCTTTCGGTGTGAGTTAAACCTTAACCCAAAGATATTAGAAGGAAGGTCTTGCCCACCGGAATCTTAATATTTTTACCCTCTTCATTCTCCAATCGTGCTCTATTAATTTCTGTGTACGTTTATTCCACAGTACGAAATGTCGACGATGCTTGCAATAAATCCGGTGGGGTTCGTCGTGGGCTCTCTCGCTACGGGCTACATAGCAGACAGGTTCGGGAGGCGAGCCACTATACTGGGGAGCGCACTTCCCATTACCATAGGCTCGGTAAGTTTGTTCGTAAAAATAATTTAATAATATTGTTTTAAGGCCATTTCCATTTGGTAACGAAGTGGTGAGGTCCACCGTAGGTATACATATTTACGCTAGGTTCTCATGTCCTGTGCGAGTATTAGGTATTGGTGAGGGATCGATCTAAGCATTAGCAATCATTTAATGGCATTGATCCCCAAGTTGGGTACTTCCCGTGGGTATTTCGTTATGAATTAAAAACATACTCTCGGATAAATTCAAAATCAGTGCGATAAAGTTCTTCAATTCTTGAGAGTGGTTGTTGTAATAATAATCGATAAGGTCAATTGTGTGAGCAATTCAGCAATTGGGATGTGCCGATGACTCAGAGGATTGGTTTAACTCTTTCCTTGTATTGTAGGTATGACAATTGTAGGCATCTATATCTGCGTAGCAATAGCTCATTGTCTTGGCTTTGTAAGTACATATATTAAAACGTATGACGAATGTTTTAATAAAAGAAGATTGTTGTCGAATACACAAGTCTAAGCAGGAAATAACACGTAGGTAATTTGCGTTAAAAGAACTTTAGCAATTTCTTTGAAATCGTCAAATTCAAATCATGTAAATTCAGAGTTGTAATATGGATACCTTTATATCCATCGATATGTATGCGAGATGACGGCAGAGATAAGTATTGAAGGATAAATACAACGCTGAAAACCACAAAAAAAATTATAGGGAATAGAAAGAAAAAATATTTATTGGCACAAGCCATACATACACATAGAAATAAAAATAGAATAATAAAACAAAAGGTAAGAAAAGGTTGTGCCAAATAGGTCCAGTTCAGCATTATGCCAGACAGCTAGTGTCTGACGCTGGTTTTCAACTGGACCTATGAGGTGTTGCGGGTGTCGATCGGTATGAAATCATTTATGCTCTAGAGACAAAAAATAATAAAACTACTAAACTACTAAATTAAAAAAAAAAACATAATCATAATCAGAAGGAGGAGGATGATATTATATAACAAGTACCTACTAAAGGAGTTAGAAGACCTACATAAAACTTGTGGCATAAGATTGTCAATGTTTCTCCTGAATTTGTTATTTTTTGTTTACAGATAGTGGCGGTAGTTGCCGAGCATGGGTGGATGCTCTCTATGACCACTTTTTCTTGGAGTTGTGGCACCGGCATGGTCAGCACAGTGAGTATTTGCTTTATTTATTTCTGTAGTTTCGTTGATAAAAAATATGCCCGTTACTTTTTGTAAATATATAAAAATATTTGCAGGGAACAAAGCCGTCAGCCTGCAAATTACTGAAATTACAATTAATGAAAATCAAGCAGAACACCTAGCTAACTAAAACCTTTGACTCTTCCAGGTCAGCAACTACTACTTATCAGAAATTGCAGACAAAGACGTGAGAGGTAGACTGTCAGTCATCACAGGTTTTATGTTCAAATTCGGGAACCTCCTTACGATGTCTGTAGGACCCTTCCTCTCTTACGAAGTCCTCAACTACATTATGTTGGCCTTGCCGATGCTCTTCTGTTTAATGTGCTGGTGGATACCAGAGTCTCCTTACTTCTGCTTGAAGACAGACAACGTAGAAGGTGCTAGAACTTCACTGAGGATTCTGAGGGGATATAAGGATGAGAAGGTAATTTATATTACTTCTATAGTTGGTTGTGATTGAAATAATTAACTAATTAAAGCCTAACAGCCTTACTTATAAAATAATAAGTTATACTTAAGAGATGTTTAAGAAAAAATCTTACTTATAAACGTGGCTGAAATAAATCATTTTCTTAGCAATGTCTTAAATGAGCTGTCAAATTAAGTAGCCTCACACCCTTGTTTAACCCGCTAATTATCAAAATGGCTGGATTCTTACCAGCTGATTTTTCATTTCCGGTTTATTGACAGCTCAACTTTTTAATTTTATATTTTACGGATGCCATTGTTGCCATTACACAACGTTTTGATGACAAATATTTTTTTAAGCTACCAACATTCCGGTAGTGTTGAGAAATTAGTATGTTTTTATGTCATTATCTGTTCATTACTTAAGACATGCTTAAGCAACGTTTATAGGTCAAAATAATTTAATCACTACTTAAGGCTTTAAGTAGTAATTACTTAAAACAATGCTTAGAAGATGATTTGTTGATTTTTATAAGTAAGGCTGTAAGATACTTACCATGCTTCATTGGAGTAGGCACTTAACTAAAGGCAAACAGTCTTGACAGGATTTTTTTCACAAATACTTAATGATACAAATGCTTAAAATAATATTTAATTTGATTAAGTGTAATTGTTACTTCTCCGTGTGAGAGGAGGCCTGTGCCCAGCAGTGGGACGATAAATAGGCTGTAACTAACTAACTAACTAATTGTTACTGTGGGAACGGGAACAGAAGTGCCTAGGCACTTAAGTGCTTCCCGATTTGAATAAAACCAAATTCATTTCATTCGGTTCAAAGATTTATATCATGCATTAAAATTTTTCAATATTTGACTTCTTAACGATCGATGGGTTTTCAACAGGTTTTGGAAGATGAGTTGCAAGCTTTACAAGCGAACGTCAAGAACGACATGAGCCACTCCAGCTCTGTCAAAGAGTTGTTCCTCGGCAAGCAGTACAGAAGAGCTATAATTATAGCTGCTGGTACGTTGATAACTTATGACCTATTTCTATCTAGATCTTCAACCTTGGTAGTGCAAAGAAGTATGTGAGAATGGATGGATGATGTAAGGGAAGCGTATGACACAGACTGACCGTTTCTATCTAAATCGAATCCATAATCCTACAAACTACCAAGGCATTCCCGCCAGGCCTTTTTTCTCTCTTTTATACTCTCTCTGACTGACACCTCTTGTGGATCAGGGCCGGTTACTTTTTCGATCAATCCCGCAGCCCGGACAGCGGATTTGCATTTTTTTGCACATAGATCCTGCAATGCTGCTGAAAGACAACCCCTTTCATCTAGAGGTAGAATGCGTAATGTAATCTATACACCGTCCACGGGTACAGCTAAAGAGAGCTTCTATTTCTGAAGAACAATCAAAACTATAGAAATTGATTCTTCGTGGTACTTCTATCTCTTGTATACTTTTTAAATAGTTCTGTTGTATTTTCAGGTTTGAAATTAACGCAGATAATGACTGGCGCGGTGGTCATACGGCAATACTTGGGATGGATCATGGCGGAGACAAAGCTCAAAATGGAGTTATCTCTAGCACTGATCATATACGCTGCAATTTCTTTCGTAGTTGGTAAGTTGCCTTTAAACTTGGAAAAATTAAAGTAGAAGAAGGATAGTTGACATCATCATAGCTTTAAGTGTGGTCTTAATGTTCCATAAGACTATAGAAGTCAAGAGATAAACAAAATAAAAAATAGCCTTAAATCAACGAATCCAATCAGGCATCGACTTTGATCGACAGTCGATCGATTGGTCTGATAATATCCTATAAGAGTATTTTGAATGAAAAGTCCTTAACAAATGATCGTTAACGTCTTATTTTTTCTCTTTCTAGGCATGATGTCATCAGTATTAGTAGACCGAGTTGGTCGCCGTCCTCTGCTTATTGTCTCGTACATCGGCACCGGCGCCTCCCTCGGCGCAGTCGGCTTTTACTTCTTCTTACAAGACGTACTCAGCATCAGTCATGACACCTTAGCTATTATCAGCTTCATTCCACTTCTCGGCATCATTCTAGCCAACGTTATCTCAACAATAGGATTCAACTCCCTAATTTTCATTATCCCTGCGGAAATATTTCCAATGAACGTGAAAGCCAAAGCTATGACTTGTCTCAGTCTTTTTGGTGCTGCATTGGGTCTTACTGTAGGCCTGGGTTATCAGAGAGTCAAAGATTTCTGTGGCTTAACTACAGTGTTCTGGATTTTTGCTGGCTTCGCAATCGGTGGAGCAGTTTTCTGTTATTTCTTGGTAACAGAGACTAAAGGAAAGGATCTGAAAGACATTCAGGTAGAGTTACAGGGTAACGGATATGACGCAGTTGAGCTCGAAGATATGAATAAGTTAGAGAAAGTTTTTGCTAGTAATGTTGATAACGAAAATTGTACCGAAACGGAAGAGCTTAATAAGAAGTAGACTTAATTTTATTAGCTTTACTACATGCCTTTCCTTTTTTTGGAAGATTCTTTTCTACAATTAATTTTTTATTTTCCATTTGTATAAATTAACCTTACCTAAGAATGAAATAAGTTATAAATAAACAAGACTGCTATAGAATTAGGTTATTTCTCAAAAGATATCAAGCAACAAAACTCCATCTGCATTTACGGCATTTAGGTCTCGACGTGTTAATTCTTGCTTGACTTTAAAAGTTACAGCCTCAACTTCGATTACAATCACAAGATATTTTAAGATTTTTGTTTTATCTTTTCTGTAGTCTAAGATATAGTTTTCTCAAGTTGTACTGTTTAATTATTGACGTATTGAAAATGAACAAAATCGATTAGCTAATTGGCTATATGTAGCCTTAAATATTGTATTTACCATGGCTTTTAAAATTTTATATAACTTAGGTTACAGAGTTTGAATGTATTTTTAACTTGTTGTTAATGTAAAAAAATACCTTTGCTTTATTTCGAGGCCAATTTTTACACCAAAGGGACCTTACAAAGGTCAGATATTGAATGAGGTGAAAAAAGTGAAGAGACACAAAAATTGATTCTAGAACTGTTTATATGATTAAAATGTAATACACACGTACACCGCTTGACCGCGCGTTCGAGCGGTTGTCTTTTGTTCGAGCGCCTCCGCAGCTTTTGTTAATCGCCTTAATTAACATTTTTCTTTTCTTGCTTCACTGTACTATCAAAGGATTCGTCACGTAATGTATATTATTATGTACATTTTCACTATAAATCAATTCATAATTGTGTCTCCCACGTGGTTGTTTTGATACTAGCCACATAGTGGCGACGAAATGTGTGGTGCGTATGTAGAGGCTCGAATAGGCAGTAAGTTTGTATGTCTCCGGACCTTAAAAACAATAGTGATATAAAGCTATATTTTCGCCAGTAGTAATAAGTGAATATATATATGTTTATGTATAAATGAAATGATAAGCTTTTATATATTTTGTACAAACATCACAGACGACGCCTTTAGGGGATGATTGTTTATTTTTAAATAAATAAGAGTACATACCTAATTATAAATATTTACTTAATTATTATACCTCTATTTACCTTATTATACCTAATATATATGGTTATGTTTTTACTGCTAATTAAGTAGCAGAGCATTTGAGAATCCAGTACTTACATGAAAAGTTCACATTGACGAGAATATTCCCAACTTTGGGTGACGGTAGATTTTATAAAAGCTTTTATACTGTTGTCTAATTGTGAATGTATAAAAATAAAGGATATGATCTGACTTTGTGATTACTTTTTTCCTTTGAATACTGTCAATAAAATCTTTTATTTTATGCTTCACTGCTGAACATAGGTCTAATTTGGGTTAAGGACTGGAGGATGATGATGATGATGCTTTGATTAAAAATAAACGGGAGTCATCGTATAACATTTAAAGGACTTAAGAGGAATTGAAGTCTAAGAAAAGCAAAAAATACGATGAATTGTGAAGGTTTCCATTGCTTGGAAGTCGGTTATGAATATGAAGAAAGAGAGCGAGATTCGAGTAAACAGTTATATGGTTAATAACGAACATTTATGTAGCGTGGAAACTTGGGCCTGAATCTTATTTTTGCAAATCTTTATTGTACCCAATCAGAGGCTGAGCAAAAGACCTTGCAAGTTATATTGATATTAGTTATCTGTCATTGAAGAGAAAGATAAAGTACAATAATAATCGCTATTTCATTTATCATCATGATAGCCAATTTAGAAGTTAATCTTACGCTGATATTGTAAAGAGATAAAGTTAAGTTGGACGGCGTTTGTAGTGTGGGTCAATCTCTGGAATTACTGCACTAATTTTGGTAATTCTTTTACCAGTAGAAAGCGACGTTAACTATGAGTGAGTGTATAAGCTTACTTTGTCCGCTTATGGGAAGTAGTAAAATCAGTATGTGGGAGAAACTGCGGGAATCAGCTTGTATTAACGTTAAGAAATCCTGAAGATGGGATATCTGTCTGCCAACCAGAAACCGACCTCGTGATTATTGTCGTATTGCGCGTCACTCTTAGTGAAGTTACTGCATCCACTACTGAACCTCTGACGATACCAGTTTGGGAGGGGGGGAGGTAATGCTTCGCCCATACTCGTCGCACCTTTAATGCAATTTTTATCCTCATTGTTTAACACAAAAAATAGCTTCCTTAGTACACCGCTAACTTCGCACACATGGGCGGGTTTTTAGCGCCATACTTCTCTTATCAGCAACAAATAGTGTGATATTGTAAATACCTTTTATTTAGGTAAATTGTTTAATTTGAAACTGCGTTGCATTTGTATTATGATATACTATCTAAGTAGGTCCTTTCTGTTTCTGAATCCTTTGTTAATACTAGGCATTTGTATTGTAAATCCAACTTTGTTACCAGTCAGCATTTGAACACTGGTCTCTCTTCATTATCATCCTTTGTAGCCTTATCCCCTAGATTAAAAAAAATATTTTATATTTCTTTTAAAACTTTGTTGGTAGAGTCAGTATGATGGGGAGCTTCCTAGATAGCTGGTAGGGCGCAAAGCCTACTCTTTGGGTTGAAGTAAAAGCGAAAAAAATATAAAGCTTATGGTTACTGCTGCTGTGGTATGGTTATGGCTGGCTGTGGTAGATGGACCTTGTACAGATTCAATACATTGCGAAATATCATCACTGTAGAACACTTTCTTCTTCTTATGTTGAGGACATTACGAAAAAGGGGATTTGAATGAGGGTTTTCTAAAATGGCAATCCACGAGGTGGCAGCACCGAGTCGTCAGGTCTAATAACTGTCAAAGTGCTTATCTTTACTATGAATAGTGAACGATTTTAGTGTTTTTTTATTTTATAATTAAAGCACTGCATTATTGTTTTACTATTGCGGTTGAGTAAATAAAAAAAACTAAATCATATTGTGTTAACAAATTTTTTCAACAAGCTTTTCCTTAGTACCAGTGACTTTTGCACCTCTCTCTTAGCTCAATTTTTAGTTCGGAAACCTTATTCTGACCGTAGTCCATAATAAAATCAATAACACTTCCAATATAACAGAATTTCAATAAACAATAAGTTCGGCACCTACAATTCCATACTATTTGACAGCTGTTTGGACCAGACGCATACGTGGCGCCACCCGGTGGCAGAAAAAATTTCAAAAACCCTCATTGGTGAATAAAAACAAATAATTTTAGGTATTGTTTTTTCACCGTTCATCTACAGCCTTCTAAAATTTTGGAAGTTCGAGCCTTTTCCCAACTATGTTGGGGTTGGTTTCCAGTCCAACCGGATGCAGCTGAGTCCCAGTGTTTTAAGAGGAGCGACTGCCTATCTGACCTAATCAACCCAGTTACCCGGGCAACTCAATACCCCTTGGTATGAAAGAAGAGGTACAGCCTTCCAAAATTAACGGCAAATAGTTGCCTACGCCTACTCGAACCGTTAGCTTTTTGCAAGACATGTGTCTACCGCGACACACATTACATGAACGATAAGCCAATCAGTCGAGTATGTTTGCATCTGAATTATTTCGCGAAAATATCTTTAGAAAATGGACGTGCGATAACATGATCTTGATATCTATAAAGGAATGATAATAAATTGTCTAACAATAAATAAAATTGAAAAAAAAAAACAAGTGCACACACTTTTTTATGAATAAAATGAGTACATAGTGAAGTGCTTGTTTAATATTGTGTTATTTATTTTATAAACAGTGTATTCTTTGATATATTTATTGAACTCAAGTGCTACAAAATGACCCAGAATAATAAGGTGCAATATTGGGCGGCTTTCGCAGGTGAGTAATTGTTATGGCTCCATATCCAACGGAAAAACGGGACCCCTTTGCTAAGATTTCGCTGTCCGTCCCTCTGCCCGTTTGTCATCAGGTTGTATCTCACGATCCTTGATAATAATTAGACAGTTAACATTTTCACAATAGCGTATTATTTTTGTGCTTTACGAACAGATACTGAATACTAGAATAAAATATATATTTTAGGGAGTACCGATACACCGAAAGTGATTTACTGGCCGTTTCATTGACTATGCTATGGAACCCGTCGTAGGTCCGACACACACTTGGCTGTTTTTTTTCTACAGAAAGTAGGTGTAATTCAATTCATTGCTAGTTAATATACTATATTCCTATATAAAATGATTTGTTTGCCATATCAAATGAGGATATGGACGAGTTTCTGATAGATAACTTTATGTAGCCCTACATAGCCGTGATAAGAAGGGCCGTGACCTTTGGGAATATTGCGAAATTCTATTTAAAAAGTTAATATTTTTTTTATTAAAAGAAAAAACAAATGTGGGAAGAGTTCTTAAATAAAATAATGGGTTTTAAATAACTTTGTTGCATTGTATGTTAATGATTCTTGTATTAATTTGTATCTGATAATAAATTAACGAATATATAAATACAAACACTCAACACACGTTGCCTACGTATCGTAAAGGGGCACCTTGATGTAGTTTTTGCATAAAACTAATTTTGTCTCTAGTAAAATATTGCTCACTCAATCATAATTATTGTACCAAACAATCAAGTGGTAAATATATATTAAAAAACAAATTGGCTATTGGTCGTTTTTTTTGTTTTGCTTTTAGGGTCCCGTAACCAAAATGATAGATCGGAACTTTATTACTAAAACGTCGCTGCCGGGCCGTCAGGCTTTATAACTTGAATCATGTTTACTTATTTACATATACTACACATACTTATGTTTAGGTATATATAGCTATCCAGATTAAATTTTCCCAGAAGATGTATTTCTGTTGCCGCTATAATAACTAATACTGAAACCTAATGAAGAAAATAATTATTT